>NC_139012.1:11292130-11957258 GCF_964374135.1 Grampus griseus | reverse complement strand
CCGCAAGTGACGCACTCCAAGCAGGCAAGAGAAACAAGCGTATTAGCGTCGGCCCTGATAATGTCGTGTGTTTCATAGGAGAAAACAATGCCAAAGGCACACAAGTGTCACTAAATTGAAAAAACAACAACAACAACAACTAAAAACCAATCTTCTGGTCTTTGGGGGAGTTTGTTTGGAGGCAATTAAGTTAGAGATCCAAAATTTTAGACACAAAGTTTTTTACTCTTAGATGTTAAATCGCGACTAGAAAAACAGCTTTCTGATCACGGTTAAGTGTGAAGTTAGGCTCCAACACTAGGTACAGAATGCAAATCTTTTCCTCCGTTGATATTTAGGTTGTACATGCCTCATTCTTATCCTGAGAATACATGAGAATATCCATAAGAAATTTCTAGAAGTAGAACGTTGGTAAAATATTATGTGTATTTTAAATTCCGTCAGATATTACCTAACAACTCTCCATGGAAGTGTTAGGTGACTTATTTTTTCCAGTCTTATAATTTTAGAATGAACACGCACAGAAGAGACAGCTATTAAAAAAAATAAACACTATTCATAGTTAAAGACTGCCTGGAAACTTTATCCACAGATTAGTAATACAGTATCAACAGAGTCTGACCATTATTTTTAGAACTAATTTGAGGTAAATTACCCATGTCTTATGACATCACTGTGAACATTTCTGATTCACCTACTATTATACATGGGGGGGGGTGTTTACAGACCAATTCTGTTATTAATAGATTGCTGTTCAGAACTGATTAGAGCTATGACTTGAAAGTCCATCTGTCTTGCTGCAGGGAAGACACTAGTTACTAAATGTAGCACCTAAGCTGAGGATGCAGGTCATAATGGAACCATCTTTGCACGGTAAGAATATTTCCTAACTAAAGTTATGGACAAATAACACATATATCAGAGAGAATATTTTCTATTACCATGTGTACTGGGTTAAATAGTGTTCTCCCAAAACTACTGTGCTTTCCATAATCCTAGAAGGTGACCTTATGCAGATGAGAAGGTGCAGATGAGAAGAGGGAAGATGAGGTCACTCTGGAGTAGGGTGGGTTCTGAATCCCATATGACCAGTGTCCTGATGAGGAGACAGCCATACACAGAGGGAAGATGATGGCCACGTGATGATGAACGCAGAGACCGGAGTGATGTGTCCACGAGCCGAGGCATGCTGGCAACACCCGAAGCTAAGAGAAAGGCATGGGACAGATTCTCCCCTAGAGCCTTCGGAGACAGCGTGGCCCTGCTGACACCTGGATTTTGGACTTCCAGCCCCCAGCAATGTGAGAGAATACATTTCTGTGGCTTTAGACAAACTGGTTTGTGATACTTTTGTTACAGCAGCCACAGGGAACGAACACATTACAGGAGCTTCTGTGTTTTGACTAAATAAGAATAACTTTTGCTCCTCCCAGAACATTTCAGGTGTACCTCCTGCCGTGTCCTGATAGAGCTTACGATGAAACTCCGCAGATAGCAGAGGTTTTCAGCGCTGACTCTGAGAACCCTGAACGGGTCTTCTTACGCGGTATACTTCGTGAGCTTTCTGGTCTTATGTCTGATCCTTGAACCAAACTTTCCTGACGGGCACATGTTCCGTTTCACACATTTCTACGTCATACCTGGGGACTCTGACCCCTCTGTGCGATGAGAGGCTCCTGGCGGCAGCCCAGTGGGAGGCCCTGGCTGGTTTCCAGTCTCGGAAGGACTAGACCCTCCTCCTCCTTCAGGAGAGTCTGCGGAAGATCCTATCCCTTCCCCTTGCCTGTGGCACCTTCCAGCTGCTGAGATGGTCCTGTAACCCTGTACTACCTGCTCACGGTAGCCACACCTGGACCGAATCTGGGTGGCAAGCAAAGGCCTGACAGCCCGTGCACATTGACCCCATGAGTTGACCCCACCGTGCTGTTTCCTCAGTGATATATTTCTGACCTTTGAAACCAGGGGACAAAGTTACAAAACAGCGAGTCCCTGGTTCTTTATGTTGCTATCCCGTGGACTTTATGAGTTCACGGTTCTCATCCATCTCCTGACAATACTGCCCTTATTCTTTCACCATCATCATGGAGGAACATGGAATGTCCTCAGAGTCCACCCTTGTTTAGATTTTCTTATCAGCTCACCTGGGACACCCACATACTTTCTCTCCTGCCAAGGATGGAATCAGGATGTAATTGTGTCCAAGAGCTGCCACCACCCAGAGAAGTGGGAAAACAGAGCTGGCTGGTAGTCCCTGCCCCATGGCTCCATTCATCTGGCTCGACCCTGGAGGACAGAGGCCTCCCTGTGAAGCAGCCTGGTAGCTCACAATCCCTCAATCTGCCTCTGTCCTTCAGTAACTCAAAGGGCAGCAGGAAAATTATTAATCAAAATCCAAGTGAACCAAAAATGGAATAATTCCACTCAGGACATTTTGTAGGGGTGTGAAGGACTATGCAAACATTTACCATTAAGATGGCAAATCCTCCCACTCTGATGTGGTAAGCTGCTGCTTTCCTAACACTTTATACGGGTCTCATAATACTTTGTTCACCTCACCTATAACTCAGTGCGAGAAAATGTTGTTTACGGGCTTGCGCTCCTGCCCTTGAGGATATGAGTCTCCTCAAGGCAGGAAAGTTTTATTCCCTTATGTGGTAAAACAAACAAACAAGCAAACAAAAACTGCATAAATAGGAGATTCAGGTCAACCCCCTGCCAGCCTTAGCTGGACCACGTTGAGTCAAGGCTCCCTTTCCTAAGACTGCCTTTGTGAGCTAATTTTTAAATTCTAGCTACTAATTTGACCCAAATTTGGACAAGCCAGGGTCCAGACTACACTAGATCTTCTTGCCATGACCTCATTTTGGGGGGCACAGTAGCAACATCTGGACATGGGCAAGGGTAGAGAAAAAGAAAGTTGTCAGGTAGAGTCACTTAGGGCAGTGGTTCTCAAAGTGCGGTCCTGGGACTGGCAGCAGCAGCAGCATCTGGGAACTTGCAGATGCAAATGCTTGAGCCCTGCCCTGACCCACCAAAGCAGAGACGCTAGGGCTGCGGTCCAGGCGCGCATTAGAATGAGCCTTTGCTCAAGTGATCCCGACACATGCTGAAGCCTAAAAACCCCTGACTTAGAGTAATGTCAGCCTAAAAGGACCCAATGTCAGAAGTTCTCTCTTTTTACTGCAAGGGAGGAAGACTTTCTCCCAAGGTTGGGATGCCCAAGGCTCCCTTTGGCGTGGGGTACCCTCAGCTTCCAGCAGCACGCTTACAGCCTACAGCAGGAATGCCAGCCTCCCTGGTCCTTCGGCTGTGTTCACAGGTCTACCCAAGAGCTTCTAGAAAGAGGAGAGAATGTGGAAGGACTTTTAAAGGACCAGGTTTGAGGGAACTTCAAGGCTAGTCCCTCCTTTTATACTCAGGAAACTGACTTGAAAAACTCTTCAGAATTGCATACAAGGCCAGAAGGAAGCTGAGGGCTGGAGGGGAGGAATGTGATAAAGCGTCATCACTAAGTAAATGAACTTCTCAGGTCGGCCTGGAGGCCCTGGCATGGGGGGCAGGAAAACCGGAAGCCTCTTCCTAGAACCCGAAGCCTCGTCAACCTCCCTTTTCAGAGTCATATATGTGGCATGCGACAGGGCAGGATCTATGGTTTGCCAGGACCAAAGTGAGGGAAGGAATTGGTGAGAACAACAACTTTGGCATATACCTTTGCTAAGCTCTGGGCTAGGGAGTCGGGTGGGGGTAACAGGACGGAAACAGAATATTCCAAATCTTCCCCAAAAGCATCCCCAGCCCTCCAAAGGTCTCAGAGGCGGCGCTCCAGTCACTGAGGTTTGCTGCCCTTCGGAGACCTAACTCCACCAGGCAGGCTGGTCCCTGCCTCCTCTGGCCCCGACTCTGATAATCACACACACCCTTTAAAGCAAAGGTCAGCAGCTATGGTACGGCACCAGATCCAGCCCCCAACCCATTTTTGTATGGCTCGTAAGCTAAGAATCGTGTCTACGTTTTAAAACAATCGAAAAACGCTTTTAAAGACTATTTTATGACACCTGCAAAGCATATAAAATTCACACTTCCGTGCCCATTGATAAAGTTTTACTGAAACACAGATTCGCCCATTTGTTTCATATTTCAAATTACAAGGGTGCACTTGAGTCGTTGCCACAGACACTGTGTGGCCCCCGGAACCAAAAATATCTACTATCTGGCCCTTTTCAAGGCAAACGCTTCTCTAAGAACTTTCCTTGCTTCTTTCCCTCCTGCTGGATTCACCAAGCTTTCCAAGTGTTCCCCTTTCAGTCACGAGGGGATCTGAAACAATCTTGGCATCATCTAAGTCACAAAGATCTGCTCTTAAGAGGGGAAGTTACTGCTACTTTTTTAAATTAAAAGACATTTCCTAATTATTTGTTTCATTTACTAACTAGACCGAGATATTGAAAATTTAGGACTTGAGTAAACATAAGACTGGTATCTGAATATAAACTTTTTGTTGCTACTCACATGCTATGCCAATCTCAGTTGCAAAACAAACAACCCCCCACCCCCAAACCCTTAAGCGCCAATCTGTAAACTAGAAAGTCAGTTCACTGGGGACTATACTTCAAAAGCTAACCTTGTGTTCATCCACTGACAATCAGGCTGCCGACAGCTACCCCGATTGGAACTGTGTTAGGAAAAGTTCTAATTCGGCATGGATACCATTCAGGTATTTGGGATCTGAAAACCAAAATGAATATTTCAGAGCACCTCCCAGAAAAGTTACATAGAGTGACAAGCAAATGGTGTTTGAGGCAGGACCCAGAGCTCCAGCCCAGGAGTGGGGCTGCCTGCAAAGCTGAGCTCTGATGGGTACCGGCCCCTGACAGCCTGCACTGGAGAGGAGGCTGCAGCATCTTTCTGGAACGAGCATACTTAGCACCGCTAGAAGTCCCAAGGGTGACCCACTAAATACTGCTGCTCCAGGACCACGACTCGGCATGGCACAGAGAGTCTGAGAGCCAGGTGCCCATGCACACCCGGCATTGGGCTCCTACACAGCTCAGTGCTGCCACTGAGGGTGGTATGGACATTTCTGCCTAATGGCTGAGGGAGTCAAGAGCCACAGAGCTTAGCTTACTGATGCAAGATCACAGAGGGAGCAAGTGGCAGAGCAGGAATACAAGTGCAGGCCAAAGTCAGACCGGGTTCTCTCAACCACGTGGCCACACTCTGACAGCCTGCACCCATCCATGCACAGGCTTGCAGGGAGAAGAGGGCTGCTGGTCTCTTGCAGCTCCGTTCTGCTTCTGCGTTCATTCCAGAGCTGTTTATTCGGAAGCAGGCAGGATTAAATTGTTTTCTATTTGTTCCGCCGGCACTCCATGCCTACCTGTGGAGGACCGGCTACTCTCCTCTATGCCTTCTCTTGAAGCTCGAAGACAGCGGCAGAACGTTAAATAGGGCCCCAAAGGGCCAGCCCCAGTTCCTCTTGGACCAGGGCTCCCTCAGCAGCTCTGGAGTCACCTGGCCAGCCAGAGGCAAGAGAAGCGCCAGAACAGCCCCTGAGCGCCCCGCTCCCCCCTCCTGGACGGAGGCTCTGCTGGCCCTGCCATCACCAGCACGATGCAGTCTAGGTTCCAGCCCACTCTCAGCCCACAGGGTGGGAACACAGAGACCGAGGATTCACAACAGGTAGGCAGGTCAAGGTTACTGCGTTCGTTCTTCCAACCTGTGACCGGGCGCCTGGGGTCCTCTGCCTCCGCGCCCGGGGACGAGATGGGGCGGGGAGGCTGCCCGCCCTGCAAACACGCCCCAGCCTGCGAATCCCACCGCCACCCCGGGCTCCGCTGACCCCCGGTCGCTTCCCGCCGCGGCGAGGTGTCCCTGATGCGCGCCTGCCCTCCCGCGGTGCCAGCGTTGCCGGCTCCGCCCGCAGGTCCGCCAGCCGCCGGCGACCGCGGGGACCTGCGTGGCAGCCCGGCCCCGCCCCTCGGCGACCCCTCCGCGGCGCCCCGACTGCGCAGCCCCTGCGCCGGGCTCCCCGCGACCCCGGCCCCGCGCGCCTACCCATGGTGGCGGCTCCGAGGGCTCCCTGCGACTGGCGAGCGAGGAGTCCAGGACGGAGGACTTTTTGCTAAGGCGTTGCTTCCTGTGACTTGGTGTGCAGGCCCTGCCCAGCACCTGTGTAGCTGGAGGCGCTCGGGCGGGGCAGCAGGGCTCCACCCTTGGAGGCGGTGGAACGGCAGAGACAGAGGTCAGAGACCCTGGAGCCCCAGCAGAGGGACACCTGTCCGTAGCCGGCACCTGGACTCCGCTGTTCAGACACCCCTGGCCCTCGGGGGCCGGCCAGAGGCATAGCGCGGGTGACAGGGGGGACCTGGGCCGGGGACGCCCCAGCTTGAGCGCGCATCTGAACCACGGAGAAGGAGCATGAAATTCAGGGCCCTCGGCCTCAGCTGGATTTGCTGACTCAGTAGGTCGGGGTGGGGCTCGAGAATTTGCGTTTCTAACAAGTGCTAAGGTGAGGTTGACAGCTGTTGCTCAGGGGACCGCACTCTGGAAAGCACTGCCTGGGAAAGCACTACGTCTGCGCAGGGAAGCAAAAGTGGGTGGAAGGCTGCTCAGTTTAATGTGTGCGCGGTGCCCGGACTTGTGTCTTTAGGTGGAGTGTGAGTGTGGAAAGCATTTATGGAGGATTCTGCACTTCCTTTCTTTAAGAATAAAAGGGGACTTCCCCAGTGGTTAAGAATCCGCCTGCCAATGCAGGGGACATGAGTTCCATCCGTGATCAGAGAAGATCCCACATGATGCGGAGCAACTAAGCCCGTGCAACTACTACTGAGCTTGTGCCCTAGAGCCCGGGAGCCACAACTACCGAGCCCACGCGCCCAGAGCCTGTTCTCCGCAACAAGAGAAACCACCGCAATGAGAAGCCCGCGCACCGCAACGAAGAGTAGCCCCCGCTCGACGCAACTAGAGAAAGCCCACGCGCTGCAACAAAGACCCAATGCAGCCAAAAATAAATAAATAAATAAAATTGATTTAAAAAATAAATAAATCAAAATCTAATAAACACCATTATGCTATTGAAATTGTAAATGTTCACTGCAGAGTCAGGCAATAGAATATGATTACATTTTCATGGTACCTTTTCTGATTACATTTACTCCGTGGTTCCAGTGTTTCACTCCTGTGCCAAGCAGAATGTTCCAGATGTCACTGTCAAATGGATTTCTTTTCTAAGCCCCACCACTGGTTCCATTTGAGGCACGTTTTAGTTTGCCTTACACAACTGTTGTATAGCTTTTCTTCTTCTTTTTCATAATTGCGTTTAGCTTTTTTCTTACTGCTAGAATAAGCACACGCTTTCACTTTATTCTGAAGATTATCCAACTCTCTAATCATGCTATTACATGGAAACCACTTTCTTCTAGAGGGTTCACCCTTACATCTGGCTCCCATCAGGGCTGAGTGCCCTGTGGGCTTGGGGCACAGTCCTGCTGGGACTCCCCTCCAGGGCTCTTCCCGATAGGATTTCTGCTGTTGGATCCCATGACTCACTGACTTCCTCCCTCCTTCCTTCTCCCCTTCCTTTCCTTCCTTGGAGAACATAATCAGAAAGGGTGCTTGGCAAACACATTTTCTACCTGCCTGAAAACATCTTCATTTTGCTCTTACACCTGAATGAACTTCTTCGTTGGAATTCAATTTCCCTCAGAATTACGAAGACATGGCCTCTTGTCTTCCAGCATCAGTGTAGCTGCAGAGTTCATTTATTTTTTTCACTGTAGGTTTCCTTCTAAGTTTTTCACTCTTCTCATGAGAACGTGCCTAGAGGTGAGTTTATGGGGGTTTTTATACATCTTTATTGGAGTATAATTGCTTTACATTGTTGTGTTAGTTTCTGCTGTATAACAAAGTGAATCAGCTATATGTATACACATATCCCCATAACCCCACCTTCTTGTGTCTCTCTCCCACCCCCCCATCCCACCCCTCTAAGTGGTCACAAAGCACCGAGTTGACCTCCCTGTGCTATGCAGCTGCTTCCCACTAGCTATCGATTTTGCATTTGGTAGTGTATATATGTCCATGTCACTCTCTCACTTCGTCCCAGCTTCCCCTTCCCCCCAACCCGTGTCCTCAAGTTCATTCTCTACGTCTGTGTCTTTATTCCCGTCTTGCCCCTAGGTTCTTCAGAACCTTATTTTTTTTTTTAGATTCCATATATATGTGTTAGCATACGGTATTTGTTTTTCTCTTTCTGACTTACTTCACTCTGTATGACAGACTCTAGGTCCATCCACCTCATTACAAATAACTCAATTTCGTTCCTTTTTATGGCTGAGTAATATTCCATTGTATATATGTGCCACATCTTCTTTATCCATTCATCTGTCAATGGACATTTAGGTTGCTTCCATGTCCTGGCTATTGTAAATAGAGCTGTAGTGAACATTGTGGTACATGACTCTTTTTGAATTATGGTCTTCTCAGGGTATATGCCCAGTAGTGGGATTGCTGGGTCATATGGTAGTTCTATTTTTAGTTTTTTAAGGAGCCTCCAAACTGTTCTCCATAGTGGCTGCATCAATTTACATTCCCACCAACAGTGCAAGAGGGTTCCCTTTTCTCCACACCCTCTCCAGCATCTATTGTTTGTAGACATTTTGATGATGGCCATTCTGACCGGCGTTACGTGATACCTCATTGTGATTTTGATTTGCATTTCTCTAATGATTAGTGATGTTGAGTATCCTTTCATATGTTTGTTGGCAATCTGTATACCTTCTTTGGAGAAATGTCTATTTAGGTCTTCTGCCCAGTTTTGGATTGGGTTGGTTTTTTTCATATTGAGCTGCAAGAGCTGCTTGTATATTTTGGAGATTAATCTTTTGTCGGTTGCTTCATTTGCAAATATTTTCTCCCATTCTGAGGGTTGTCTTTTTGTCTTGTTTATGGTTTCCCTTGCTATGCAAAAGCTTTTAAGTTTCATTAGGTCCCATTTGTTTATTTTTGTTTTTATTTCCATTACTCTAGGAGGTGGGTCAAAAAGGATCTTGCTTTGATTTATTTCATAGAGTGTTCTGCCTATGTTTTCCTCTAAGAGTTTTATAAAGTCTGGCCTTACATTTAGATCTTTAATCCATTCTGAGTTTATTTTTGTGTATGGTGTTAGGAAGTGTTCTAATTTCATTCTTTTACATGTAGCTGTCCAGTTTTCCCAGCACCACTTATTGAAGAGGCTGTCTTTTATCCATTGTATATTCTTGCCTCCTTTGTCAAAAATAAGGTGACCATATGTGCATGGGTTTATCTCTGGGCTTTCTACGCTCTTCCATTGATCTATATTTCTGTTTTTGTGCCAGTACCATACTGTCTTGATTACTGTAGCTTTGTAGTATAGTCTGCAGTCAGGGAGCCTGATTCCTCCAGCTCTGTTTCTCTTTCTCAAGATTGCTTTGACTATTTGGGGTCTTTTGTGTGTCCATACAAATTGTAAAATTTTTTGTTCTAGTTCTGTGAAAAATGCCACTGATAACTTGATAGGCATTGCACTGAATCTGTAGATTGCTTTGGGTAGTAGAGTCATTTTCAACAATGTTGATTCTTCCAGTCCAAAAACATGGTGTATCTCTCCATCTGTTTGTATCATCTTTAATTTCTTTTATCAGTGTCTTACAGTTTTCTGCATACAGGTCTTCCTTTGGTAGGTTTATTCCTAGGTATTTTATTCTTTTTGTTGCAACGGTAAATGGGAGTGTTTCCTTAATTTCTCTTTCAGATTTTTCATCATTAGTGTATAGGAATGCAAGAGATTTCTGTGCATTAATTTTGTATCCTGCTACTTTACCAAATTCATTGATTAGCACTAGTAGTTTTCTGGTAGCCTCTTTAGGATTCTCTATGTATAGTATCATGTCATCTGCAAACAGTGACAGCTGTACTTCTTTTCTGATTTGGATTCCTCTTATTTCTTTTTCTTCTCTGATTGCTGTGGCTAAAACTTCCCAAACTATGTTGAATAATAGTGGTGAGAGTGGGCAACCTTGCCTTGTTCCTGATCTTAGAGGAAGTGGTTTCAGTTTTTCACCATTGAGAACGATGTTGGCTGTGGGTCTGTCATATACGGCCTTTATTATGTTGAGGTAAGTGCCCTCTATGCCTACTTTCTTGAGGGTTTTTATCATAAATCGGTGTTGAATTTTGTCGAAAGCTTTCTCTGCATCTATTGAGATGATCATATAGTTTTTATCCTTCAATTTGTTAATATGGTGTATCACGTTGATTGATTTGCATATATTGAAGAATCCTTGCATTCCTGGAATAAACCCCACTTGATCATGGTGTATGACCCTTTTAATGTGCTGCTGGATTCTGTTTGTTAGTATTATTATTATTTTTTTTTTGCAGTACGCAGGCCTCTCACTGTTGTGGCCTCTCCCATTGCGGAGCACAGGCTCCGGACGCGCAGGCTCAGCGGCCATGGCTCACGGGCGCAGCCGCTCTGTGGCATGTGGGATCTTCCCAGACCAGGGCAGGAACCCGTGTTCCCTGCATTGGCAGGCAGACTCTCAACCACTGCACCACCAGGAAGCCCTGTTTGCTAGTATTTTGTTGAGGATTTTTGCATCTATGTTCATCAGTGATATTGGCGTGTAGTTTTCTTTTTTTGTGACATCTTTGTTCGGATTTGGTATCAGGGTGATGGTGGCCTCATAGGATGAGTTTGGGAGTGTTCCTCCCTCTGCTATATTTTGGAAGCGTTTGAGAAGGATAGCTGTTAGCTCTTCTCTAAATGTTTGATAGAATTCACCCATGAAGCCATTGGTCCTGGGCTTTTGTTTGTTGGAAGATTTTTAATCACAGTTTCAATTTCAGTGCTTGTGATTGGTCTGTTTATATTTTTTATTTCTTCCTGGTTCAGTCTCAGAAGGTTATGCTTTTCTAAGAATTTGTCCATTTCTTCCAGGTTGTCCATTTTATTGGCATATAGTAGCTTGTAGTAATCTCTCATGATCCTCTGTATTTCTGCAGTGTCAGTTGTTACTTCTCCTTTTTCATTTCTAATTCTGTTGATCTGAGTCTTTTCCCTTTTTTTCCTGATGAGTCTGGCTAATGGTTTATCAATTTTGTTTATCTTCTCAGAGAACCAGCTTTTAGTTTTATTCATCTTTGCTATCGTTTTCTTCATTTCTTTTTCATTTATTTCTGATCTGATCTTTATGATTTCTTTCCTTCTGCTAACTTTGGGGGTTTTTTTCTTCTTCTTTCTCTAATTGCTTTAGGTGTAGGGTTAGGTTGTTTATTTGAGATGTTTCTTGTTTCTTCAGGTAGGATTGTATTGCTATAAACTTCCCTCTTAGAACTGCTTTGGCTGCATCCCATAGGTTTTGGGTTGTCATGTTTTCACTGTCATTTGTTTCTACGTATTTTTTGATTTCCTCTTTGATTTCTTCAGTGATCTCTTGGTTATTTAGTAGTGTATTGTTTAGCCTCCACGTGTTTGTATTTTTTACAGTTTTTTTCCTGTAATTGATATCTAGTCTCATAGTGTTGTGGTTGGAAAAGATATTTGATACGATTTCAATTTTCTTAAATTTAACAAGGCTTGATTTGTGACCCAAGATATGATCTATCCTGGAGAATGTTCCATGAGCACTTGAGAAGAAAGTGTATTCTGTTGTTTTTGGATGGAATGTCCTATAAATATCAATTAAGTCCATCTGGTATAATGTGTCATTTAAAGCTTGTGTTTCCTTATTTATTTTCATTTTGGATGATCTGTCCATTGGTGAAAATGGGGTGCTAAAGTCCCCTACGATTACTGTGTTACTGTCAGTTTCCCCTTTTATGGCTGTTAGCATTTGCCTTATGTATTGAGGTGCTCCTATGTTGGGGTGCATAAATATTTACAATTGTTATAGCTTCTTGGATTGACCCCTTGATCATTATGTAGTGTCCTTCTTTGTCTCTTGTAATAGTCTTTATTTTAAAGTCTATTTTGTCTGATATAAGAATTGCTACTCCAGCTTTCTTGTGATTTCCATTTGCATGGAATATCTTTTTCCATCCCCTCACTTTCAGTCTGTATGTGTCCCTAGGTCTGAAGTGGGTCTCTTGTAGACAGCATATATACGGGTCTTGTTTTTGTATCCATTCAGCCAGTGTATGTCTTTTGGTTGGAGCATTTAATCCATTTACATTTAAGGTAATTATCAATATGTATGTTCCTATTACCATTTTCTTAATTGTTCTGGGCTTCTTATTGTAGGTCTTTTCCTTCTCTTGTGTTTCCTGCCTAGAGAAGTTCCTTTAGCATTTGTTGTAAAGCTGGTTTGGTGGTGAATTCTCTTAGCTTTTGCTTGTCTGTAAAGGTTTTAATTTCTCTGTCGAATATGAATGAGATCCTTGCTGGGTAGAGTAATCTTGGTTGTAGGCTTTTCTCTGTCATCACTTTAAATAGGTCCTGTCACTCCCTTCTGGCTTGCAGAGTTTCTGCTGAAAGATCAGCTGTTAACCTTATGGGGATTCCCTTGTATATTATTTGTTGCTTTTCCCTTGCTGCTTTTAATATTTTTTCTTTGTATTTAATTTTTGATAGTTTGATTAATATGTGTCTTGGCATGTTTCTCCTTGGATTTATCCTGTATGGGATTCTCTAGGCTTCCTGGACCTGACTATTTCCTTTTCCATGTTACTGAAGTTTTCAACTATAATCTCTTCAAATATTTTCTCAGTCCCTTTTTTTTTTTTCCTCTTCTTCTTCTGGGACCCCTATAATTCAAATGTTGGTGCATTTAATGTTGTTCCAGAAGTCTCTGAGACTGTCCTCAATTCTTTTCATTCTGTTCTGCGGTAGTTATTTCCACTATTTTATCTTCCAGGTCACTTATCCGTTCTTCTTCCTCAGTTATTCTATTGATTCCTTCTAGAGAATTTTTGATATCATTTATTCTGTTATTCATCAGTTTGTTTGCTCTTTAGTTCTTCTAGGTCCTTGTTAAACATTTCTTGTATTTTCTCCATTCTATTTCCAAGATTTTGGATTATCTATCATTACTCTGAATTCTTTTTCAGGTAGACTGCCTATTTCCTCTTCATTTGTTTGGTCTGGTGGGTTTTTACCTTGCTCCTTCATCTGCTGCGTATTTCTCTGTCTTCTCATTTTTCTTAACTTACTGTCTTTGGGGTCTCCTTTTTTGCAGCCTGCAGGTTCGTAGTTCCCATTGTTTTTGGTGTCTGCCCCCAGTGGCTAAGCTTGGTTCAGTGGGTTGTGTAGGCTTCCTGGTGGAGGGGACTGGTGACTGTATTCTGGTGGATGAGGCTGGATCCTGTCTTTCTGGGGGGCAGGACCATGTTCAGTGGTGTGTTGTGGGGTGTCTGTGAACTTAGTATGATTTTAGGCAGCCTCTCTGCTAATGGGTGGGATTGTGTTCCTGTCTTGCTAGTTGTTTGGCATGGGGTGTCCAGCACTGGAGCTTGCTGGTCATTGAGTGGAGCTGGGTCTTAGTGTTGCAATGGAGATCTCTGGGAGAGCTCTCGCAATTGATATTACGTGGGGCTGGGAGGTCTCTGGTTGTCCAATGCTCCCAACTGAGCTCTCCTACCTCAGAGGCTCAGGCCTGACACCCAGCCAGAGCACCAAGACTCTGTCAGACACACGGCTCAGAAGAAAAGGGAGGGAAAAAAAAGGAAAAAATAAATAAAGTTATTAAGACAAATTTTTTTAATTATTAAAATAAAAAAAGAAGAGAGAAACCAAACCAATAAACAAATCCACCAATGATAAAAAGCACTAAAAACTAAACTAAGATAAACATATAAATCAAAAACAAGTCAGTCACAGACAGCAAACCCCAAGTCTACAGTTGCTCCCAAAGTCCACTGCCTCAATTTTGGGGTGATTCATTTTCTATTCAGGTATTCCACAGATGCAGGGTACATTAAGTTGATTGTGGAGAAACAATCTGTTGCTCCTGAGGCTGTTGGGAGAGATTTCCCTTTTTCTTCTTAGTTCGCACAACTCTTGGGGTTCAGCTTTGGATTTGGCCCTGCCTCTGCATGTAGGTCGCCCTCTGGCGTCTGTTCTTTGCCCAGACAGGAGGGGGTTAATGGAGTGGCTGATTAGGGGGTCTGGCTCACTGAGGCCGGGGGTGAGGGAGGGGTACGGATGTGGGGCAAGCGTGTGGTGGCAGAGGCCAGCAAGACGTGAAAGCCTGAGGCGCACCCTCTTTTCTCCCAGGGAAGTTGTCCCTGGATCACGGGATCCTGGCAGCAGCAGGCTGCACAGGCTAGCGGGAGGGGAGGTGTGGATAGTGACCTGAGCTCGCACACAGGCTCCTTGGTGGCTGTAGCAGCAGCCTTAGCGTCTCATGCCCATCTCTGGTGTCTGTGCTGATAGCCGTGGCTCGTGCCCATCTCTGGGGCTCATTTAGGTGTTCTGAATTCCCTCTCCTCTTGCGCCCCAAAACAATGGTCTCTTGCCTCTTAGGCAGGTCCAGACTTTTTCCCAGACTCCCTCCCGGCTAGCTGTGGTGCACTAGCCCCTTCAGGCTGTGTTCACGCAGCCAACCCCAGTCCTCTCCCTGGGGTCTGACCTCCAAAGCCTGAGCCTCAGCTCCCAGCCCCCACCCGCCCTGGCGGGTGAGCAGACAAGCCTCTCAGGCTGGTGAGTGCTGGTCGGCACTGATCCTCTGTGCCGGAATCTCTCCACTTTGCCCTCCGCACCCCTGTTGCTGCGCTCTCCTCCACGGCTCCGCAGCTCCCCCGCCGCCACCCCCTGTCTCCGCCCGTGAAGGGGCTTCCTAGTGTGTGGAAACCTTTCCTCCTTCACAGCTCCCTCCGAGTGGTGCAGGTTCCATCCCTATTTTTTTGTCTCTGTTTTCTCTTTTTTCTTTTGCCCTACCCAGGTACGTACGGAGTTTTTTGCCTTTGGGGAAGGCTGAGGTCTTCTGCCAGCGTTCAGTAGGTGTTCTGTAGGAGTTGTTCCACAGGTAGATGTATTTTTGATGTATTTGTGGGGAGGAAAGTGATCCCCACGTCTTACTCCTCTGCCATCTTGAAGGTCCTTCAGGAAGATGTTTTTAAATAACAGGGAGAAGGGCCGACAGACCACACATATGGCTGGTTGGGGAGCACAGAAGCAAGGCCTGGGTACTCGATCTCTCTAACTTTCAGTTTCCTCTCTCTCTAAACGGAGCTACTGATCTGTTTGGGCTGTGGCAAAGGGGAGAGGTAGTCTACATTCAGTGTGTGGCATATAACAAGGGCTGTATAGGTACTGTTTTTACATTATTATTCATCATGTGACTCTGGAATATCCCAAATCCAAGCGTAGAGTCAAAACTGAGTTGAGCATCAGTTCTTAGAGGAACTGAACTTCTGCCTGTCCTTTTGCCCCCCACCCCGCCCCAATTTCACCAAAGCTAAGCTCCCAACTACTGCAAGAAGCTGTATGGATCACTAAGAAAGAAAACAACAACGATTAAACGATGACACAAGGCTTTCTTATCACTAGGTACAGGAGGCAACTGATTTCAGAGATGTTTAAATGGGAAAACGTGTCAGAGCCAGTGAGTGATAGTTCATTGGGTTCTACTAGATAATCTCTGTGACTTTGGACCTCACTGGGGCAGGGAGCAGGGGAAGGAGACAGGGAAGGAGATGGGCAGAGGCAGGCAGGAAGCCTCTGAGCTACAGCCAGGACCAGAGGAAGGACTGGGTGGTTTGTAATACTGCACACATGTCTCACATGCACGAACGGCCTGAGCTGCCTGTACACAAGCAACGTTTCCCAGGGACACACCCCGAGAAGGCTGTGGGCTCAGAGACGGACGTGAGAGGCTTCAGAACATTTTGTCTTAAACTTCCTGACTCTTAGGTCGCCCCTTAGCATCTCTAACCTTTGGAAATGTGTTTTATGTCTGTTTCAGGGCAACCTGAGAAAATAAAGATTTTATACCCAGTGTATAAAAAGTACCCTGAAGAGGATTTGTTCCTTTGTTCAGAAATATTTATTGAGCATCTATTATGTGAGTCATATTAAAAATGAGAAGCCCTCCCTGGCGTAGGATTTGCAGTCTTGTGGGATGGGCTGTGCACACTAATGGGTGACTTTTCTGTGTTCAGGTGGCCCGTGAAGAAGAGGAAGCTGTGTAAGGAGCCAAATGTCATACGGGATCTTAAGAGCCTGGGCCCGAAATCCATTTCCACCACTCACTGGCTTTGGCAGCTTGGATGTCCAGCTTTGTGGGGGTCTGTGTGTCTCAGTTACCTCATCTGTAAAATGGGGCTTCACATAGTACTTCTCTCTTAGCATTATTGTAAGGACCCAATGAGTTAACACATGCCTGCCTGTTATGAGTACTTATTAAGTGTTCATTATCTTAACAGTCAGAAGCCACTATCCAAAATTAATTTTTAAATATTAAAAAATTCGAAATAGTATAAAAGACAGTATAAACTCTTTTTCCCATCCTATTCCCCAACTACCTGCTTCTCTTCCCAACAGCCAAATTGTCTTCCAGAGATAATTTAGGTTCATACAAGCAAATGGTAGCACATATATAAATGGCACAGATTATATACACCATTCTGCACCTCGGTTTTTTTAAGCTTGAAACTTTATCTTAGATGGCTTTCCAAATCAGAAGTAAGAAACAGAGGTTTCTCATTCATTTTTTGTTGGTGTTGAATTTTTCTCTGTTATACAGATATCTTGAAAATTGCCTTATAATCTCTTTTAAAAAGGAGCCTTTTTATTTTTTCTATTTTATTTATTTATTTATTTTTGGTTGTGTTGGGTCTTTGTTGCTGCACACGGGCTTTCTGTAGTTGTGGCGAGTGGGGGCTACTCTTCATGTGGTGTGAGGGCTTCTCATTGCGGTGGCTTCTCTTGTTGCAGAGCACAGGCTCCAGGCGTACGGGCTTCAGTAGTTGTGGTACACAGGCTCAGTAGTTGTGGTTCGCAGGCTCAGTAGTTGTGGCGCACGGGCTTAGTTACTCCGCGGCAGGTGGGATCTTCCCAGACCAGGGATCAAACCTGTGTCCCCTGCATTGGCAGGTGGATTCTTAACCACTGAGCCACCAGGGAAGTCCCAAAAAAGACACCTTTTTTAAAATAATGAAACTATTTTAAACTTGAAGAATTTTTATTCTTGTACTCTTAAATTTTAATATTAAAAAATAAATTTTTGGGCTTCCCTGGTGGTGCAGTGGTTGAGAGTCCACCTGCCGATGCAGGGGACACGGGTTTGTGCCCCGGTCCGGGAAGATCCCACATGCCGCGGAGCAGCTGGGCCCGTGAGCCATGGCCGCTGAGCCTGCGCGTCTGGAGCCTGTGCTCCACAACGGGAGAGGCCGCAACAGTGAGAGGCCCGCGTACCGCAAAAAACAAACAAACCAACCAAAAAAAACCAACAACAACAAAATAAATTTTGGATATTCTGATTAATATGTGGCAATAAATTGAAAAATACATATGAAATGGACAATTCCAGAAAAATAGAAATGACATATGGGGCTCAGGATAAAAACCAGAATTCAGAGTTGTAACAATATAGTATCTAAAATGTCCAATTTCAACAACAAAGTATGAGACAGGTGAAGTAGCAGGAAAGTGTTACCCGCCCCCAGCCCCCATTCCGCAAGAGAACACAATCAACAGGAACTGACTGAATGGGCCCAGAGGCTGCATTTCACAGAAAAAATGCTTTGCAGCTTTTATAATTGTGTCCAAAGAATTAAAGGAAGCCATGTTCAGAGAATTAAAGGAAAATATGTTGATAGTGACTTACCAAATAAGAAAATAACAACAAAAAAAATTGAAACTATCACAAGGAACCAAGTGGAAATTCTATAGTTGAAAAGAACAGTGGCCAAAATGAAAAATTCACTAGATGGGCTTAACAGTAGATTTGCGATGGCTGTATCTAGCAGATTTATTCTTCAAGGATAAAAGCATAAAAATACTCCAGTTAAATAAAGATTGGGGTAATGTGTTGCTAGCAAACCTGCCTTACAAGAAATACTAAAGGAAGTACTTCAGGCTGAAAGGAAATGACAACAGATAGTAACCTGAAAAAATTAAGGGTGCTGGAAATAGTAAATTTGAGGGTAAATATAAAACACCGTATAAGTAGACTTTTTAAATTATCGACTCTTAATTTTTTTAAGAAAACAAAATTATGCAAATCAATAACATTATATTGTTGCGTTTATAACATATACAGATGTAATATACAGTTATATGTCAACTATTCAATAATCTAAATTGATAATTGATAATCTAAATGAAAAGGAAAAATTCCTAGAAAGATACAAACTACTGAATTGATTCAACAAGAAATAGGAAGTCTGAATACACCTATAACAAATAAAGAGATTGAATTAGTAAATAGAAACTTCTCCCAAAGAAAAACTAAGCCCAGATGACCTCATGGGTGAATTCTACCAAACATTAAAAGGAGAATTAATGTCAAATCTTTAGAAGCTCTTGGAAAAAAACAGAAGGGGAGGAAACACTTCCCAGCTCATTCTATGAGGCCAGTATTTCCCTAATACCAAAACTAGATAAAGACATCGCAAGAAAAGGTCAGTATCTTTTACGAATATAGAAGAAACTTCCCAACAAATACTAACAAACTGAATCTGGCAACAAACAAAAAGGATTATGCATGACTAAGTAGGATTTATCCCAGGAATGCAAGATTTAACATACAAAAATCAATGTAACACACCATATTAATAGAATAAATGGTAAAACCACATTATTTCAATAAATACAGGAAAAAAATTTGACGACCTCCAACAACTTTTCATGTTAAAAACACTCAGCAAACTAGGACTAGAAGGTACTTCATCAACTTGACGAGGGCCCCCTTTCCCTTCAGATCAGAAACAAAGCCAAGGATGCCTGCTCCCAGCTACTTCTATTCAATCTTGTATCCAGAAATTCCACTACTAGGTGTGGCACAAGAGAGTTGAAAAGACAAAAACATGCACACAAATATTCATAGCAGCATTATTCACAATAGCCAAAAAGTGAAACAACCAAAATGTCCATCACCGGATAAAGGATAAACAAAATGTGGCCCTATCCATATAATGGGATATTATTCAGTCATAAAAAGGAATGACACAGGCTACAACAAGGATGAACCTTGAAAACATTATGATAAGTGAATGAAGCCAGAAACAAAAGCCCACCATAGGAATTTACTTATATAAATGTTCAGACTAGTCAAATTTACTTATATAAATGTTCAGACTAGTCAAATCCAATCTATCCACAGAGATAGAAAGTAGAGTAACAGCTGCCAGAAGCAGGGAGGAAAGGGGTTGGGGACTGACTGTTAGTAGGTGCAGGGTCTCCTTTTGGAGTGATGGAGATGGTCTGGAACTATACACTGGTGAGAGTGTACAATGAACATTCTAAAAACTACTGAATTATATGCTTAAAGGGTGAATTTTACGGTATGGGAATGATATCTCCATTTTTAAAATCCATGAGTTAAAAGAAATTGTACTGGAAGTCCTAGCCAGATCACAAACATACAGCTGGAGAGATTTTCACCCAAGTGCATTCACATATCACCTAATAAAAAATAGAACATTCTTGTAGTTTCAGAAGCACCCCTTGTGCCAGTCACTAAGCCACCTAAAAGTAACCACTCTGCCACCTGCTAACACTGAAGGTGACTTTGAACTTCATATAAATGGAATCATGCGGTATGTACTCTTCACGTCTGACTTCTTTCATCCAACATTACGTTCATCAGATTCACACACGTGCGTGTGTACTTGAAGCACGTTCATTTCTCTTTGTGGATTGCATTCCATTGTGTAAATACACCACAGTTTATCTGCTCATTCTCCTGTTGATGGGCATTTTGGGTTGTTTCTACCTTTTGGCTCTTAGTGTTGTGAACACTTTTGCGTACGTCTTTTATTATATATTTATAAAGCATTTCTCTTGGATATCTTCTGCCGAAGGCTGGTTCATAAGGTATATGTGTGGTCATTTTTAATATGCAATCCCGGATAGTTTTTCCAAGTGTTTGTACCAATTATACTCCCAACAGTGAAACATGAGAGTTACAGGGGGTTTTTTAGAGGCAAAAATATTAAAAATATGTGTTCATCAACATGGCAGGAAAGGCAAGACTGCTGCCATATACTTTATTCGCATGAGCCTAAGGCCATATTGACATCATTTTTCCTTGTCTTTTCTCATGCTGCTCTAGGAAGCTTTTCAGGGCAGGAAGACCCCAGGTCCTGTTACAGCACCCCTGTTACCTAGCCTCTTTCTTAGATGCCTTCAGTACAAACTCTTATGCTGCACTGAGTGAAGGAAAGCACAGGACAAGGCGTCTTTGGGGGCCTGGTATATCCCAAAGGCCCAGAACACTGCCTGGCACATAATAGGAGCTCAAGAAGTATTTGCTGAATGACTGTAGCATCCCTTTTACTCTGGTAGGTAAGTGGATGCTATTATTATCCTCCATTTATTAAGGCAGAGATGAGCTACTGGCTCCAAGTCCACTTTCAGGAGGTGGCAGAGCCAGAATCTAAGCCCAGGCCCCTTGACTCCGGAGCCCAAGAGCTCAGCCATCTGCTCTCCAGCCTCCCATGGACGTTGGCCATGCTTTTGTTTCTGGTGGGGACAAGGTGGGGAAGGAGGGATGCTGGAGCCCTTGGGAAGATGCAAAGTCTAAGAAAGGGCTGTTCTCAGAAGCTGGGAGATTCAGAGTCTTGGGCAACAGGCCGGAGAGCAGGGTGCTGGGAGGGGGATGGTGGTCATGAGCGGAGGTGGACCTTTGGTGACTCAGGTCCACCCCTGGAAGGAAGCAGACCTGCAGGGCTGTGTGCTGGGACTGCATGGTGCGCCCCTTGTAGAACCTCTTTGGTTGAGCTGCCCTTCCACGTGGTGCCCTCGGCTTTCTGATACACAAGGTCTATTGGAAGCTTGTTGCTGAGACGGCCGTTCTTTAGGGACCCTAAGAAGTTCATGTCCTATCTCAGTTTCAGGACCACTTATGTTTTCCTTCAGCAATTGTTTTAGTCACCTACTGAAAATTGAGTTTCTTTCTCCACTGGCAACTAAAACGCCAAATGTGTACGCTTTCCTGTGGGCAAAAGTCTAGGTCTTTAATTATACGCCATTTTGTCTCAGCTCCACTCTTGCCTCTCTTTTATGTTCCTGGCTTGGTTTTCTTCTTTCTACCCACCTTCCACCTGAAATTATTTCTGGAACAATGTGAAATATACATAAATTAGTTCAACATATTAAAGCCTTAATATTAATGAGGAAAGGCCTGTCTTTTCTTGCCTTATCATCTCTTAAGCAGCCCGTGAGCTACTGCTGTTTGCACTGGCTCAGGAAGCACTGGCCTGGGACACTTGGGGTTTTGGTCCTGACTGCCAGCACATCACTGTACCCTTTGAGCCTCCTTCTCCTGTTGTGTGGCTCACTCTGAAGTGGTGAAGAAAAACAAGATAAGCGCAAAGCACTCAGGCAGGTGCTTTATCAGCACAGTAACAGGCATCATCACAGTGACAGCTCTCTTACTGAGACAGAATGCCAGCCCTTGAGCTTCTGCTTACGAATGAATGAGGGCAACCAAGAGTGGGCAGACCGCTCAGGGTCAGGTTCGGGTTCTTGCCTAGAGCTCTTGGCCAGTCATGGAGATGACCATTCCGGAAGTGGTGTGTTGCTGTGGGCACAGAGGGAGAAAGTGACGACTTCAAGCTGATGACCTTCAGATAGAAGAACATTCGGAAGTAATTCTCAGCTGGAGAGGGGACTGGACGGAACTGACCAGCTCTGCTAGCTCACTGCTCTCCCAGCCCCTCCGAGTGGTGGAGGTGACCGCTGTGAGGCTGCACTTGGGGGAGCCTGGCTCTCCTGGATGTCCATGTCTGTGTCCTCAATGTCTTGTGGAGGGAGCCTCCCTCCCTCCTTCTCTCACTCTCCTTCCCCCCACTCTCTCCCCCAGCGTCTCTCAATTCCTTTCATCCAACATGTGGAGCGTTCACTCACCGCCAGGCACTGTGCTTGGCACCAGGAGAGACCAAATGAGAAGGAGACCCCATCTCTGCTCTTCTGAGGCTCACGTTCCAGGCAGGTTATTCTGATACTCAGGAAATAACTGGGGCTGGGTGGGTGGAGGGTTTCAAAGCTGCATCCTCTGTAACCGACCAGCAGATGCTCCAACCAACAGCCTTCACGGAGCTTCAAAACACTGGAACACGCTACTGAAAGGTTTGTGGAATCTTCTTATCTTAAGATTAAAAATCGAAATGATGGTCGTACCTGTTTTCACACATCATATGGTGCATACATAGAATTCCATTAGGCTAACTCATTCCTTAAATATACTGAAGATATTAAAAGAGCTGGCTATTTAGACAGAGTTTTAGCTGAGCGCTGCATCTTGGCGGGAGAGTTGACTTTTGCTGCCAGGCCCCTTGGCTTTGGGTGGGAGACGGGGGGTTGCTTAGAGCAGCGGTTCCCAGACCTTACTGGACAGATGAACCTTGTTGAAACGTAGATTCTGAATCAGAGGTTGGGGTGGAGACCGAGACCCTCCATCTCACAAGCTCCACGTGCTCGTGTGGTTGAGGCTGCTGGTCTGCAACCATCCCACCAACAAGGGATGGGATCAAGGCCTCTCAACGCCGGCACTACTGACAGCGGGACCGGGAAATTCCTCGCCGTAGGGGGCTGCCTTGTGCAGCGCAGGACGCTCAGCCGCATCCCTGGGCTCTTCCCGCGAGATTTCAGCAGCAGCCCCACCCCCGACTGTGACAACCTAAAAAAGGCTCCAAACATCCCCACATGTCCCCTGGGGACCGAACCAAAATTGTTCCCAGTTGAGAACCACTGGGCACATGACTTTCAAAGACCCTCCTCAGTCCAAGTTTCTATGATCACAAGCCGACATCAAAACCCACATGCCACTAAGCCTTTAAAGACGACCCTAGAGCTAGTCTCTAAATGTCCTTTTAAAGGTATGAAGTCTGGGATCAACCTGCCTTTACTACAGCCAAGCGCAGCAGCCCACCCGCCCCCAGCAAAGCCTGGGCTAGCGGCATCTGCACCATTAAAGAGACCCTGGTGTGTGAGAGCCCCACGTGGCGGGGCTGGGGGACAGGGTAGCGCACACTTGCTCTCTGCGCACAGGTGCCTCACTGCGGGGACAGGCGTGAGCCTGCCTTGGGGGACAAGCGCTGTTCATCCCAGCTCAGCCATGGAGACCCTTCCTTGAGAAGCAGGAGGGCAATTCATCGAAATCAGCAGAACACTGATTTTTCTTTACAAGGGAACTTTGCTCCCATTACCCGAGGGGTTAGGAGGCATGCGAAGGCTTTAGATGGGGCTGGACGAGTGGCCAGTGTCTTAGGGCTCATTAGTGCCGGGAAGGATGGGATGGGGCAGAGGCCCAGCGTTCATCTGAGAGCCAGTGTCTCAGCCCCAGGACGAGAGAGAGCAAAATGTGATACGCGGATGCCCATGTATTTGCAAATGCACTATTAGCTCTTACTGCTCTGAAAGAAAAATGAGATGGTATTTCATTAGTAGTTGCATAAACTACTATGTTTCACAAGTAACAAAAGCAAGTCTTTGAATGGAAAGTTACCCGTACAAGAACTACAGAGAAATCTCCCGAGGGAGTGCGAGGTGGGGAGGGCAGGCTGCCACGCATCTAAGGAAGGGGGCGCGGGGCTGTGTCTTGTATTGAAGAAACGGACGGATCTTCCAAAACATTTAAAATCGGTTTTCTTTAAGGAGTAGGAGAGAACGGAGGGACAAGCATAGAAGTTACACTTCTTTAAATGTACCTCTTTTTTCTTATCTATTTTGACCTGGGAACTATGGGAAGTAAAACAATAAATAAAAGACTTTATGTTTTAGTAGTGGTGGGTTCACAGCATAACTGAGTGGAAAGCACAGCGAGTTCTCACATCCTTCCTCTCCACCCTCCCACAAGCACAGCCCCCCACGGACAGCCCGCACCAGAGCGGGACAGTGCCACACTTCTATGAACCCACACTGACGTGCCATTATCACGCCAAATCCATCGCTCACATTAGGGTTTACTCTTGGATTCTGACAAGTGTATGATGACGTGCTTCCACCATTACGGTAGCGTTCAGAGTATTCTCACTGTCCCCAGAAGCCTCCGTGCTCCACCTCGCCATCCTTCCTCTGCCTTAACCCCTGGCAACCACTGATCTTTTTATTGTCTCCCCAGTTTTGCCTTTTCCAGAACATTGGCAAATCCCACAGTAAGTGGTGACGTATATTGTGTGTTCTGTGGGCTATGTGGTTAGTTGGAATCACACAGTGTGTAGTCTCTGCAGGTTGGTTTCTTTCACTAATCAGTATGCATTTAAGTTTCTTCCATGTCTTTTTGTGCTACGTAAGTCTTTCACCAAGTCATAAGCAAGATTAAATTTCAAAAGAACAATCTTTACAAATCGAAAACAAAATAATATAGATGAACTTAACTAGTCCAAGTGACTTTGAAGTGCAGTAATTTAACTGGACATCCCTAATGGGATAAAACCTAAGGACCAAAATAACTGCAAAAAATTGTTTTAAACTGTTTCTAACACTTGGTATTATTGAGTTATATTTTTGGAGAGAGTGTCAGTATTGTTATTCTGAGGTTGTCAAGTATGTAACATGGAATAAAGCAAGTAGGTAATTAGTGGTATTCAAATTCCATCCCGAATGTCCTGAAAGCCAGTCTTGTCGGTGTGGAGGAAAGGGGATAGAGTTGGAGGACAGGAGAGGTTAGTGGGCACCTGCAGTCCTGGACTGAGTTGGAAGTAGCATTACGAGCTCATGTGGGGTGGTTAGCATTTTATAGACGTGCGTTTCCTAGTTCTTCCACTGTAAAGACCTAAAACCAGTGACCAACCCAGAACAGTGAGCACCCCTAGTGTCCAGACCAGTGGCTTGCAAATTTCTAACCAACAAACCCCAGGTATTCTGGGAGAATGGGCTGATGCCATGGCTGGGCCAGAAAATAGACAAGACGAGTCTGGACCACCTCATGATACCCAGGAGCAAGGAAGTTATCCAGGACTTCGAGGGTCGTGGCTTCAGGGACCACAAACAGCCTGGCTCCCACTGGCCAGGATGGGACAATCTGAACATCAGTGAGAATGCCGACTGCAGCGCCATAAAATGTTTAAATCTGTGCATTCATGAGGGCACTAGAAAGAAGAAAGCAAATTGGTCACGTAGGAGGATGCTAGTGAGCTAAGTCATTGTTTTGAGAACTGGTAAATTATAGGGAAAGAGTTAAGTATTCAGTCTGCTTTTCCTACATGAACTGTGCTGAGGGCTAACCAAGTGGTGGATGACGGGAGGTTTTTCTTATGAGAAAAAGTCCAGTTAGTAAGTGAAGACAGAACATCACTATTTTGCAACCTCTAATCAATGAATGGAACTGAGGATCATGTCAGCCCCACAAGACATTCTCTGTCTCAGGAATGGAAGCACTACCACCTCCAAGACAGTTGTGCTAAAAAAAAAAAAAAAAATCCAAATCTACATCTGATCAAGCCTCTGGATCCAAATACCCATAGAGAGGCAATACAAAGGATGGAATGGACATTCTAGGGATGTAATCTGCAAAATCCGGTGGGAAGATCTGTGGGACAAACGGCCCACTTTCTTCAACATGTAAATTTCAAAGAACTAAAAGGTGGAGGGGAAACATATAGATTAAAAAGAGTCCGGACTTCCCTGGTGGCGCAGTGGTTAAGAATCTGCCTCCCAATGCAGGGGACAGGGGTTCGAGCCCTGGTCCGGAAAGATCCACATGCCACGGAGTAACTAAGCCCGTGTGTCACAACCGCTGAGCCTGCACACTAGAGCCCATGAGCCACAACTACTGAGCCCATGTGCTGCAACTGCTGAAGCCTGCGTGCCTAGAGCCCGTGCTCCACAACAAGAGAAGCCACTGCAATGAGAGGCCCGTGCACCGCAATGAAGAGTAGCCCCTGCTTGCTGCAACCAGAGAAAGCCGAGTGCAGCAACGAAGACCCAACACAGCCAAAAATAAATAAATAAATATATTTTTAAAAAAAAGAGTCCAAAGAAACATCTGCTTCTCAACATGTGACTAATGATGAAAAAAACAATTTTAAAGAAGTATGATATTTGCATAGCATCATTAATCCTAATCCACCATTATGTCATATAGAATAGTTTTTCTGCCCTGAAAATCCTCTGTGCTTCATCTATTCCAACCCTATCCACAGCAACTTTGGTCGACCACGATCTGTTTATTGCCTGGATCATTTTGTCTTTCCTGGAATGTCATATACATTGAATCATATAGTATGCAGCCTTTCAAACTGGCTGCTTTCATTTAGCAATATACACCATTTGTGCCTTGAAAACCATTTCCCTTTATTACTTAGTGATATTCCACTGTATGGATGTACCACAGTTTCCAATTGTTTATCAGTTCTCTTTGAGGGACACCTTGATTGCTTCTAGTTTTGGCCAATAATGAACGAAGCTGCTACAAACATTCATCAAAAAAAAAAAAAAGTATGACATTAAAAGACAATTGGAAGTAACACTGACTGGGTATTTGATGATATTAAGGGACAACTGTTAATTATAAGGCATAATAATGGTATCTTCATCTTTTAAAGCTACATCCTGAACTATCTGAGGGTGAACCGAGACAATGTCTGGAATGTGCTTCTAAATGACACAGGATTTGTGACCACCTAGAGGGGTGGGATAGGGAGGGTGGGAGGGAGGGAGATACAAGAGGGAAGAGATATGGGGATATATGTATATGTATAGCTGATTCATTCTGTTATAAAGCAGAAACTAACACACCATTGTAAAGCAATTATACTCCAATAAAGATGTTAAAAAAAAACTTTAAAAAAAATTAATTAATGACAGAGGAGGGGGCAGAGGCTGGGGGTGAGAACAGGTGAGACAGGACTGGCCATGACTCATCACTACTGAAGTTGTGGGGTGGGTTTGTCTCTCTTGTATATGTTTGAAATTCTCCATCATATAAAAGCAAAAGAAAGAAAGATCAGAATCAAGTATATAGGAAGACCATAGGCTAACACAACATTGTAAAGCAATTATACTCCAATAAAGATGTTGGAAAAAGAAAAGGACCACAGGCTCCAGAGGAAGCGACGTCTTTGCCTTTATGTTGAATTTACTTTCAAGCTCTCTCACTGTGGCCCAGCTGCCTGGCCTCTGTCACCTGGGCCTGGAGCCTAAAGGACCATTAGTGATAGCTCTAATCAGGCAGCGTGATGGTTACGAGCATGGGCTCTGGAGCCAAATGCATGCTTCAGACAGAAGCTCTGCCACCTCCCAGCTGTGTGGGTGACCTTGCCCCAATCCGTCACCTTGCCTTCCTCTCCATTCCCTGGTCTATGAGTGGGGCTGACAGTAGTGCCACTTTAGGGGCAGATTAAATAAGTTCACGTTGTAAAGCCCTAGAGCAGTGCCTACTGCGTAGTGAGCACTAAACATGCGTTAGCTTCCCCTCTTTATTCTTTTTTTTTTAACATCATTATTGGAGTATAATTGCTTTACAATGGTGTGTTAGTTTCTGCTTTATAACAAAGTGAATCAGCTATACATATACATATGTTCCCATATCTCTTCCCTCTTGCGTCTCCCTCCCTCCCACCCTCCCTATCCCACCCCTCTAGGTGGTCACAAATCTTTCACTTTCTCTTCAGCTCCAGCTCTGCGATAGGAGCTCTGAGTGAACAAGTGCTAAATAAGAAGCACAGACCACCATGTGGGTACTGCCTCTGCTTGGGGGGTGTGGGCTGTGCCCCAGAGGAGGCCACAGCCAACCAGCACCCACATTACGGAACCCTGGCCCATCAGAGGGCTGCGGTCGGGCCAGGGCACCCCAGGCCAATGTTATCTCACGTGCAAATATGCCAAACCCTCAAGGTCAGGGCGAACTGAAGCAACAGGGAAGTGCTCACTGGGCCACAGTGGGGACAAAGAGGCAGTCCATGGGTCCCTGGGATGTTTCTGAAGTTCTGTCCTCAGGGCAGTACAAGGACAGGACAGAAAGGGACACAGGCGCCAGGCTCTGTGTGCACATCCATGGACCCTGGCAACAACCCTGTGAGCCTGGCCGGGCCAGACAGCGTGAGGCACCTGCCCAAAGCCACGTCGCTGTACGTAGCCGAGCTGGTATTTGAACACACAGACCTGTGTGATTCCAGAGCCCCCTGGAAAGTTGACAAATTTTACCAGATCCTCCCCAGCCCTGGGAAAGTAAAAACAGAGCAACGTTTATGAAGCCCCATTTCATTACACATACCTCATTTTTACATGGCGGGGCCATCAAATGGGCTGAGAAAGGCTTCTGTGATGAGTGCTTGGACTCAGCACATGTTGAGTTCAGATTCTAATCCATTTCCAAGGGGGGTCGTCAAGGAGACAGGTAGACAGAGTCTGGAGTTTGCAGAAGTCTGCGCTGGAGACACAAATGTGGAAGTCGTCATACAGCAGCACGTAGAGGCAGTCAGTCAAGATCACCAAGGGAGTGGGTGAAGGCAGACAAAGGAAGTGATGCCTGGAGCCCTGGGGCCCAGCAGCTGCATCTGAGAAGTAGGGACCATGAGGTAGAAGGAAGGCAAGAGAGGGCTGTGTCCCAGGAGCCAAGGCAAAGTGAGGACTGAGGACTGACCACGGGGTTTGGCCACAGGAGAGGCAAGGGAGGACGTGACAGGAGCGGTGTTGGTGGAGCCCTGGTACCCATGCCTCGGGCCTAAAGCAGCCCCACGACCTGGGCGGCAGAGCAAGGAGGTCAGGGGTGTCTCCATGGAGCTTTGCAAAACGACTTGCTTGCTGCCAGAGGAAGTAGACCTGAGGTCACAGGAGCACAGGCAGAACTGGTACCTTCCCAAGAGGCCCCCAGGGCAAGACAGGCTCACGTTCCTGCTGCTTTTGCCCCTTGTACCCAGTGCTCTGTCCTAGGGCAAAGCCTTCTGGACGGGCACAGCCTTGGTGACACCATGGAGATGAAGGGGCTTGAGACCTGCACCAGGGCCACCCCCTCCTCTCACCCCAGGCTGAGGGAGACGCTCCCTCTCAGGGCACCCCAGGTGGGTGCATGGGGCCCAGGAGGGCACTGCCATGTGGACGACTCAGGAGGAACGGGAGCCCTTGCCCCCTCCTTCCAGTAGAAACTAAAGGAGGGCGACCCTCCAAATCGAGTAGAGGAGAAGCGTTGACTCCTGGTTCCATGGAAAGGGGGGTCTACACCAGCGACAGGGTGAAGCAGGCTATGCCAGGGCATCTGGCATTTCCCACCACACTGAGTCCTGGGACCGAGCAACCCTGGGGGGCCGCACGGCTTCCCTGCAGAGCCACAGGGGGTCTTCTTTCCTCCCCTCAGACCTAAAATGACTTCTGCTGCACCCTCCAATAAGCCTTCCTCCCCACCCACCTCCGCCCCCTGCCCGCTGGTGCAGTTAGCATCACATGTAAGAGGGGAAATCACAGGTAGAAAGAATTCTCACAAAGATTGATGGATCAGATTGATCTTGGAAGGAGAGTTTTAAATGATGTGTTAATTTGTGTGAATCTCCTGTTGATGGAACTTCAAACAGTGAAATAAGAAAGGGCAGGAAAACCCACGTGCCAATAGGCTTTTTAAAAACTTCTTTTCTCATTACAAATAGCTCAATTTCATTTCTTTTTATGGCTGAGTAATATTCCATTGTATATATGTGCCACATCTTCTTTATCCATTCATCCGATAGACCTAGAGTCTGTCATACAGAGTGAAGTAAGTCAGAAAGAGAAAGACAAATACCATATGCTAACACATATATATGGAATTTAAGAAAAAAATGTCATGAAGAACCTAGGGGTAAGACAGGAATAAAGACACAGACCTACTGGAGAACGGACTTGAGGATATGGGGAGGGGGAAGGGTGAGCTGTGACAAAGCGAGAGAGTGGCATGGACGTATATACACTACCAAACGTAAAATAGATAGCTAGTGGGAAGCAGCCGCATAGCGCAGGGAGATCAGCTCGGTGCTTTGTGACCACCTAGGGGGGTGGGATAGAGAGGGTGGGAGGGAGGGAGATGCAAGAGGGAAGAGATATGGGAACATATGTATATGTATAACTGATTCACGCTGTTATAAAGCAGAAACTAACACACCATTGTAAAGCAATTATACCCCAATAAAGATGTTAAAAAAACCCCACAAAACTAAAAACTTCTTTTCTATCATATTTTATTACAAGATATTGAATATAGTTCCCTGTGCTATAAGGTAGTTCCTTGTTGTTTATCTATTTTATATACAGTAGTGTGTATATATTAATCCCATACTCCTAATTTACCCCTCCCCCTGCTTTCCCCTTCAGTAACCATAAGTTTGTTTTCTATGTCTGTAAGTCTATTTCTGTTTTGTAAATAAGTTCATTTGTATCATTTTTAATTAGATTCCACATATAAGTGATATCCTATGGTATTTGTCTTTGTCTGACTTACTTCATTTAGTATGATAATCTCTTGGTCCATCCATGTAGCTGCAAATGGCATTATTTTGTTCTTTTTTATGGCTGAGTAATATTCCATTATATATATGTGCCACATTTTCTTTATCCATTCCTCTGTTGATGGACACTTAGGTTGCTTCCATGTCTTGGCTATTGTAAATAATGCTGCTATGAACATTAGGGATGCATGTATCTTTTCAAATTAGAGCTTTTGTCTTTTCTGGACATATGCCCAGGAGTAGGATTGCTGGATCATATGGTAACTCTATTTTTAGCTTTTTAAGGAACCTCCATACTGTTTTCCATCGTGGCTACAGCGGGCTTCTTAAAAAATAAAGTGGGATGGTGATGAGGATCCCCTTCAAAACGCCCACTAGGCTTCCAGGTAAATGCTCCCTGAGAAGATAGGAACGTTGGGTGAAGAGGTGATAGTGCCTTGGAACCACGTTTCTCAGTAGGCTGGGTTCTCTTACAGTTTGCAGAGCAGAGCCTGTTTTGGAGCGGGAATTGGTAGAATTGGATACCCACAATGAGATGTCTATGCCTCATCACGTGCGCTGCCTCATGGCTCTCCAGGTGGGACAAGGGGAAGGTGGCCCCGGAACGAGCTGCTTAGCTTGCTTTTGAAGGAAGTGAGCTCCAATCCAGGAGAGGCTGACAGACTGGTAAGTCTAGATGCTCCTACACAGCCTTTACTCAGAGCAAAAACTTCCAAGGCTGAGGCAAGCCAAAATTTAGGGTCAAGAAGCACCAGGAGATTCAAAAGACACAGAGAAAACACTGGAGTGAAGTCAGCTGAAATGTTGATGGTAGTTATCTGGAAGGAACGGGGCAGGGGGGACTATGGATATTTTTATTCTCGTTAAATATTTTTCAGTACTTTAGACATTTTCTACTAGGAGCAGGTATTGCTTTCCCAATTAGAAAAAAGCTATTTTTGTAAAGAGTCAAGGAAATAAAAAAGCTTATTAGATTTGCCCAGAACGTGAGATTTTTGACTGGGAAGAGATTTTACAGGGATAAATTAATCTATTCTCAACCAAACAAGTCTAGGGACTTCCCTGGCGGTCCAGTGGTTAGGACTCTGCGCTCCCAGTGCAGGGGGCACAGGTTCGATCCCTGGTCAGGGAATTAAGATCCCACATGCCACGAGGTGTGGCCTAGATAAATAAACAAACTAAACGAGTCTAGAAAGCCTAAAATGTCTAAAAATGTAGGAAATTTGAGTTTAGAATCTGGATATTGTTCTTCATGTTTGGAATCTGCACAGTGACATAAAATGATCATTTTTAGTACTATATAATGTTTTACTTTAAAAGAGTACAATAAGTGAAACAGCAATATCTTATGTTTTTTTTTTCTACTTTTGAAAGTGCTCCACTTTTTTCGTGACCGCCAGGATGCTCAGAGCTAAATTTCGCGCTTAGCCCGTCTTGTACAGTTGTACAGCCACGTCCTCCCTCTGTTCCTTAACTTCCATGATTTTATGCTTGCTTAGATGATTCTACTATATTTTTTTTTTTTTTACCGGTACGCGGGCCTCTCACTGTTGTGGCCTCTCCCGTTGCGGAGCACAGGCTCCGGACACGCAGGCTCAGCGGCCACGGCTCACGGGCCCAGCCGCTCTGCGGCATGTGGGATCCTCCCGGACCGGGGCACGAACCCGTGTCCCCTGCATCGGCAGGCGGATTCTCAACCACTGCGCCACCAGGGAAGCCCGATTCTACTTTTAATATGTCTTTATTACAAGCTCCCCACAATCCTTTCAGGGAGTGGGTGGGACATAATAATAAGAATAAATGATCTTATTTCAGAGAAAACCTCTGTGAAGTCAAGAGGAACAGGGATTTATCTCGTTTACAGATGATGAAGCTGATGGGATCCACTTGAACTAGAACCCAACTTTTCAGACTTCTCATCCAGTGCTTTTCACTGTGCCAAGCTAAGTAGTGGGGCATCAGGATGGCTGGCTGTGACCATGTCAGGGAGGGTGACAGGAGAGGCCATATTGCCACCCACTCCTGGTCACTCCCCATCTGGAAAGGCTGAAAGCAGTTGACCAGGTGACATGCCCACATTGCTATATGTGAAGAACCAGCCAAACAAGACTGCCAAAGCCAACGGTAACAATTAATATTTCCCAATCTTGGTTTCAGAGCAAGGGTTAGTTCCTCCAAACACTTGCTGTCCTCATTTCTGTCCTGGTTTGGTGACATTTTTGTTCAAACTGCTTTCCCCCCCGAGGGTCCTGAGCTTCTCCACACAGCCGGGGAAGCTTTTGCTCTGTCTTCCCTCATGACTGGAAATCTCGCTGGGTTATTCTGTTTTGGGCTGCCATAACAAGGTACCACAGACAGGGGGGCTTAAACGACAGAAATTAATTTTCTCACAGTTCTGGAGGCTGGAAGTCCAAGATTAAGGTATTGGCAGGGTAGGTTCTTTTTGAGGGCCGTGAAGGATGGATCTGTTCCAGGCCTCTCTCCTTGTCTTTTAGGTGGCCGTCTACCCTCTGCGTTTTCACACCATTTTCCCTCTGTGCATGTATGTCTGAATTTCTTCTTCTTACAAGGACTCTCATGATATTGGATTAGAGCCCATCCTAATGACCTCCTTTTAACTTGGTTATCTCTATAAAGACACTATCTCCAAATGAGGTCAAATTCTAAGGTACAAGGGTTAGGACTTCAACATGAATTTTTGGGGGAAAGAGTTCAGCCCATAATGCTTGCCCTCCATCTCCTGGTTTGGACAACAGCCCCTGCAGAGGCCCACGATGCTAGGAGGCCCCGGGCATCCAGGCTGGCAAGGGCATATCCACCCTTCTTCAGCCAGCAGCTGACCCAGATCCTGGGTCAGACAAATCTCAACTAGAACCCCAGCTCCACCATTTACTGTGTGACCTTGGCCATTTCCTCCATTTCTCTGAGGTTTGGTTTCTTCACATGAAACCATCTCCTACCTAACAGGATCATTATGAGAAATAAGAGTAACAGTGTCTGTGAAGTGCTGGCACCTGGGAGGAATCCGCGAGGTGAGGCCAAGGCTGATACTTAAGCAGATTACCAGCTTTAGCTGGGAGACGCCAGGCCTGTCCTATCTCTGAGCTGCCGGGTCAGTCACACCCAGAGCAAAGGCTTCCCCGGGAGAGTCTCTGGGCCTCCTCTCTGAGGGACACATCTTCCCCCTTTGAGCATCTTTCAGAGCTCAGCTCAATACCTTGTGTCCAAAGAAAGAAGTTCTTTCTCAACTTCCCTCATGCCTGGTGACCTCAACAACCTAAGGATGGGTTGGGCCTTGATCCAGGGGTTATGCTGCTTCAGTTTCTAAGGTTTAGTAACTCAGCCTCATTTCTTCACCCATAGTTCCCTTTACAAAGCACAGATCATACATGTGAGGGTTAATTTTGTGTGTCAAGTTGACACACATGGGGTGCCCAGATATTTGGCCAAACATTATTCTGGGTGTTTCTCTAAGGGTGTTTTTGGATGAGGTTAACACTTAAGTCAGTAGACTGAGTCAAGCAGGTTGCTTTCCGTAATGTGATGGGCTTCGCCCAATCAGCTGAAGACTGGAACAGTACAAAAGGCTGATCCTCCCCAGAGTAAGAGAGCGCTCTTCCTGCCTGACAACCTTTGAACAGAACATCGGCGTTTTTTCCTGCCTTTGGACTCAAAATGAAACACTGGCTCTTCCTGTGTCTCTAGCCTGCTGGGCTTCAGACTAGAACTACCCCATTGGCTCTTCCTGCGTCTCCTGCTTCTGACTCACTTCACCCTACAGATCTTGGGAATTGCTGCCTTCCATAACTGTGTGAGCCAGTTCCTTAAAATAAATGTTTACACACACGTGCATGCGCACACACATGCATGCACACACTCGCACACGTCTTAGTGGTTCTGTTTCTCTGGAGAACCCTAATAAAACAGGTAATCCCAGGTGACTAATGCCAGCATACCTGTAGATGTCACCACCCAAATCCCAACCAGTGGGTCTACATTCCAGCAAACTCTAATTGACACTGACTTCAAGGAACCATTGTAACCATTGTTCTCACTTTTCCAAACAAGAGGAGGGCATTCCTTTTCTGCCTCGAAGGTCCCCCTTTAATACGCATATCACCCCCACCTGAAGTAGGAGGTGATATGGCTTTATCCCTGCCTTGTGGAGGGAGGGACAGAGTGAAAAATAAGTTTGCTCAAGTCACGTGTGGACACGGAAGGAGCAAGCTCCAGACTGGTGGCAAGCCTGTTGCTCAATGTCTGCGCAGCGTGACACGCCCCGGACACTTGCCGGATGACATGCAGCCTCATCTGTACACAGGCTCAGCCGATCTGGGAGTAGTGGTGACCCTCCTCTCCCAGGGTTAGCTGCCCAGGTGGAGGAGGGGACCGCTGCATCCGTGCTCCCAGCTGGAGTCTCGACAAGCATACCGGAGCCACTGCTCCACACAGAACAGGGAGAAAAGGCAGGACAGAGGATGGGTCTTGTATGGTCTAATGGAGGAGTCCCCAGAGTGCCTTCTGTGGGACACTGGTCCTGGGACAGGCTTTAGAGAAGCAAAATGGATTGCCTCAATGAATTAATCTGGGGAAATGCCCCTTAGGAGACCTATCTTGGAAGCAAAGTCCATGAAGATGACTCTGAGGAGTACCGTAGGAAGAGCTTGCTTAACTTTGCCTCACTATACCCATACATTTTTAATTTTGTTTCCCCATAATACCAATTAACATCCCACATCCTTTGGAATCAGTAATGTTCCACAGGACATGTGCAGGGAAACACGGGTCCAAACAATTATTGAGCAAGAATTAATACCGAATTTTCTCCTGTTTCCTCATTTGGGCTGAATCTTGATTAAAAAAAAAAAAAGTGGTATTTACTCTGAGCTTACTCAGAGCCAATTAAGTAGTTAAGTTCTTTTTTTTTTTTTTTTTTTTTGCGGTACGCGGGCCTCTCACTGTTGTGGTCTCTCCCGTTGTGGAGCACAGGCTCCGGACGCGCAGGTTCAACGGCCATGGCTCACGGGCCCAGCCACTCCGTGGCAAGTAGGGATCCCCCTGGACCGGGGCACGAACCCATGTCCCCTGCATCGGCAGGTGGACTCTAAACCACTGCGCCACCAGGGAAGCCCTAGTAGTTAAGTTCTTAACTCCTTAACTCCTGTAATCCTCAGGGCCACGGGAGGTGCTGGGAACCATTAGCATCCCCATTTAACAGATGGGGAGACCGAGACAAAAAAGTTAAGAAACTTTCCCACTGTCAAACAGCTAGTAAGTGTAGACTGAATTAAGATACAGTTCACCTCTGGTGGCTTAATTTCCTTGTCTTTTTCTAGTTGCTCAAGTCCAAATAATACCATCCAGCTGTCCCAGGCAGATTCTATAGTCCAAAGTGAACTGTAATTGGAACATCTGTCAGAAAACTTTCAAATACAACTACGAATCCAAGAAAGATGCTAAGCTTTAAAGGAGACAAAATAATGAGCTGTGCCCTTGACCTCGTGTTATGTTTTGAAGAGCAATTTGGGTGAACTGCCACAGTCTTACTTTTCTTGATTCGTTTCTGTACTGCATGGATTTTCTGCAAGGTGCAGCTGTTATCCTTGCAAATCAGAAAAAATAAAATTACAAAGTGCCCTGGGGTCCAGGCAGTGGTCAGAGAGGAGGTGGGCATGGGGGAGGACAAAGGGCATGGTCTGCCAAAAGGAGGTGGTTCTGTCCAAACTCTGGGGGCTGCACTGCTGTTCCGGCCTGTGCTAGAGTTTTCTAGAACAGAAGACACCTCTGTCTCCTGGGGTGACATCCCTGGACAGAGGAGATGGAACTTCCTGACAAATGGCAGAGTCCATCCAATGCCAGCAAGGCCCTACAGAGCACACAGGGACCTCAGGAAGAGAACGTGGCTTTAGGGACTGCATGGTCTCTGGAAGTGGAGGCCATGCAATATGCTGGTTAGTTCCTAGGGAGCGCTAGTTAAAGCAATACCAGGTGTCTTAGTTTCCCTTTGCTGCTGTAACCAATCACCGTAAACTTAGTGACTTAACACAGACTTATTATCTCCCACTTCTGGGAGTCAGAAGTCTGAAATCAGTTTCGCTGGGCTAAAGTCAAGGTGTTGGCAGGGCGGGTTCCTTCCAGAGTCTCCAGGACAGAACTTGTTTCCTTGTCTTTTCTGGCTTCACAAGGCTGCCAACATCCCTTGGCTCGTGGCTCCTTCCTGCATTTTGCAAGCTCATCAGCCCAATTTCTGCTTCTGTCATCACGTCACCTTCTCTGACTCTCACTTCCCCTGCATCCCTCTTACAAGGACCTCTGATTATACCAGCCCACCTGGATAATCCAGGATGGTCTCCCGCTCAGGGGCCATGATTCAGCCCATCACTACAGGGAACAGAGGCTATTGTTCTCTGTGAATACTAAGAAACACAAGTGTTAAAGTACTAAAGATATAACCTTGATCCCATCAGTTGGTGAAGCAGGGAATGGGAAATGACAGGCACGACAGCCAAGGGGATGGCGTGGTTCACAACAGGACTCAAGGCCAAGTTCTCAGGCTCTGTCCCAAGGCTGGAATGACCCAGAGACTTGCTTGGTCATGATTGCACTGAGTTGGTTGCAAACTATACGAGTGCCAAGAGAATGACAAACATGCATCCAAATTCTGCCTGTGCTCATGGGGACCGCCCCCCCCCCCACCGGACTTGTCACCATGAGGAAATGGTGACAAGGAGAATAGGGACACGGATATAATTATGAAGAAGCAGCCCAGAGTCAGGAAAAGGCAACTTCATCATTTTTCTACCATTGTGAGACCTGCTTCGCTTACTGAAACATTTGACAGCATTTGTGTCCCCAACTCGAAGCACAGGCCGGTCACTCTGAGTGTGGAGCTCAAGTGCCACATGCACTCTGCTTGACGCCAGCCACGGTCTTGGCTCAAACAACCCCCTTAAGGTGACATAGCCCATCCTGGCAGTAGGAGCACCTAGCTGGGCAGGAGATAGGATAGGGCGGGCAGCACGCAGCCTCGGGTATCCCTCAGGCTGCCCTCTCACGGCCTCCCACTTCCTTCCCATCCCACCCCCTCTTTAACTCCCTGCAACCACTTAACTGTCCTCCATTTCTGTCATTTTGTCATTTCAAGAATGTTATGTGAATGGAATCATACTGTATGTAACTTGGGGATGAGCTCTTTTCGCCCGTCCTAGTCCCTGGAGAGTCATAGGTGTTGTATGCACCTGTAGTTCACTCCGTTCTACTGTTGAGTGGCATCCACGGCCTGGGTGCACCGCAGTCTGTTGAGGAGCTTCTAGATTGACCTATTATACAAAAAGCAGCTATAAACATTGGTGTAATGGTTTCTGTGTGAATGAATATTTTCATTTCTCTGGGATGAATACCCAAGAGTGCAATCCCTGGGTCATACAGTGATCACATACATGGCTCCTTAAGGAACCGCCAAACTGGCCAATTTACTTTCCCATCAGCAATTTACAAGTGATTCAGTTTCTCTACACTCTCACCAGCATTTGGTGGTGTCACTATCCTCCCCAGTGAAATGTTTATCCTAGTCTTTGGCCCATGTTCTAATTGGATTGATTTTTTTCTGGTGAGTTTTGAGTGTTCTTTATATATTCTAGATATTAGTCCTTTGTTGGATATATTGGTTTGCAAATATTTTCTCCCAGTCTGTAGCTTATAGTTTCATCCTCTTAACAGAGTCCTCTCAGAATGAAAGTTTTTACTTCTACTTTTAAAATTCAATTTATCAATTTGTCCTTTCATGGGTCATGCTTTTGCTGTCAAGTCCAGGCTCCCCAGGGGTCTCCACGGGCACCGCAGGGGCAGAACTCTTGCTAGGCCAGCGCGGCTGAGAGTCCTGGCTCCTTTCAGGCCTTCTGATCCCACCCTGGCAGGTGTGCTGGACCCGTGCTCCAGCCTAGAGAGGGTGGGAGTCTAGCTCCCCACCTGGCCATTGCTGATGTGGGTGTGGGTTAGGATGTTTTTCCTGTGGTGTTGGCTGTAGTAGTGCCACCGTGGCCTAAAAATTTTCTGTCTTGCTACGCTGCCCTTCTCATTTTCCTCTGGAAGAGAGAGCAGCTTCTGTTTCATTTATTTTTTTAATGGTGGTTAAATACATATAAAAGTTACCGTTTTAAGGTGTACAGTTCTGTGGCACAAAGTATATTCATACTATTTTGCCACCAGCACCACCACCCAGCCCACAACATTTTCATCGTACCCAGCTGAACCTCTGTACCGAACCTCTGTACCGATTAAACACTAACTCCCCATTTCCCATCCCCCCAGGCCCTGGCAATCACCCTTCTACTTTCTGTCCATGTAAATCTGACTGCTCTAGGACCTCATATAAGTGGAACCATGCAAGATTTGTCCTTTTGTGACTAGCTTGTTTCACTGAGCATGTCTTCAAGGTTCATCCATGTCGTAGCACATTAGAATCTCTTCCTTTTAAAGCAGCATAATATACTGTTGTATTGTTTACTACATTTTGTTTACCAATCCATTCATCAGTGGACACCTGGGTTGCTTCCATCATTCGGTTATTGTGAACACAGGTGTACAAATGCTATGCTATACATAGGTGTACAAATATCTGTTCAAGTACCTACTTTCAATTCTTTTGGGCATATCCTCCTAAGTAGAATTGCTGGATCATATGGTAATTTTATATTTAATTTTTGAGGGACCATCATACCACCTTCCACAAGAGCTGTACAATTTTACATTCCTACCAGCAATGCACAGGTGTCTCAATTTCTTCACATCCTTATCAAAACTTTTTTTTTTTTTTTTTGGATAATAACTATAATAATGAGCGTGAAGTGGTGTTGATCTTCTTTTGTCTGTGCCTGTAGGTATTTCCGTGTTGCTGAATTCTTCAGCTCCAAGCATGGGATATAAGAGGCATAAAGAAAACTGGGGGACTTCCCTGGTGGTGCAGTGGTTAAGAATCCACCTGTCAATGCAGGGGACACGGGTTTGAGCCCTGGTCTGGGAGGATCCCACATGCCGCGGAGCAACTAAGCCCATGCACCACAACTACTGAGCCTATGCTCTAGAGCCCACGAGCCACAACTACTGAGCCCGTGTGCCACAACTACTGAAACCTGCGTGCCTAGAGCCCGTGCTCTGCAACGAGAAGCCACAGCAATGAGAAGCCTGCGCACCGCAACGAAGAGTAGCCCCTGCTCGCCGCAACTAGAGAAAGCCCGCATGCAGCAACGAAGATCCAACGCAGCCTAAATAAATAAACTTATAAAAAAAAAGAAAAAAAAAAAGCCTTGAACAAAATTAAAAAAAAAACAAAAAAACTGGGGGGCTTACCACTGTTATCGTTCTTTGGGTCCCAGTGTTGCTGGCTGGTCTGCTTCCTTCACTTTACCTTTCAGAGTCTTCTTATGTTTGTTTGTTTTTTAAGGTATAATGTCCAGGGTTTTTAGTTGTATTTAGTGGAAGGGATAGGGAAAAGTTTATTTACTTTACATAGTAGATATACCGTATCAAGAGAACCTTGAATTTCTTTTAACATATAAGTGCCCTCTCCGTCTCTTTTTTCTTGAAATTTACTGAAGAAATCAGATCGTTTGTTCTACACAGCTTCCCACAGAACTGGATTTTGCTGATTGCATTCCCCGTGGTGTCATTTAACATGTTCCTCTGTGTCCTGTATTTCCCAGGGAATTGGTGATTAGATTTAGACTTGATCAGATTCAGGTTACAGTTTTTGGCAAGACTCCGTCATAGATGGTGGTGTGTACTTCCATCATGAGGCATGTATCACCTCTTCGTCTTTCTTGGTAATATTAGCTCCTTCAATCGTTGCTATCTTTATTTTTCTAGTATCATCATGAACTTAATTATATAATTTTAACCCACTGCTATTATTATTCTTGTTTATGTTCACCCCATATCTACCTAGAAGGAGCTTCTTGAAATTCTCTTGACAGGGTCTGTGGTGTCTTTGCCAGTCCCGTGGAAGTCAGGTATGAGAAGACGCTCCAGACTCACCTTGGACATTTTCTGCCCTAAATCTAGAATCAGCCATTCTCCATGGAGCCTGGATAGTTTTGGTCAGAAAGGTATTTAGAGACCACAATTTGGGCACTTAGAGGTGCTCATTAGCTACTGGCTTGGTCATTGTTTTTAAGTCTTTTCAGTTAACCAAGTGAGGAAATAAGTGTGTATTTAAGATAAATATATGATGAGTTCAAATTCATATCTCCATATCAAATTCAGAACTAAAGGGTTTTAATTTAACCTATTTTTGTCTTATAGATGTAACTTTTTTTTCTCCCATGCCAAAAACTTGGTTCCTAATGATATCCACGTAATCACTCAGTTACTTTCTCCAACAGTAAACACACAACAGTCTCAGAATGACAATATAATCTCACAAAAACAAAACACCACTTCCACAAAACAAAACAATTATTGAAAATGTTTTTTGTGTATTAACCAATCATTTATTTATTTGTTGCTACTATTTTTGTCCTTAGGGTACATGTCACTAGAGATGCACAGTGAAATTCCTGTATTTTAAAGTCATTTGAAATAATTCCTATGTATTTGTGTCATCAACTGTATATGTGGTTATGTTATTTCATTTTGCTTTCAATTCTTAGGAATCAAAAATTTATTTTAATAATTTTGTAAATATTCACATGGTTCTAGAGCCAAATCTATGAAGCAAATTATATTTGAACAGGGTAATCCTCTAACTCTGTCCCCTATGTATTATTCCCTCTCTCCCCATATAGGTAATAACTTAAAACTTTTCTTTTTTGATTTTTCCCTTCCATCTAAAAAAAACCAATTATCTCTGCTTCCTTATCCCTCCTTTCTTGAATAATGAGTAGCACACTATTTGCACTTTTCTCTGTCTTGTGTTTTGTACATATGGTATCTTGAAGATCACTCCAAAGCAGTAAACAGAGATATTAATCCCTTTTTATAGCTACACAGTGGAGTCACTGTGTAGATGTACAATAGTTTATGCAAACAATCCCCTGTTGATGGAAATCAAAATGTTTTTGAACAGAGTTTCTACACTGAGTAACTCTGACATACGGTTATGTAAATCCCAATGATTATTACATAAGTCACCTTTTAATTTCACATCCCTACTCTCAACAGCTTTCTCCATGCAAGGGGCTGACTTTATTTATGTATACTACCTAGAGTTAGTTAGTTCCCAGGTGGCAAATATCCCTGATAAAGTACTGAATAGTGTTTTAATTCCCAAGTTACGTCAAAGAATTTTCCCAAAGGGGGAATGGGGAGTTCTTGTTTAATGAGTACAGAGTTTTTGTTTGGGAATATGAAAAAGTTCTGTAGATAAATGGTGGTGATGGTTGCACAACAATAAGAATGTACTTAATGCCACTGAACTGTACATTTAAAAATGGTTAAAATGGTAAATTTCATGTTATGTATATTTTACCACAATAAAAAAAAAGAATAAGATCTATGGAAAACATTTAAAAATTTATTGAAAATTAGCAATAAAGATTTCTTAATGTTAAAAAACACAATTTTCCCCAATAAACTGCTACTTTAATGTGTAACTTTATACCAAAATTAAAATTTTATGCATAAACTAAATGAGGTTTTTAATTGATGTGAATGTGTTTCAGTACAGGGTCAATAGATGTCTTCATCTTAGCGATGGTTCCTTTCTCCACTGTTGTAATTAGTGAGGGTTGGCCACCTTCCAAGCTGACTCTTATCTGACATGAAATCTGTACAAATTACTTCCCAAGTTTAACCACAAGGTAGCAAGTTAGCTCTTTCTAGATACATTTATCTTACTGCACGATGACCTGCATTTTATGGCTTCTAAATGAGTCATTTGTGACCAGGAAATCCAGCTCGGCGACAGGGAGACAAACTCTTATACCTATCCCTGCTGGTGTTAGGGAGAGTCAAGGTTTATTACACGGGGCCGACATGTCAGAGACTCAGGGCAAACGCAGAGAATCTTCTCAAGCCCTAAGTCTGGATCCACTAATGAATGGGCTGCAGCCTGGTGAGCTGTCGTAACTCCTCACATCTCTTCTTCATGACCTTGTCGCCATCTGTAAAATACAGCCTTGCCCACTGACAGAGAAGTTCCAAAGACACCATAAGATCCTTGGCATCTGGGTGCTCAGGATGTACACAGCATCATGATTTCCTTCCTCAACTGGTTATGAAAAAAGACAGCCTCCAAAACCCTTCAAGTAGGAAAACCAGCTATTTTATTTCTTGTGAAAGACTCCTCTTTCTTCCATCGCTGGAACTCTGGGGCTGAGTGGCTCCTCCGCTGGGTCCCTGGGCACAACCACAGGCAGGACCAGCACCTGCAGTCTGAGGCATCACTTGACTCGGCTTCAGCGTTTATGATGATGTAGGGCACAGGCAGTGTGGGCACACCTGGCCGCTGATGCATTGCTGGGATAAATGACCATCTTATCCCAGAGTACTCACCTTCAAAGCAAGCAGGGAGATGATAAAGATGGAGACCTTGGTAGAGTTGAAGAGGAAAAGACAGAAGTATTAACTTGTCTATGTATACTTGGGAACAACCAGTAGAATTCAGAGCCAGACTGCAGTGCAACAAGGCATTTATCCACATCCCCTGGAAGATCTGGCCCCTAGCCCTGCCTCTTGAAATCTGTACCATGGAAACTTTGCACAAAGGCAGAGAAACGGGTATAATGATTCCCACGTACCCAGCCTCAGCTTCCACAATTACCAACATCTGTCACCTACCTACCCTCTTTTTTCCCCCTTAGGTACTTTAAAGCAAATTTCTTTTGCCACATTATTTCACCCCCAAATATTTCAATATCCTGCCCCTCTTAGGACTGTCAGACAATAAATACCCAATACTCACTACCGGAAAATTAGCAATGTTATTTTTAATACAGCTGTGGTACAGAATGTTTAATTACAGCAGGGCAGAGATTCTAGTTAAATAAAATTAAAAACCTTTATTTTTCCCAAATATAAAATTACTAAATTAATGTCTGAAAAGAAAATATAACATGGTGAAAGCTTTACATTACACCACTGTTCACCACAGGATTTATGATTTACCAATGACATACTCCACCGTTTTGGCAAAAGGATGAAATTTTTAAAACAGTTTATAAACCTAACATAGCAAAGACTGTATACATCTCCATATTGCACTTTTTTTATGTACAAGAATAAAACAGTAAAGTCAAGTGTGTTGCATATACTAAGAACAACACAAATCTGTCACAATTAAACTTTATGCGGAAGCTGATGGGAGTATTAAAAATGTAGAAATGTCATACGTGTATGTACACAATGCCAAGACTGTATTAACAAACTCTGTGTACATAACAGTATACTGTACTACTTTAAATGTTTAGCATAGTTGTGTTTATTAATACAGGCCTTTGGTTCTAAACTGCTTGACTAGTCTTAAGCTCACATAGTTTCTTAAGCTTTCATATTTTTTAAATGCAAGTAAATGAGTATAAAAGCACTAAACCTCCGGGTTCACTGGTACAAAAATTACAATGGTCAGTTCCCTTAGGTCATCAAAAACTAGTCACAAAAATAGTTCTTGTATTCAACCTGAATGTGCCACGGGAAAAAAAAAATATTTTCAAGATTTTCCAGCTTAGCCTAGAGGCAAAAGGTTACCCCAGCCTCGATTTCAGTGCTATGTACATTCCAGAATACTTGTTTTCTCCAGGCCGTTTATTTTTAATACTACTCTGTAAGGAAGAATAAAATTTAACTCCAGCTTAAGAGTGTCCGCCACATACCTCTGTTAAGACATAATGAAAATGTTGACTATTGCCAGCAAGGTTTAAAAAAATATGTGTGCTCTCCTACGACCCTGCAGAACACCTGCTATGAAATAACACGGCTCTTTCTTTCCCTTCTCACGCGTTCCCCTCGACTGCTCCTTGGGCTCCGCCTCCCCGGGCCTTGGCATGTGCCCAGTGAGTAGCTTTGGAGATCATCCTGAGTTTGCAAATGACAAAGCAAGTCCCCACACGCGGTCCACGAGATGACGTCACACCACGGAGGACGAGCTGGTCATGCCGTGAACCAGCGTGCTTGTTGGGGTCCCACTGATGGCGTTGAAGATGTGAAGGGAATTCGGCAAAACGCTGGTCTTCTCCTCCAGGGGGCAAATCTCGAGGCACAGAAACACAAGGTTACCCAAGCGTAAACTGCTCCAAATGACACTTCTCACATTTATCATCCAGTGGCCACTGTTACTGTGAGTGGCGGTGCCCTCAGAGAGCTTGGCTTTGGTGGTTTGCAGAGGGAGCGTGTTAGCTCACCTCATAAATGACGTTTTTCAGGTCAGGATTTTAAGGAGAAAGTCAAGAACAACATGTTTTGTTTCCTTTCCAGGTTAGTGAGTGGACAGTCTTCTAACCTCACCAGGTTATAAGGCACCTTGAGGCCTATCCTACACACACTTGATGGGGACACGACCTGGCCTTGTCCCCTGGAAAAGTCTTTTTTAATTGAGTCTGGAGCATCGGTGTTCTCTACCAGCTCCTTCTCTTAGGGTCTTACAGATTTCTACCCTGGGAGCAAGAGAGTGGCTGCCTCGCTGACCCTGATCAAGTCTCTTTCGCGCTCAGTAATGCAGGGAAGAATTCTAAGTGCAAGACTCGGGCTATTGCCAGGTGGAAACTGAGAAGAACATACACACTCAGAGGCTCCCCTGGAAAATCCAAAAGCAAGTCTACTCCAGGTCATGACTCTTTTTGCTCAAGGGTTCAAAGTTTAATCTTCATAGTTGTTGAGATAATGGAAAGTTCAAGGTGTAGTTTAGAGCACGGCATGGCATTGTGTCCATACAATCTGGAAGTTTATTTTAATATTCTCAGCCCACAATTTTCTTCCTACTTTCATCTTTTCTAGTGCCAAGTGCTGGCACCCACTGACCAAGCTCTCCATCCTGTCTGGAGGCCCCATGGAAAAGACCTTGAGCTTTCTGCAAAAACTTGTTCCCATGAGACCTTCTCTTTCTGCTTAATGATTCACATGTTTATTCAGTTTTGTTTTCCTACTTTTCTAAATGCCCAGAAGAGGGCTTCTTTTTGCACGTGCATGGTCATTACGTCAATGTCTGTAGTTGCCCAAACTCAGTAATAACTTTATGTGAGCCAGTTATCAAGATCCAGAGAAATAAAATTAAAAAATGACATTACCATCCCATCTGAACGTGTGAGCATGGAGGAGAGAAAAAAGCAAGTTAAAGCTTAGACATTTAAGTGAGTTTCCTACAACAGAATCCTTCTCACTAAATCATCACATGGTACGTTAACTGACACAAATGGTCTTGGCTTCCATTTTGCGAGAATGAAAGACAGTACCGTAGGGAACAGACAGAAGCAGTCGTGTGCTATCAAGGTGCCAACACTAATCATAAAGACTGAGTCCGTGACTCAGAAGAAGTCGCTGTGGTTGATGGAGAACAGACCCCTCAAGAAGCAATAGGAGATGATCGCCTTTGAGATTCACTCAGTTCCCTGGGCAGCTGTCCCCCCTGATGACCACTGAGCCCACATATGTAATCCTACCAAAAGGAATTCATACACAAGACGACAGTAGCAGTGTAATCAGGAAAGCTGCCCACAATGACAAGGAATAAAGAAGTAGCCTTGAGGAACCCACGAGGGCACCCAGGTCAGCTGTAAACAGTAAAAAACTGAACGACCCTATCTCTTTAAATGGTGAAAGACACTTACTACAACAGAGAATTCCTTAAACCAGGCTGGTAAACCCTCTTCTTCCAAAGGACTGGGTGAATAAAGAAGCTTCCAGGAATGGTATTGGTATTTTTTTTAATGTGAGGTGTTTTTGAGCTAGATTAAGTGATAAAGAGGAGGAGGGTGCTGGTCTCCTCTGGTCATATTAGACAATGACGGGTGACACAGTGTTAGCTGCTCCCCAGGTACCCATGGTTAGGCAGTAGCGGCAGTGCAGCATGCTACACTATCCTTCAGACAGCAAAATTCTGGAAGAATGTCGGAGGGTTTAGGCCATCACTGGGGGCACTTGAGGCCCCAACTGATGTGTGCTCCCCAAAAATGAGAAGCACTCCAGAGTGGCACCTACCTGCTCATGCATGATTTCAGAAAGCTCTCTTGTCATTTCCCTGTAGTTGGCCTTCATTTCCTCCTGATACTCTAACTGGTCCTCTTTGATCAGCCGTTCATTTACCGCTAAGGCTTGACCGCAAGCTTCCACAAATTGCCTGGAACGGTGTGGGAGAGGGAAATCAAGGCATGTACAGAACACAGGATGAGTCCAACTGGTAGGATCTCGTTCTTGAGTGAGCACAGAAATGATCAATACTTGAAGAAAAGAGACATTTCCCGTGTGCTTTACCTGAAAACTTCTTTAAGCAGCTTCACTTTATTGTCAGGATATCTCTTTGTGTTTGTGTCGTCTAAGAAAGCTCGGGCATATGCTAGTGGACCGGCATTGACCTAGATAAAGAACAAAGATCTTAAATTATGTTATGAAGAAAATACCAATTATCATTAATTTAGTTTCAGTTGGCATTTGCTAAAAATGCTGCTTGAGTGAGTTAGTCATGACCTCTGCCCTCCAGGAACTTAGGACACCAAAGAGGAAACCATGAATAAAGCTCATGATGTTATAAGCGATTTGATTTTATCATCTCAGCCTTCATTAGGGCACTTGTGATGATGGTTCATTTTAGGTAGGAAGAACCAATGCTTGGAAAACTTAAGGACCCGTTCAAGGTCGAATAGCCAATAAGCAAAACACCTGAGATCAGAGCCCATGTCCTCCAACTGGTATTTGTGCTACATGACACTGAACTAAGAGGTCAATCTGGCGAGTGCAATGAAAATTGAAAAATTAAGCATATGAGCCAGTTTTAAAAAACCAACTGTTCACCTCATGGAATTGTGTAGATAGCCATGGGCAAGCTGATCTGCTATCCTCAAATGAACTAACCATTCAGTTGGGCTGGAAAGACAAAGATTTGGGGCATTTAGCAACAGGATGAGTGAACCAGAGCCCTGAATGTCTCCTTTAATTCTCCAAGAAGAGTTCGCCGAGGTTGGGTAAGTCAGGAAACGTGGGAGTGTTGAGAGAAAGAAGGTTAGATACACTGGATGGGAAGGAGAAAGTTCCAGGCACCTGAGACATCTTGGGAAAGGTCCTGACCATGTGATTAGTGCACGATTTTTCCTGGGAGGCCTGGTGGACTTGGAAGGTAAGTAGCGAGGGCTGTCCGTCTCGTCTGTGGCTGTCGGTGAAGGGGACGGGCTGTGGTCCTGGTCCACAGTGTACAGGACTTGCACAGTAACTGAGCTGAGAGAATTCACACCAGAGGTGGGGAGACGGGGGGCACAGACATTAGAGGTGGGGCCCTCTGAGACAGGGACAACTAGCTAACCCTTGGTGATAACTGGATATGATTACTGGATATGTGTGGAGAGCTATGTTAACAACCTAAAGGTAACCCAAATGAAGGATTATCCAAAACGATATATATGTTCAGTTTTAAGAAGATGCAGAAGGGAAGCTGATGAGACTTCATGAAGTCCAGCATAACAAGATCTTGGAGTGGAGTGCAGAATCACGGAGCCACCTGATGGCTCTGTCCTGTACAACAGCAAGCCCAGAGGCTCTTGGTGGAAGAATTAAAGAAACACACAAATAAAACAATAAAGTTCATTTCCCCTGACTCCAGCTTTGTTGTTACCCTGGAGGGTGCACATGTATAAACTTAATCTCTTCATTTCATCATGGAATTCTTTGCTTTTAAAGATGATGGGGCATTTATAAAACTCTAAGGTCACTCCTAGAGACTGTCATACGGAGTGAAGTAAGTCAGAAAGAGAAAAACAAATATCGTATATTAACACATATATGTGGAATCTAGTAAAACGGTACAGACGAACCGGTTTTCAGGGCAGAAATAGAGACACAGATGTAGAGAACAAACGTACGGACACCAAGTGGGGAAAGTGGGGTGGGTGGTGGTGGTGGTGGGATGAACTGGGAGATTGGGATTGACATGTATACACTAATATGCATTAAATAGATAACTAATAAGAACCTGCTGTATAAAAAATAAACAAACAAACAAACAAACAAAACCCCTCAAGGTCACTATCAAATGGCAGGGCACATTTTGCCCTTTAGAAGGCTAGACCTGTCCAGCCCCAACCCTTACTGGCACACACACTCTTCCACTGGCCTTAGATAGAGGCTGGATGTTCCCAGGCCAGGTTTTGTTTTAAGCTGCAGAAGATTTTGGCCTCTGGCCCATTATCTAATCAATCATGTGGCTGGAATATTTATCATATTCGCTTGATAACTTATTTTGGCACATTAGTCTTTTGGGCCATAAGGGAAGAGGCTGAAAACATCTGGGAAAACTTTTGCAGTGAATGACAGACATTTAGAAAAATGCTAGGTAACAGCTCAGCGTGGATCTGATAAAAAGTTGACAAAAACTGACTTCAGGAAATGAAACCATTGTATTACAATCTATATGTAACTTTCATAAACACACCCTTCCAGAAAGAGAAAATAATTGGATATGGGAATATATACATAAAGCAGATGATAGAATTATTTATATACATTTAAAAACATCAATAAAGCAAGAAGCATGCTGGTCCCTGGAGGGAGTGATTTAACATCTACTAATTTCTTAGGAAATCATATACGTAAAATACCTGAAAAAAACCCCCATGATTGAAGTGCACTATACAAACATAAAGGTGCATATATCATAAGTGTTTAGCTTGATAAATTTTCACAAACTGAACATATTTGTATAATCAGCACCTAGATCCAGGATGACTTTGTCCATAAATGGTACACATCACTTGAACAGCTATAGGAAAAAATATGTCTTGACCCCTGTATGCTACCACATACAAAAACCAATTCAGATAGATTGCACACCTACACAGGAATCTAAACAAAGAAAACATAGAATATCTCTGACACAGATTTCTTAAAGAGGACACACAAATAAAGGAAAAATTGATTAGCTGGGCTATATTAAAATGAATAATTTTGTTAATAAAAGATACCATTAAGAGAGTGAAACTTAATGTACTTTTTCAGGTGCAATTTTCATAGAAACCAGAAAACAACAGTTTTATAAGAAAACCTATAGCTATCCACACTTGCTTTATATTTAAAAGAGTCTTTATGCTTCCAATTAGGCACACAGAATTCCTCAAATTATTGAAAAACCAGGTTGTATGGAGAGCCACCTCCTACCCCTGGCAGACAACTTGGTGAGAATGACACTCTCGTAGCCCCAAGGCTACCGCCCCTCTGGCATCAGGAGAAACTGCACAAATATTGAAGGGAGGTAACGGGGATCACCTGATAAAGCCAGGGATCTACACTGGACCTTGCTGGTGTGAACGACCTAAAATTTTCCAAGGTCTAAGGATCTGTTCTCTGTTGCCCGGTGGTTTGCTTGGTCCGGCGCCCGGCTCACCTGGACGCTCACACTGCCCTGGAGTTTGAGCTGCAGTTTGATCATGTCCACTTCAGCCGAGGAGCACAGCTGCCGGAGCTCGGCCACTTTCTTACTCATCTCGTCAATGGCCACCTCGATGGGGTTCAGGTCCGTGTGGTGCTGGTACATGACGGGGATCCGCTTCTTCACGTAAGGGAAGCAGTGTATGGCTGTGGATGAACACGGCCTAGAATGAGTCCACAGCTTGCACGTGCTTCACTAGTACTGAGGTAGAAGTGATCATTACTCCCATTCTACAGATAAGGAACCCAGAGCTTGCCTAGGTCACATGCCAGTATTTCGTGGAACCAGAATATTGTCCTCGTTTATCATTGTGCATGACAGGCATCACATAAAGTCAAGAGAGTTGGGTTCTTGTCAACTTTAATATGAGAAGTTTGTCTTTGAAGAAATCACTTTCTCATTCCCGGCTCAATTTTCTCACCCATAAATGCACTACTTCCTTGGAAATTATGAGAGCTGAATGAGCTAGTAGGTATAAGATGGCTTTGCAAATATAAAAAAGACTAAATAAACAGTTTTGAGATATCATATAATAAATTAAGTCCAGAAAAGAGTTCCATAGAAATATGCTTGAGCCATAGAACAACTTTGAATCACATGCTTAAGTTTGTACGGCCAGAGAAATCAATGAAAAATAACATGAGAATATATTTCCAAGCAAAGTATTTTATGAAGCAGAAATTCACAAACTCTTTGAGTTGCATAATAATAAAAGATATTTTAAAACTTTTAAATGATTCAGAAACATTAAATAAAAATATTTAATTTTTCTCACTTTTTTTTTTTAACCAAAAAAGGCGCCACTCGATATTGTTTTCCTTTCTTATAATAAGACACCTGAACATATCAACACCAAAGAGTTCATTTAAAGAAGAACAGAAAGGTTTTCCCGGAGGCACAGTGGTTAAGAATCTGCCTACCAACGCAGGGTACATGGGTTCGAGCCGTGGTCTGGGAAGATCCCACATGCTGCGGAGCAATTAAGCCCGTGCGCCACAACTACTGAGCCTGAGCTCTAGAGCCTGCGAGCCACAATTACTGAGCCCGTGCACCTGGAGCCCATGCTCCGCAACAAGAAGCCACCGCAATGAGAAGGCTACGTGCGTACCGCAAGAAAGACCCAACGCAGCCAAAAATAAATACATAAAATAAAATAAATTTATTTAAAAAAAGAACAGAAAAATAACTGGTTCCAATTTGGTACTGTTTTACATTTCTACCTTATTGCTTGTATGGTATATGTAAAAATCTATAATATTCTTATTTAATATATATTTATGAATAAACAGGTAGACATATGCTTAAAAGCTTATTTTATTTTTTAACAAGCTAAAGTAAGATGGAGTGTTATGTTTGGATTCTTTACTATTTACTAAGTGGCTGGGGAGGGTTTACTCAAAAAGGACTGATCACAAAATGAGAAAGCCCGGCTCCCTGCAAAACACAGAGTTCCCTTGGGTTACCCAGAGTCTGAACAAGGCTGGAAAAGACATTCAACGTGATGCAACCTTGTTTGTCACACACTTACAGGCCTGTTCTAGTCGCTACATGTTTTATCAATCTAAGGCCAAGGGTCTGTGTCTACTATTTCTTCTGTGTTCCTTGTGGACACAGAGTTTTTAAGTGGCAACCCTGGGATTGATAAGTCCTCTTCGGACTGAAGGCTCCTTTGATACATGACAAGAACTAGATGCTGCTGTTTATCAGCCAGGGAGACAGAACACGGCCCTCCGGCCAGAGGTGAACTCGCACGTGATAGACTGACACGCTTTACACAGGGGAGGGCCACTGCATTCTCACTTGTCAGGACACACGTTTCATGAGGCTAACAGCCATGTCCAAACACACGTGATTAGTGTTATCACAGTGTTTTTGAGTGCCACAGTGCGATAGCGCCATTATTTCAGAGAGAAAAACCAACTCCAACAGTGTCTGTGAGATGTGCACATTGCGCTGATTTCACTCAGCCAAGTAAGTCCTGAGTCACTGCTCCTTACGATGGTTAACTGGAGAGTCAACGAGGCAAAGTAGGGGTGTGATGATACAGGAAACTCCAGTCTGTGCGTGAGCCTCCCCGGTCCACGCAATCTGGGACTGCCCCGGCCCCTGCCTTCCTTGTGGGCCTCATCTCTCCTCTCACTGGGGCTCACTCAGCTCCAGCCATGCCTGCCTGCTGGTCGTGCCCTGAATGTGCCGGGCACAGGGACCCCGGCCGCTGGCCTCTGCCCCGACGGCGCCTTCTCCCTCCAGACATGTGCAGGGCCCGCTCCCTCAACTCCTTCAAGTCTGGACTGTCAGTGAAACCTACCCTGGCCACGCCATTAAACTGCAGCCCCCCTGCCCCCAACCCCACAATTCCAACCCCCTTTGCTTTTGTCCAGAACGTGTATGACCTTCCAACACAGATACACTTACCCATTATATTTACTGTTTATCATCTGCCTCCTCCTGCTAGAGTCTAAGCTGCACAAGCCAGAGAGCTCTGTTTTGCTGATATGCCAAGTTGGAACATTGCCTGTGCTCAATGAATTTAGCTGAACTGAAGAATGTGTTACTGCCCAAATGGCTAAATGAAAGAGCAAACTGGCCTGGAAGGTGGAAAATTAGGTGGTGGACTGAGTGAGCCACTGTGTTATTAATCAACGCCCCACACCAGTGATCTGCAGCCCTTCAGGCAGGAGGACGAGGGAGAGATGGCTGAGAAGAGCGGGTGGGTGTACGGTCTGGCTGGACCGAACAGAGGGTGAGGGGCAGGAGGATACTTCCAACCTGAGGAGGAGCCTGGACATGATTTGGAAGACTTTGGAACAGTGACCAGGAAGAAACTCCATGGAATGAGTTCCAAGAAAGAAGGAACAGAGGGAATCACATAGGGAGGCAGGCTCAGAAATTTACACCGAGGGGGCCTGGAGGGCAATCATTAGGTTTTTCAAAGGATTCCACAACTGCAGCTAACTGACTAAACTATCCAGGAAAGTGAGCCAGTCTGGGTTCAGAGGGCAGGGAGGGCAGGGGCTCCCCGACAACTTAGAAGGCCAAAGGTCAGCTCTGAAGCATGCAGTGGAAGAAGAACCTAAGGGATTAATAACACAAGGGAAAACTCTCAAATTCAAAGTCTTCAGAATATCCTGGTCTGTGTGTCTTTAACTGAAGCTGGATGTAGTTTATAGGCTCTTAATAGCATTTTTATAGCCCCTTCTCTAAATCTTTACACTACCCAGTAATTATCCTTCTGAAATTCTCAGAATCTTTCAGGGCAAAAACTGCACCCCTCTTTGGTGCTGTGTTGTGTTATAATCTCCTTTCACTCCTCACCAACCTCAAAAGGCAAGGAGCTCAATGGTGGGTGAGATGTGGCAAAATGAAGTACATTCTTTCCACACCTGGGCATAATTTACAAAATTCTTTGACACCAGATGGATAGTACAAATCTCCTTTTACAGATGAAAAACTAAGGTGCAGCGAGGTTAAGTGACCTGCCCAAGGTCACACAGTGAGGATGTGACTGGGTCTACAGGACCCAGGCCCAGGCTCTGTGCTGCCCACACCTTCTCAAGGTGGTTGTTTCCCAAGCCAACAGCCCCTGTGTCTACTTTGCTTCTCTCTGCAGTGGGGTTACTCTTTGTCCCCTCTGCTCTGGCAGGTACAGAGCTTTGCTCTAGCCCGTTATCTAATCAAAAATATTTCTGTGACATAACTGGCCAGGGAAAGCACCTCATGGTAACTGTTTATGAATCAGTATGCTACCTGAGCAGAATAATCGTAATAAAAAATCCTGATCTTGACTCATCAGTGAGCTAAGTTTATTTAAATCAGCAGTTCTCAAACTTGAGTGGCATCAGAATCACCTGGAAGGCTTGGTTAAACACAACCATCTGGGCCCCACCCCAAGAGTCCTCGATCCAGAAGGTCTGGGTGGAGCCCAAGAATCTGCATTTCTAACAAGTTCCCAGGTGATGCTGATGCTGCTGATATTCGCGCGAATAACCTTTGATAAGCACTGATTTGAGGTCATCACAGCTGTAGAGATAAACGTGGTAAGCTGGTAATTCTCATCAAATGACTCCACCTAGAAATGCAGTTATTTTGCTTAGTAAGAATTTGCTACTGTGTCCATTAGAAAAACAATTCATTTACCTATGGGGAGGGGTTAACGTTTTAGAGGCTAATATTGTTTGTGCCTTACATGTTATCTTATTATTCTAAAAGCAGGAGCAGAGACTCCTTCTTTAAGAATGTAGGGTTTGGGGGTGTTTTTTTTTTTTGTATTTTAATTTTTATCTCAGTTCCCTCATAAGAATGGTGAAAAATCCTGTGCAATATGCTGTTCTGAACTATTTCATAATGAACCATATTCTTTCCTTGGCAACAGCTCTACTGAGACATAAATCACACACCACACAGTTCACCCATTTAAAGTGTACTGTCCACTGGCGAGGGTGGAGCCTCACCTGAAACATGCCACCCTCACAGTGCTCCTTTCACTAACTATTACAATGATCCCTGTTCCCGCCCAGGCGGAACACTTGACAGCATCGACTGCCGGACAAGCAGCGGGTGCTTTCCAGGTTCGACTTAAGTGTGGCCACTCTTTGAAAAATGGGCTTCAATAGCAGAGATAGACACAACTGGCATTCTCAGTAGCCTCCTCACCAATTTTTTTTAAGTCAAGAAAGCGTTTTATTTCAGGTTACCCGTCATTTGCTGACCCTAACCCTAAGAGCGATGGCGTCAAGCTCCCCTAAAGAAGGTAGAAATCACTCTCAAGATGACTCTACACTTGTCAGGAACAGGGAGATGATGCACAGCATAGTTCTGGGGGTGGGTGATCCATGGCTAAGCAGGACCAAAGGATCCATTAAAACTCTGGCACAGCTGAATGGGCAGCCTGTGAATGCACTGAGCTTCCTGGTTCTGGAGGTGCCCAAGCTGAAGGTGGCCAGCCACTCAGAGACTAGGTGGGTGGGGTCCAGCCTCATGTCCCATTTATTCACCCCACCTAGATCTCTGAGCAGGCTCATGCTGGTGTGTAAGGGGTCTCTTCCCATGACACAGATGCAGCACTGTGTGCGGGGGGGCGGTTCTTGACCTGGGGGGGCCACGGGTCTACAGAGTCTGCAAATCACTTGAAATTGTGTGCAAAAGCATTCTGAGCTGTCTTCACCAGATTCTAAAAAGGGTAAGCTACCTGACATTGGGTATGAACTTCTGGTCTGGTGGAAGAATAAAATACAAACAGGTAAATAGAAAAATGTCATGAGTATTCGAAAGCAAGCATTAGATACACGTTAAGCTGAAATGGATATGTAAGGAAAGTTAACTAAGCTCGAAGTGCCTTTCCAATTCTAGATGCTTCTGGGTCCCTTCTGGAGGGCTCTTTATGTTGACATCTGGGCTGATGTCTGGGTGTGATTCTTAAAGAAAGGGGCCAGGAAGACTGTACCTGTCAGTATGGTGCGCCGTTTGCACTGCTCTTCGACGCCTCCCTGCCTTTTCCCAGTCTGGGTGAAGGGCATCTCAAACATGAAGCGGCGAATGTTGTGAGATCTTTCAAACTCCGTTTTTCTTTCTTGCAATTCCTTCTCATCAAAGAATGGGATCACATGAGTCACCTGGATATACGCATACTTGGAATCCAGATCCTTCGGGTTGACCTTTAAATGCATAAAGGAAATGGAATATCGCTATGGCTATTGAAAGGACTCCTCCCAAGCATGCCGAAGCTGTGTGTTTCCACTTCGTATTAGTAAAAGTTTTGGGAAATTTCAGAAAAGTTTGAAAAAAAATAGTACAATGAACACCCACATACCCACCACTGAGAACAATTGCTAATACTTTGCTGTATTTGTTTATATGTGTCTATTCACACACACACGTATATGGAGACTTTTTTTTTAGCTGAAACATTTCAAAGTAAGTGGTTCACATCATGACACTTGAGCCAGCATCTCCTAAACATGAGGATATTCTCCTCCATAACCACAATACATCATCATATGTAACAAAATTAACACTAATTTCCTAATAGTGCCAAATATACCAAGTTGAGATGAATTTCTCAAATGTCCCAGAATATTATTTATAGCTATTTGTGTTTGAACCAGAATCTAATCAATGATTGCATTTTACGTTTAGTTTTGTCTCCTTAGTCTTGTTTAATCTAGACTATTTTTTTCCCATGACATTGACTTTTTTGAAGACATCATGCTAGTTTGTGTGTGGAATGACTCCCCATCTGGATTCCTCTGATTATTTTCTAAGCCGTAGTTTTACATATTTGGCTTAGAGACAAAAATGTTTATTTTACTAATAATGTTTAAAGCCTAGGCCCCCAAATCATAGTTAATCTGTAGATAGATTAGATATAAACAGATGTAGATGAATTAATTTAATACAGGTACAGACTAATCTAAGACTGCTCAGATTATAAATTTAGTTCCTGACAGACTCAGCACATGAATGCTTTTAAAACTACACGGCTAGACCTCGTGGTGCTCTAACTTCTGTGACATGCTAGAAAATTAAACATAGGCACTTTCCATACAAAAAAAAAAGTTAATTTATTAGGGAGATAAATCTACTTTGCACGTATTGTTTTTAAGCTTCTACAGCAATAAAAGGGGACATGAAAGAAATGACCATACAGAGAATTTGGAGACGATCCTGGAATGAGGGCAAACAACTGAGATCAAGATGGGTTTACTGGTCCCAAATTATCATGCACCACTGTTCTCTTAACAGAGACGTGTGTGAAGAAACATGAAAAACAGATGTGCAAGTGCCTTAAACTACAAGTTCAGAAAATACCTAGTCATGAGTTACTTTTCTTTTAGAAAAGGCCATCAGGCCAATCACTATAATTGTATTCGAACCTCTTAGACTTAACTTTCTTCAGCAGAAACAATTTAAAAGCAGAGGAAATGACCATTCTTGCCTGTATTTCAGTGGTGTTTCCCTAGTTTTCACTTTCAAACTTGTATGTGTGCCTCAGCAGAAGGAATAAAGGACTGGTGTTTGAGGAAGAGAAGAAGGTCTAGGACGTCTTTCAGCTGCTGCATCAAGGACCACATATCAAAAGGGCAAGAAGAACTAATGCGTGAGAACCTTAACAGAAGGCTGTTAAGGTTAAAGCCACAACCTGACCCAGACAAAGGTTTTGGTTTCAGAGAAAAAGGCAAGTTGGACCTGAGTGATTTGGTCTAGAAAGGAAGTAGGTCTTAATAAGGTTGTGTTGAGGTTTCTAGCTAAAAATGGACCAACAATGTACATTTGTCCCTTTTCCTTTGCACAACTCTATTAAAATGACAGTATAGAATTAACCAGCAAGGACCAAGAAGAGAGGACAGAACAGCAGTGGATGAATTTAATGAATATCTGGAAGGCAGGTGCATGGAGATGTACTTCCTGACTTGGGAGAGAAAGTTCTAACCCAAGTTCCCATGGAGAGGGGCAACAACAGGGGAGTCAGATCACCCCACAAAAGCCTGTTGTGATAGACTTAATGTCTGCGTTCCCCCAAAATTCTCATGCAGAAATATTAACCTTCAATGTGATGGTATTAGGAGGCAGGAGGTGATTAGGTCAGGAGGGTAGAGCCTTCATGAATGGGATTAGTGCCCTTATAAAAGGGACCCCACAGAGCTCCTTCACCCCTTCCTCCATGTGAGGACCCGACAGTAAGACAGCAGTCTGTGAAGCAGTTAGAAGAACCTCACCTGACACCGAATCTGCCGGTGCCTTGACCTTGGACTTCCCAGCCTCCAAAACTGTGAGAAATAAACTTCTGTTGTTTATAAGCCACCCAGTCTATGGTATCTGTTATGGAGCCTGAACAGACTGGCATCTGTAGAGGACCAGGACCAGGGTTTCGGTGACCAGGAGACGTGTGGGGTGGCAGGTGGCCCAAAGTCTATGTGAGGTGGCAGAACCCTGGGTTCCCTTCCCTAGTTCCAGCCCCACAAGAGAGTAGAGACCGTTCCTTGGAGAAACCGGTCTGGAAAGAGTCTAAGTGGGTTCACCAGTCTCAGCAGAAAGCAGGGGCAAGGAACAGAGCAGGATGCAGGAAGGGCAGGTGAAAGGCTGCAAGCCGGACGTGGGACCTTCGCCCTTGCTCATCCCCTGCCTCCAGAATTCAGAATTATTCCCCCTCCCTTGTCCCCTCCCTACCACCTGGGCAGGAGACTGGAAGAGTCTTCTCTGGAGAAAATGAAGGGCCCCAAGGAAACAGATTCCAGACACTGGGGACTCCAAAGCAGGGCTCAGGCCCCCCAAAAATGAACGAAGGATCCTCCAAAAGGATGAACTGAGAAAAAGGTAGAACTTATTGCTGCTGGAAACTGAGCAGGAGAAGCATTTTTTTTTTTTTTTTTTTTTTTGCAGTATGCAGGCCTCTCACTGTCGTGGCCTCTCCCGTTGCGGAGCACAGACTCCGGACGCGCAGGCTCAGCGGCCATGGCTCACGGGCCCAGCCACTCCGCGGCATGTGGGGTCTTCCCAGACCGGGGCATGAACCCATGTTCCCTGCATCGGCAGGCGGACTCTCAACCGCTGCGCCACCAGGGAAGCCCAGGAGAAGCATTTTTAATGCAAAGAACAGAAGTTCTATCTTGGCCTGAGTTTCCGGAAACAAAGGGATCCCATCTCTCGGGAGATGCCCTGAAGACAGTGGAACACATAAACGTATAGGAAAAACGTGTACGTTCAGAAAGGGTTTTCATGAGAGCGATACAGCAGAGGACAGCCTCTCTAAGTAGAAAGTAGATCTCATTCCTACAAATGTGCTGGCTAATTAGTTCATTCCTTGGTCTCTCTGTCTGCCCATCCATCTGTCCATATATCAGACAGTCAGAGTGTCAAGTAACATGCCAGGCACTGTGCTAAGTGCAAGGAAAAACTACAAAGACAAACAGAACCTAGGACCCTACTCCTACAGAGTTTCTAAATAGCGGGACTAAAAACAGTACATCCTTTCAGATGTTAATTATTTTGTAAAATAATATCTTTAAAATTATGAAATAAAGGTTTGCTTAATGAAAGACACCTGGGACGCACAGAAAGGTATTAAGAAAAAAAAAATACACCTGCCACTCAAGGCCAACCATTCCTGACTTTTTCCTGGGTCTTCTTTTTTCTACCACATTTATAAATATATAATATATGATCAATCATACATAAAAAAACAATATTATATTGCTATAATATGTTTCCAAGCATAGTCATACCTTGCCAGAATCTTGTATCATTTTGACGTTTTCAGAACCAAATTTATCTGAGTAAAGTTTAAGGAGTCTCTGAGAAATTTCTGACAGAGGCGTGAGTTTGGGTTCCTTGTAGATATACTCCTTTCCATCTTCATCTTCAAAGAATCCCTGTGACATAAAGCACAATTAGAGCTATCCTCAAATATAAGCCCAAGGCTTACCACCCAGGAAGGATTCTTTTGTTACAGGAGTTAACAACAACAAAAAAGGGAATGATTCTAAAAACAAAATCAGGCTTTCCGAATAGGAAGGAAAATGATAATAATGTGAGGTCTGGGTGCAAGGTAAAGGCGAAACACAAAATTGCAAACTCATCCAAGAATGCTGTTGTTAAGTGTGGAGGGAAATGAAAGATTGGGGATTCAAGACTGTGTTCCCTCGGTGAAGTCTAATCATGGGATTCAAGCCTGTTTCACATTCCCAAGGAGCAGAACTCACTAAGACTCACTAAGACATGACTCAGCAGCCTGCTATCTGCAGGCCTCAGAAACGCTTCTCCTGATCTCTGCCGTTTACTTGGGATTTTACGGCATAAAAGGAAGCATTCTGGTCTGGCAAAAGTTATGTGAAGTTGGTGTAAATTATGTTTTGTCTTCCTGATGAGACAAATATTAAAGGGCTGTAGCATAAGATCAGGAAATATTTTCATTATCACCAGTCATCATCTGTTTTAGCACCAATCATGTCTCGATACAAGAAGGTTAAGTATTGCATGGGAAGTGAAAAAGGTTGAAAACTAAAAAGCCCCGATTGGGTTAATATTTGAAATAAATTAAAAAAAAAATTTTCTCATCTAAAATGAAAGAGAGAAAATGGTGCAAAAAACACAGTATATAAAAGAAAAAATGCAGGCTAACATGAAACAAAAAACACCCACATCAAACTAGGAGTTTAGATGCAGTGATTTCACTACATTACTTGCTTTTTATGTATTTACTGTAATTACCTCCACATCTGTTTCACTGTCTGTAAACTGGTATTGCTATAAAGTTATAAAAGACAATAAATAACAGGATAAATTGAAGGTTATAGAATGCTCATAGAAAACCACACACCCTGAATAAATGGATTGTAATTTATACTATTTAATCATGTTAGAGACTTGGAGGTTAAACTTTCAGTTAAATTTAAATGACCCCTTTTCTAAAGGGTTTCTGAAATATTACAATGGTAAATCTACTTGCAGAGATATTGTATTATAAAAGATAGAGAAGCACAGGGACAAAGGAAACCACAAAGTCTTAATTTTGGTTTAAAACATGCAGTATAGACGTGTAAGGGAACAGGTGATTTATTTCTGTAAATGGAATAAAATGTTAATTTTGTTTTGGAGTTTGTAATGACTGGACAGATATACATACAGACTTGAAAAGGAAACTTGCAAACCACACTGAGGTACCAAAGATGCCGCTAAGAATATCTTATGGAAGGAGAACTTACCGCTGCCTTAAGAAAGTAATAAAAAGACAGGAAGAAAGAAAAAAAGGCAGAAAGTTTACTACTGAGGAAGATAAGAACCATACTAAACATGACAAATTCATCAAATTAGCATTTCTAGAAAACAGAAAATTTACAAAATACCACTTTGTATATAGAGTTTAAACAAGAAAAAAAGGACTTGGGACGGCCTAGAGAACAGAGAGGAGGCTCACCTGTCCGAAGAAGGCTACTCGGAAGTACGTCCCCAGAAGCCTTCGGCCTGAGTGCATGACCTCGGTCACCTTGCTGTAGGCTCGGTGCAGTGTGTCATACAGATGGGCCAGCCTCTGGAAAGCAGAACAAACCCCATTTCTTCCCACTTGCAACTAGTAGAATTATTTTAAAATAACAATGAAATGATACTACATAGGTGAAAATTCGTTGGGACTTGAGTTTCAAAAAAAAATCAAGAATGAATTTTGACAGCACAACTGGTAGTGATCATTATCCAAGTGTTTTGTTTTCTACCCAAAGGGCCATCCTGCATATTGAAGACCCACTGGATTTCCAGTGCAGTAAGCCCATTCAGTCCTCTGATGACGTTTGCAGTCTTCGCTTCTCCTACTCCATTCCTTAGCTAAGAGGTGGAGTGCCAGAATTCCCACCCCTTGTCGTTTGAGATTTGAGGTCTGGGTAGAGGTGTGACACCTGATGGCTCTGAGGGTGGCGACTGCCAGTGTCACGTGGCGGGTCAGAGGTCATTGCTCAAATGGCCTGCTTGCGCTTTCTGCATATAAGAATGTCTGGGGATGTGTGTCACTCCACTGTCCTCTCAAACGGGAGAGAACAAACCACTCAGATACCTCAAAATCCCTCCGCTTCTCGTAGATGGGGATGATGAGCTTATAAATGTCGGCGATCAGCTCATAGCGTTCGGCCTTCCAGAGTCCGTCTGCACACTGTTCCAGGAGCTCCATGAGCACATCCTGATCAAAGAAGAAGGCCCCCGGCCAGGAAAGAGTGTTACAGGGAAATTGGCATTGTGTTCCTTGCAGAATACATAAACGGTTAAGATGGCCAGGAAGAAAATTTCAAAATATGTAATATTTTTAAACACTAACTTCCATGTTTCTTTTTTTTAATGAGCTATTTTCCAAACATGTTTACAAACAGAAACGAAGGGTCACATTGTGTAACTGTGTAATAGTTAAATGCATGGAAAAAAATTGAAATTGATGGTTTCACACAGGCTCTCAATTTTTGTTCTTAGTTTTCTTTTTCTAAATATAATGTAGATTTTCTTCCTTTCTGAGGAAAATGACAATGCTGAGACATGGAAAGTCACTAAGCATGACTTCAAACAAATTTAAACATCTTAGAGCAATTCAGTAATGGAGTGTGGTAGGCACTACGCCTGCCTCACCAACGTTCTTTCCCTTTTCCTTTCAAAATTTCTTATCTACTTAAGTTTGCGCAGTCACCCTGCCTCCATTAACGCCCTTGAACTTTGGAAGAAGCTAACACTATGACTCAAGGGCTGGGACAGGTGCCTCAGGTTTAAACTAACCAGCATAAATCTATTTTCTGGCCAATCACTGCTTCATCATGTGACCTAAACTGGCCAATCAGGGTGAATTTTAGGACCCTTGCTGGGAATGCTGGGACAGATGCTCTCAGCAGACTGGACATCCCATGGCCAGCCAGGGGCCTGTCTGCCCTATTAACAGAGTGGAGAGCTCCTCCTCCCTTCCAAAGTAACTGTATCTTTTACCACTTTGTTAAACAATCAGATTGATTTGTCAATCCTCTGTGGAATTTACTAATGGAAGTCAATTTATTCGACCTTTATTTAAGCCCATTGGAGTAGGGTTTCATTAATGAGGTTGAGTAAACTTCATGTGCTTATTTGTCATCTATATAGCTTGGGTGAAGTACCTATTCAAATCTTTTCCTCACTCTTCTTCTATTGGGTTATTTTCTTATTATTGGGTTTTGAGAGTTCTTTATATATTTTGCATAAAAGTGATTTATAATTTTCTCCCAATCTGTAGCCTGTCTCTGGATTTTCTTAACAGTGTCTTGTGAAGAGCAGATGTTTTAAATTTTGGTGAAGCTCCATTTATCAAGTTTTTATTTTCTGGATTGTGCTTTATACATTACATCTAAGAGATCTTTATCAAGTTCACAAAGATTATCTCCTATGTTTTCTTCCAGAAGTTTTATAGTTTTATATTTCATATTTAAGTCTAGGATCCTTTGATCCTAGAATACAGTGTAAAGTACAGGTCAACTTATTTTTCCCATATGAATGTCCAGTTGTTCCAACACCACTTGATGAAAGACGGTCCTTTCACCATTGAAGTGCCTTTGAATTTTTGTCAAAAATCAACTGACCATACCTGTGTGGGTCTATTTCTGGCTTCTCTACTTTGTTCCATTGTCTTTGTGCCAATATCACACCGTCTTGATCACTACTGTAGCTTTATAGAAGGGTTTCTCCACAGTGACATGAACAATATTTTGGGCCAGACAACTCTTTTTTCTGGGGGGCTGTCCTATGCATTATAGGATGTTTAGCAGCATTCTTAGCCTTTACCCACTAGATGCCAGTAGCAGTAGCACCACCCTTCCCCCTTTTCCCAAATTGTGACATTAAAAAACCTTTCCAGACACAGCTAAATGTTCCCTGGGCGAGAGGGGGCAAAATCATCCCTAGCTGAGAACCACTGCTTTATCTTGAAATCAGATAGCACGGCTCTTCCAACTTTTTCAAAATTGTTTTGGCTAGTCTAGTTCCTTTGCTTTTCCATATAAATTTTAGAATCTGTTTATCAATTTCTACCAGAACTCCAGATGGGAGTTCGATTAGGATTGCTTTGAATCTATAAATCAATTTAGGGAGAAGTGACATCTTAAAAATACTGAGTCTTTCGCACCACTTATTTAGGACTTCTCTGATTTCTTTCATCAGTGTTTGGTAGTTTTTAGCATACAAATCTCTACAGATTTACACCTAATTTTTCAATGTTTTTGATGCTTTTATAAACAGTACTGTTTTTTAATTTTGATGATTTTTTTTTTTTGGAGTAAAGGCCTTTATTTGAGTAAGATTTAAAGTCATCCAGCATACCTGTTTGTAGGAATTATACAAAATAATTGTTAACAATATGGTGAAACTATGGTATAAGAATCTCTAAACGTGAAGGTTGATTGATTTCTGTACACTGATCTTATGTCCTATGATCTTGCTAAACTCAGTTTTAGTAACTTCTCTTGTAAATTCTTTCAGGTTACTTCTGTCACAAAAGACAACTGCATCTTATGTCAATATACGCAGTTTTATTTCTTTTTCTTACCTTACTGCACTGGCTAGAACCTGCAGCACAATGTCGAATAGGAGTGGTAAAGCAGGTATTCTTGTCTTGTTCCCAATATTAGGGGGAAAGCATCTTAGTCTTTCACCATAAAGTATGATGTTAGCTGTAGGTTTTTTGTAGATAATCTTTTTTCTTGAAGAAGTTCCTTTCTACTCCTAGGATTTTTTTTTTTTTTTAACTCATGAATGGATGTTGAATTTTTTCAAATGATTTTTCTGCATCTATTAAGATGGTCATAAGACTTCCCTTATTTATTCTGTTAATATGGTGAATTATATTAATTGGTTTTTACGGGGCTGGACTAACGGTGCATTGTCAGGGTAAACACCATTTAGTCACAATATATTCCTCTTATTTATATACTGCTAGATTAAATTTGCTAATATAGTTTTTAAGGCTTTTATAGTTGCCTTTTAATATGTTTGTATCCTCCATAGTTCTGTAAATGAAGGGCACGACCTGTGTTTTTCATTACCAGCCTAATGTTTCATTATAGTCCTAATGTCTACGGTTTATAGGTCCAAAGAAAATAAACATTTTAAAAGCAGTTGTGAATCAATTTACCAGAAAATACTACCTAACTGACTTAAACAAACCATCTTTAAAGCAAGACATTTAATGCCTATGCCATATTTACAACATACAAATCATAAAACTGTCATCTGTGTGACTAAACTCTGTACCAATGCTTATAAAGAGGTATATCAGTTATCTCATACTTTTATGGTAGGTCTCATTAAGTGCAAACACTGAAGCCAGAATATGTAGTAATTATCCTAACAGCTACAGACAAAGAAAAAAGTCAGTAAAGGTCCTAACACCATATCTTTTCTTTGTGCATTTGTATTGTGAAGTTGCAAAACCTCTCTCCGTTTTCTCTTAGTTTTGCCTCAAATCTTTTCCAATGGAGAATCTATCCAGGTTAGATATGACAAGATTTTATGATTTTTCTCATGCTTCTCTGATTATAAAAAGCTACATAAAAGAAAAGCATAAAAATAAAACTTGTATAGTGTCAGTGTCAACGTACTTACTTTAGCATATTTGTAAAACTGGGAAGGTAATAAAGGTCTAATCTAATTTGGTAGTTGTGATGATCAAATAAAATTTTATCCATTAAAACGCTCTGAAAACTAAATGCTATATGTAATTAATGGGCCAGTTAAACAAATTTCTCTTTTTCAATCATCACTTTCTACTTTGTATTAATTTTTGAAAAATGAGATCTTACTTCTACTGGATAATGTAATATCCCACAGTGCCACATACATATTTGGTAGGCAAGAATTTCTTGGATGAATGAATCGATCTGCATTTTTGTTAGTAATATAACAATATTACTATTAGCTGTCCTTCGCTGTAGGGAAACGAGTCCTTTATCAAAGCCTTGCAATTCTTACATATCTTAGATCACAGACACTGCACTGGGTATTTATTGAGCATCTTCATTCTCAGTGATGCTGTGGGACTACAGCAAAGGTGAATGAATTCTGAGAAGACCCAATTTCCCATCAGGGATGAGAATGCTGTACAACCAAGGAATTCTTCTGATAACAAAATAGTCAAGGCATGGAAATTTACCCATCTTAAAGCTATTCTTAGGTTTAACTTACAGACTACTCATTTGGCCCCTTCTTTTCTCACTACTGGGTTTTGTTCAAACTATAGTATGGTTCACACTGTAGATGTAAATACACAATGATGACACCCTATTTATTGTGGATGGGATCAGAGAGACCTAAAGGTTCTTAACTCCATGCTTAGCAGTTACAGCACAATAAGACTCTAGAGTAACTTCAATATAATCTCATATAAAATTGAACATTCTTCTCAAAGAGTTATAAATGTTATAACCAGGCACAGTCACTAAACCACATCATTAACTTGATTCTTTCATTCATTCACACATTTTACCAAGAAGCTACTACATACAAGGCACTGTACTCGACACTGGGTTTATAAAACAAACCTATATAAGTAAAATTTAAGTTTCTGTAATTTATAAAAATGGCTCTGTAGATTTTTACTAAACGTGGGCTGGGGGTGGGTTTGGGATAGTTTATCAGGTCATGTGGTATACACGAAACTGGCTTTGAGGAGGAGGCCCTCAAAGACACAGAGAGGTTGTCCTTTGAAGCAGCTAGAACTGATGGACTAGAGACTCACGACCACCGACTGGAAGAGATTTGACGTGCATCCTAAGATACTGAGGACAGAGAAAACCACAGTGATTTCAAATACGTGCCAAACTGCAAGTCAGAAGGTAGACACTCTGAACTGAGAGCAGTAGGCATTTACTGACTTAACGATAGTCTGTGTGTCTCTGAGTGAGTCCAGGGGAGGCCAAGAATCACGTGAAGAGAGCACTTCCTGCTCATAGAGCTCAGATCTCTATGCAGATCCATAAAGAGATTACAAAAGATGGTGGTGAGTGTGCTGATAAACGCACAGGGAATCAGGGACGCAGAGAGGAGCAGCACCTACCCAGTGATGGGGGATGGGGGGCCATGGAAGGTTGCAGAAAGCGATGACTGGCTGAGTCTTACACATCATCAGGCGTTAGTGAGGTTAAGGTGAAAGGTGGGAATAGCAAGGAAGGGGGGGGAGACATTCCAGGGAGAGGGAACAGCCTGGGCAGAGACATGGGAGAGATGGCAGCATGGTGTGTGAGAAATTTATAAGTAGTTTGAGGGCCAGAGTACAAAATCTGAGTCAAACAGGGCAGAGAGATGAGGTCGGGGAGGTGGAAAGATTAAATACACAGATTAAATAGCCACATTCAAAAGTTTTCTAAAAATAAATTAATAATTGAAACATAATTTTATGAGAAATGAAAATGCACACAGACATACATCCACTATCACAACAAGGAAGTATTATATAAGGAAGATGTTACTTGATTTTAAAATGATGTTCTGTCTATACTTCATAAGGCGTCTGCGTATAGCAGCCTTTCAGGTATATTTTGAATGGTTCTAGATTTAGTCACTTAAATATATATCAAATAGAGTTTATGAGTAATCTCCTGGGCCAAATGCTCCTAATTGTGAGACTAAGATTTGAATACTACTTTTACTCATTTGTCAAACCAGAAACACAAGGAAAGTTTAATAACGATGAAATCTGAATTCTTGTGGCATATCAATACTATGGACAATTCAGTTCACTGTGGAAAAATCTGCCATATTTGGTACAAAAAAGTAGACTTCAACCAGGGACACTTCCCAGAATGGCTGGAAAACAGTAATGTTTCATAGAGTGAATAGAGCTTAGTAAATAACTATGAAATAAGTATCACAATTTGATGGTAATTAAGAATTAGGAAATAATACATCATCAACCTATATATGCTACTGGACATTATTTTATCTTTTCTTTTGATTCAGGAGGCATTCAGGATCTATAGTGTATCAGTCTGAATATCACTTTTTATTGTAGAAAATGGTAATGTATACTATAAAAAGCAGAATAGTTAGAGATTTTACCCAATAACAAACTAAAAATGGCTTTTATTTTTAAAAAAAGGCTAAGTCCTTCTCTCATAGAAGGTAGAGTATGGATTACTGAGCATCAAAGCTTAATTTGGTAAGGTAAATTATTCAAGCTAATGTCAACTCTATACCTCGATGTTTACAGCTGGTGCATCAAGTAACAATTCTTTGAATAGAAATAACCAGCAATCACAGACAGCTAAGTTTGAGAGACCATATGTCAACACAAAATTATAAAGAGTCATAAAAACTAAGACATCAGGGCTTCCCTGGTGGTGCAGTGGTTGAGAATCTGCCTGCCAATGCAGGGGACACGGGTTCGAGCCCTGGTCTGGGAGGATCCCACATGCCGCGGAGCAACTAGGCCCGTGAGCCACAACTACTGAGCCTGCGCGTCTGGAGCCTGTGCTCCACAACAAGAGAGGCTGCGATAGTGAGAGGCCTGCACACCGCGATGAAGGGTGGCCCCCGCTTGCTGCAACTAGAGAAAGCCCTCACACAGAAACGAAGACCCAACACAGCCAAAAAATAAATAAATAAATTTATAAAAAAAAAAAACAAAAAACTAAGACATCATAGTAACTAAACATCGGGGCATATATGAATAATATTCTCAACAGAAATTCCACGTATGAATTTACTTTGAATTCTCAGCAATCGCTTGAAAACCAGAACTTACACTGACAGCGGTCAGAGTGGTGACCTTGAAAGGCGATCATACAGAAAGTCTGATAGTTTTCCCCCTTGTTTAAAATCTAAATGCCAAGTTATTTTTTTTCTAAATTGTCAATACACGCAAAGAACTATAAGTAATCACTGGTCGGGGAAAAAAAAAAAACCTCAATGAGCTTTATGCACCTGGAAAGTACACATTTTATGATATTAGACTAGACTTAAAAAGATCTCGGTACACTAAGCTCGTAAGCCATTCAGGAAGCTGTTTAAAATGTAATTAGCCAGTCATTTTTAGGTGTGCCACAGCCATGCGGTTGACGGCACCGAGCACCTGTCTGTGGAAATAGCTCACTAATGCTGTGCATGGGCGCATGTGTGTGCTTGAAAATGCATTATGAGCCTGTGTATTTGCAGGGTATTTAAAGTTTTTTCACTTAAATAATATTTGCCCCATCTTAGGACTGACTGATTTAATTTAACCTTTCTTATGAAGCTAGCTATCTCTTTTATCTACCATTTGGGAATAACCGTAAGCATGTGACCTGGCTCGGGCAATGGCGTACATCATGGCATCATTCACATTTCCACTATATTATCGTTTCTCAAGATACAGTCGAAGATCCTTTGTATCGGAATAATCACCTGGCATGCTTGTTAAAATACAGATTCCCAGGCGCTACAGTCACCCAACTAAATCTGGAGATGGGTGGGGGTGGGTTAGAATGGGAATCTATATTTGTAATAGGAATCTACGTAATTTTTAAGCACACTAAAGCTTGAGGACTAGCACACTAGGTCAAACTTTCTAAGACAGGCACTCCCTCATATATCACTGAGCTGGCACATGGCACACAGCTAGTTTATGGAGTGAATCAACACATGTAAATGTAGAAATTTCTAAGCCACAAAGAACTGAGACAACTTTCAATTCAGATTCTAAGGGACCGTGGTTTAGGTGTTTCTCCTCAATGGCAAGAAAGCATCAGAAGCAGTGTTGTGTGTTGGGGCAGATCACATCATGATCACATCACATCATGCTCACCCTTGTCTCTCCAGCATAAGGAAGCTTAGGAAACATTTGCAACATGAAGCAGGGCAATATGTCCTGGTATGAGACAAGGTCGAGCAGTCAGACAAGTTCCATGGGCCACGTTCCCTACTGCTATTGTTTTCGAGAAGCATTATAAAAGTGAAGATATGCTATATAACTTTGGCGGTTCTAAGAGCACTCTCGGTCAAGGAAAAGTAGATGCTTAGACCACTCTACAGGGTTACAGAAAATTGCCAGGCTTGGATGAGATGTAAACAGAGGAACCACAGAATGTGTTTTGTTGCTAACTCTCTCTTGGGATGTTCTGTAGGTATAAACATTTTATGTTTGTTATTTCTGAGTAGATGCAGTTTGGCTAAGACAAGTCAGTGACCTGCCAGGTGAACCTCACCGTTGCTGGTCTGTGAAACAACACTTGAGGGTGCCAAATACAGTCGATCCTCATTATTTGCTGTGGTTATGTTCTATGGTCACCACCGACACTAAATTTGTGAACACGGAACACGCCCTTCTTGGGGAAATACAGGATTAGGCTCCAGAGAGCCTCTGGTTACAAAATTTTTGGCAATTGATTAGTACATAACCTTGTTTTATGTGTGTTTCTGTTTAAAGACACCTCATTTAGTACATATTGTTGATTCATTAATATTGAACCCACGACCCAAAGCACTGTAACTCCTGCCTGAACAGAGCTTATCTGACAAGTATTTTCTCTGTAAGGCACATCACCTTCCTGAGCTCAGGAACACTGGACAGCACTTCAGCACCATGCTAGGGGGCCAGAGAAGGACCCCTGTTTACAGCACGAGCTGAAACAAGGAGGCAGAATGTTGCCTGTTCAGCCTCAGATGGGAACGTGTGGCCTCAAATTTTTTGCTGCTTTGTGCCTTGTCCCCAAATGACTGTAAAAGCACCTCATGCTGATTCTGGGGTAACAAAGAAATTTTAGCAACTGGGCAAATAATGAGGATGGACTGTATTTTCCAGTTCCCCACTACAGTCCCTTTTGGCCCTGTCCCTCCCTTGCTCTGTGCCATGCGGGCCAATGCACCAGGACTGCTGGCCTGCCTGCTGGGCTCAGCCAGTGGAAGGCCAGCAGGAGACTGGTGGACAGAAGGAGAGTGTGGGGAGGGGGTGCCTCCCTCCCTGCCTCCATGCCAGGACTGAGCCGGGGCAGGTGGCCCCTCTGTGTAGTTTCTCTCTCTCCGCTCCCTTAGCCCACAGGTTGACAGTGGCAACCCAGCTGTTGCTAACCTCCAGGGTTCTGCAATATTCCTTGTTGGTTTCCCTAAACCCTGACCAAACTTTTCAAAATAGTCCCTTTGTTAGACTTGCTTCAATTTCTGAGAGTGCTACCTATTTCCTTCTAGGACCCTGCCTGTATGGGATAATGAGGGAGGGATCTCAAAACAACATGGGCTGCATGGAATTTTGACACCATAGGAAACTCAGAATTCTTCAATCTGCACAGGCTCCAATTTGTGAAACAAAATGTAAACAGGAATGGGATGCTTCTCTTTAATCAAAAGCAGCTGCGGGGGAGTTCGCTCTTTAGATCAGAGTCAAGGAAGATGGACCGCTACCAATAAAAACTCATCTGAGGTCTCCTCCTAGGAGAATTGTGCATTTTTAGGTAGCGCCTCTAAACTCATGTTAGGAGAGCATCTTAGACATTTAAATATATCTAATAATGCACACTAAAAGGGCAATGATTTTTATTAAACTATTGTTCTACACCTATTCCCATCAGCTTTCCCCAAAACTCCTCCTCTGGCAGAGATATTCGACTTTCCCTTTTTCTTGAAACTACGTGGCAGTTTCTGCTTTCGTGACTTTTGGAACACGTTCTTTTTTTCACTGCTGGCTAGTTTCACTCTTAATGTGCAGGGCTTGCTTGGGGCTTTACAACCCCCTGTGACACATCCTAATCAGGATAGATCGTCGTGCACTATGGACCTTGTTAAAGATTTACCAACTTTACACTTCAAGGACAGGGTGGAAAGTCCATATTCTGAAAATAACTGATAAAGCTATCCCTGCCACACGTTCAGTTATTACTCAGAGCGGGTGCCATCCACAAATTTCCCCAATCAAGCCTGCCCTTGACTTCACAGGGCTCATTCCCTAGGCTGCAGAGACTATTCCAGCCTATTACTTAATCTGATGAGCAAACCTGAACTTCACGTTATCATTCCAGATGACAGGTTACCCACAACTGTTTACTTTCGAATCTTTAGTTGTTCTTGGCATTGCTGTTTTCCTTATCGAATCTAAACAAAGTGCTGCGCTCCGGAGGACTGACTGGTCAGCGGGGGACAAGGGTGGTTTCTCCAAGGAAACAATGCATTCAAGCCTCTTTTCAGGGAAGAACCCAGTGCAAGCCCTCCTTGAAGCGAGTTCAAAGCCAAGAGCGTGCGGGCCTTGTTGCCTAAGGGACAGGCACACACGTCAGAGTAAAAAATAAAAAATTACCATTGGGCCAGGCATTTCAAGGTGGAGAAACAGCTGAACTGTTAAGACCATGTAATAACCAACTGGTTATTTTTTTCCCCTTCAGAATACTTAGAGAACTTCATGTATTTTGGTTAAAATTATTTTAATTTTTAAATATGAAGTCACTCTATATATTATCCTTATTTCTCACAGTTAATTTTTAATTTAGAGGGTCATTTGAGACTAGACAATTTTTGGCAGTGGTTCTTAAACTTTTGAGGCTTAAGGTCCCTTTATATAGCATAAACATATTTGAGAATTCTTTAAAAATCGCTGAGAACTTTTGTATACATGGGTGTTATCTCTCAATATTTACAATATTAGGAAGTAAAACTGAAAAAAAGTAAAAAGATTTATTACTTTATACTAAGATAATAAACCTATGACATGTTAATGAAAATAACACTTTTAATGAAAAAACAACATTTTCAAAGAAAAAATTAAGGAGAAGAGTGGCACTGTTTTACATTTTTTGCAACTCTGATGTCTGACTTCGTAGGAGAAGCCTGGATTCCTGTCTCTGCTTCTGCATTCAATCTCTTCAATATGTTGTTCTGGGTGATGTAGACAAAGAAAATCCAGCCTCACAGAGATATTCAATTGGAAAAGTAAGGACCTCATAGACTTCCCGAAAGGGTCTCGGGGACCCCAGGACCACACTTTGAGAATTGCTGATTCATGGTTGGTCAGTGTCATGGAGGATGTTTGCTCATGGGCCCCGCTTACCAGCATGAACATGATCAAAAGTCCTGATATTAATTGCAGGACTTCCACATCATAAACACAAGTATAACAGAGGCAGAAGACGTTTACTCCTTTCTCTGTTCTTTCTCTCCACGTGAAGAAACACGCACACAGAAAATTGGCATTTGTTCAAATTCCTAGCTGTATTTCAGAACTCTCTAGTTTCGGATTTTAAGTGGCTGCAGGGTGATGCTGTTTTGGCAAGAAACTTGCAAAAATTGCTACAATGATCTAAAGTCAAACTTTCTGGTCTCTATGGGGGGTGGGCAAGGGTGGTCTTATCTACTCATGGTGCACAGGCCCTAGCTGACAGCACTCAAGTGGGGGCAGAGAACTGGGGGCCTGGACAGGGGCTGCTCTGTTCTGAGCCCAGTCTGGCCTCTCATGGCCTTGCATGTTTGGGGACATCGGGGAGATATCTTGCGTTGGAGATACTGATCTAAAAGTCAGAAATAAAACCCAGGAACCAGAGAAATTAACTGTTGCGAAGAATGAGAAACTTTATGATTCACAATACTGGGCCTTTTACCCCAAGTGTTCAAGCTCTCAGCCTCACTTCACTATTAACTAGTTCCTCACACTCTCTCCAGAGGAAAGGGGGAGTTCCTGGGAATGGGAATGGCAGAAGCTTTCACTGTTCAGTTTCAGTGTTCTGGAGAATTATCTTAGAGTGAAGTGTGTACACGGCAGCTGCAGACAGAAAATCCCAGTTTGGTGCAGGGGCGGGTGAACGGCAGCACCCGAGACACTGGGGTTACCGGAGCCCTCGCGGGCTGCGGCGCTCACCTCGTTGAAGTGGACGTCCTGCATGCCAACGTCTTCCATCATGGAGGCCTCCTCATCTATGTTCGGGGTAATCACCCTGAAAGCTGTGCATCCTTGTCTAAACATGCCTAGAATTAGAGAGCAGGGGAGACAGTTGGAGCTATCAACCTGAAAGTGGATGAACCGCGAGGGTTCTTCCTGCCCTGTTTGTTTCTGGGTTGAACGAGGACCGATCTTGAAATCTCTTGCGTCTCAGGCCAGCGTTCCCATGGGGAGCCTGGGCGCCACTGTGTGCTTTCCTTCATTCGCTTCCTCAATATTTAACCCTCACTGCCCTCAATTTTTTTTATTTTTCTCACCCCTTTTTATTTTTCACCCACCTTTATTAAAATGTATGTAATCCTTAAATAAACTGAAATAGGTATTGAATCAAATTAATAGCAAGGTAATAACAACAATAGTTTGATTTGGTAAAATGACCCATGCTCAGATACCAAGAAAAATAAAGAAGCCAAAGCCAATCAGAGAAATACAGACTCAAAAACAACTCTGTTTACTTCCAGCTGTCATCTCACCTACTCTGGCTGGGGTAACCCAGAACTCAGATTAGAACTCGCCCTTCTCCTGCAGGAAGCAGTCTACCAAGATGTGACTCGATGGCCGCAGCCGTGAGCTGAGGGGCTGCCTTGGCTGGTTCCATGTCAGCAGCCTGAGGGGTAAGAAGAGGCCTTTCCTCCCATGGAGTCACTGGGGAAAGTTTCATGTCACTTGGACAATGTCAGCTGGGCAAAAACGATCAAGTGAAGAAGGACTTGAAATGTCTTCCTGCTCTACTGAGATTACTGCTTACAGTAAAACAAAAGTCAAAACCTGAACTGAGACCTCCCATGTTTCAGGAAAAAAAGGAACACAGAGTAGTTTGAAATCAAGTCTTGGAAGAGTGGACCCTAAAGTCAGAGATGTTTCTGCTGCACATGGTCTAGGTTTCCAGCCCCTTCATGGGTTGTCTAGCATCTCTGCCAATGTCCAGCTTTCGCCTTGCTTTTGTTTCATGGAGACAAAGATTCCCCTATGCAAAGCACTAACCTGGGAGCTTGAGGATACATGAGTGTACAAAAAGCAGAATTATAAAATCCAACCATCCATGTTTTTGGCTACAGAGTAGATTTAAAAATACAACTCAGCTCTGGTGGAACGACGATGGTGGCCAAAGTGCTTTCTTCTCCTTGCCTGCCATCAAACCAGAGTGGCCAGGAAAAGAAGGGAGGGAAGGAGAGCCAAGTCCATCCCAGCAGAGTTGAAAGAGAAACCCCATACGTCTGAGTGTCACAGGGACGGGGCGGCCGGCCCACCCTCAGCTCACCTCCCCGGCGCCTCCTCTGGCAGGTGCTGTGGCTGGAGGGGAGGAAGGACGGCTCCAGCTGGAGGGCTAGGTCTGCTTCTAAATGTGAGGAGATGTATTACCCGACAGAAGGTCTCAACAGGAAATCGTGCTGGCAGTAAGAGAATACGGAGCCCCTCCCTGGTTTCTTTCTCCTTCCAGCTCTGACGTATGACAAGCCTAGATGCCCTTAAATTCCATTCCAAAGAGCCAGCTGTACCAGAAAGATAGAAATTCCCTGACCTGGCCATCTGTGGTTTCCTCACATTGTGAAGGAATTAGCCAGATCTGGTGCAGCCGTGCTCCAGTACACACATGAACACAACTGGCCTTTCTAAAAGCCCCATGTTCTCAAATTTGAAGTGGAAAAGAGCAACTGGTGTTTAACCAGAGGAGCTGTGACAGAACTCGCGGCCTGCTAACGTGGGAACAAGCACTTAGCACACAGGTGGGTGGCACTCACTCCTGCCAGCTCCTTCCATGGGGCGGCAAGGTTTCCAGCCTGCAAGCTGCCTTCACACACAGCAAAGCCGACCGGGCTGTGCTCCAGAAAATACTGCCTGATCACCTCCTGTTACAGCTGCCTTTTGATTGGTAAACAGTTCCGGTGGGAACTATCTTAAGGGAAAATAAAATCTTTTCAGCTGGAGATTGGCTGGTCAGGGACTCCCAGATGCCAAGCTCATTAACTAGTTTTTGCAATATGGAGTTATTAGTAAGAGGTTATATGACAAAATGCCACCTACTTTTGTTTTGCATTTCTGCGGTGCCTACCACATCAAGCAAATGTCACACCAGTGAATAGAACAATGAATATACTGTACACATACACATACACACACACACAGAAATCCCCCATGTCCACATCTTTCTTAATGGCTCTCACTTGTCTTTGCTGCTTTGTGCAATTTTATATTTATTTCACAAAACCCAGGAATCGTTTCTTACCTTTCCGTGTGAGATATTCTGCCACCAGGGCTGTGACATGGACATAGCACATTGCTGCCTAAAACAAAAGACACGTTTCAGAATCACCAATTATGAAGAATGGCACAATGCTCACAAACAGAAATCTAATGACTATATGTACTTATATTAGATCTCAAGGCATCAACTAGTGTTTCTAATGGCCGACATCTTACCTTTTGAAAAAAGTAGAACAATTCAAATAAATTGAAATTTTTAAACTTTGAATTGAGACAAACGATGGTAAATTTGCTAAGACCTATTTCTATTTAAAATTACTAAATTTAAATGTAAAAGATTTTTAAAAAGCATTTTTTCTTGCTATAAAATTTCAGCATTATTTCTCTTAAAGGGAAAAGAGGATCATTTGAAGAAAAGGCATGTGCATTCTTAGATTCAGAGATGAAGTTATAACTTTCTCCAAAAATTCTAAATGAAAATATTATTTTATGTTAAATGGATAACATTATAAACACCTTAAAACGAAAGAAAAAATAAATTCTTTTCACCAAGTTGCCATGGTTTACAAAACATTAAAGATAGCTGTTGGAAATGAACCTACCATAAGGTTCCAATGTCTGAGCCCTGGTTCTTGTCAGAATGATAAAAAAAATTACTACTACTAACAGTATGTAATTCATTTTCATTATGGCTAATGTATATCTTAGATTAAACTTATGGTCAAACAGAATGGACTCAATCAATAGGTAAAAATAGTTACATAAAATTTTCAGATACAGAACACAGTTTTACTAATTTAAGCAGTTAAAGGGGTTTAAAAGTAAAAGCAGACTTCTTTGGTGGTACTGTTAATCACACCTAAATGCCTCGGGCATGAACCCTGAGCAGAGTTTTCATGGGAACATGAATACTTCCCGCCTTACAGCCTACAGTTTTCCTTATTTCCCCCATTTTACAGATGATGTCATAGAGACACAGAGGGGTTAAGAACTGGCTCAATGTCACCGAGTTAGTCAATGTTGGATCCGGGATCCAGTCTGCCTTGGAGCCCACACTCCCCCTCTGCCCCCGCCATTCTGTCGCTTATTGAACTGTGCAGCTCTGTCCATGAGGGAGCTCTGACATCTGCCACGACTACAGACAGAAACTGACTACCTCAAACAGGAAAAAGCAATGCCCTGTCATTCATGACTTCGATACAGGGAAATCTAATTTTATCATAAAATAGCTGAATTTTAGATCTAGAGAGGAGTTTTGATGCAGAAACTGAGTGCACCTAACTAGCAGGCACCTGTGTGAGCATGGATGTTTTCTAAGAGCCTTCAAACAATGCTCTTTTGTGATGGAGACATCCCCTTACGATGTTGTAAATTGTTAAAATGCTTAGATGACCATGAAGGAACGCCAAGCCCAGCACTGTTTAAAGTATCACATATTTTTAACTGGCTTCTTTGAATTACTGGGAAATTTTTCTCATAATTGGCTTCCTTCAGTGAATGGGACACAATTTGTTTTCTCAAAAGCCCGGATTGACATGCTTGCGGGGCTACCTCGGACAGGTCCCCGTTTTTGACATGGATCCGGGCCATGCTGTCCAGCCACGTCTTCCGGAGCTCGGGGGTGCTGGCGTAGGACTTGGCCAGGCTGTACTGGAGGTCCACCAGCATCTCGGGGTCGTTCTCATGCTCCTTCATCTGGGCCGTGGCCATCAGAACGGTGCGGATCCTTTTGGTCAGGTCCTTCACGTCCGAGGAGAAGGTGGTGTGCTGCAACAAGGGTGGAGGGGGACATGGGGCTTTCAGCTGCATTCTGTCCGTGTGCATATGTATCGGATGATGAGGCGGAGTTTTGGGGGTAAAACATAAAACGAGACCGGGCCACCCACCTTGATGAGCCTGTCACTGTTGGCACAGTTGTTGATGATAGACAAGGACTGCTGGAATCTGGTTCCCCCAATGCCAACAACGTCTGCTATCAGTTGGCTGACGGAAATAATGACCTTAGGGACACACAAACGTGAGCAAATCATTTCACCTTCAAGTGACGCCCCAGGCTCAGCTCCTGGCTTTGGTTAGGATGTGCACGGGGATGGGGCAACGGGGAAGGTGCGAACAAGGATCGCTCCAGTGTGGGAAACAATGTCTGAGTCATCTTCCCCCTTCCAAGAATTATTCTAGAAGGTGATTTTGCTACCCTTCCATCTCGGTTGCACATCAAAATGCTAATCAGGAGAGTGTAGAGGAATGAGAATCAGATAAGCCCACATCACTTGGATGGTTACTTACCTATCACTTTCTCTAATAAAAAGGAAGACCTTATTATTTACCTCTTTGGTTTTTGGCTTGAATTTATATGTACTAAATATTCAGTAAGTGGACTGTCTTTTGCATTTATTATTAAAACATGTACATATGAACTATGCAGTGGGGGAATCTGTCTTTTTGGGGGTCTATAAATAGCACCGCCTTGGGCTTCCCTGGTGGTGCAGTGGTTGAGAGTCCGCCTGCCGATGCAGGGGACACGGGTTCGTGCCCCGGTCCAGGAAGATCCCACATGCCGCGGAGCGGCTGCGCCCGTGAGCCATGGCCGCTGAGCCTGCGCGTCCGGAGCCTGTGCTCCGCAGCGGGTGGGGCCACAGCAGTGAGAAGCCCGCGTATCGCAAAAAAAACCCCCAAAAAACAAATAGCACTGCCTTTACCCAGTTACTCAGCTAAACCGTGGACCATGCCCCTCCCCCCATTCCCCCTTCCCATCCTTTACCTTCACCACACCCAGGTATAATCAGTCACTAAGTACTGTCAACTCAATCTCCTCTCCCTTCTAACCTCACCATGCCTGACCCAGGACAGCATCCTCTCTGGCCTAAACTTAACCATGGTTTCCCCACGGTCTCCCGATCTAAGGCCTTGACTCCCTGATCCATTCTCAGCCTGGAGTCCTGAGGTATCCTCCTATAGGTTCTATAAATCTTTACTCAGTAGAATTTCGGTCAGTCGAACATTGATTCGACATTTAAATGTCAATTTACCAATAGAAACACATCCTGGGCCCAAATCTTACGATGTGGAGGATGAAATAAATAAAACCAGTAAATGTGACTTTTGAATTTTCCATCTAGAGGTCAGATCGTTCAGTACTTACACCGAGGTAACCTGGTAGATGTGACACTCAAAATTTTCCTGCTAAAACATAATTCCACACAGCACACTTGACCTGGAAAGCTAAAGCACACGCACCTGCAGATGCGTCCGGACAAAGGACTTCTTGCCAGTGTAGTCGAAGTTGTTCCTCATCAGGAAGTACAGCAGCTGGGAGGCCTCAGTCCTGATGGAGCTCAGCTTGGAGTTGCAGCATTTCAGGACCTCATAGCACAGGGCTGCGCACATGTCCGCTCTCCGCTCATAGAACGTTGAGGGAAACTACATGGACATGAGGAAGCAAATGAACCCAGAGAGGTTAAGTGCCTCGTTCAGCTCCAGGTAGACACAGGAGAATGGGTGAGAATCAAGAATGACCTTCCCTGGTGAAACAACGTACCTTATAGATTAATGACCTTAAGGCAGTGAAGACATTTTTTAAAGCCGTTTCAGACTGATGTTTTTGAAGAAAACACAGGTAGACGTCAAAAACCTTTTTCATGAGGGGATTATGTCCGTGGTCAGCCAGGAGCTGGTTCTTAAAACACACAAGGACAGCTTGGTCAGTGAGACACGCCAGACACTGCTGATTGGTTTCATACAACTTTCAGCCTCAAAGGTTACATTTTTCAGGTGCTAAGACAACTTATAATTTAAACAAACTTCCCATGAATCCTCTAGGAAAGCACAGAAGTCTCTTGTAGTACAAACAAACTTATCAATAAATTCATGCTTTGGAGAATTTACTTTTTCTACTAAGGGAGAGACCAATTTAAAACTTCCCAGCAAACTGTACTACGGTTTAAAGGACCACTGTGCCTCAGTACTGATTGGGCTTCTATTTATTTACTTATTTTTACTATCACCAGCAACTAATACGGAGGTCATGTTTGCGACACCTTAATTCCAACAGAGAAGTGCCATTACAGGTGTCAGCTAATCAATGGGCTGGAAAAAAGCACTGAAGTGAGGGGTATGGAGCAGGTCCTCTAGCAGTGAGGGCTGGGTTTTCTCCCCCGCCACAGGCTCTCAGGCACTCTGTGAAGCCATGAATCACCAGGCAGTCTGGTAAGGGGGAAAACGCACAGGCTTTGGGTCAGGCACCATTTCTCACGTGCACAGATCTGCACAGGTAAATTGAGCCTGGCCATTCTCATCTGTGAAACAGCGACCCTAAAACTAAGCTTGCATAGTTACTGGGAAGACTTGAGGTCAAGTATATAGCTGATGCCCGCTCTGATCTAGCTCAGTTAAGTGGCAAGAGGGTCACCATTAATTACTTCTCCTCATTCTTCAAGGTTTTCTCCCACCAGCAGCAAATTCACACTGGTTTAACACCGTGAAAGCCTGGTTGGCTACAACTCCCAATGATTGCTGCACATGCACAGTGGACAGAGGTGTCTCCCAACTAAAGGCCAGCATGCAGCCACATGTGCTTGACACCGGAGAGCTGCATCTTCAAATACAGACAGGCCTGTCAGGACAAAGGTGTGTTTGGGAGAATGTGTGCATTTTGCACAAGTAGGCAAAAATGACTATCACTGAAAAAAAATGTCCAGAGGTCAGTACCTCAAACCAACCTTACAGTTTAGCCAAAGGAACAGAGACAGCTTATGTCCAAATAGTTCGGCTGCACAGCAAATTATGGCTGGAGTAACAGTTTTAAGATTTATCTCGTCTTATTGTTGGAGAAAAAGTTTTACTTAAGGAATAAGTTTTGTTTTTTTAGGTCCAGTAATTCACGGGTGTATTTACAGCTGGTAGGACACCTGGAATCCACAGTGATCTTTATATCATGAAACACTGAAGTACAGTATTGAATTCCATCATGTGAAAGAGAAGCAATTTAATGGAGCAGAAAATGTGACTTAATTAACTGAATATGATGTAATTCTCAACCATGAGCAGCTGTTCACCAACCGAAAAAAAAAAGAGGTTGTTTCCAGTGTTTGGGGAACTGCTTAGTGTTTACTGTTTCTGAGCAGTTCTTTTCCCAGGAGTCACAGTCCTTCCTAATTATGGCTGGATTAAGGCTTGCATGAATCTGGGTATGAGCTTTTATTTTCTCAGCCATCTTTGCTGGAGATATCCAGGAGAGACGGTTCATACAAAAATCGCTAAGACCTCTGGCCTTGCTGTCTGAATTGGCCTGTCTCCAAGTTGTTACCACTGGAGTTAAATTTTCCTTCCTTTCACTCTCTCTGGTCAAGGTTTTTGCTTCCCATTTTCAGGATTTAGTCTTCTTTGGGTTCTGATCACAAAACTTGCTTGAAGAATGGAATAAAAATGCATACAGGGCTTCCCTGGTGGCACAGTGGGTGAGAGTCCGCCTGCCGATGCAGGGGACACGGGTTCGTGCCCCAGTCCGGGAAGATCCCACATGCCGCGGAGCGGCTGGGCCCGTGAGCCATGGCCCCTGAGTTGCGCGTCCGGAGCCTGTGCTCCGCAAGGGGAGAGGCCACAACAGTGAGAGGCCCGCATACCGAAAAAAAAAAAAAAATGCATACAAAGATATAAACAACCCCTCATTTAAAGGGGTAAGGGACCTTTCGTCCTGAACACACCCCAGTTTACCAGCTGCCTTCCTTATTTTCCAATCAATTTTCTTCTCTCTCTCTCTCTCTCTCTTTCTCATTAAAAACGTTGAACATTCAGAAAGGCTCAGAGCAGGGAAAAAAGCAAAACAAAAATCACCTTCACTTTTCCACTCATAAATAACCATTGGATAACAATGGAGTATCTCATTTCTACCTCTGTCTCCCTATAGACTTTTACTGAGGATGGGAGAATTTCAGAAATTAAATGAGACGTTAGAATAATGGGAAAGGCATGACTTATTTCTAGCAATAAGGTGGAGAATAGGTTATAAATAATTCTCAGGAATTGCCTGATGTGGATTCAAGTTTGACTGTCGTTACCAGCCTCCTAAGGGAAATGGGGCTTTCAGAGAATGAACACACATTATCAGTAATTTCTAAAGAGCCAGGAACAGGAGAAAAACGAACTTAAACCTCAGGTGCCAAAATGAGATATCTGGAACCACGTTATTTAAGACAGCTACATCCTTCCTAGGGATATGGCTTGATTTTTATTTAGACACTGATTTATAGAATAACTTTAAAAATCTAGCTTCGAGTAGCACTCTCTCTGTCGCAGAGACTCACCAATCACCAGGATGACCTAAACCCCAGGCTCATGGTTGTGCAAACTGGACCCCAGGCTCCCTAGCTGACCCCCATCATCCACGTGCTCCCCACCCTGGTCGTTCACAGCGATCCTTCTCATCGTGTACTTGCTGGTTCTCACCATGCACCTCAAATCAAGAGAAGGCACTACAGAGAATTACTTAAAATACATTTTCAGATTAAATTTATAAGTACATTAAAAATATCATCAACTATTTAAAGGCCAGATTTGGTTTAGGACTGTATTAATAGACATTTTAAAATAGCCAGAGAAGAACCAAGTTTTTCTGCATGTAATCACCTTGGTTTACAAAACACACCTCTCGTGTATTAAACAATATCTGTGAAAGTGCCCACACAGTACCAGCGTCTGGTAAGCGCTTGGTAATTTTCTGTTTTCTGTGTGAGAGATCATTCAGCTACCTTGATATTCACCCAGCTTAGCTCCTTCCCCCATTTCCTGACCTATCTCAGCCTCAATCTCCTTATCTGTAAAATGGGGGATAAGAAGATCTACTGGGCCAGGCTGTTGTGAGGACTGACGCTGAAGACACAGAAGGCACTCAATAAACGGCAGGAAGCTAATATAACAATAAATTGGGGTTCAGGGCTTAAATCTTTTCAAACATTTCCTCTCATTAAGAACGTGATTTCTTGATTGCCTTTGGCAACTTATTAGATGTGGTCAATTAAGAGGCTCACTAACGATGAGGCAACATTTGTGGAAGAAGATTTTTCTGCAAACAATTATGTCAGTTAACTCAATGTAATAATTTAATTTTCCCGATATGCTCCAATTGATGCCTCAGCTGAGTAAATACTTGCAAAGGAAGATCCAAGTGCTGCTGTGCCAGTGGCTCTTGGACCTGTGAACCTAGGCCAGGTAAGCCTACAGCTTGGCATGACATCCTTTAATGCCATAATATTTGCCCATCTTCCCATTTTTTAATGGGTCTGTGTGTGTGTATGCGCTGAGCTTTAAACATCAAAGATTTCTGCACACAGGCATATAGACTCTGATAGAGATCACCTCAGCTCTAAAACACAATCTTCCCTGTGCGTCTCAGGAATCAGACCCTTTACCATAGGATCAGGAAGGCGTGAGCCTAGGGAAAGCGCTTATTGCTAAACTAGAGTCAACATTTGAGCTCCTACTGTGTGTCAGACACAGGACAGATGTTTTTGGATACTTCATATCAATTCATTATACAGTAGGAATAATTGCCACGTTCTAAGTAAGGAAATCAGGGCTTAGAGATGTCAAGCAGACCCACCCAAAGCTTAACATCTGGCTAATGGTGGAGCTGGGGTCTGCAGCCCATGGTGTTTCTGTACACATGGCTGCTCCCAAGTGTCCTGGAGCCTGGTCTGTAGCAGCAGAGTGCTCGTCCATTCTAAGGGTCATCTCACTTTAAGCTACAACAGCCCTGGGAGGCAGATCCTATTTTTTCAATCTTACAAATGAGAAATCTTAGGTCTGGAGACATGAAGTGATTTTCCCAAAGACATTCACCCAACAAATTTACAATCAGCCTTCAATCAGAGACCATCAGATGTTGTCTCTCTCTTGAGTCAGAACCTATTTGGTGGCCAGACACTGGAGATCCGGGAACCTCGACAAATACTCTTCTTTAATATGAAGCAAGCAATTTAAAGGAGGTTGAGTATGAACTGCAGGCTGTGCAGTAAGGAAACTGCCACTATTCTCACAGTGCTGCCAGACCACACCTGTGCCACGTGGTGCCCTCACCTGCCCGTGGCGCCAGAACACACCTGCTGTGCAGCCCCGGGGTTTCCTGCTCATTTATATGCTGAGGCCCAGGGAGAGAGTGGAAGCAAGTGTCCCAACTACTGGTTTGAACTTACGGGTGCACAGTTAGCACTGATATAGTCCAGGGCAAATGCTCACATTACAAATTTCACTGACTATTTACTTAAAAATCTCCAAAAGAAAACAGAAAGAGGTTCAAAACATGGTTCTAGTAGAGTAGTGGTTCTCAGGCCATACTGTCTGTGCACATATCACTCCCAGAGTTTGATTCAGTCAGCCAGGGCCCGAGAACCTGCATTTCTAACAAGCTTCAGGGCCTGCACCTGCTGCCAGCCTGGGGACCATGACTGAAGGTCACTAGAGTAAGGCTCCACGTAAGATGACACTGCTGTCCCCATACTCATCCTAAGGGTCTGTATGCCCTCAGCTCTCGACTGGGTTCCTAGTTATGACATTTCCTGGGGACGTGAGTAGCATGGCTGCTACGAACAAAGGTAAATTATAATAAAGCAACATGATATCAGGTAACTATTTTTACTCTAATAAAGAAACGTGCTTCATGAGAAGAGGAGATGAGTAAAGCACAGATTGACTTTGGGTATGTTTCCCAAATACCCTTGCAAGTAAACATACTGATTCCATATTCAGAGCATATTAACACTAATTCAGCTTCTCTGGAAATGGAAGTAGTTATTGAGTGAGAACGGGAAGGGTTAGGTTCCTAAAAACAAGAACGTGGCTGAAGAGACCATCTTTACCTACGTAAATGTTACTTGCTAAAACCTAAAAATAAGACCAAGATCACTTTTTACTCTCTATACTTGAAATGTTTCTATCATTTAATTTAGTAACAGATCCAAAAAAAATTGAAAAGGTGAATGTTTTTAGGTATTGCTTCTCTACATATAAACATCTAATTTTAATTGCTACCACATGTGGATATGTTTAAAGATAGTAGAGGCAGAAATGCCCAATTAGGTTCCTGTATTTATCATTCTCGAGGGCTCAGCAAAGCCACCTTCCCCGGTAAACGCTTTCATCTGGCCAAGCGTCAACCGCCTCCTGGGACTGTGTCCACCTTTTGCAAGCAGGTGGCACACCCTGACCAGTTAAGCTGTATTATATTTCAGGGAATTCAAGTCATTAACAGTGGAACGGTTTCATTAAGGGAATTTAAGGATTAATGGTTTCCTTACAGGGGCAAAAACAGTTGCTGCAGTAAAAATACAACATAAGAAGTTCTTGCTGATTCAGTTAAATAAACAGAATGAATTTAAAAGGTGAGGCTCTGACCATGAACAGCTGTTCAATACAAACCTTAAATGCCAGTGTAAATAGAGAGAGGGTGTCCAGAGCTGTCAGGCACACCTCAGTAGCAATATTGGCTTCAAGTAACGACTGGTGGAGAACATCTGCGTCCGAGTGGCCATAGCCTGCATGAATCATAACACAAGGTTACTGCCGGCGGCTGAAGAAGAAAGGCTGGCTGACGGTATAGTCACAGTCAACTTTTGATTATTTCCAGAAGGCTTCCTTCAGGGCCTTATCTCCCTGTTTGCCTTTTTTTTTTGGTGGCGGGGTGGGTAAAAGGAGGTATTAAAAATGTTTCCATTCAATTATGACTTTTTCAGCTCTGGGAGGGAAGTAATAGCAGTAAACATTTATTGTGCACTTGCTATGTGCCAGCCATAATTCTATGAACTTTACATGTATCACCTTATTTAATCCCTCAATAGCCCTATGAAGTGTGTACATTATTAAACCCTTTTTGCAGATAAGGAAATGGAGGCCCACAAAGGCTAAACAACTTGTCTTAAGTCACACAGTTGGTAAACAGGGGAGCTAGGACTGGTACATGGACCAGAGTCACTCAATTGCGCCACTTGACTGAGCTGTTAAGATGGTGTGGTAGTGAAGGAGGCTGAGATCTCTGAAGCTCCCCACACAGACAGAGGCTGCAGCACAGCACAGGGAAAGAAAATGAGCTGAGGGGCAGACTGCTGGTCAGTGAATCAAGCTCGTCCCCTTACTAGCTGTGTGACCCTGGGCAAGTTACTTGACCTCTTTATACCTCAGTTTCCTCATCTGTAGAATGGGGATAATAACAGTATCTACCTCAAAGGGTTGCGGTGAGCATTAAATTCATTAATTGCTGTGAAGCTCTTGGAATAGTGCCTGGCACACAGTGAACGCTATGTAAGTCTCAAGTCAATAAAGTAAGGATCTGTTTTATCAGTTGGAATCATGAATGATAACCAAGAGTTGACTGCACTGATAACAGTATTCTACTTGCTTTAATAAAAAAGCACAAAAGCCACTATGACTGAAAGAAATGTTTAAGAAAAGGAGAGGACTTGAGAATCATAATTTAAATACAAACTGATATCTTCTGTATGTGGCTGTAAAATCAATTTAGTATTGATATAAATGTAGTTTGACATACAATTTGAGATTAAATTATGAAATGGTATGCATTAGCAGAAATATATACAAGGGATGCAAAGGTGTTTCAGTATTGATCTAGATTACAAAGAAAGATGGCAATATAATAAAACGTCAGGTAATGTCTTTCTCCAAGGAGCAAAACAAATCAACACTTACTATGTAGGTAATTTTCTTAATACTCCAGAGAGGAGGACATTTTGTACATAGATCAGGAAAATGAAGTACAGAAAGCCTAGAGAATTTTCTTGAGGCCAGTAATGGGATAAAACCAGAAACTACACTCCCAATTCCTTATCCAGGTTACTGTACCATAATCCCTATTATTAAGATAAAATAAAGTAACTAGCATGATGTTATTCTGACTTTAATAAATGTCAGAGATAGAGAATGATTTTTGAAAGACTACAAAAAGCTTTTCTAAAGCTACCGAGTTGCTTTTTAAAGTATGATTAAAAAAAAAAAACTATTATGTGCTTTCATCCAACTTTGCTTTGCTTTTATAATGGTGGTTTTGAGTGGCCTGCATTATTTTCACAGTGTGACAGAGTCATCGTGTCCCTAGTAAGGCTATGGAACACGTTTGGCACCGTGCTAGTTCTGTTTCTTTATATTCCTGGTTTGCTTTTAGGGTTTTTTTTGGTAAGAAATCTAGCAGAAAGGAAGACAGACATTTTTTGGTACTAATATTCACTGAACTGCCTTTGTAAGTCAAGGTATTTCCTCATTTGGTAAGGTTTGTTTGGTGAGATAGCCAACAAAAGAGGAAAACAAACTAATGATTATCGTTACAGTGATCACAAACCAGGGCAAGAGAGGACCAAAAAAAAAAAAAAAAACCGAAACAAAAAACAAAAACAAAACAAACAAAAAAACCACCACCTTTTATCAGACCAACCAAAATTATCACACAGGTCAAAAGGACCCTATACTGAGGGCTGCCATTTATCCCAAATGAAGTTTTATAATCTGGGTTAAACTGTAACAAGGCACTTGCTTTGGTGATTAACTGTATTCTCTGCACAGAACTATCCTTTTCTCTTTCTAGATAACCTATTGGATAAGTGTATCCAAGTGTGATTCTTATAGATGAGATGGTCTACACACTGAAGAACTCCAACAGAGTTTACTTATACCTGGCTGAATGTCTAGAACAATTCAAGAATTGCAATTTGTCAATGTGCTATTTTTTAAACATATATAATCAATGGGCCATGCTAATTAATGACAAAATTTCTCTAAGCTACATTACACTATCTAATCTCCTTTAGAATAAGAGTCAATTCATACAGAAATCTGTCTGCCTGTGTCTGAATCATATAAGAATAAAAGAAACAGTCCTTTTAGCCACAATTGGTTATAATTTGCTTTTCCTTAAACGTTTCGTCTCAAAAATCAGCAGGTTCCTGAACCAGTGTTACTTAAACATCCCTAAAAATAAGTGGCAGCATGGGACGTTGTGTGAGTGACAGAGACTGACTGGACAACCTGCCAAAGGATACCCCCGTGGGGACAGTCTGTCTCAAGACCTGGAACAAAGCTGGGCATGAGGGAAGACTCTAACCAATGGTCACCTTGTTACTGGCTAACACAGGAAAATGAAACTGAGCTGGCAAACCCAAGAAGCGGTCTTAAGAGACACAGTAATTTCTCAGAGCATCAGTCAGCAACTTTTTAAAGCTGACTAAGCAGATTCTGACCAAGGCCAGTAAGAAGTACTGTTAACCCTACTGACTTCCACTAGGGGGTAGTGGTGCCTTGGGGCACAGGCACTGACGTGGTCACTGAGGCAGGTCAGGGAGGGAAGGACTTCCCTGATGCGCCATCTCCAGCAGGCACCTCAGGGGGTGCTTTAGAGACCTTAGGATCCACTGCTCACATGTACACAATTTTCATTCTGCTGTTACTCAGATAAGTGATTTATTCTCAAATCCCCAAACCTTGCAAATACTCAAAGGACGAGGATGAGATTTTTTTCCCTCTAATGTCATCTGCTATGGTTAGACTTACCTAACTTTACTCCGTTTTATGAAGTCCTGTTTCCTGAAAAGCTCGGTTTAGTAATGCTGAGGACATCTGTAAACTACCCCTCCCTCCCCAGTGCCACATCAGAGGTGATGTGGTCAGAAAGGCAGCAGCCTGATCCACTGCCACTCGCCTTTTCCAAAAGTCAGAGGACATTTGGGCTAGAAGAATAAGTCAGATACATATTCTCACAGGAGGTACTTCCTTCTTGAAAGCTGCCTTCACTCTTTATGAAACCAGAATTCTTGTTTTTATTTTTAGTTTTTTTCTCTGGCCCATAATATGAATCCAGAAAAACAATACATTTTATGAAAAAAATATAAATATTGAACAGCTAGGGATCTTCTTGCTAAAAGAAATCCCCAAATGTAGAAGACCGAGCCTCCTAGATACATCAACTCACGGTCTACGGCTTTTACTAACTGCACGTATTTATGCAAAGTATCAGATGGATCCACCACTACACAATCTATTATTGATCTCCATCTCATTTTTATTGCTAAAAAGTTTTTCCCCACAGATGGGCAAGAAGTGGAGAACAGAATAAGGAATGACATTCCAAGGCAAAACATCATGTGATTTGCTGTCTGCCCTCTGATTAACCACCAAAGAAACAAATAGGTTCAAAATGATTTGTGAAACTAGTCTATAATCTCAGAGTTTATACTTGAGGAAATGGTTATACTACCTGCTTTCTAGTCTCAGATTACCTTGCATAAGTGATTGTCACTTAGACAATCAGATACTTAGCTGTATCCGAAAATGGTATGGGATACAGACCCCATACTGTGACAACACTTGGTTTAAGCATATCATACCTTTTAATTTAAAGTCCTCTTTAAGGATACTAAAAATATAAAGAATGACCGACTTTAAATGGGCATTGTGTCAGGTTTTCTCAACTCTGAAACCCTATCAATGGCAAGAAGCACCAATCGATGACAGGCTACCATGTTAGATGTAATATTCAGGATGTATCTGTAAGGTAAGATCTGCTAAATCTGTAAAATATATCCTGACTTCAGAAATGCTAGCAAAGGGGCAAAAATCTATCTCCAAATCAAGAAAATGTGGCTTTATAGACATTTTATTTACTATCTTGAGTACAGACATTTAAAGCATCCAAGCCCATTTCACCTATTTTAAAAGATATATCACCCATGCTTAAGAACTTCTGAGAAATATTGATTTTACTTCAGAGACTATATGCCTCCCCTGCATTTTTTATATTGATTGAATATTATCTAAAATAAAGGAATTTAATTATCATCTATATTCAGTTTCTTACTTGAGATTCATAGATATCAAAGAATATCAGAATTAGATGGGGTCTGAACAGGCCATCTCGTCTAACTCCTCATATGATGCTTAAATGACCTGGACGGTATCCCCAATGGGTCCTCATCAAGTCTCTGTTTTCACATCTCCAGCTGCCAGTACCTATACCAGCTAATAGGTAGTCCAGTTAGAAAATGCTTCCCCATATTCACCTGAGATCTAATTCTCTGCAACTTAATCCAGTGATCTTAAATTGTCTCTTATACTGAATTATATGAAATACAGGTTTTCTTCAAGGGTTTCTACCTCTCGGCTGGCTTCTCTCCCATCACACCAATGGGAAATATGGATTATCATGCAAGTGAATTTAACATATTCCTAGAACAATACATAACATTAAAGTAAATACAAACTGTTATTTTATATTTTTTTGCAAATGAATCACTTATTTGCAAACACGTTTCACTTAGTTTTCCCCTCATCACTCAGTTTATATAAAATATACAAAGTATACTCCGAGCACCTATCACTCTCAATTTGTCCTTTGGCACAAGTCTTTTCTACTGATACACAATGAGTACATGTTGCAGTAAACAGGTCAATGCCTTAATGTTGTAAACATTTACTTTTTATAAGCCTGGGCAATGACCCAAACAACAAACTCCTACCCTTTGAGTGTTTTTAAAATAGTTAAGACCACTGGCCACAGTGAAATTTTCATTATTTCCTATAAAAATCCAAGAGTAAGGGTAAGTGCCCGCTAGCGTTACACGTGTGCTGCGTGTGGTGTCTTTTCCCGTGTCCTACTGTTAATAGGCAATGGAGACAGTGCGGCTTGGCCTGCATCGGCTTAAGTTCCTCGCAGTCCTCTGCTGCCCCCTGCTGGTCACGCTAAGATCTGACAAAGCCTTTCCTACTCAGAGAAAGGAAATGAAAAATGCAGGTGTATAGGGGACTCTTCCTATTTTCATTCTTTTCCAAAATAAATTCATTTTAGACTCTGGCATCCCAGCAAGTCTCTCACATATTGGATCTCTGTCATACTGGTTGGCCCAATAGAAGGTACTGTATTCGTTAAATAGGAATTTTCTTAAAGAGACATACGTGGCTACAAATTCCCCATACAGTATCTAGGTGAAGATGTAAAAACTCATGTATGTATGAGTTCACACACATACACATGAATACATACAGTATACACTCCCTTCTTTTTGGCTTTTGGCCGAGATGATGATTTGGAACTCAAAAAGCTAATGGTGGTAGAGGCTGAAGCCTCCCAAATACAGAATCACAATTAGAGATGTAAGTGAAGACTGAGTTCAGGGTGGAGATGCAAGGACTATGGGACATCAGAAGCTATTCGGGGAAAGCAGGAATTGTGGGCACACATTAAAAGGCTAAAATAATCAGCTACACAGTCTTGACTGGGAAGGCAAACGGAGAAACTTTGATCGAGAATGGTGTCACTGAAAACGGACTAAAGAAAAACTTCGGGTTGAAATAGGAGAGGGGCAGGAAGGACAAGGTTCTCTGTGGGTAGCAGGAAGAGAGAATGGAAATCAACCATGTTAACAATAGGGTTTTTGGCAGTAGAACACAGCCAGCTGTCTCTCTCCTCCAATTCAAACCACCACCGTGAAATCCATTTGCAGAGGGAGGGGTTGCTGCATGTCTTGGTGGATTAAGGTTATTTATTCATGTGTTGATCATTCAGTTTATTTTTGTTTGTTTTCTATGTTTCCTACATGATTATTTTTGGAGGTGGGGCCTTGGTCTGCTTATGATTTTTTTTTTTTACAGTGCTTTAAAGTTTCAGCATTTATTTCAACTGATAGTGAGGTACTGATAGTCCCTGTATTATAAATTATCTGGGCAAAGGCAATGTAGCAAGTCTTGCAAAAAGTGGGAATTTGATTTCTCTTTGCTAAATAGGAAATGAAAACTAAAAATAATGAAACTCCTTGTTTTGTCTGTTTAAACCCTTTGTCTGCAGAGCTAAAATAGCCCTAACAGACAAGATGTTGAAAAGTCAAGTTCTGTAGCCTTAGATGTGTCACTAACGCACATTCCACAGCTAAGTATAGAACCCAGAACTAGCATTTGAAGCCTACCAATTCAGTGTGTGGCAGACTGACATAATATTGATTTAAATTAAGCCTTGAATTTTATAAAGAGAGACTGTACCCACTACATTTAACTTTCTTGGGGGTGGAAGAGTGGGAAGGTGCCATATTTTGATTCCTCAGCATTTTTACTTTGAACTATTCTCAATTTAAGGTGTCAGGAATATATTGTCTATACTCTTAGCCTGTACTAAGAAAGAGGTATGGAAATCACAGTGAATGGAATGAATTCTTATGATTAGAAATGATGAGACGATATTACTAACCATGAATTAAAGACACTGCTTGCAATGAGTACAAATAATTGTCTAGATAGAACAATAACTAGCTATGTCATGCTTGGAGCAAAGATGGGACAATTTAGAGAACATACCACTGACAGAAATGATGACATTAGTTTATAAAGTGCTACATGGTTGATATCTTTTAGGTTTTCTGCTTCAAGAAACCCTTAAGAAGACGAAACACTTAGATTTCTAGAAACAGCACATGATGCTACGCCCCCTCTGGCAATTGATAAAATTAAATTAAAGATATGCTCCCATGTTTTGGCAAAGTCTCTACTGTGAAGTTAGGAAGCCCCAAAGTTAGGAAGGCGAGATGAACAAGAAGTCTCGGTTTGCAAGTGAAGCGGCCTCATAAGCAGACTTCAACCTGATTAAATCTTACCATTGTCTACAGAAATTCCAAGCACACTTGATATCTTTCTCACACTGAAAACACAGAAAAAGTCACTTTGTTATTGGCTTTTCCACACCCTCACACATTGATTCACGGGCTTTACGGTTTCACAGCAGTTTAACGATTAACATACATTCAGGGCTAGAATGTCAGAATGTGGACGCTTGATCAATTACACGCATGGGGTCAGGAACTTGCCCCAGATGTTCTTGGGAGTCACACGGGGAAAACTGATGATAAGTTGGCCACTGGCAACAAATCAAAATACTAAATTAAAAATATCAGAGAATGTCTGGCTATCAGGCCAGATTTTGTTTTAAAAATACCAAGCAGATGGCGTGGGGCAAAGGGTCTAGGCTTTCAGGTCTACTGCTGTAGTTGACCGCGTCCCACATTATGTCATTCTCCTCCGAGGAAGGGAACTGCGCCACGAGCTCTTCATCCTACTGCTCTGAGCTGGAAGAAAAGTCGATTTGGTGATGTGGTGTGGTGTGGCCAGGGGCTCTCCCCTCTGAACTGTCACATGGGATGGCTGGCTGTTACGATGGTGTGTCATGGGACTTACTGTGGTTAAAAGTGAGAGAGTTATCCAGGCTGCCCAGCTGCTGCAATCTGGCATGCATCATTCCTGTTCTGTTACGGGAAACAGGCAATGTCTGAGATTTTCGATCATGAACTATGGGTCCCAACCCCTCCTGGTTCCTGCAACATGAGTGAAATGGGATAGAAGCAAAAGTTAGATTTGTTACACTGCAGCGAGATGGGGAGCATTAGTTAGTGAGGCCAGGACACAGCACGAAGGAGACTGGCCACGCACAGACTAAGCACAGAGGAGCCTGTTTGGGGCCACAGGAGCCAAAGACACACACAGGCAGCAGCACTTGGCAGAGTTCACAGCAAAGCATCTGAAGACGAAGGAGCAAAAACCAGGCCAAAGCAGAGACCTTTTCGGTTTTGGAAAGTCATTTAGAGATGCTACTTTTTAAAAACGTGAGCATCAGTCCAATGTGGTGCTAATGACCAGCATTTGGACAACAGCCAAAACACCACGAATCTTTTTGGATTATATATGTTATTAAACAGCAAAAAAAATTTTTTTAGTTAAAATAATACATTGGAAGAAACAGAGAACAAACATGCAATGGGAAGGATTATATGAGGCGGTTTAACACCTTTATTCTTACCCAGGAAAGGAGGAGAAGAGCCACAACCTTTGTTAGACTTGTCAGCAGTCAAGTGAAGAAAATAGAAAAGTGATCTGGATTAGCAATCAAACAGCTAACTTCCTACTGTGTACCATCACCAGAGCAGATGAAAAATGAGACCAGCGCTGGAATGACACCTGTCCCCCGTCCCGTAGCCAACCGTCTCCCTCACTGTGTTATTGTGTGGAGTAGAACAGGACATGCATGGAATATCATCGGGCAACATGCTGCTGGGTGATTTCAAAGTGACACAATGAGAAGGCGCAGTGTTCACAGAACTGGACCACCACGGAGGGCAAACACTGACAACGTTTAAATCATCACTCAGGATCTCTTCCATGTGCAGCAGAGACCATGGCAATTTTCTATAAAACAGGGCACGTCTTTCCACTGTGCACATTATGAAGTAACACCATCCTCCACCCCGCCTATCTATGCCCATTTATTTTTAAGACAGTCCAAGGAAGCATACTTTTACATGCAAATATATACAGGGTGCTTTAAGAAGTCAGAAGATTTTTCTTTAAAAAAATTAAATTTAGAGACGTAGAAAAAATAAGTTAACTGCTTCACAAAATCCAATTCCAAAATAGTCTGTTGGGGCAGAAATCTTCAGCTTTTCACATTCACCGTGTTCAGCTCTGAGGCTTTTTATTCTATTTGCACAACATTTTCCAAATGCCATCTTGTGAGGTGGGTGACACCACGAGAGGGTGTGAAGCTCCCCCAGCACAGTGTCTTTCTGTTCCAAATATACTGTTTGCCCATCTTCGTGGGACAAAGTCAAAAAGAATGAAGTTATTGTATAAGGACACATTGTATATATTTGCATTTAGTACCCAAAAAACTCAAATGCAAAAATTACTGTTACGATAAAAAATAAGAGTTAAGATTAGAGAACGTTAAATGCCACCACATTTCAATTAAAAATAGAAAGTATTAATAGGAAGAAGGCATAATATAGTCTCTCTAAATCTGCTTTTTAAAATAAAACATACTTTTATTTGACATAAACAGAATTCTGAAACTTTCTCAAATATCTCAAGAAAAAAACAATGTTACCATAAAGAGCGAAATCTTGACACTCAAATAGAAAGTCTATTAAAAATCTATTTCGTATTTCATTGTCGTAAAGCAGAATTATAGATAAGAGAAAAACCTCAATGACAACTAAATTTTAAAGTTTTTCTTAAAACATAAATATGTTTACTTATAATTAAATTTTAGCAACAATAACAATAGAAAAATAGGATGCTTAGACCAAGACCCCATGAATACATTATCACAGGATACACAGCAACGGAAGAAAACAAATACAGGCACACTGAATGGCAACAGGGAAGGAGTAGGAACTCGCTAACGACAAGAGGCAGTCCGAGGAAAGCCTCCAGAGAAGGAGCTGCGTGGCTGCCCATCAGCAGTGAGTGTCCAGCTCTCCTCAAACTCAGCGCAGAAGCGAGAGGATGGCTGCGACAGGGCAGTGAGGGTCTATGATACTCAACAGAGAGTTCTGGTCAGATAGCAACAGAGGGCACAGACAGCTTATTCAGAAAAAGAGGAGAAAAGGCTCAATTTTAGAGATGGTTTTTGTGGCAGTCCAAACAAATTTGAGATGGACTGAAAACATTCTTTCATTAAGGAGGAAAGTGGTTAGATGAGAAATTACTCTCTTTGTAAGTTGGGAGGTGGAATGGTAAAAAAAAGGACCTTTGAAAGTAAAAAAGGGAAAGAGAGATCATTGAGGAAGGAGAAAAAGAAAGAGAGGGACGACACAGCCAGAGGAACTGGGAGAAGAGAAAGAGGAGACAGAAGGAACAGAGCACGAGGGACGATTTGGAAGGAAGTGGAGAAGTGCAGCAACAGGCCACGGAGGAAAATCTTTCCAGGAGGTATGCCTGAGACAGAACAAGACAGAAGGAATGTAGGAACATAGGCGAAAGATGCCACCAGATTTCATGGCAGCAATCCAAAGACCTGCCACTGTCTTCATGGTGGTTTATGAGAATTACAACCGCCAATCCCCACAGACGACAGTTCCCACGCTTCTGGATCCAAGCAACACAGAGAATGACACAACACTTCAAACTAAAACTCCCACAGTACCTGGCGATGTATCGCTTCCCCATGTACTGGAACTGGTGCAAGCAGACTCTGCGGAGAGAATGAAAGATTATTAGGGAGCGATAAAGTCATTGGAGATAAAATTATTTTTGACACATGGCTTTGTTTAAACCCATTTACGGTAACATGTTCAATAAGCTCTTACATCTACCACTAGTCCCTTACTTCTGGTTTTCAGAAATTCTCTGGAAGGTCCCTCTAAACCCAGAGAAAATGATCAAACGCAAGGGAGGCCGCATATTGTGCTGTTATCAGTGCCATGGTGGCTGGTTTGAGCAACACAGAAGAAAGGCCCAGGACCGACAGGATTGACTGTTGACTCTGGGTGTGGATATTTACTCCACATCTGCCTTAGAAGGCATGGTGGAAACCATATGCACTGTTCCAAGTTGCTTATACCATTCTCATTCAGCCTATGTAAGGAGCTTTCTTTTTTCATTCAAGTAAATGGACTGGTTCCTTACAGACATCAAGTATGTATTTTTTTGTTTTATTTTACTGTATTTTATTTACAACATTGATTTAAAAAAAAATCATATATTTAATAAGAGTCAGTTAAAACAACGTCTAGTAAGTTCTTCTGAACTTACTAGAATCTTGTCTCACATGTGACAACTCCCACCTTTAACTCAGCAGAGGAAGTGACCATGAATTTGGGGACCAAGACTGTGATTCCAAAATGCACAAAGCTCTGAACACCATGGGTTTGCCCCGAATTCGTGCAAACACATTTGGCAGCAAATCATGACCCCAACTAACAGAGGTAAAGCTACCTGGTCATGATTTAACCTACTACTGTGAACAATCATAGTACACAGAAGTAACTTCTTACTACAGAAACAATCATGTGCTTGACTGTGGGGTGCTGCGGAATATACTCTCTATGTAAATTTTTCAAAAATCCAAAAAATTCTGGATTTGAAAACTCATCTGGCCCCACTAGTTTTGGATAAGGGATTGTAGATTCGTGTTTCTGGAAGTAAAAAGCTTAAAGGAAAACAGAAACTTAAACTGAAGTAATAAAATAATATAGACTGTATTTAAGATTTCACTTTTACATATTTTTTAATTGTAGCAATTTTTATGTCTCAGTTTCTAAGTATCACCCACCGAATTCAGCTAATAAATGTTGTGTTATTTTATTAAAATGGCTTATACGCACAAGTAGTAACCTCTCATCTACAATAATCACATATCTAATCATTTAAGGCTGTCGCTGTCCACTGGGTCATGAGCCCCTGAGAGTGGGTGTCAGGGTTAGGTCCAGGAGAAAGAGCTTAAGGATAAGTGTGGATGTGAATATATATTGCATTCTTGGTTCAACTGTTGGTGCACTGTATTCTTCACACCTCTTAACTAGCCAGGAAATATCAAGAGTCAATGAGCAAAGACGAAACTACTCACTCCAATATTGTAAAAAAATCCATAAGTTCAGATGTTGAGGCCTTGTTCCAATATGTAAACAAAGCATCTGGAAAGTAAACATTTATTTGATTAGAATTATAATGCCCATTTCGTACATTATAAGATGGGAAGAGACCTCAGAGTGTAGGCCTCCAAACTTTCCTCGGCCCCCTTTTATGGTTGATCAAAGGATAAACCACAGTGACTAATCTATTATAATCGGTAACATGCACAACAGGCTTAGTCAGTATGAAGAAGCTATATTTGAACTTTATTTCAGCATGCATCATCTAGCCCTGCATGGTACCTATTTAACTTATACATAATGTGCTCTTAAATGGACTAGAAAATTACCCACTACAGAATCCCTCCCCAGTAGAGAATCTGTTGAAAATTCTTACATGTACGTAAGTAACCCCTTCCACACACACACACACACACACACACACACACACACACACACACACTGCAGTGGAAGCATGTATCCTACAGGCACTGTTTTGCCCTTTGAGTTTTAATTCAGCAATTAAGCCTGGATCTATCTCAGTCTTTTCCAAGCTGCATAACAGTCCTCTCCATGGATGTACTACCACTGAGTTAACCAGTTCCCCTACTGACAGACATTTACTTGCTCTTCCCCCCAATTCTTTGCTATTATAAATCATGCTTCGGTAAAAATCCTTTTAACATGCGTCCTTGCACACTCGTCCAACTACATCTAAAGGAGAAATTCTTAGAAGTGAACTAGCCATGTTAATAGTGTGCACATTTAAAAATTGACATATATTGTCAAATAGCCCTCCAAATAACAGTGTATGAGAGTTCCTATTTCCTTGCACGATGGTACAAGGTACCAGTGGTCAAGAACCACACCTGCTCTTTACCAAGAGCAACTGGGCACATCTTTAGTTAAGGCAAATCCTACAAATTCACTTACAGGAAGCATTCTCTGTGTATGACTCTTAACCATTCGACATTGCACAAAGAGTGTTAGCGAGTGATAGTTAAACATTTTTGCCTTCTCATATTTTACATTGAAGTTGAGAAATGCGTTAAAAGATTTCTCTCAGGGAAAAAGCCACTGAGTCTTTGGGGCCTGAGATGAGCAAGAGGCTGGCCGCAGAGCTGCTGGAGGCTCATGAAGATGCATGGCAACGGACTTTTATTCTACACTTGTCAAGAACAGTGACAGGCGGGAGAAGCCGTGGGATACATACCAAGTACCTGCTATGCACCAGGCACTGTGTTAGGTCTCATGATTTCACATATATCCTGTCATCGAATCCTCACCATGATCTGGGGCAGAGTTTCCATTTACAAATGAACTAATGAAGGCTCAGAGAAGCTAAGTAACTCTCCCAACTACCAGCTGACAGAAGGCCGGTGGAATGGCGATTTAAATCAAGTGCACCCGATTTTGAAAGCCACGGCTGGCCTCTTAGACCAGAGGGTGGGTCGGGGAGCTTCCATCTCTTGGGGGTTTCAAGTTTAGAATCCAGAGGGACGGACTCTGGTTACTTGAGGCTGGTGTGTTGGGAACCCAGGGAGTTCCCTGGATGCTGGGCCCCTCGGGGTCAACTTGCAGACACCTGAGGCCAGCAGACAGAACCAGCTGGCTAGCCGGGTGGTACCATCGTGGCCTGTCCTTGCTCTGTGCTCTGGCTATTGGCTGAGGAGGGGGGAAGACAGGGCTAAGCTCTATTACGGAGAAAGGAGGCACAAGAAGGCACAGAGGGCGAGGGGCCCTGTGTGTAGAAGGTGCGCATTAAATGTGGGATAAAGGAAAGAGTAGCGACAGAGCTAGTTACACAACTGATTTTGGTTATCTGTCTGGTAAACTATTCTAAAGGCAATTTCTCCCCCACCCCATACTATACACAAAAACCAATGCTTGGTAGATACTAAGATTTAAATGTGAAAATTTAAATAATACAGCTTTAATACAGGAGAATATCTTCAGAGCCTGGGGGGTAGATAAAGATTTCTTAAATGAGACACACAAAAAAATTCTAATTATAAAGGGGAAAAAAAGTGTAACAACAGTAGATGTAAAAAAAAGGATATTCTAAAACTGTTTTGAAGAAGTTGTTGCATTTTTTAAATATGTGCCTGGCCTTCCAAAAGGCTGACTTTAAAGGGTAACTTTCACTTGGATGCAAAATTTCTTGTATATTTGTTTTTTAAAAAGTTATTTTCTAAAAAAAAAAAAAGTTATTTTCTAGTTACACATCACATTTAATATTTGAAATGTAAAATATTTTAAAGAAAACTTTCAATAAAGGAAAAACAGGACTATAATGCTGGCTGAAACTCACTACCATGATGAAAATTGAGAACGTTTGACTTAATGGGAAGAATTTCAACTTTCTAACTGAAAAATCAGAATAAGAGCCTGGGGCTTTTGTATTTGGTCATTATTCACAAAACAAAATCTTGTCTGTTTGTGTTTTTCAAAATAGCTATTTTAAAGTAACAAGCTGACAGAAGAGTAAAATCCTCCAGTTCCAAAGCATTTTAAGGATCGTATGCTGCTCCTAACTTCTGAGCTACAGGTCAGGCTCTTAGTGCTGCTGAAATGGAAGCTCGATACAAAAGAAACACTATTTGCAGCAGAAGTACCTTCCCCTGGATGCTCAATGCCCACACCCCCTGCCACCAGACAAGTGGGCTTCAGGTCTCCACAAATGGCATTTTACTTTCAGAAGAGTTTGTCTTCTCTCAATGACCTTAATGAAGCTCACAGTACCCTTCCTAATTTGTTACAGGAAAATTAAGAAGATTTTTGACCAAGGTAAGAACTGTGACATTATACTATGGCACAGTTTCATGTGATTGCATATATCACACAATCAGAGTTGGAACTGTCCTGCCATGGATGTTTACAAGCTTTAAATGGTACTGATAAAGCATGAATGGTTGTGGTCATTTCTATTTAAAAATGTGGCTGTCAAACCCTTAATCAGAAGCTTAATCTACCAGAACACCACTATTTCCATTAGAAAACTAAACACACCCCACCTCTAGTTAAAGCCAGGAATGTCACACACACTGTAAATGGAAGAGCTGTTTAGGTCACCAACACTACATTCTCTAATTCAAGAGACTGACTAATAAAATTATACAAGTTGCCAGTAAGTTTGCTTGGACAAATGAAATTAAAAAGAAAAAAATCAAAAGCTACTTCATTTATCTGCTTCTGTCTCCCTTAGTGAAGATGTATGTCTGAGCTTAATATAAATTTTTAAAATACGCCATTCACATTTTAGCACTCTTTCTGAAATACAATAATTAATGAAAATAAATTTCCAAATTAAGACTTTTATTTCTAGTACATTCAGTAAATTAATATGTATTTCAAACAAGAGAGAAAATCCCTTTAAATCCTTAAACACTTTGAACCAACTACAATTTTTAAAAAATAAACCAAATACTGAAACAAGGAAAGTAAAACAGGTATCTTCATTTTTTTACCTACCATCAGACATGCTTTTTAAGATGTAGAGGAAACACATCAGCAGGCTCTTAATCTCAGACTGGTCAAGTTTGTCACAGCGAACGACAGAATTTCCCAAAGTGCCACTTTGCTGGTGCTAAAGAAGGAAACAGAGGTGATTTTTCTCCTTCGTTACAGGTAAAACAAAATTAGGTTCACTTTTCTCCCTTGGAAGAGAAAGAGTCTTAGAATTGAGTCAAATCATACAAATTGGAAGGTATAAATGATTTGTCAACGAACTACAAGCACACCGTCACCAAATACACACAAGTGTTAATCCATGGAAGCTCTGTCTTGTCTCCTTGGCACACTCTGCCGGGACAAGCCAGAAGGCACGGACCTTTCAAACTGAAAAAAAACAGTCGTAGTTGCCGGCTTAGTGCCGAAATGCCAAGCAAAACTTCATGCAAAAAACTGTGCGTGCTAAGATCAAAGAGAAATGATGATTCAGAAGATAGTACCAAACCAAACATATCCTCAGGAAAACGTCAAGTGGCTGAAAACAGCAAATTAAGTCCAAGGGGCTGCTATGGATCAGCCACTAAAGCCTGGAGCTGAGTCACTGTTATTCCGTTACATCCTGGGGCAGCCCTGGGGGAAAACCACAGGCAGGTGCCCGATAGGGACAAACAGGGACACCTCAGTGCAGCAGGACCAAAGCCCCTAAAGTGATGAGATCACGCCATCATCAGCTTAGCTCAACACTGCAAACTTCAGAAAGCTCAGGGCGCAGGGTGAGGGCAGCTTTGCCACTAGACAGCAGGTTCACACCATGTTCAAAGCATTCACTTAAAGAAAAAAGAACAAGAATCTCATCTCATTTAAAAAACACAAGAAATTTAAAAATCTTGAAAGTTATATTTCCAATTGAAATCTGGAAAATTTTTTGCCAAATACCAAAGCAGAAAGATCAGTGAAAAAATATCTTTCATTCAAGGTACTGGTGGGCAATGGAAAAGATATATACTAATCAGGTTTAACTAATAACATAACACGAGTATTTTTATTATAAGAAGAGACACACTGCATTTAGCGGCAAAGCCGTGGTGCCGGCGTACCTCCCGCCCACCCACTTCATCAGCGCCGCTGGGAGAGCCCAGGCCTCCCTGCAGCGGGAGCAGGGGCGTCGCCTGTGGGGCCTCTTCCGGCAGAGGCAGCAGCGTTAGCAGCGAGAAGTCCATGGTGACCCGGTGTCTCCTGGCTGACTGGCCGCTCTCCTCCTCTCCAGCTCCGCGTATGACACAAGCCGAGTGCCTTCTGAGCAGCTTCTCCCTCTACGCACGAAGGCATGTCAGGGTCAAGGGAAAAGTTCGACAGGTCATGACACCTGCGCGGAGATGCTCGGACGGCTACAGAACCGCAGCTGAGGGTCATCACGGCGAGGTCGGCCACACAACCGCGGTAAGGTTACGAACCTGACCCCGAGGAAGGGCGGCTTCCACGTTTCTGAGAACTAGGAATACATCCCTAAGAGAATCACTTGTTTATTGGTACATAAACCTGTAACTTAACCTATACATAACTTGTCTATAACTTGAAATAACTTAGGAAAACAGTGGCCGAGGTGAGACTAATCTACTATCATGGTTCCAGGTTTAAATCCAAGCTTTATCCATTTGCACAAAATTCCAAACTTAGGTATTTCAAGAAAACAATAGTTAAATATGAGGAGGATGTGTTGTGCTGGGGGCACAGTATGAATAGAGTGATTTCAAATAAAGCCTTATCCCTGCCTCATCTGTACTACTGATTAATCTTTTCTGGAGCCAGCTTCGGATCCAATGCCCATTCGCATGGGTAACTGTGTTATAATTGGTGTTCCCTGGCACACAGACCGTGGGAATTCTAAGCAAGTGGCATTTTGATTTCCCTACCTGTTCAAACTGCCAGAACCACTGGCTCAAAGTGCTCCACTGTAAACACTGCCCTGATGAAATCCTACAACAGGAACCAGGGGGTTTCAGGGAATGGGCTCCATCCTTAGACCATACTCTGAGATCATCTACCCCAGGTTAACTGAGTTGTTTAAGGAAAAAAAAAAAGGTCATCCTTACTGAACACTAGAACATGAAGCATGTTTACTTTGGGCTAAATCCATTAGTTATAAGAAACACTTAAGTTACGTGAAAAGAAATTACCTTATCCAGGGAATTGCTCTTCTCACTATTCCTTTCTGGAAGGCTGTTCCCGGAATCTGTGCTTATGAGGGATCCTCTTGAATCAGCATTTCTCACACTACTGATGTTTGGAGTTGAGTTTGTATACGGAGAAGCTAAACAGAAATCAAGCCAAGACCAAAGATTTGGTGAGACAGAACAAAATAAAAACAAGTACTGAACTGTAATAAGGGAAACTGCTTCTTTGGCACTTATTTTTCCTGTGAGAGCTGGCTCAAGAGTTTCGTTCAATTACCTCTCCTGTAAAGAACCAGGCCATTTAGATTGAGATACAAATAACCGTTAATCTGAAACATTCAGACATAACCATCAATTCACTTATGAGAAACCACCTTGGATTGCTCAGACTAAAGGAGAACATGCTGGTTCAGACTGGGGTAGAATAAAGACTTCAAAAAATTAAAAAGATAAATCCACCTACAACTATCAAATTAAAAAAAAAACGAAACCATGCAATAAACGTGCAGTACTCAAACGGCAGGCTGAGATACCCCAGAAAACTCTGAGGGGTGTCATGGGACATTTTAAAGTTTCAAGGAAAACACAGTGATACTTGACATCTGCCAGAAACTGTAGTTTCAACCTCCGACTGTGCTACATTCCTTTCCGTGATGTCATATCTCTGTGAAGCGCGGTATTTGGTGGTCGCGATGATAAAATGCAAGTACTGGGTGAAAATCAGTGTGGAACAGGAAATGAGAATGTTGGTGAGAGATCTGATTCCAAATTTGAGAAGCCGTGTAGCGCCCAACAGGCACACACAACCCATTAGTAAGAATCGTGGTTAGTAAAAATAAAAATTTTTTTCTTTATGTATGTATATAGTTTTCAAATGCCTACTAAGTTGTTAGGTTATAAGTACTTATTATTTGGCCCTAAGTACCTAATAAACAGAACCATTAGGTGTTTCTTTTGGCCTTGGGGACTCCATGAAAAATTACTTTGATTAATAAGGGTGCTGTGAATTGAGAACGTTTGGGAATCTCTGCAATAAACAGTTACAAGCAGAAAGGAAATCTAACTTGGAAATAAAATTTGTGACATCTGTTGAAAAAAATAGCATTTTAAGGGAGAAGTCAGCCCCTACCTCAATACTGTGGAATTTTTAAAAGTAATAGATCGACTTCCTGCTTAGATAAGATTTAAATAAATCACATAAGTAAAAATGACTCTTAGACTTGCACATTCTGGCTTGAACCAAAAGGCATGCCTCCGGCTGCAAGGCTGGGCTGGCAGTGCACACTGCGCAAGACTTTCGGCGCCACGCTGCAGCAAGCTGTAAGCACAGCCTCCCACCCCCAAGCTGCTGAGATGCCTTTCCTTGGCACCTCAGAACAGGCAGGCCCTTTTTGGGTTTCAGCCTGCAAATTAGCTGCCATGGGCTGATACATCTCGAAGTTAATCCTCTCCCCGCCCCTAACACTCAGGTTTATCCACCACCATCTCTGAAACCAGTTCAGTGTATTAAGTATATCAAGCAAAGAAGGGCAAGGGAATCTGAAAATGTGAGTGCGGGCAGGAACACGTAAACCACTGACCAGGGGCTGCGCCTACCCAGAATAGGAACTGTGTGATTGACTGCCACAGGGTACAGGTAAAAACCCTATGAAAAAGCCAGGGGCCTTTTTCTATACTCAGAGAGAAAAGAAACATGCACTGTGACCAAATTATAACTATCGTCTTCCTAATATAACCAGACTTCATACTTAGTGTAGAACACAGAACTCAGGAGAAAAAGGCTCTCAGTAAAGTAAAATTAGACATTAAATTCTCAAAGTTTTAGGCTCAGTTCCAGAACAAGAGTTCTAATCTAAGGCAAACAGATGTAAATGCAATAAATCAAAATCAACATGCTGGGGCTTCCCTGGTGGCGCAGTGGTTGAGAGTCCGTCCACCTGTCGATGCAGGGGACACGGGTTCGTGCCCCGGTCCAGGAAGATCCCACATGCCGTGGAGCAGCTAGGCCCATGAGCCATGGCCGCTGAGCCTGCGCGTCTGGAGCCTGTGCTCCGCAAGCGGAGAGGCCACAACAGTGAGAGGCTCGCGTACCGCAAAAAAAAAAAAAATCAACATGCTTAGTAGAACTATGTTCCTGGTGTGTGTGTGTGTGTGTGTGTGTGTGTGTGTGTGTGTGTGTGTGTGTGTGTGTGTGTGTGTGTGTGTGTGTGTGTGTGTGTGTGTTTAATATCCTGGCCCAGTGCATAACTTTTAAAAGAAATTTAGTTCAACTCTCTCCCCTTTGTACAGACAGCAAAATGCAATACACTGAGTAGGTAGGTAAAGGAACCCTGAGCCTAAGAATGCATGCCTTGAGAATGTAATTTTTTTTTTAATTTATTTATTTATTTTTGGCTGTGTTGGGTCTTCGCTGCTGTGCCTGGGCCCCCTCCAGCTGAGGCGAGCGGGGGCCACTCCTTGCCGCGGTGCGCTGGCCTCTCACTGCGGTGGCCTCTCCTGCTGCGGAGCATGGGCTCCAGGTGCGCGGGCCTTAGTAGCTGCAGCACACGGGCTCAGCAGTTGTGGCTCACGGGCTCTAGAGTGCAGGCTCACTAGTTGTGGTGCACGGGCTTAGTTGCTCCGTGGCATGTGAGATCTTCCTGGACCAGGGCTCAAACCCATGTCCCCTGCATTGGCAGGTGGACTCCCAACCGCTGTGCCACCAGGGAAGCCCCTAAAATGAACGTAATCTTTGAGTAGTTTTTATCCAAGCAATGAATCGGTTTCAGAAATTTTCATGCACCATGTTCCAAAGACATTAAAAAAACCGCTGAGGGTACATTCTCAGTAAGTGTGGAAACAGAATTTCCTTAAGAGACGTAAGGAGAAAGTCAGCTCTTGATAAGCACTGGGACTAAAACTAACTGGAAATTCCTTGATGAATAAAAGAAGAATTGCTAAAGCTACCAGAAAACAACTAGTAAACCCAGTTCAAAGGTGGGGGCTGCTTTCCTGGAAGGCATTTCTAAAAGGAAACAAGGATTAAAGTGTTTAAAGATGGGGGCAACATAGATAAAAGCCTGAGTATAAATTAAGTCTATTGTGGTGAATTCCCATGAAAAGTGGATCCAGATCTTGAAATTCAAGAAAGAATGAAATGGGACAAAATTAGCCTTGAGAATTTTTTGTAACTTCACCATGAACACAGAGCAATCAAAGGCCATTTACGTCATTGAAGTTGTGCTAAAGACCCCCCTCGGCTCATCTCTATGTTCTCAAGGCACCCCAAACCCTAACAAGGTGAATGTGGAATTGGAGAATCAAGTCAGAGTCAAAACATCACCTCATTCTAGTTTCATCATTTCCACAAAGTCTTGAATCCTACAGAATACTGGTCAGAGAGGACAGAGAGTTAAGATTTAGGCTACTAAGAGTCTATCACAAAGCATGAATAACACTGAAGAACTGTGCTTGTTATAATGGCAGTCAAATAATAACACTGTTTACCTTGCCAAGCACTGCACACATTCAACTAGCTCTTCATCCCTCACCACGACTCTATTTTTGAGATGTGGACACAGGGTAAAGAGGAGAGACACCCTGCCCATGGCAATTGTAAATGGTTGAGTCTGGATCCAAAGCCACATCTGTCTGGCTTTAAAAACATTGCTGGGAACCGCTGCAGACAAAGCCCCTGAAAGGACCCCTTCCCCACTCCCAGAGAGCGGCTGGGCTTGTGGACAGAGTGAGGCAAAGGAGACAGAGCGAGGGCCCCATGAGAAAGGCAATGGAAATACCATGTGCCAGGCTCTGCGTTTTGTATGAATTAACTCATTTCATCTTTACAACGCCAAATGAGGTAAGTATGACTATGAAAAATACACAGAAACAGAAGTAAGATTAAAGACTGGTATGGGCATTACGGGATAAATCTGAGCATTGGTATGAGGTTTCCAATTTTACAGTCTGGCCAGTTTCATCACCTACATGAAATACCACGTTAGCAACTAGAACAACACAAAAGCTAAGGACATAAACTCAGAATGAACCACAGTCCTGCAGATTGATTAGGTAAAAGGACTGCCCTTTATTCTGCCCTATGAGTTAGTTACATTATTGGGTGGTCTAAGCATTAGCCACAGCAGGATGCTTCATTTATTCAGACTGTGGTGTAAAAGAGAAGAAGAAATGAAGACAGCATAAGCCTGTGAGTGTCTGTGAAGATATATATATATATTTTTGTACCATTATCTTTATGAAGGAGCTGGCACGTGTGCTCAATCAGAGTATTAATAAATACATTTCTCAGGCATTTTCTTATGGAAAAACTACTCAATTTGAATCTTGATTTATGCCATCTGTTTTCCTCCCCATGGGGGCTGCTCTAACATTATTTCAGAGAGAAAAAATATTGTAGGATAGAAGATTTTAGAAAACTGATTTCAGGACTTCTATCTAGCCATAAACCAGTATCTCCATCAGCAATTAGTCTGTCACATCTCATCTAAATCGTTAACACTACAAATACATCCTACCCACCACACACACACTTGCAAAGATATTCTTTTCCTAAAAGTATAAACAATCTAGTTTGAAGATTTAAAATGAAAAATTAACACGCATTAAACAAAAAGCAAACAGGACAGATATGTGGTTAAGTGTACTACATGTGTTATTCCTGAAATCTGAGATCTTTATTTCAGTGTAGAGTTAAGGGGTTTCATAGCTGAGGAGCAAAATCAGGAAAAGAATATTTGAAGTAGAAACTCAAGACTTCAAAGTTCTGATTTGAAAGCTAACAAATGATTGGATTAAAGACACCTTCCGAATTAGACTGCAGAGAAGCAGGTCAGAGCCCGAGCATTACCAATGCCAGAGATGGCACCAAAGAGGTCCTTGTGCAGACTGGCATCCAGCGAGCTCCCAGACTTCTGCGGTGTCACTATCGGGTTCACGGCTGGCAAAGTAAGGGATTCCTCCTTCACAGTCTGTCGAGGAGGAGAGAGACAAGAAACAATTGAAGATGACTTTAAAGGATTCACCAACAGTTCTTGCAAGTGTGAGGGCGAGCATAAGAACAGGACAGAACAGGCTGGCATGTTAAACGTGCCTGAGTGGGAGGAGCACAGCGCGGGGTGGAGGTGGGGTGTGTGGGTCAGAGGAGCGGCAGGAGGAGGGAGCACGGGGCACGTCAGGTCTGGGGTGGGCAGAGAAACCTTGGCCCGTGAAGTCCTGTATTTCCCCAGGAGGTCTAGCACCCTTCCCTTTCCAGAGCTCTGATGCCCAACATTTCTGTAGATTATTTCAATATGTTTCTTCCTTCAGAAGAAGCCCCATGTGCTCTTTCTAACTGGAACGTTGTTTTTTTTCTCTCACATCAGAAATCTTCCCAAATGAGCAACAGTGACCTCACAGTAGCAGCAGTGAAAACCTCTGCAAGGTGGGTGCTTCGTCTGAATTCTCAATCAGTAGAGAAATTATGTTCATTATGAAGTTATGTCATAAAAGGGATTTTACTTTCATGAAAGCCAAAGCAAAAGCTGGTGTTCATTTTTCTCAGGATTGAAGCAGTACAGATAGGTAGCAGTACACCCTGAATTACTTATTCCGATTAGAAAAGCAGACAAATTTAGAGAATACACATGTGAAATACAATGTTGTAGAGGGTGAGATTAGTGTGGTGCATTCCATGTAAGGACAGTGAACATTCACGCTCTTTGGAACTACAAAAACTATTCTATAAACACGGTTCATCTCAATGCACCATCACGTAGGAGATGTATAGAAAACAGGACAAAGCACCACTGTTGGGGGAAAAGGGACAGAAATACACACAAGGGAGCTCCCCCGGTGTATGCTGTAATGACAACGTGGCAAGATGAACAATGGAGCCGGTTCACGGGTCCAGAATAAACAGGAAAAGGGCACTGCTGAACTGCTAACACCTATCCAAATTAATGCCAGATTGTCTCCAACCAAAACACTTTGAGATCATTTCTGGCATCATCCTTCAGTCAACTTAATTTCCAGTATATCTTTAAATGACTGCATAAAGCTAAAGTAAATTAAGGTGGTCAGTTTGGGGAGGTGGGGTCATTCACCCTGGCCCCCCAACATCTAGTCTGATTATCTTTCTAATTTTACAGAGGAACTTCAGCCCAAAGAGGTGGCTTTTCCAAGACTGTGTAGTATGTTACATCAGAACCGGGGCTAGCACTGAGCTCTTATAGCACGGAGGTTAGAACTATGCTTTTTTTTAAAAAACAAAATAAACTCCTTCCTCTATAACTTTTTGTTGGATACACAAAGAAGATCCTGAAATCTTACAAGAAAACAAGCCATCAGGAAAGCATGCCTTTTTATAATGATTTTTTTTTTTTTTTTCTTTTCAGTTCGCGGGCCTCTCATTGTTGTGGCCTCTCCCGCTGCGGAGCACAGGCTCCGGAGGCGCAGGCTCAGAGGCCATGGCTCACGGGCCCAGCCGCTCCGCGGCGTGTGGGATCTTCCTGGACCGGGGCACGAACACGTGTCCCTTGCATCGGCAGGCGGACTCTCAACCACTGCGCCACCAGGGAAGCCCTATAATGATTTTTAACAGGAGTTGAAGGTTTACTGACTGACTCCGTCTTAGCCAGAAATGCAACTTACCAAGACTACTGTAGATTATTATGGTTTTAGGGGCACAAAAAGAGGAGACGTGTATAGTTGAATAGTGTCCTTCCAATTGCATATCCACCCTGAACCTCAGAATGTGACCTTATTTGGAAAGAGGGTCTTTGCAGATGTAATTAAGATGTAAGATAAGACGATGTCATCCTGGATTAGGGTGGGCCCTAAATCCAAGCACTGGTGTCCTTATAACGACAGAACAGGACACCAGAGACACAGACACACACCAGGGAGAACACCATGTGAAGACAGAGGCAGAGATTGGAGTGATACAGCTATAAGCTAAAAAAAGCAAGGATTTCGGGCAACCACCAGAAGCTAGGAGAAAGGCGTAGAACCAGCTCTTCACCCAGAACCTCAAGAAGGAACCAACCCAGCTGACATCTTGATTTTGGACTTCGGGCTTTCTGACTGTGAGAGAATAAATTTCTGTTGTTTTTGGCCAGGCAGTTTGCGGCATTTTGTTAGGGCAGCCACAGGAAGCAAATACAGGCTGTGTCTATGTGAATGCGCTTACGTACACTGCCAGGGTTCACGGGGAAGGGAGACACATCTCTCACGTTGATCCGCTGGACATTCTCAATCAGCAGACCGAACAGAGGCAGGTAGAGAGTGGCTATCCTTGCTTGATGGCTCTGAAACAAAGGCGCAAAGCGTAAGTTTATCCCGGACTCAGAATTTAACGATGGACTGAGCTAGCACTTGGCCATCTCCTGTATTTGGATCCTTCCTATAAAGATTGCTGTTAGATTTTATTGTATAAAAAGAGAAAGTCTTAGTGCTGTTACCACTAATTTTCTAATTGCTTATTTCTTTATATTACTCAAAATGAAGGACACTTATCAATCATATTTCCTTCCATTAGAGAACACTCACCCTGGAAGCATATCTGTCATCAAAAGAATGCTTTATCAGCAGGTTCTTAAGCACACCAATGGCAATCAGCCGGACCTCCCTGAACTCCTGGAGGGCGGTCCCCACCTCCCTCAGTAACAGTCCCACCAAGAAGTGGTTTCTGCAGAACTCATCCGTTAATGAGTAGTCAAGCTGGAGATCTGAAATGAGGATAGAAACCGCTTTAGTTAGAAAGGATGTAACACTCTTTGAATAAAATAAAAACCGAGCCCATCCTTTGCTTTCAGCCTCCCCTGTGTGTGTTATCAGGTGGTCACATCTGGCTTCCAAGGGGAAAGGGCTGATAACCTAAAATACTGCTCTGCACTCCAAAGTGAAAACAAAATTTAAATACAAATAAATGCACTGGATTTTGATTTTAAAAGGTATTACATCCTACATAATTATTAAGTTAGTGAATAGTTTCAGTACCAATTTTTAGAATACAGGACAGCATGTTATATTACAAATGTAATTTTGTTATTGATATGAAATTTAAAAATAAAATTGTAGTAACTGACATCATTGCGGGGGAGTAAATTGTGCATAAGAGACACGTAATTAAAGAATAAATATAGGTGGTCTATTAAAATGTTCTTCACTACATGAGTTCATTTATCGATTTCCTGGTCATTAATGCCCATATATGCCCATTAAAACCCAATGTGTTTAAAATGAACGAGTTACCATATTACCTATTATTTTGCTATCACTGAAGATCTTATTTGACTTAGAATTTTCTAAAATATACTCTTAAAACTTCTTTACCTCAAAAAGCCAATAGAAAACTGATATAAATTAGAACTAAAATGGACAAAGCACCAAATCAAACTAGTAAGTCATCAGCAAGCTAAGTGACAAGACTGAAAGCTCTTCTGGAAAAGAGATAATAAGCAGACGTGAAACCTACTGAGGGAGGGTAAATAAAAGCAGCTAAGCATCACACGCTAAAGCTGAAATACACCTATCCAGAAAGCTGTGGCTCGGATTTAAATTCTTATACTGAATCCATTGTTAGAGGAAAGTCTATAGGCCTCTCCTTTAACTTTAATGCCATGTTAGTTGCTTCTAAACCTACTCAAAGTCTGACCCAAGTCCTATGAACTCTTTAGCAGAAGGAAGGGAAAGAGTGTTCATCTTTCCAGAATACTCATGTCCACTGTTTATGATTTTTAAGTCCAGTTTACTGAAAAGACAGTTCACAGCTTGAATTCACATGATCCCCTTAGAAGGAAAACTATTTATGGGTTTAATTGCACACGTGTGTGTGTGTGTACGTGTGCATGTGCAGAGAGGAGAGTGGAGGAGCAGGTGAGAAGGGTAAGAGGAAGGAGGATGCTGAAAAAAAAAACGAAACTTTATTCCTATCAGTGCAGTTATGGAAATTATCTGTAGCTGACCCACCACCTGCCTAGGGCAGCCCTTCTAGCCACCAAATACCCCGACAGTCTACTAAGAGCTTGTGCGAGTCTGTGGGGTACCTGAAGGGTCTCCTCCTCACTCCTCACTTGGTTCTACAGGATAGACACCTGGGCCAGTGGGGAAGACGGACATTAGCACATGTTCACTGCCCAACCGCTGGGCAGCAAGAGCTATCCTCAGCACCCTGAGAGGTGAGAGGAAAACGGTCACAGTCTCCAAGGACAGGTGGGCTAGGAACTGAAGGTGGGGTGAAGGAGGGTCTGGGGTGCAGGGTAGGGAGCAGTTCACTCCAGGTGGGGCGCTGGGAGAGGCAAGGGGGAGACCTGGCTGGGCCCACAGGGGAGGTGCTGAGTGACTGGCCAGGAGGAAGAGAGGATGCCCAGGGAGGTGCTATGTGAGGCTGAGAAGTGCGGGAAGGGCCTGCCATGTGTGAGGAGCTGGGACCAGCAGGTGTGCCCGGCATGTGGGGAACAGTGCAGGGTGGGACAGGCGGGCGGGCTGGGGTTGGATGGGGGATGCTGAACAGCCCAGGAGCTCAACCCCTCACCTTCTTCAATTATCACCCCAAAGTTGCCTTCTCAGTGAGGCTTTGCCTGGCCACCCGATCTCAATGCCAGCCCATTTCCTATCCCCTTCCCTTGCTTTATTTCTCTCTCCTTAGCACTTATCACTCTCTCATGTTCTACATATTTCACACAGGTAAGACAGCAGGGGATTTCATCCTTCTTGTCCACAACTCTATCCCAAGGCTAGGTAGAGTTGGTGCTGAGCAAGTATTTGCTGAATGCATGACCACCGACTTCAGGCCGCAGTCCCCCTTCTTGCTCTTTAAAAGGCAAGGTATTTACGTCTCTGAATGAATTCCTTTGTGAGTTTCTCTCTGAATTTCAGAGTCAGTTGATTTAGGTGTCATTAATAGTTTGGTGGCATCCTTCCACTTTTTCTCTCCTTTAGCATAAATAATCCTGAGCACATACAAGGTGCTAGATATTACTTGACAGATCCAAGAGACGAATTTGATTCATTTGACTTACTCAGTGAAGACAAAGAAATCTCTGTGAGCTTAATTCTCTTCAAACTCAGAAAGGATACAGAACAGTTAATAAAGACTCAGCATGCAAACATAAAAAGCATGTGAAAAGCCATGTTGCTTGTGACATAGGTTACTGCTACTGCTATAAACAAGGACTATGAAAATGGTGGAATAATACATTTTTGAAATGAAGCAGAGCTTTTTGTTTATTTGCTTTACTTCTTAAAGAAACGTCCTAGAGGACCTAGTGACCCCAGGAGCAAAAAACCAGATGACTCCTGGGGATGCTGTGGCAATGTCTTAGCTACAGTGAGAACAAATTCACTGGTTTATCATCAATTTTAAAACTGATCCAAGTATATGGCAAATGCCTACATGAATAGCATACGTAAGCATTTCAGCAATCACTTGCATTCTTTTTCTTTTAAAGGAGGAAGATGCAAGAAAGCAAGCGTCACACCCCACACCTACCTACAGGAGTGTCATTTGACTCCACAGCTGGTGAAAGAAAAGCTAATTCACAAGAAAAAAGAAAAGTGAAACAAATAAAAATAAACTACAGTAAATAAAATGGATTACTATTGTTTAAGCAATGGAACTTTTCAATGAAAAAGAGTCACACTGGCATGATCTGTAGTCTGGTAAATTTGCACACTGGCATGATCTGTAGTCTGGTAAATTTGCTAAAAAAAAGTAAGTTCCTACATAGCATTTTATCAATTTTTTTTAATGGAAATTTAACAAGAAAAAAATCAATTCATCAATGAAAAATATCAGATAATTTGAATGTCATGTGTGAACTAATTCTCTTTTCTTATTAAAAATGAATGGCTCTCTTTCTGAAAAGACTAGGATTAATATATTTAAAGATAAATTACCTTGATATCTTTGAATCCTGCCTTTTCCAAATGGCATTGGTAAATTCAATGGAATATAATGTTCATGATTGCACACCACACGGAGAAATTCAAATTTGTATTCAAAGAGGGTCTGCAGGAAAAATATGGTTAGTCGTAAGTTAAATGCCTCAGTGGATACTTTATACAGCCTCCTGAAAAACCTATTAGGAATCACACACTTGTCTTTAGCCTCTTCCCTGTCTTAGAGCTGCAGGCTCTGGGCTATTTTACAGATTTCAGAATGTCTGCAGGGATTTGTTTGAAAATTGGGAACACATTTCATTAAACAATGTCCTCCACTGACTTTTAGGGCATTTATGATTTATGCTCCTCTTACTTCAATAAAGGATTTCAGGCAGCTTATAATTATAGGCACAGGTTCAGTGCAATAAAAAAATGCGTAAGGCAGAGCTTTAAAATAGACACGCAAGGGAAGAGACAGATAATTCTAGCAGAGAAAGGCTACATGGTTATTTCTGTTACCTTGTTAAATAAACTATGATTTGCAACACATATACTTTTAGTTTTGCAGCTGAGAAGTCATTTAAGGTATTTATGAGAAAAATCAACAGGTATTTATGTTGCATATGGAATTACTGTGTCCTTAATATCTCACACATTAATGCAAGTACTAGTTAGTACTAGTTAGTATCTCCAAGAGAGGAGAATGAATAGTGCCTCTGGGACTGAAAGAAAATTCTGATGTGAACCAAGAGAAACAGGTGGGTATCCAGATGTCACTCAGAGAGACAAAAAGAACAGTGTGTAACACACACACACACACACACACACACACACACACACGTGCGCACAGGCTACCTTAGGATCTCCAGGAGCAAAGCAGCTGATGTAGTTGTTGATCTGCTTAAAGACAAAGCCCCTATCCATGAAGGTGAAACATCTCTGTGGAGGAAACAACCCACAAAGTTTAAGTATTTAGGCTTTTTTTGAAAGTTGGCTTCTAATCTGCATTTATTGTAAGTTTATCCTTTGGCATAAAAACCTGCCATCAACGTTCACTAAGCATCTATATGTACGAGTCACTCTGCTAGAAAAAGCACATTAGGCACTCGGCAGACACCCTCTTCCCCGGAGGCCCCCACCTTGATGAACACAGCCAGGCTATGATTCGCATTCTTAGACGCCTCCGGGTTATCTCGAAACTTCTGAGTGATGTGTGGCATCAGCATATTCACAACAGTTTCCACTGCATGATGATAGGATGCAGGAAATCTCTGGTTTCGCAATAACTAAAAAGGATGTAGAGCAAACATTTATTATTTCTTAAGTTGCAACCTTCGAGGGGAAAAAAAACCCCACCTCATCCCTGAGTTCATTTCAAAAACCCAGGGCTCTCATCTTATTTATCTGAAATTAGATAAGATAAATTATTCTTTCTTCTCTCGAAGTACTGTATGAGTATTCTAATACTTCAAATAAATGCTGTGGATCAGGTCTGAGATGTTAGACTTCAGTACGATAAAGACCACTGTGGAGGTATTTATAAAAATGTGGAGATGCACCTTTACTTCCAGAGATTCTGATCAGACCAGCATTTTTACTGCCTTTTACTTTGATTCTCATGCCTGTATCTTTCAGAGCTTTCTTTAGAAAACACTGTCTTAGGTTTAATCCTCAAGTACTCAGACTGAACACACACAGAATGGTGACTGTATGTCACTAGTTGAAACTGCTTAGAAGTCCTCTTTAAATTGACTTTACATAATAATTTTTCCCCATCAGGAACGCTTGCCTAAGAAATTACACACAGGTCACTTAGCAATTAGCTACCACTTACCATATATCTTCTACACACCAGGCACTGCACTAGATATTTTTATGTACTTTTTCATTAAATTCTTAAACACCCTCATATTATAGAGGGTCAGAGAGGTTAGGTAAATGTGTCTTCAGTCACACAGCTAACAATAACAAGATTCAAAGCCAGATCTACAATGAGTTTAAAGCCTATGCTCTTTCTGCTCTGTGATGCTGCGCTGCCCCCTCTGGCCCCAGTGCATGGAACCATTTATTGAAGGCCTGGAATGTGAAGGGGGCTGAACTGGATGCTCCGCGACACTTACCCGTGCATGCACGTGATTCTAAGAGCACGTAATTCTAACAGCCACAACAGGGGGGTGTTTTCATCCCCACATTACAGATGAGATGAAACTGAAGCTTGGAAGGATTCAATAAAAAATACTAACTGACCTTTAATATCTTTCCTTTCCTTCTCCCTTTCAGTGGCCGAACTCCTGGGTTTTACAGGGCACATGGCTGCCCAGCTAGAGACTGCATTTCCCAGCATAAGTTGTGGCAAGATAATGGCCATGTGACTAGTTCTGGCCAATGGGCTGTAAGAGGCTTGCCTTTCTCATAAAAGGAGCTGCTTGCCTACCAAGTCCTCCTCTTTGCCACTGCCTGGAATGTGGAGTGGTGGTGAGCCAGCTTCTCAGCTATGCAGACGAGGGTGACACCTGGGCTGGAGAGTTGGATAGGAGCTTGAGCCCCTGAATGACCTTGCGGGACAAGATCCCCACTGTCTGAGCTGCCTACTGGCTCATAATTTTCCAAAAGAGAGAAATGAACCTTCTGTCTTAATTTAGCCACTATTATTTTGGCCTCTTTTGGAGCAGCCAAACCAGTATCCTAATATCAAACAAATAGTATTTTGTAAAACTAGAACTGGAGCCTAGGTATTTATGCTATGAAAGCATGCATTATTTTATGCATTAAATACCAGAACCTACTATGAAATTTTGAAATGCCAGCTTTGTAATAATCTCAGTTCTCAAACCAATAACAAGACAATCTTTGTAAATGTACATAAACTCAAGAATCCAGTGAGGGAAGGATCAAGTCATAAGAAATGGAAGTTTACCTACTTTCAAAAACAGAAGAGTAAAATTTTAAATTCCAAAAGGACTTTGTTCCATATGTGCAAACCAGTAACTCTATATCCTGAGGTGTCAGCCTCAACAGATGATCAGCTTCCAGGAACCCAGGTAAGGCCAACTCTAACCACCAGGCATGATCGCCAGCTACCTAAGCTGGCCATTCCTAAAAAAGAGGTCTCCCAAGAAAAGCCTACAGAATGGGGCTGAGTCAACAGCTGCTTAAACCATGAAAAGTGGACGGGGAACTCTATAATGGCAGCATGGGGTGGACCGAATGGAACCCATTAGTCAATATTATTATAACTAAAAGTGGGACAACCAGACTCCTATGCCTCTGACGTGATACAGTAGCACCAGCCAAGGTGTATCCTTGCCACAAAGAAAATCAAACCTGGATGGAAATAAGCCTCTAGATATCACTACACAAGGGTACAGGATACAGAGGGTACAGAGAATCATGTCACGTATCACTGCAAGGTTACAACTGGCCAAATCTAGAATATGGAAAATTCTGCAGGACAAATGGTCTACTTTCTTCAACAAATACACTGCATTAAAGAAACAAACAAATGGAGAGGAAACAGTGTGAGGATCCAAGAAACTTCAGAGACACATCAACCCAATGCAGTGTGTGGACTATGTTTAGATCCTGATTCAGACCAACTGTAAAATGACATTTTTAAGACACCTGGGGGAAACGGAATACAGATGGGGTGTTGGATGATAATAGAGAAATATTTCTAACTTTATTGAGTGTCATATGGTGCAATGGTTATTCTTTTTTAAGGCTTTATCCATTGGATATTATACACTAGTTTTATAGATGAAATGATAAAATATTGGGGAACTGCTTTAAAAATACTCTAGGAAAAAAGAAGTATGAGGGTGGATACCTAAAGCAAGAATGGCAGAGTGTTGATAACTGTTGAAGCTGGGTGGGTGAGAGGCACATGAGATTCATGAAACTATTCCCTTTCTTTTTCTTTTTAAAAATGTCTATAATAAAATTTTTTTAATGGTGAGATAAAGCTCTCCCTGCAGTGACAAACAGCTATTGTCTAGAGTCCTCATTTGGCAACAAAGCAATGAGGCAAGACACACACTGAAGGGTAATAAAGACTGAGGTAATGAGATGACTTTATGGAGATTATTATAAACTGAGATGGAAGAACATGATCTAGGCTAATGAGCTGATATCTAGGGGAGTGAGTGTTATAAGCGCTGGCTCAGGAGAGGACAGACACTAAGACAGCAGGAGACTTCTCAGCCAAACGAAACCTACCTCCTGACCATGTCCTGCAGCCGGATCTCCCTTTGGTAATGCTGCAGCGTCCACAGTGGCCCGGCCACAACCATCTATGCCTCCAACAAGGGCTGCCGGTGCTCGGTCTGCCGGCCCAGCACCTGCCCACACCTGATCTGCCTCCTCCAGCCCACCTGCTGCGCCCCATGCCCCCCACCCTGCTGTCAGCCCGACACCTTCATGCCCTCCTGCTGGCTGCTCAGCTCCTGCCACCAGACCCCTGGCCTGAGTGGGATCTCCCTGATGACCCACACTCAGCCTTGAAGCGAAGGGCCCTGCGGGCCCTGCTGCTGACAGCCACGTCTCCACAGACACCAGCGAGGGGCTATACCATGTCCTACATCATCTGGGTGCCGCATCCACTGCCGCCCAAGTCGCTGCCCACTGCGCAAGGACATCCAAAAGCCTTCACGCGTTCAGTGCTGTGCTCCTTGCTGTGTTCTACTCTCCTGGGTGTAGAGACCTCTCTTCTACAGGCCATTTCACTGCTCAGTGTTAACAATAAATAAGACTACTAGTTAATAAACTTCATTCTCCTGGCTTAGCAAATGACAGTAACAACAGAAAAGTAATGGGATAGACAAGAAATTTGCCAATGACATTTCCAGCAGTCTCAAGTTACTCCCTCTCACTGGAATCCCTACATCACTTCTCTCTTTTGTCCTGCAAGTTCTTTCCTTCTCCCGTGTCCTCGTTTTCATCTGCAGAACTCGGTCTTCTCTCTAACCTTTCTGTGTTTACTTCTCTCTGCACCCTGCTGGTGCCATATCCTTACAGGGAAAAGGCTGCCCTCCCCTTCGTGCTGGCTCACGTGGGCATGGGGGTGACCCATTCAGATCAGGAGGACGAGCAGCCCTCCAGGTAGACAAAGGAGGGAAATGGAAGGAGTCTGGGCCTCTGTAACTCTGTGGAATGGAACCCCCATACTACCCTGGACTTTGAGGTGAGAAGAAATAAACTTTTTCTCTTGTGTGTCAATATTACTTTAGATCTCTGTCACAGCAGCTGAACCCATAGCCCTAAAGCATAAGATCTCCCAAGAAAACTGATCACCTCCACCTTCCCTGGTAAACCATGCCCCGATTCTCTCTTTGGAAAGCTCCATTCTACTGTACGCTCACACTTAATATCCAGGTGGCCTTTTATCCCCCATTCAATCTGACTTTACTACGTTCTAAGTCAGATTTATTGAGGTTTAATTTACATACACTAAAATTCACCCTTTTAAGGTACACAGTTGGGTTCATCTGGACAAATGAATACAGCTGTGTAACCACTACCACAGCTAAGATACAGTCCATTTCTATCACCCAAAAAAACTTCCTCTTGGGCTTCCCTGGTGGTGCAGTGGTTGAGAGTCCACCTGCCGATGCAGGGGACACAGGATCGTGCCCCAGTCTGGGAAGATCCCACGTGCCACAGAGCAGCTGGGCCCGTGAGCCATGGCCGCTGAGCCTGCGTGTCCGGAGCCTGTGCTCAGCAACGGGAGAGGCCACAACAGTGAGAGGCCCGCGTACCGCAAAAAAAAAAACAAAAAAATTCCTCTTGTCCCTTTGAATCCCCTCCCCCACGCTGGCCCCTGGAAACCACTGCTCTGTTTTCTGTCCCTGTAGTTTACCTTTTTCTAGAATGTCATATAAATGAACACATACAGTGTATAGTGTATCGTGTATATGTGACCACAGTGACCTCCTTCACATAACATAATGCTTTCGAGATCCATCCGTGTTACTGGATGGAAATCAAATCAATACTTTGTTCCTTTTTATTACTAAGTAGTATTCCATTGTATGGAGTTACCACAACCTGTCTATCATTCACCAGTTACTGGACATTTCCAGTTTTGGGCTCCTATGAATAAAACTGCTATGCACATTGGCATACAGGTCTTTGTGTGGATATCTGTTTTCATTTCTCTTTGGTAAATACTTTAGAAGTATAATTGCTGGGTCAAATTATTGGTTCTGTCTTAATATCCTCTCTTATTCATTCATAATGGTTTGTGTCCTCATCCTCAAGCCTACCTCTTCCCTCCCAATGCTAGATCTTCATCAGCATCACCAGAAAATGTCATTTAGAGAGCTAAAAAAAATAAATAAATAAAAGACATATAAACAATGACAGGTGCATTAATCTGTTCCACAGACTATTTAAACTCCAGGAGGAAGGGAGACTCATTGGTACAAAAGTTTCCCAATCACTCTGCTAACATTTACACTCTCTTCCATCTTGTCACTACCCTGCCTTTCTATGGTCTCTACCAAATCGTCTGCTGCTGGACCACAAAGCTCCCCAAAATAATCCTTCTAGGCCCAGGCAAAGTTCCAGCTCCAGCTCCACGTGAATCTACCACGTTGGAGCTTGTACACCTTCCTGCACTCTCCTCTGACTGCATGTTCTCCTTCTCCAAGGACTCTGTGAGCTTCAAGGTTGAGGACGCACCCTCCACTCTACCTGCATTTCTCCTCAGTGCTCTGCACAGAACAAACTATTTGAAACAATGACTCATGGATGGAAGTATGGCTATTACTGTTCTGCCATCATGTATGTACAGAGTTCACACATATGGTTTAGAGGAAGTCCAGGCAGTACACTTAGAACATGAACCATATACCACCCTTTTGTTCACTCTTCAAATGAAAGCTCTTTCCTTGCTCAATTAAGACAGAAAATGGTTGAAAGCTAAACAACTGACACTTAAAGGTAGATATTCATCCTGTCCACTGCCAGGTTTCCAGCTTCCCCGAGGAACACCTGTGGAATGCTAACAATTTGCGTGATTCAGTATGGGAGGGAAGGAAACTCAAAATGAGTCTGCTGAAATTACAGTTGCTAAAAATAAATGACAGAAAAAACACACCTAAAATATGCTGACCTTAGAGGCAGAGTGGGAACTCCTCAGTAAGCCCCAATGAGGCCTGTTTTGTATCTTTCTCAAAAACTGCTTATTACAAATTCTAAGGACCTCACCTATAAAACACTCAAGTTTGGCACAGTCATATGTTATCAATCCAAACTTTGCAGGTTCATCTGCGGTAGTAAAGAAATTGATTACTTTAGATGCTAGTTCAGAGAGGCTCCGATTCACAGCTCTCCTCCGCAAGTGTAGCAAAGTGTAGTTTGCTTGGCCGCGGACGGGAAGGTGGACATATATACATGGTTGCCTTCATCTTCGGTACAACAGCGTGCAGATTTATCCCTCCTCATATATGGGCATCAGATGGAACAACCCTGCCAGCACCGGGACTGGAAAATGAAGGCCTCAGTTCAAGACACACTATGCCCCCAAATGCTGATCCACGGCAGATATCCTTGGGCAGGGCTTTCAGCAACACTGAAAGCAACATCTGGCTCTTACATGAATCCATGGCCCAGGTGCCCCTACAAGACAGTTGTGTGCCTGTTCATGGCACTTTAAGACAGACTCACCAATGAGGAAGAAAGTCAAGGTCGGGATTATAAACACATTGGATTATACTGACAACCTTCAGCCTAAAAACAGAAAAACTCTGAGGGGATCTGATCATGATTCTGGAAATCACAAGTGGTACAGAAATGGTGACTATGAACTTGTTCCCTAAATCCAGAACACAGGGATCAGGGACTAGGACATGCAATTCTTAATATGTAAATATAAGACAAACATTAAAATAAATAATTCAAACATAAAAACTCATTACTCCTAAGATATGAGGCAAAGTTAATGCACGCTTCAAAAACTGAGAGAAGTTCCTAGATCAAGGTGTGGTTTAGGGGAAGGGTGGCATGATTTAGGGGAAGGATGCTATCTTGGGTGACATGGAAGCAGAAGCCACAGGAGAGACCCTCTAAAAGTGAATAATGTCAAACTCCCCAAAGTGGGGAGCTGGTGTTTTGAATCTCTTTTTATAGTAAATTATGCTGCGATTAAGCTTTCTCCTTTTGGATGCCTGTGTTTCTTTGCAAACTGGATAATTTTAAAATAAACTACTTCTAAAAACTGTCTGAATGCTGTTTTGAGACCAAGATATAATTAACTTACAGAAAAGGTTCTGCATGGCAGCATCTGAGTGCTTTGTGTAAAGTTCCAAGTACAAACTATTCCCTCGTGGCGTTGGAGAATGGGGTTATAGGCTGGGAATGGCAGAACACTTGAGATAGGCTGATCCTGCCTCTAGCATGACTCTTGGCTCTGCTCAATTGTGTGACCCTGGGCAGGTCACTTCATGGGTACAGACTTCCGTCTCTACCTCTGTGAAATAAGGGAGGAGTTGGACAAGAAGTTAGCTTTCTGGTCCCTACTGACCCTAAAGTTCTACGGTTTAATTTGCCATCTTGAGAAAAGATCACACACAATTAAATTCCTTTATTAATTTTTTATCACAGTTCTCAGATAGATGACACTGATAGTTGATTTTAAATATACTTCTCAACCAGTCTCTCCATGAGGAAGCTTGCACAAACCTCTCAGATAGCCTCATCCACAAGAGGGCAGACAGAAGCAAGATGAACTACAATCCTGTAGCCTGTGGAAAGAAAACCACATTCACAGAAAGATAAACAAAATGAAAAGGCAGAGGACTATGTCCCAGATGAAGGAACAAGATAAAAACCCAGAAAAACAACTAAATGAGGTGGAGATAGGCAACCTTCCAGAAAAAGAATTCAGAATAATGATACTGAAGATGATCCAGGACCTCAGAAAAAGAAAGGAGGCAAAGGTCGAGAAGATGCAAGAAATGTTTAACAAAGACTTGGAGAACTAAAGGATAAACACCTAGAAGAATTAAAAAACAAACAAACAGAGATGATTAATACAATAACTGAAATGAAAAACACACTGGAAGGAATCAATAGCAGAATAACTGAGGCAGAAGAACACATAAGTGACCTGGAAGACAGAAGGGTGGAATTCACTGCAATGGAACAGAATAAAGAAAAAAGAATGAAAAGAAATGAAGCCAGCCTAAGAGACCTCTGGGACAACATTAAACTCAACAACATTTGCATTATAGGGGTCCCAGAAGGAGAAGAGAAAGAGAAAGGACCTGAGAAAATATTTGAAGAGATTATAGTCAAAAACTTTCCTAACATGGGAAAGGAAATAGCCACCCAAGTCCAGGAAGTGCAGAGAGTCCCAGGCAGGATAAACCCAAGGAGAAACACGCTGAGACGCACAGTAATCAAACTGACAAGGATTAAAGACAAAGAAAAATTATTAAAAGCAGCAGGGAAGGGCTTCCCTGGTGGTGCAGTGGTTGAGAGTCCACCTGCTGATGCAGGGGACACAGGTTCGTGCCCCGGTCCGGGAAGATCCCACATGCTGTGGAGCGGCTGGGCCTGTGAGCTATGGCCGCTGAGCCTGCACGTCCGGAGCCTGTGCTCCACAACAGGAGAGGCCGCAACTGTGAGAGGCCCGCGTACCGCAAAAAAAAAAAAAAAAAAAAGCAGCAGGGAAAAACGACAAATAACATACAAGTGAACTCCCATAAGGTTAACAGCTGATTTCTCAGCAGAAACTCTACAAGCCAGAAGGGAATGGCACGATATCTTTAAAGCAATGAAAGGGAAGGACCTACAACCAAGATTACTTTACCCAGCAAGGATCTCATTCAGATTTGACAGAGAAATCAAAAGCTTTATAGACAAGCAAAAGCTAAGAGAATTCAGCACCACTCAACCAGCTTTACAACAAATGCTAAAGGAACTTCTCTAGGCAGGAAACACAAGAGAAGGAAAAGACCTACGAAAACAAACCCAAAACAATTAAGAAAATGGTAACAGGAACATGCATATTGATAATTACCTTAAATGTAAATGGATTAAATGCTCCAACCAAAAGACATAGACTGACTGAACTGATACAAAAACAAGGCCCATATATATGCTGTCTACCAAGAGACCCACTTCAGATCTAGGGACACATACAGACTGAAAGTTAGGGGATGGAAAAAGATATTCTATGCAAATGAAAATCAAAAGAAAGCTGGAGTAGCAATTCTCCTATCAGACAAAATAGACTTTAAAATAAAGAATGTTATAAGAGACAAGGAAGGACACGACCTAATGATCAAAGGATCAATCCAAGAAGAAGATATAATAATTATAAATATATATGCACCCAACATAGGAGCACTCAATACATAAGGCAAATGCTAACAGCTATAAAAGAGGAAATCGACAGTAACACAGTAAGAGTGGGGGACTTTAACACCTCACTTACATCAATGGACAGATCATCCAGACAAAAAATTAATAAAAAATACACAAGCTTTAAATGACACAATAGACCAGATAGATTTAATTGATATTTATAGGACATTGCATCCAAAAACAGCAGATTGCACTTTCTTCTCAAGTGCACACGGAACATTCTCCAGGATAGATCATATCTTGGGTCACAAATCAAGCCTCAGTTAATTTAAGAAACTTAAAATCATATCAAGCACCCTTTCCGACCACAACACTATGAGATCAGAAATTACAGGGGAAAAAACTTAAAAAACACAAACACTTGGAGGCTAAACAATAGGTTACTAAATAATCAAGAGATCACTGAAGAAATCAAAGAGGAAATCAAAAAATACCTAGAGACAAATGACAATGAAAAGATGATGATCCAAAACCTATGGGATGCAGCAAAAGCAGCTGTAAGTTCATAGCAATACAATCCTGCCTCAAGGAACAAGAAACATCTCAAATAAACAATCTAACCTTACACCTAAGGGAACTAGAGAAAGAAGAACAAACAAAACCCAAAGTAGAAGCAAAGAAACCATAAAGACCAAAGCAGAAAGAAATGAGAAAGAAATGAAGGAAACGATATCAGAGATCAATAAAACTAAAAGCTGGTTCTTTGAGAAGATAAATAAAATTGACAAACTATTAGCCAGACTCATCAAGAAAAAAAGGGAAAAGATTCAAATCAACAAAATTAGAAATGAAATAGGAGAAGTAACAACTGACACTGCAGAAATACAAAGGATCATGAGAGATTACTACAAGCAACCATATGCCAATAAAATGGACAACCTAGAAGAAATGGACAAATTCTTAAAAAGGTATAACCTTCCAAGACTGAACCAGGAAGAAATAGAAAATATGAAAGACCAAACACAAGTAATGAAATTGAAACTGTGATTAAAAATCTTCCAACAAACAAGAGTCTAGGACCAGATGGCTTCACAGGTGAATTCTATCAAACATTTAGAGAAGAGCTAACACCTATCCTTCTCAAAATCTTCCAAAAAATTGTAGAGGAAGGAACACTCCCAAACTCATTCTACAAGGCCACCATCACCCTAATACCAAAACCAGACAGAGATACTACAAATAAAGAAAATTACAAACCAATATCACTGATGAATATAGATGCAAAAATCCTCAACAAAATACTAGCAAACAGAATCCAACAACACATTAAAAGGATCATACACCATGATCAAGTGGGATTTATCCCAGCGATGCAAGGATTCTTCAATATATGCAAATCAATCAATGTGATACACCATATTAACAAAGTGAAGAATAAAAACCATATGATCATCTCAACAGATGCAGAAAAAGCTTTTGACAAAATTCAACACCCATTTATGATAAAAATCTCCAGAAAGTGGGCATGGAGAGAACCTACCTAAAAGGCCATATACAACAAACCCACAGCCAACATCACTCTCAATGGGGAAAAACCGAATGCATTTCCTCTAAGATCAGCAATAAGACAAGGATGTTCACTCTTGCCACTATTATTCAACATAGTTTTGGAAGTCCTACCCACGGCAATCAGAGAAGAAAAAGAAATAAAAGGAATTCAAATTGGAAAAGAAGAAGTAAAACTGTCACTGTTTGCAGATGACATGATACTATACATAGAGAATCCTAAAGATGCCACCAGAAAACTACTAGAGCTAATCAATGAATTTGGTAAAGTTGCAGGATACCAAATTAATGTACAGAAATCTCTTGCATTCCTATACACTAATAAAGAAAGTTCAGAAAGAGAAATTAAGAAAACAATCCCATTCACCATTGCAACAAAAAGAATAAAATACCTAGGAATAAATCTTCCTAAGGAGGTAAAAGACTTGTGCTCAGAAAACTAAAAGACACTGATGAAAGAAATCAAAGATGTCACAAACAGATGGAGAGATATACCATGCTCTTGGATTGGAAGAATCAATATTGCCCAAAGCAATATACAGATTCAATGCAATCTCTATCAAATTACCAATGGCATTTTTTACAGAACTAGAACAAAAGATCTTAAAAGTTGTATGGAGACACAAAAGACTCCAAATAGCCAAAGCAATCTTGAGGGAAAAAAACAGAGTTGGAGGAATCAGACTCTCTGACTTCAGACTACACTACAAAGCTACAGTAATCAAGACAATATGGTACTGGCAGAAAAACAGAAATATAGATCAAAGGAACAGGATAGAAAGTCCAGAGATAAACCCATGCCCCTATGGTCAACTAATCTATGACAAAGGAGGCAAGGATATACAATGGAGAAAAGACAGTCTCTTCAATAAGTGGTGCTGGGAAAACTGGACAGCTACATGTAAAAGAATGAAATTAGAACACCCCCTAACACCATACACAAAAATAAACTGAAAATGGATTAAAGACCTAAATGTAAGACCTGGCACTATAAAACTCTTAGAGGAAAACACAGGAAGAACACTCTTTGACATAAATCACAGCAAGATCTTTTCTGACCCACCTCCTAGAGTAATGGAAACAAAAAGAAAAATAAACAAATGGGACCTAATGAAATTTAAAAGCTTTTGCAAAGCAAAGGAAACTATAAATAAGATGAAAAGACAACTCTCAGAATGGGAGAAAATATTTGCAACTGAATCAATAGATGAAGGATTAATTTCCAAAATATATAAACAGCTCATGCAGCTCAATATTAAAAAAACAAACAACCCAATGCAAAAATGGGCAGAAGACCTAAGTAGACATTTCTCCAAAGAAGACATACAGATGGCCAAGAAGCACATGAAAAGCTGCTCAACATCGCTAATTATTAGAGAAATGCAAATCAAAACTACAATGAGGTATCACCTCACACCAGTTAGAATGGGCATCATCAGAAAATCTGCAAAGAACAAATGGTGGAGAGGGTGTGGAGAAAAGGGAACCCTCCTGCACTGTTGGTGGAAATGTAAATTGATACAGCCACTATGGAGAACAGTATGGAGGTTCCTTAAAAAACTAAAAATAGAATTACCATATGACCAAGCAATCCCACTACTGGGCATATACCCTGAGAAAACCATAATTCAAAAAGAGTCATGCACCCCAATGTTCACTGCAGCACTATTTACAATAGCCAGGTCATGGAAGCAACCTAAGTGCCTATCGACAAAGGAATGGATAAAGAAGATGTGGTATATATATACAATGGAATATTAGTCAGGTATAAAAAGGAACGAAACTGGGTCATTTATAGAGACATGGATGGACCTAGATACTGTCATACAGAGTGAATTAAGTTAGAAAGAGAAAAACAAATATCGTATATTAACACATATATGTGGAATCTAGAAAAATGGTACAGATGAACCGGTTTTCAAGGCAGAAATAGAGACACAGATGTAGAGAAGAAACATGGACACCAAGGGGGCAACGTTGGGGGGCAGGTGGTGGTGGTGGGATGAACTGGGAGATTGGGATTGACATGTATATACTAATATGTATAAAATAGATAACTAAAGAACCTGCTGTATAAAAAAATAAAAATAAATAAATATACTTCTCAGGAATGTTTCAAAAGTGTTCCTTACCTCCTTGAACATGGCTCCTGTGGTCTAACTGCACGCTTTCCCACATGAACTCCATGAGGGCACAAATCATACTACATTTAACCGTGTAACCTCTGAGCCTGTCATATAATAAGGGCTCAATGAATACTTCCTGAACACATCAGTTCTTTTTAAAAATATAATCAGGTTTACTAATCTCTCTGAAGTGATCCCATTTATTTAAAGACAAAAATGATGAAAAATCCAGTAGTTCAGTTATGAACTGAATTGTGTCCCTGTTCCCAACCTCCCCCCCAAATTCGTATATTGAAGTCCTAACCCTACCTCAGAATGTAAGTGCATTTGGAGATAGGGTCTTCAAAGAGGAAATTAAGTTAAAATTAGGTCATCAAGATGAGCCTTAATCCAGCAGGATTAAGAAGAGATTAGGACACAGACACACACAGAGGGAAGACCATGCGAGGACACAGGGAGAAGAAGGCCACCCACAAGCCACGAAGAGAGGCCTCCTGAGAAACCAACCCTACAGACACCTTGATCTCAAGACATCTAGCCTCCAGGATCACAAGGAAATAAACTTCTGTTGTTTAAGTCCCCTGGTGTATAGTACTTGTGATGGCAGCCCCAGCAGACGACGACAGGCCTAGAGCCTGTCCTGTATAGGGCATTTTTAACAGAAAGGCAAAATAACATGTGTGTGTGTGTGCATGCCTGTTTAGCTGCATACTGCCAAGTAGACAATCTGCTAGATTTTTCCCTTGGCAGGCTGTGCTGGCAAGATTTAGATGGTGCGCTACTCTGTGGAAGGCAGGGCCCACCTCCATCTGGCATCTCCCTGTGCACTAAAATTGGATTTAAAAGAAAAAAGAAAAGAAAGGAAACCTCCTGAGCAGGCTCCAGCTCTACTAGAAGAAAAGCACAGCTTTAGGTTCTGAACCACCAGCCTTCCACCTGACAAGATCCACCAGCCTTTCCCCAGGCTTCCTCTCCATCCAGATCCCTTGTCCAGGGGACCTAGATCTTGAGCCTCCCTCCCTGGGGCTCCGCCCTCCTTCCCACGTGCATTGAGGAGGCTGCTGGGCCCCAGGACTCCTGCTCCCCACATGAGCGCCTGCTGCTCCCGGCCATAGTCACCAACACCCCGCTTCTGTACAGCTATGACACAGTAAGAATCCAGTCATACAGCAACTCCGGGACTCCGAGAGTCTCAGAAGCAATTCTGCGCACAGCCACCTTGGTTTACTGTGTTGGAATTCCATAAACATTTATCTACACTGAGCCTCAGCCAGCCAGCGGGGGCATCAGGCCAGAGTCTGTTCATCTCATGGCAGAGACCAGTGGGAACCAGGGGACAGCACGGGGACCCAGAGGGTCACACACACCCAGGCACCATGGGGAGGATGCATCAGGGGAGACGGAGTTGTCTCAGAGTCCACTAATTGGCCATAGAGGATGTGTGATCATACCAGACTTTCCCATCTAAGTTGCTGAGAAATCTCTACAATGTTCAAGACACTTAACAAACACTGGGTAGTTACATTTGAAATGAACGCTTAAACTGCTACTCCCTTTTCAGCAGATGTGAAGATTTCTAAGCTAGTCAAAGGAAAAGACTTATTTTTCTCTGGATTTAATAACACAGAGCTCCACGAGTGTGGGCTCTGGAGCCAGACTGGCCCAAAGCCTGGCTCCCTCAATTCATTGCAGGGTGATCCTGGGTAGTTAACTCAAGCACTCTGGTCTCACCTTCTTCATCTATAAAACTATAAGACTAGTACTTCCCCCATAGGGTTGTTATACAGCCAAAATGACTTACTACTTGGAAAGCCCCTAGAACAGTACTGTGACTGGAACATAGAAAGCAATAATAAGTGTTAGCTACAAACACAATGAAAGAGAATTTCCCGTAAGAACTGCCAGGTAAGCCCTGAGAGGAAGTGACATACCTTAACCTTGGAGTTCTCTATCAAATGCTGAGCCATGGATTTGATCAAAACTTCAAAGAAAAACCATGAATACTGAAAGAAACAAAAGAATCCAGTAAGGAAAACAACAAATCAGAAGGTGAGACATTTACTCCCTTAGGCTGACAATGTCACTGATGTGAAACAAGTGTGACCTGAAAACATAGCTGAGCCTCTTGGCGAATGGCTGTCAGAGCAGAGGTGCAAGGCAGATGCACCCGCTTCCACGTGTCCAACAGTAAACAATGCCGTACATTCAGCACGGCACAGCCAACCAGAGGTGCCAGCTCATTCGCACTGGCGTTTCCTCTCGGTTGGGTCCCACCCGTGGACACTTGCCTTTATAGTCTCTAACTCAGTGTGCTCCAACGGTTTGAATATAATGACTGTGAAACTTTGAACACAGTAATACCTTGCAGCTCTGTTAGGAGCACAAGTACAAGCAGTGAAGTTGGTACTGAAGAACTAACTCTGTTACCCCCTTTTAGGAGGTGGTGATTATCTCCAAAAGCACACAAAGAGGGTGAAATCGATCAGGCCATGAAGTCTGAATTTTCTTGTTTCAATACCACAGAGCCACACTGGCCCTCCTGACATACCTTAAGTAGTTTGTTGCTGGTGAGGAAATCGGCGGAAGGCTTGAGAATTGTGGTCATGGATTTGGTCAGTTCTTCATGCACCGTCTTGTATTCGGAAGCAATATATGGCTCAGCCTTATAAGCATACTTTGAAGAAAAGGGAAAGATATTTTAATGCACCGGTTCTCCAAGTTGGGCTGAAAGCTGGAGAGGCTCCAAAGGATGGAGATCTGGGACTGAGATACAACTGCATGGGTGGGAGAGGAGGTGTGGAAACGGAAGGTGGGAAGGGTGGTTGTCATGTGACAGGAAGAGGGAGCCCAGGGTGTCTTCAGGGAGCCCATCAAAACATGTGGATCACCTGACTCAGCTGGTGGTTCCTCCAGCCCAGAACTCCACCTCCCAAGGGCTTTAAGCAATGTGTCGCATGACACTCAGGAACTGATTCCCTAAAGCACCCCAATTTTACTTTTTAAACTAATACATAACTATAATTCACAGAGGTGTCGAAGGTTACATAGAACACGTGTAACTTTTGAGAACAGTAAAGGCCACCATGTTCACGAAATATTGTATGTAAATGACAAACTTGTTGATGTTTATCCTAACGGCACCTCTTACTTTCCTTCATAGTCTTCTAATTTGATGGTGGCCACAGCTAACCTTCCCATCTTTCAATTTCTATGTCATTTGGGTCACATTATTTGCAAAACCCATAAAAAGACGAAATGTAGCTGAAAGAATGAAATTAAGTAAATAAAGGAATGGCTGCCCCTCTCTGGACTTCCCTGCGTTCAGGTGCAAGCACCAGCTATAGGCATAGAAGATAAAGCAGAGGTGTTAAGTTTCATCCCAAATACATCCCCAAATGACTAGATTAAAAAAAGTAAGTCCTCAGAAGGAAAATTGGAGAGCCACAGATTTAAATGACCGGGGCAGTTTCATTTACATACCTTAACATATGACCTCAAGTGGCTCTCCAATCCTTCCTCATGGCACTGGGCAACCACATGAATAATGACCCTACACATCACAGGAATGAATAAAGCAATGAACAGTAATGTGAAAATGGAAACATTTCATTATTATCACAGTAGTAGTAGAACAATGACGGTGCTATTGGCACCACAGGAAACGAGGAAACAAGGAATCAGATGGGGTCCCCGCATATGGGATCAAAAGAAATTTCTTAACTATAATGTTCAACACATACTTGCATCCCAAATACGTATGACTGTGCTCCAGATGCGGACAGACTGAAAGGGAAGAAGAGTATCCACCTCTCTCTGCCTCTCTCACCGTGTCACGTTGACGGCGACTTCCTCCTGGGTTGCTCGGGTGAGGACACGGAAGAGCTGGTTTAGGATGGTGGGCAAGAAGGCGATCATCACGTGACCTTCCATCGCATGCAGGCTCTACAGACGTGGAATGGCAAAGTTCATGTTACCTTTTTAAAAGTAAACCAACCCCAAGAAGTTTCCACTTAGTTCCAAATAAGGATGGAAGAAATTAAACAAATGGAGACAGTGGCAGGCAGACTAATGGGCAAAGATGTCCACGTCCTAAACCCCAGAACCTGTGAATGTGTTACATGGCAAAGGGGAATTAAGGCTGCTAATCAGATTAGCTGGCCTTGAGACAGGGGACTCTGCTGGATTATCCAGGTGGGCCTGAAGTAATCACAAGCATCCTTAAAAGCGGAAGAGGGAGGCAGGAGAGTGGGGGGAAGAATGCTCAGAGATGCAACATTGTTGGCTTTGAGATGGAGGAAGGGGCCACAAGCCAAGGAATGAGTGCAGCCTTTAGGAGCTGGAAAAGGACAGGAAATAGATTCACCCCTAGAGTTCCAGAAAGGAACTCAGCCCTGTTAATAACACCCTGGTTTTAGCCCAGTGAGACCCATGTCAGATCTCTGACCTACAGGAAGTGTAAGAAAACAAATTTGTGTTGTTTTAAGCCACCATTTTTTTGTAATTTGTTACAGCAGCAATAGAGAATGAATAAAAGGCTCTTATTCAAGTCACATGGCTCTTATGATATAGCTGAAAGGGGACCTGGAGCAGTGATTTCAGAATCCCCATTCCATTTTCCTTGCTAAAATCAAACGAATTCCACTTCTCACATTTCTTCTATTTTGTCCCCATGCTTAGATTGCCCTTTTTCGAAATGCTCCCCTAGAATCACGTTCTGGGTGAAACTCCCCTAGACCAACCCTCCTGCTCTCCCTGCGCCATGACTCCAGGAGCCCCCCAGCCTGCCCAAAGCTGGAGTTGGTTATGTGCATCATTTCTGGGTTTTTTGCCCACCTAGCATGCATTCACCAAGTTTATGTTGTCCCCTACAATGAATAAGAAGTTACTTAACAGTGGGACTAAAGTCACTGCTTTTTATGTGCCTGTGACTGTGCTCTGCACCCAGTGAGCACTCACAGGGAGGGCCTCTAAGTGGGTGGTTTTCTATGCGGAATAACGTGTTTTAGGTCCAGCCTGAGAAAAGGATATGTGGGGCTGGAATGAACATCACAGTGGTATTATTTCCGAGTCCACTTCTTCCCACTATCTAAAACCATATAGATGCCATCAGTGTGAGGGCATCTAGCTAAGAGCAGCCTCACTCACCACCAAATAAAAAAACCCAACCTACTGTACACTCATTAAAAAGGGATTACTAAGAAAGCTATGTGATACCTTCAGGTATTTTACAAGTTCGCTCCCTAAGGCTTGGGCTCCGGATTCGGTTTTCTGACAGTACTGGAAAAAATTATGGAAGTGCTGATCCTGGGGAGATAAAAGAAGACAAGAAAATGAAAGCTTATCAGCATATCTGCTGTGGAAACAGAAGTATTTGCTTCTTGCAGCATGTATCTTTTATTTAGACTATAAAATATCATATAAAAATGAAAGCATCAAAGAGATAAAAATAAATTTAAAAAAAGATTTCAAAGATCCTCCAACAAAAGAGGAAAACTGTTAAGAAATGTTACTTGTACTATTCATTTATATCATTACATGAGAGCACCTTATATGCACTTTCTTTCTTCAAAAAAGGACTTATAGAGTGAAAATATATCTATGTAATATATCAATTAGGATTTTATTTTGCCAAAAAATCACACAAACTCATTCACAAAGCAATGACTGCTAATTCTAATGGAACAGCGCTTACCTGAGTATACACTGTGGAAACCAGGTGAGTTGAAACTTTTAGCAGTGGCTTGCTTCCATCTACCCATTTAATTTCTGGACCATAATGCTGAAAACATATGGAGGGAAGAAACATCCCAACAGATTAGTGACATTAGCTTCAAACATCATCTTCAGTGAAGGTACTGATGAGGTGCTGAAGGCCAGACAGCCTCAGTAACTTGATATTTAGGCCTGGCTCACAGCAGGAATGCAACCAGTACTAGTTTCTGCCTACTTCCTGATATTCTAAGCTACCTTTTCTGTGTACTTGCAGCTGTATGAATTACTGTCCATTTGAGAGGGAAAGACTCCCAATACTACCAATGACTTAACCAAACTTGAGTTCAGGGTTCCGAAAGTCATGGCATAAGGTACCAGATAAAGTAAATAGGATAGTAAGTATTCCTGGCACAGGCAAAGAGTCCATCATCTGTTTGTGTTTAGTTTTATTTCTGAAACCTCTATTTTTCTCATGTTCAGACTAGGAATAATAACTGAATGTTATATGATTTACCCTTATTTTGGAATATTTTAACTATTTGTTCATAACATGGGCCCAAATTTGGCACTATTTAAATGCAGAGAGATATTAAAAGCCATTCACAATGAAACAGAACAGATCTTAACTAAGCATGCTATAAAACTGAAGTCTATAACATTTAAGATGGCTAAAAGAATATAAAACCAACAAACCAATTGGAGAAATCTGAGAAAATTCAAGCTCTAATGAATCAGAAATGTATCAGAGTGGACTACCATGTGGGTGAGAGATATGCTTACTAGACTTACAATAAGTTGGAAGACAATTCCTAACCATTTGCATGACTCTAAGAACCTATCTTTATTTGAGCACGGCTAGTTTTCAGAGACAAACTTCCATCTCATACAGTACCTCCAAGTTTCCATTTCCCTGCTGAAGTACTGCTAGTTCAGGGCTTATAAAATGCCCAAACTGTAATTCCAGATTGTGATAACTGTTAACAGCACTGCCTTCCAGTGGCCTAAGTTTACTTGAAAATGAATAACTAAAACCAAAATGTGGGACTGGCAAAAACACTGCATGCTTTTGTGTGTTACTGTTGTTTTAGCTGATTTTTAATGCTTTCTGAAGGAACTGTGATCAACCAATCTTAAAGTACTGTACCCTGCCCATCCCAAGCTCCTGGTAGCCAAGGTAGCCGGATGGGAGATTGGCTGAGACAGGGATGTGCTGCTCGCTAGTCACCACCCTTCCATCTTTCAGGAGAGGAAGCCAGGAATATCCAACTGTTGAAATAAAGAACAAAAAAAATCACCGTAAGTGTAGGAAAATGTATGAAGACAGCCATGTTACTAAATTGCCTGATCTTTAAGAACTGTTAATACCAATCAGTAAGAAACTGAGAAGACCCTGAATATAGTCTCTGCAGAACAGCGTCTATAATGTACGATGGCCTCTTTGGGATGAGAATTCTAAAATTATCTCCTATAAAATGGACGTATGTGAGCCAGGCATGCTATCCTTACAAACGTCATCTAAAATCACCTTCACAAAAGGATGCAAATTCAGAATCAAGACAAAATTTAAGAACCTGATGTGTAAGTTGTGAACAATCAAAGGAATGATGAAATTCAAACCTTGTGTTTCAACAACATCCTTCTTCTTTGTGCTTCCTTTGCTTGAATTATCACAGCTGACGTGGAAGAATGTGAACAGCAAGTGGTGCTTTTCATGTAGCTGGGTGGGCAATTCTATTTTAATCTGCAAGGAAGACAAAATAACAATCTTTTTTATATTCCAAAACAACAACGTGTCACCCAGGTACAAACGTGTATTTGCTCTCCAAACTGATTTAACGTTTGCAGTTAAAGAGAGCTGAGGCTGTAAAGTTGTGCTAAGGAAGAAATGGATCCTTAATACACTGTACTGGTCTAAATGTTTGTGTCCCCCACAAATGCATATGTTGAAATCCTAGCTCCAAAGGTGATGGTATTAGTAGGTGGGCCCTTTGGGGTGATTAGGGCATGAGGATGGAGCCCTCATAAATGGCATTAGTGCTCCTGTAAGAGATCCTATACAGCTCCCAGGCCCTTCCTGCCATGGGAGGACACCACTGAGAAGTCTGTGACCTGGGAGGTGGCCCTCACCCAACCATACTGGCACCCTGATCCTAGACTTCCAGCCTCCAGAACCGCGAGCAATTAATATCTGCTGTTTACAAGCCACCCAGTTGGTGGTATTTTGTTACAGAAGCCTGAATGGACTAAAAACATTCACTGACCAAAAAACAGGAGAGTTGGTATTTCAACTCTAGAAAGAACTGGAAAACTCATGACAGAAACCACTTCGTTAACTTAACACAACCAAGGCATAATGAAAAACCAGGTTTAAACATTTAAAAGTAGGATTCACATAGTAGTTTTTGAACTGCATTGTAATTCTACATAAGGAAACCCAAAAATAAGAAAGGAAGATTCTCAGGTCCAACAAGTATTTAACTATACTTAAGTATGCATTTGAACGGAAATATTAATTGTGGTAGGGATACGGGAGGAATTTTGAGTTTTTCTTTTCTATATTATCTGCATTTTCCAAGTTCTTATTTTTTGTAATAAATGTTACTTTTATAATTAGAAAACTTATGTCAAATAAATATTTCAACATTTAGTTCTATTACTGTAATTTCAGTATGCAGCTTCTCTTGAATTCTGGTTTACTAGGCAAAGAAAGTGGAGTTTTCCTTAAAACTGGTTAAACTGGGTTTTCTCTTGAAAACCTCACTTACCTCATCATAAAATTCTGGGTTTTGGTGATGGTGTAGAACTGCAGCAAAGGCGCTTCTTGTGAATACTGGCCCACCAGGTCTGCCATAAATGCACTAAAACAAGAATTAGCAAAGGGAGACACCAGTCTTCAATTAATAGAGTAAGAAATTAAACACAGATGTGTTGTAAAGAAAGCAGCATTCCTACAGCATAAACTAAGCCACCTTTGATGGATTTCTCCTGCTTACAAGACTCCAGACCCACAAGCCCTCTTACTCCTAGATCCTACCCGCCCCTGGCTTATCTCCCAGCCCTCCCCTCCACTCCCTCCCCCACCCCTCCCCCACCCCTCCATGCCCTGGACAACGCCTGCTCACTTTCACCTCCATGCCTTTGCTGACACAAACCCTCAGTCTGAACGACCTTCCCTCCCATGTACAGCAAGCAAACTCTCATGCATCCTTCAAGAAATGATTCATTCCTTCCTGTGTCCCCTCGGCAATTTTTTATACTAATTATTCAGTTTTATCCAAAAAACCATTTCTGTACCTTCTGTGTGCCAGGAGCTTTTCCTCCATGACTTCCTTTCCCACTAAACTGTGAATTTCTTGAGGGCAAAAACTATATTATATTCTTTGCATCTTTATCTCCTTCCCTTTTTGGAAAGTCATTTCCACACAGTTACAGTAAAGAATTTGGGCTCTGGAGCCAGAATGCCTGGGTTTGAACACCGGTTCCACTAATGTATGGCCCTGAGCGATTCACTTAAATTCTGTGCATTAGTTCCCTCATCTAAAAAAAATTCAGATAGTAATAGTTCCTAACTCAAAAGACTGTTATGAGCCTAATTAAAGGAGCCTAATTACCTATAGGGCTCTACGAGCGGAGCCTGGAATATAACAAGCACTCAATAAACATCACCAATAATCTACTATTATTATTACATACTAGAATAAACATTTTCAAGTTAGGTGCATGATATGTTTACTGAATTGAACATGTTTAAGAAAACCCCCTCCCTAAAGAGTATAACAAAACAGACATTATCAATTAAGAGCAAGAACTCAATTATTCCAAATTCTGTAAGGTTCAGCATATGTGGTTATATTCTGTGATGTCACATATTTTGTGTTTGTGTCAATTAAAATGTGCTAAATCCCTTTAGTTGTACAATATCATGCAACTGCATTTTTAAAATGGAAAATTACGAGCACATAAAATACAAACCTTCAGAGGCTGAGAGTCTTCCTCATCTGAATCTTTGAATTCAATGCAAATAGCAATATTTCTGGCCTGCAGCGATAGTTAAATAATAATAAAAAAAAGAAAATAAAAAGCCAAAGTATGTAAATATCTATAAAAGAACACGAGAAGCCAAAACCTAAGAGAGCTGGGTATCAAAAATAAAACCTCAATCTTTGCACTCACCTTGGCAAAAGACTTTTGACTGTCATATTTCAAGGACTTAGGATAAACATAAAGGTGGTGGTTGTAGATGGTGTATGGCTGAGTGTGTTTTGGTATGCAGGGCACAAATTCCTCTACCTCAAATGTGATTGGCATTTTAGTACACGTTTCAAATTGCTTCGTAGGAATGTATGATGAATTGACATAATCTAAAAAAATTAAAAACAAACAAATTGAAGTAAAAACCAAACAAAAACTTGTCTGTTTATTACACAGAACTTACACTTACTAGGAAAGTCTGAGGAAACACTATCAATTGTAATGTCGAGATTGCCCAAAATCACGGGGAGTTTAGCCATCTTCTCAGGTCTACAAACGAAAGAAGAGAAAAATCAAACAGGTTAGGTTAGCTCTGAATTCTAGAGCAGCACTTCCTAGAGAAATATAATGCAAACCATAAAAGTAATTTTAAACCTTCTAATAGCTATATTTTAAAAAAGTAAAAGGAAACAGGTAAAAATTAGTTTTAAAAATATTTTATTTAACCCAACATTTAAAAAATATTATCTCAGTATGTAATGAGTATAAAAAGTGCGTTCTAATTCTTCGAAACCAGGTGTGTATTTTACACTTGCAGCTCATCTCAGTAGGACCTGCTGCATTTCAAGTGCTCGATAGTCACACGTGGCTAGTGGCTACTGTGCTGGACACCACAAGTCCAGATAAGAATATTAGCAAAATGTTATAGCAGAAGTTTTCCTGAACCATTCCATCCTCAGCATACATTCTTGGCTCATGTAGATTCATGAAAATTCAGAAGCCATCTTAGGCTCCAATGTCTAGTGAAATGCCAGATACAAAGAAGGTACTCAGTGAGATGCCTGGTTTTTGTATTTGGTCTGACTCCATCCAATACAGGAATATCCTCTGTGACGTTCCTGACCTGCCTCAGCCCTTCCTAGTGAAATGGAAATCTTCAACATAGCCGTTTCGATACCCAGACTGCTCTTCATCACAGCATGGTAAAATTCACTTCTCTGAAGCTTCCACTCATCAAGGAGCCTAGTTATGTTTCTCTGTGTAACACTTTTAACCATCTATAACAGCTATCACACCTTCCTGAAGTCCTGGATTCTCAGTCCTTTTGCATCTCCCTCCAATGCCATTTCTCTCACATAAGAATATCCCCTTTACATCATGGCTCCCAGAACTGCATAGATAAGGCCCAGTGTGGTCTGCCCAGGTGGGGTAGAGCAGCTGTCTGGTTTTGAGCAATATACCCTTCTACTGATGCAGCCAAAATTCTATTACTTTTAAACAGTCACGCCACCCTAGTGACGCACATTAAATTTACAAGCACCTAAACTCCCTAATTTTTTTTTCATATGCTTCACTATCGTGCTATATGTTTCCATCCTGTATTTATACAATTATGTTTTTAGAAGTCAGAACAGGATTTGATTTTTGTCTCGGTGAAATTTTATCTTTTTATGATCGAGTCATTCCAGTTGATCAAAACCCTCCTAAATCCAGATTCTAACATCTAATGTATTAGATATGCCTAACAGCTTTATGTCATGAAGACATTCATCAGCACTTTACATTCTCATAAAAGTCATTGATGAAGATAATGCACAGAATATTGCAAGAAGCAGCTCCTTCTCAAACCTCTAGAGGCCCATCGCCAGACTGATACTAGCCACTCATCACGCCTCCTGGCTTCTGGTCACTCCAGCACTGAACAACTGTTCACTCTCTCACATGCGCTATACTCCTCTGACCCGTCGGTCACCTTAGAATATACACTTTGCATTCCTCTGCTGGACCAGCGTGGCAACCCAAGTAAAAACAGAGAAGCAGAAACTTGGCTAGGATAACTTGTTCTACGTGACGTGACTTGTTCCTAGAACACAGAACACTGCCTCCTGGTTCTTCATCGGCCACCTGTTTAATAATGTCTTTGAGAACACTGGCAAGAAACAGCACAGCTCAGTGGCCAAGATTCAGCATTTGGTTTTGTTCCCAGTTTTGAAAAGTTCCTAACTCCTGATTTTATGATTCCTCAGACATTATTGTTGTCTTAAGCAATCTCACATGTAACTTAAAATATATCTTGTGGTATTGTGGATCTGAACCAGGAGGTCCCTAACAGTTTCAAATTCTTGCTTTCATATGACTGACTACAGCCTACATTGAGCATAGTCATCTTTGCCCATCACCAGCTCCAACTTACACAATCACTTTCTCTCAGGGTTCCTCTCATTTCCACTTGTCTTTTGTTTACATCTGAGTTTAAATGAACAATTCCTTGAACTCCTGAGAGAGGTAACTGTCAGGAAGGCAAGTCAACAGATATTCATCATTCTGCCTTCAGTTAAAAAGGTTGCTGGCCAAAAGATGTCCATGTACCGTCCAGCACTACCCCGATACTTTGTCCCTGTGCCACTGTGTGATCTGTTCACAAACACAATACCCTTTTTTTCTAGCAGGAAGACTGTGCCTTCGACAATCATTCCCTGGGAGCTGTCAATGGCTTCCCAAGCACTGTTAACTACCGCAATGATACTCCACCAGAGCCTCCCTCACCTTTACCCAAAGCTCTTGGGGCATCATCCCTCAGACCAGGGGGCTTCTATGCAGGTATAAATTTTCTTGACGTATACTGCCTTGCTCCACCTCGTCATTTGAGCAACTTAACTCTGCAACATACCATAAAACTCTGTGTTGACAAAATCTTAGAGACACCTACAGAGTTGCATCTGCTTCCTTGAGTCAGAAATATTATGTTTAATGTAAATGATACTTTTAAATGTACAATAAGTACACGAGAGTACTATATTTCACCCCTTCCTAGTTATTTCTACCTGTGGATAAATATACACCTTCTGCAAGATTTTTTTTGATTATCACTATGACATCATGCCCATGTAAGTTTGAGAGATTTGGATTTCTAAGCAACAAATTTTAATTAAATTATCTTCATTCACTGGAACTCTTTCTACGATGTGTTACTTACTTCTATGTCTAACTATACTTACTTCTTTTTCTGTTTCCTCCCTCTACTGAGAGCTTTTACTTCTAGTTGCTACTCTGTAGTGGCATTATTTCCATTCATTTCCAAGCAAGCACCGATCTGAGCTTAGTTCCATATCAGGTAGCACAGGGACTCTGTGGAAGCTGTTTCTACCAACTCAGTTTTTTAAAACATAATCTTAATCCTATTTCAAAACTTTATGATTTTTATTGAACTTGGCTTATTAGAGATCAAAACGTCACACACATCAAAAATTCTACAGCCTTTCATATGTGCATTTCCAAAGTGACGGGGTGGGGGGGGGTTGTGTGCGCAAGCATGTGTTGCACAAAGAGAATTCTCTCATATCTGAAATCAGTTTGGAGGTTTTTTTAATGCTAAAAATTAGTACCTACATTCTATGTAAAACTTGTAAAAGAATGCTTGAGCATGAAAACCCATCTTAAAACTTCACTGATTAGATAAATGTGTAATGGAGATGCATGTACGGAGCCTGGCATTTGGAAACGGCTTCTGTCTACATGTGAACTTAGGAGTGAGGCTCAAACTCCCTCTCTTGGGAAAAGGAAAGGTTTTCTTTTCCCACTGCCCATACATTCCTGCTGGTTCAACCACTCCCCCAGAGGAAAGGGCAATGATATCACAAACTAGCAGTCATCCCACGCCAAGAGGGTTGGTGTCCTTACCTTTGTGTTTCTGGAGCTTGGCCCTCCTTTCCCTACTTCCTATATTGATCCATTAAAGTGATCAATTGGTAATACAGACATGCTTGGGTGTGTTGTTGGTGTGAGTCTACTCTTCTAACTGCATTTTGTAAAAGGAAATATTCCCTAAAAGCTCTTCTGTCACGTAAATATATATATATATATGATTGAAAGAAATCTGAGATATTTTTGTTTAAACAAAACCACTGAACTTATGTCTATGATAAATTTCAATAAGCATCTATCAAGTGTTTACGCTGTGCTACAATGTGCACTACACTAGGCACCGTGGACAGAAGACAAACAGGATCTGATTCCCATCTTCAAGAAGCCAAAAATCCAGCAGATACTGTCAACTATTTAAGATATATGATGGCAACTACTTCCGTAGCATGTATACAAACGTCTACTGAAAACTGGAGGGTCTAGACGTATTGAGAAGGAACAGGGAATGAGACCAGTGCTCACGGTGAGAGGAATCACCCTGACAGGCATTCTCACTTATTCCCCCCACAGTTCTAGGAGGCAGGGCTATTATTATCCCCCCTTAAAAAGAAGAGGACGCGGGTTTCCCTGGTGGCGCAGTGGTTGACAGTCCGCCTGCCGATGCAGGGTACACGGGTTCCTGCCCTGGTCCAGGAAGATCCCACATGTCGCGGAGCGGCTAGGCCCGTGAGCCATGGCTGCTGAGCCTGCGCGTCCGGAGCCTGTGCTCCGCAATGGGAGAGGCCACAAGAGTGAGAGGCCCACGTACCGCAAAAAAAGAAGAGGACACTCAAGCACAGAGGCCAAGTGACCTGCCTGAGATCTCCCATCACGGAAGTGACTTACGGATTAGGCTGCGAACAATAATAATGTCAAACTTGGGTACACAGAATAGAGAGGTACAAATAAACACAAATATGTAAGCCTCATGCAGAAACCCTTATAGTATTATTACCTAAACTACTTAATATGGTAGCATTAAAAAAAGGTCTGCATTTTAAAGAAAATGTTCTATTTTTATACTTTGCCTTCAGATGCACTGCAGAAATAAGACAAGACACAGCCATCAGCAAATCAAACAAACATAAAAAACCATATCCCTCTTCTTGGATAGATACTTCCTGGAGCACATATGTTAGCAATACTATCTATCTGACAGAATTGTTTTCTTACTAAATCGTGGAATGTCCCCTCTCATAATTACTACAAGGGAGAGGGGCAAAGTGGCTGATGAGCTTTGCCAGCTGTTTTCTAGACACTAGGGCAGCTTCAGAACACTTTTCTCATCCATTGTCAAATGACATTTTGAGACAATCATGGGAGCAGAAACCATAGCTTTGGATCCAAGCTGGTGCCCAAGCCACTGATATGAGATTATTCTTTGTTAAAAAAAAAAAAAGAAAAGAAAACAAAGAGGAAAGAAAAAGAGCAACACTAAGGTTTTTTAAAAAATGAAAAAAGGGATCCTCCACTCCCCTAACTCAACTGTGAAAAAGAAACACGGGCACTTCTTTGGACGCTTACTGAAAAAGGACAGCAGCTTTCCTCATGCCACTGCATTTTTTGCTGCTGACAGCATTGGGTCTCTATTTTCGGGTTTCTGAGTCTCTCGCTGGCCATCTGGACCACACTCTTCCCAGCAAACCCTTCCTACTGAAGGCCTGTTGTGCAGGGAGAACCCACCCTGTGCTCGGGACCAGTGGAGGCTTTGCTCTTTGCTGCCTGGTCACAGGCTCTCTGCTCGGATCATGTTTTGATTGATGAATCTGTGAAGTTCCACCCTCCAGGTTCCACCCAGGAAGCCAGACCTTCAGCTGGGGCCACCTCCAAAGAGCAGCCACTGTGGCAGGAGTTTCAAGCTAACCAGCCTAGGCAGTGACTTCTGAGACAGGGCTCCCAACCCCCATCACACACAAAAAACTTCACTACCTGTTTTGTTGGAACATATGGGTAAATGTTAGTTAAAAAAAAAAGTTCATGTAAAATCATGGAAAGCTACAAAGGGGAAGGTGAAAAATCACCCATAAACCCATCCCTCAGAGATAACCATGACTACCATTTGGTGTATAACCCAAATGACTATTTTTATGTCCTTCTATCTTTCCATCTAGCTAGCTGTTCGCCTATCCATTTCTTCATTTATATACAAAAAAGAAATATATGAAATAGTTTCTTTACAAAAATGATGTCACATAGATATACTTTCTCCTCCTTACCAATACAGTGAGCTCACCTTCCTAAGTGAGTACACAGAGACCTACATCATGAGTGTTGAGAATAGCATGGTAGGCTAGTGAGAGAAAACTGTAATCTATTTAACTAAAGGTGACTAGAGTTTTTTTTAAAAATCAACTTTTTTTATTCTATAAGCAAGGCTGAAAACTTCCTGAAAATCAAATAAAAACTTAACAATACTCTATGACAACACAGTATGTATAACAATACACTACCCATTACCAATAAGTAAAGGTTTTTGAAAGATGTTAATTATGACTCTATTTAGAATTCTGTAAAAACACAAGAGAGAGATGAAAAAGGTGAAAATGAAGTTAAAGAAAGCTAAACAGCCATTCTGAATTCTAGGTAAACTTATATAGTTACTTTGAAATGCATTTTTTTCAAGTAAAAAAATCAGACTGAAAGGCACCTAAGGTATAGAATAGTTACTGGCTGGCTCTTGGCTCTTCTTCTGATTTCATTAATACCTTCAGCTCTGTCTCCTTCCCAGAATTTTCCCAGAGAAATTGTAAAACCCACGTCCCTAGCAACGAAAATCCGCGTCATGGGTTCAGCAGTGAACTTCTTACAGTGGAGCACCAGAACAGCCCAGTGGTTAAGGGCCCAGATCCTCAGTCCCCTGACTGCCACCAGCTGTACAGTGCTGGACACCTCACTCAGCCTCTCTCTGCCCTATTGCCATGGGTTGAATTGTGTTCCCTGAAAAGATGGTGAAGTCCTAGCCCCCAGAACCTATGAATGTGACCTTATTTAGAAACAGGATCTTCACAGATGTAATCAAGTTAAGATGAAGTCATTAGGCCCTAATCCAATATGATGTGTTCCTATAAGAAGAAGGAAATTTATAGACAGAGACACACAGGAAGACAGCCGTGTGAAGACGGGAGGCAGAGATTGAAGTTATGCTGCCAAAAGCCCAAGAATGCCTGGGGCTCCCAGATGATGAAAGACACAAGGACAGATCCTCCCCTAGAGATCTCAGAGGGTGCGTGGCCCTGCCAACACCAGGACTTCAGGCTTCTAGCCTCTGGAATTCTGTTCTTTTAAGCCACCCAATATGTGGTGCGTTGTGAGAGCAGCTCTAGGAAACAAATATCCTCACTAACATAGGTAAAGCACTTAGAACAATGCCTGTGAACTGTTAAGTACTAGATGAGTTACCGTCCTTGCCCCCATCACCCATTCAGTTAACGGTACCACGAATCACTCCATCGTGCAAGTCAGAAAACTGGGAGTTATTTACCTGAGACTACCACCCATTTCTCTCTCCTTCCACCCTAATACCCAATCAGGAAGCCAAGACCCAGTAACTGCACCTGTCTAACGTGACGTGAACTAGTCCTATTTCCTACTCTTCCTATGTCCACTTGCGATGGCTTTGCTGAGTCCTTGCCCACCTCTTGTCAAAGGTTCCTCAATTGTCTCTTTCCTCCCTGGGCTCATCTCTACCCAACAAACCCTTCACAGCACCACCAATAACATTCTTTATACAATTCAAATTAACCAGGTAACTCTTACGACTTTAAACCCCTTCTTCCTGCTCAAGGACTTGAGGAAAAGTTCCATGCTCATCCAACACGCCCTGGTGTATGAGCTGAGCAACTGAAAAGACTGCTCCTGCTTTCTCCCTTTCCACTGAACAACTTCTGTTTTTCAGGTGTGGAAATAAGTAAGGCCTTGAGACTCACTTCCGAAAGTCTGCAAGTAACTTGAGCATGTCTTCATTGGATAGCTTATTGCTGTCTTGCTTGTAGAGAGCAGAAAATCTGGCATTTTTGTCAAGGTTTCCAGATGCATCCTTAAACAACGTCCTGAAATAGCAAAACAACATGTCTAAGCTGTTTCCAAATGACCAAAATAAATCCATAACTTGACTCCGGTTTCTATGTGAAGACTAATTATTATTCCACTGGCTATAGCCCACAGAAATCTCATTATCTAAAGACATGGCATATATTTATGAGAATGAACACAACTAACTCAATTTACATAGAAAACATTTCCAGCAAATGGCTTGTGCTTAGGAAATAACATACACAGCCAAATGCTTAAGAAATAGAGACCACAAATAAAGAGGATCTGCAGGCCTCACTGGGCTGCCACCCACTCCCAGCTGGAGGCATGTGGCTGGAACCTGGAATCCCTGCTCTGCAACAAACACTCCTGTCCATCCTGCCAGTGCCAACACTGCTACCCTCCAGCTAGCGTCTCTCCTCTCTGTGTCTCTAGTAAAGGACTTTTCAGATATGGAGCTTACTTATTTTTCAGTTTTACATACTTAAATCCTCTTTGTCTCTGGACAAAAAAACAGAATAGGTCAGTCTGTCTGTCTGTCTGTCTGTCTGTCTACTATCTATCTCCATATATCTGTATCCATATAAAAGGAATAAAAGATGTTCTCCTTACCTTGCTGCCCAAGCAAATGGCATTCTGTACTGCCCTAGTCTTTGGCATGCCTGCTTGGCATTCTTCAGCACCTTCTGAGCAACCTTGAAGACATCAGAATAAAACCATGAGTTACTGTATCCCACAGACTAAACAACCTCTTATGGTAGTATCAGATGCATGGACAAGCACACCTTACTGCAGTGAATGTGGCTGGATTTATACTCAGTGTAGAGTATTCTGCTTCTCACATTCCCTAGCAGTGATTTTCAAAGACTATCAAATGAAAATTGTTTCCAAAATGTATGTCTTTTCTCTGGTCTTCACAGGCAACAAGCATGCCATTTCATAGGCCTTTCTATTTCTTCATGACTAAGGGCTATATATTATGAGTCCACTGAGTTATTAATAATTACCAATACTTGGTATTCATGCCAAAATATATCACATTACTAGAGTTTAAATGAGAATACTAATGAAAATACTAAGCTTTCCTGACTCCTAATGTGTACTGACTTATGCAGACTCCCCAGATTTGGGGGATATATATTCATTATTAAGACATTACAGGTATTGACTTAAGTTAGGCCAGTGTTTTCAATCACTATGTTCTTGTTTTCTAGGTATAAGTTACCATTACTTTCACTTCTAATGACTAATTTTGGTTTGTTGAGGGTGGCTGGATTAACTCTATAGTGCACAGGGAAGCAGATTTGCTTTTGGCCTATGTATGCATGGCAGGTCTATTCATCAACTATACCCCTATTGCTAAAGCAGATGACACCGAATTTCCCCAAATTTGCTTCTTCTGGAATACTGCATTGCTAGCACTACAAGGTGTGACTGATTCAGAGTCAGAGCGGGGGGCTGAAGGGTCTTTTACATTACTTAAGTATATCGGAGTCAAACCAGTTTTGGGAAATGTGACCTAGTGCCTGTGAACTAAAGTGTGCTCTGCAGAGCTGCAGCAGCAGCCCCACTGGGAGCCTGTCACGAATGCAGAGTCTTGGGCCCCACCCCAGACCTCCTGAGTCAGAACCTGCATTCTGACCAGACCGCCGGTGATCTGTGTGCGCCAGGTTTGAGAAGTGCTCATCTAGAAGACTCAGAAGGACAACAATAGAGCTCTCTGTCTCTGAGTAAAACTGAAACCAGCTGTGTGAGTCTAGAGCACTAAACCTCTCTGGGCTCTACTTTCCCACCCGAAAAATGAAGAGCTTGGGCTAGACTTGCTATTATCCGTTCCAGTTACTAAACATGATGATTCTACCGTAACCGTGGGGGGGAACTGCTGCCTTCATGAATGACTTGGAAAACACTTCTCGATTCAAACAGGTGTCGGGAGCTCATCCAGCCCCTCCCTTTCTTCTTCAAGTGGGGCATGTCCATGCAGGGACTCGGGGATCATAGAGTAAATGGTCTGCCTTCCTGGGGTGGCCATTTTTACTTACACATTTTCAGGTAGAAATGATTATTTTTAGGTTCTAACAGTAATGACTATGTTGTGGAGTAAAATGCAATATTTGCGTACAATTTAAAGCCAAAACAGGCCTCAAATAAGTTTCACTCTCACCTGTAGTGAACGAGGACTGAACTCTCAGACTTACTGAGGGTATAAATGGAACACAATATATATAAAAGTCAGAGTGAAAAACTCAATTTTGCCCTTTGGGTTTCCCCCCGCTTTTCTTTCTTTTTTAGAAAATCTATTCGTGGTGGACACCTACAGAGACTACTCCTAAAAATTTCCTCCAAAACAATAATTTCCTCCAAATGATGTTCTAGACCATCTTGGAAAACATGAAGAGACATTTTGATATACAGAAAAAATCATCCTTCAGCAAAATCTCTACCGAAGCTCCTCTTTTTATATGAGATGGTTGAGTCTTAATCTCTGCTTTAATTTACTGCATTGGAGGTGTGAACGCATGGCTGAGCCTTACGTTCCATAAGTAATGAAGCAGGAGCAAATTCAACAGATGCTCAACGGACCCTGGAAAGTGTGGCATCTAGCCTGGGGGGTATGTGATTTTCACACCAGCGTCAGCTGCCAAATTTCAAACCATGCGCGTGGCAGGCAGAAGTAGCAAAGCTGGTGCATACCAAACTTGGAAATGTGATGCATACGTGGCGGGGGAGTAGATCTTATCTTGGGCATTCATTGATTATCAATCAAACCATCAAACAACTAAAAGAGCTTCTCATCCAAGGTTTTACAGACTTGATTTTAAAAATAAAACTGTTTCTCTCCAGAGACCAAATTTTACTCTGCTTTTTATCAGCCAGAAAGGCATATGTTTGAAGCCATGTGCCTGGGTAAATGGGCTTCTCCTTGACTGGAGCTGTAATAATTGATAATGACATCCTCCTATATGCGTCAGTGATTTAGTACCCACAGCACTGTCTCGTATGTAGGTGGTGGGGGGGGGGTAGCAACATCATCTTTCAACTACAGATGGAACACCTGGGGCGCAGAGAGGTGACATGATGTATCCAGGCTAGTTAGGAGCTCAGCACCCAGGTCTCTGACTCCTGGAACCTGTTCTTTAAAAACCGTCCTGCATCTTGGTGGACACACCTGTGATGTACAGTGGCCAAAAAGAGGAAGACAGGAAGCTCTGAATCACTCAGAAAACCCCAGTTAGAGCCTCTGGGGTGTCCCCTCCTACTGCTGACCAGTCCATGTCAATGTATCAGGGTCTCAGATGACCACTAATACAAAATTCTTTTTAAATAACTAAAAGTACTGTAAAACTGGCACAGGACAGCACTCAACAGCTGACTGGAACCAGGTAGCTCAATGTGCTAGAAAATGACAGTCAAGTGCCAGTTGGCAACTCCAGCTGTGGGACACTGAGCAGGTAACTAAACCTTCATAAACCTCAGCTCTGGGGAGTGTGAAAGGTATTCTTGGCCTAGATGACTTCTAATATTCAATAACTCTACTGTATGTCCACACCTAGGCACTCCCCAGGTAATGAACAAACACCAAAGTAATGAAAACACACCAAACATACAACTTGTACGTTTCCTTTCCCTCTTCCACCTAATGTCACAACACCTCTGCCACCGTAGCCCCATCCCACCTGACAAAACACAAAATCTGCTGACACTATCGGCTAGATCATCCGAGTCAGGTCACCTCCTAGTCTCCAGTCTCACATTTAAGTGTAAATGGACCCAAATTTATAATTCCAGGACCTTGGAGACATGCCAACAAGTGGAATGAACTCTATTTAAATACAATATACGTACTTTTTAATGATAGAAAGTTTACTACTAAGCTGGAAATTCCTTTGCCAATTATTTCAGGATGTCAGGATAGTCTAGGCAAATGAAGTATTTTATTTACACATGGAACTACTTTTCACTGAAAATTGGACACACAGGTTAACTATAAGACAATCTATGAGACTAGTCTACATCTCTTAGAACATAAATATGGCTTAACTGTGATTTCTTTAAGCATTTCTATATGCATTTTTTTCTGATTGCTGTTAATCATCACAAAGCATGCAGGTCATCCGTACCTTAGAAGAGTCTGAACTTTTCATGTAGGGCTCAGCACCATGGGTGATGCTCCCCTGAAGCACTTTTTCAATTCTAGCCACAAGAAATATATCAGGATGAGGGCACGTGACTGAAAATATTCCCTAGGGAACAAAAGATTTTCTTCCATGAGCAGAATTTACAGCCACATTAAACTAATCCCATCAACATGAAAGATTCTCAAGCAGCCAAGAGCACTGACACAGTACAGCTATTCAGAAGCACCCAGGGCCAAACTGGTTAACTCATCAACAGTTCATCATCTGATCAAAAAGCCTATCTGGTGGAGGAGGCAACTAGCAGAAAGTTTAGAAAAAAGAAATCAAAAACTACTTCTTCTCTTTCAGCTTGCTTTTACTGTCTCATTATATATGCTGTCAATATAATTAACCGTCTCATTTACCCCAGTTGTGCATTACAAAGTTTCATTACGTATTTACAGAGCACGTGCAAAAGAAGCCTTATTGGCATGACCGCTGGGCTCACGCTGCCCCCACCTGCTTCGGATACTGCATGGCGGCTTCGTGAAGGATGTCCTGCAGGGCAGGCGAGCTCTGCCTACCGCCGTTCATCAGAGACGGGGATGTGGTGGCCAGCATCTGCCTCACTGAGAAATGGTTCAGGTCCACGTGGAAATCGGCAGAAATCTTTCGGTTGTATTTTATGTCAAACAGGGATAGAGTAACAAAGAAAGGCTCGACCTGAACAAAACAAAACAATCCAGACCATCACTATGGCTCAAACTGTCAGGAAAAAAGAACGCTGCTATCAGAGAATAAATGACTAGACCTACGTGTGATTGTTGCTATAAATTACTGCTAAAGAGCAATAGCCTCCACACCTGTCCTGTATCACAAACATCCTGTCCAGGCAGCGGAAACAAGCCTCGGCACCTGTACCACAAACATCCTATCCAGGCAGCCGAAACAAGCCTCGGCACCTGTACCACAAACATCCTGTCCAGGCAGCCGAAACAACCCTCGGCACCCTGATCTAACACCGCACCGCCCTGATACCAGGAACTAGGTCTGAATGTCCCAGCTGCATTGCAATAGGCACATCTGAAACCTCTGAATAGGTTTTTTAATCTTTATTTTTTAAAAGGAAAATTACATTTGTAGTGGGTCCTTCTTCATTTTCAGCAACACAGCATTGCAAATTGAAAGATAAATCATTGCACTTGACAAGAATTCTTTTTCCAAACTTTTCTTCAAATGGCTTCACTTCTGGCTCAGCTGATGAGAAGTCAAGCTTCTTTAAAAGAAAATGCAAATATATCAATGTATTATGCTCTCACTAAAAAAAAAAAAGAAAAATCCCATAATAAATGTATCCTAAGGAAATTGCTTAAAATATGGAAATGCTATATACCTTAATTTACTCACAACAGTGTTACTATTTTATACATTTATATAGTATATAATAATGGTCAAATAAATGATGCTGTATCTACTCAATGGATCATTATGCAGAGCTTAAAAATTATTGTTATGAACAACTCAAGTGTCCATCAACAGAAAAATCTATAAGCAAAATGTGGTGTATATATACAATGGAATATTACGCAGTCATAAAAAGTGGAGTTCTGACACAAGTTATAACAGGGACGGACCCTGAAAACATTATGCTAAGTGGAACAAGCCAGACATAAAAAGGCAAATATTGTATGCTTCCACATATATGAACTTCTTAAATAGGCAAATTGATAGAGACAGAAAGTAGAATAGAGGTTACTGGGGGTGAGGGGAAGGAGGCATGGTGGGCTGTTGTTTCATGGGTACAGAGTTTCTGTTTGAGAGGATGAAAAAGTTCTGGATATGGATAGTGGTGACAGTTTTACAGTAATGTGAATCTACCTAATGCCAGTGAATAGTACACTTAAAAATGGTTAAAATGGTAAATTTTATATTATGCATATTTCACCACAATAAACAAAAGATCATCAAAAAGCAAATATATATATATATGTGTATATATACGGTTATGAAGTCTGTGAAGAGACATAGAAAAATACTTATGTTTAAAGATAAATGGTTAAAAGAAGTTCTATAAAAAGACCACAAATGAAGAAGAGGAAAATATGGGAGGAAACACAGCAGAACAGTTGGCCCCTCAAAGCAGCCCTATCTGTAGGCAACCCTGGAGGCCCTCCCAAGCCGTGTTTTGGATTTTTTGGGGACACAGATGTGGACCTCATGTACTGCAAGGCTTGTATTTGCAACTGAGCCTGGGCTAGTCAGAAAATATCACAGTCTACTGGTCATCTGTAGCGATGCTTGCTATTTTCTGATGGTGATTTTGGGGGGTAAATTATATATGTTCTTCATGGACTTGAGAGTGTCTTTGGATAAATCAATTTTCAACAATCTATTAAATATCAAATATTCACAATGGTTGTGCTATGGTAATGAGATTACAGGTTGTTTTTATTTTTTCCTCTTTCTCCTGAATTTTCTATATTGTTATACTGCTTGTTATCCAAAGTATATAAATAAGCAAACAAACAAACAAATAATCTAACAAAGGTTTTCTTTCCTTCAACTAGTTTAAATATTAAAATAGTTCTTACCTGAGCATCTGGGTCCAAGTAAAAAAGTTTAACTCTGCTTTCACTTTTCAGCTTGATTTCTGCTTCTCTGGTACTCTGATAACAAGATAAAGAGAAAACAAAAATTACATTGAAAAAACCCTTTTCTTACAGAGATGTCTAAATATGTTTGAAAGCTACCCCATCCTGAAGAGCCAGACTGCCAGACAGCTCTGCCCTCATCTTGGAGGGTCACCTGCATGTCAATGAACAAGGATAGGCTATCCAGTATGTAGCATACAATGTAAGTGCTATGGGGTAAAAAGAGAAGACTTGATCCCTGCCCGTATGAAGCTGATAATCAACTGCAGCCAAAACCAATGCAAAGAAAGCAAAAGAGAATAACTAAGCATTAATAGCAAGAAAAGCTTCATAAAGTCATGGAATAGGGGACAAGCCTTGAATGAAGGGGTAGAATTCAGATAGCAAAAAGGAGGAAAGCATGAGCATTTCAGACCAAATGAAAAGGATGCACAGAAAGGATAGATACTGAGAGAGGAAATGAGCCCAAAGGGTAGAAAGGACTTAGGGTCCAGCCTGAGACTGAGGGTACAAGCAAAGGAAGAGGAAGGCATATGTTTTGGATGGTGGAATAAAGAAAACTGTGGCATATCTTGAAGGACAGCCATAGGTGTCGGGAGCAAGCAAGGGGAGAATTGCTGATTCACTCAATAAATATTTATGAGCACATATTTTATGTCAAGCTAGGGACACAAACATGAATGAAATGCAGTTCCTATCCCCAAGGAACACCATCTGGGAAGACAGAAAATAAACAGCAATATGAATGGCAAAAGAAATCGTACGTACAGTGAGCTAACCTGCACTAGGGGTGGCCGCCAGGAAAGAGCTCCCAGAGGAAGGCCCATCTTGAATGACAAGGACATTTGGCCAGAAAAGGAGAGAAGGGCATTCTAAGAGGAGGTACTACAGGTATAAAGGTACGAGTCACACCTGAGCAATGATCAAGTCATTCATTACAACTGAATGGTAGTACATGATGAAAAAAGTAGAGAAATGAGTCAGATTTGTATGGTAAGGTCTGGAGATTTCACTCAGAATCCAAAAAATCCTGCGATATTTTAATCAAGGGAATAAAATTACCAGTTCTGCATTTTAGATCCACCCCTCGGGTAGGGCTGAAGGTCCCTAGGAGGTCCACATGGTCTCTCCTGAGTTATCACAACAGGCTCCCAGTCTCACAGCAAGGCCCATAACAAATCCCACCTTCCTAGCTTGGCTGGCCTGCTGACTGGACAATCCACTAATTTGGGAGGAAGAGCAGGTTTGTGGAGAAGATGGTAGAGTCTGGAGGTGCCTGCAGGATTTCTAACCGGAAACATCCAGTAGACACAGGGTATTGAGCACAGGGTGGGGAGGAAGGGACGTGAGCACAGGGTGGGGAGGAAGGCTGGAGTTACAGACCAGGAGAACATCAGCATAGAGGTGAGGATGCAAGTTTTGGGGGTGGGTGAGAGTCCCTGGGGGAAAGTGTGAAGCGAGTCTGTGGACAGAAATCCAGGGGCCCCAACACTGAAGGGATGGACAGAAGAAGAGAAGTCATTCAGGGAAAGAGACATGGTGGCAGAGACGGGGGCTGGAGAAGTGGGACATGGGAACAGGGAGAAGAGGGAGCTTCTTAGACATTCACAAGATAGAAGTCATCTCCAGCCACGTTATGCCACACCTGATGCCTCTAAATCTATATCCTGTTCTTCCTGGCAGTCATAGTTCTTAATAGAATGTCCTCTCTCATCTGCTCCTTTGCCCAAAGACCATGAGTCACATCTCAGCACATAATGGGTGGTGACAGCCACAGGGGAGAGGGCTCTTGTCCTCTCTGCTGGTGGCTTAAAGAGGTCTACTATTACATTTCTAATCACGGCCAATGAGAAATAAAGCATCTTAATTTTCTCAGCCATGTAGTTGTTGTAACAGGTTCTTAGCAATGACCCAAACTCTACCCTGACCATATGTGACAAACTATCTACATCTAGCAGAATGAAATGACCACCAGAATGCCAGCTAAGAAACTGGGTTCTAGTTCTTGTTCAGTTGTTAACTGGCTGCATGAACTTGAGCAAGCCACTTAGCCTCCTTGAACTCTATTTTCATTTCTGAGTGGAAGTGTTCAACAAGATGATGGCTCGAGTCTTATTCTACAACAAAGTTTATCTTGATGCTCTCCCTGCAGCTTTAAGGCTTCTGGAGGCTCAGGGGCATTCCTACAAATCATCGGCTCATGCTTACAGAGGACAGGGTATGCCTGTGGCTGGGGACGGGGGTGTGTAGGACAATGTTTTAAATCCATCTTGCCCATCCCCTTATCCTAATTTTTCAAACCAAAAGAGCCAGAACACGTGCATGTAGAATACACTTAACTGAACCCAAAGAATTTGCTTTACTTTGTATACAACCCATGGCGTTTCCTAACAAAAACATCAGTACTAGGTGCTGCGAGCCACCACCAACAGTAATACATTCTCCTGAATTTTTGCTTGAGTCCTTCAACAAGAGCAAACGCTATGATCTCAGACACTGGAGCACAGCAATGGGTTCTTAACGTAGATGCATTTCCTCATGTCTTTCTGAAAGATGCTTGTTGACTCAAGTGGAGTAGGAGATGAGAAATAAATAAAGCAAGAAAGACTGCTAAGAGCTCTATATAATTAGAAGACAAACACAGATGCAGACACATTAACAGAAAAAAAAAAAAATCAACAACTAGCCAAAATAGACTCAAAGTATCCTGATGTTGCCACTAATATCCAAGGGATATATTCTTCACTAGAAAAACCGTTTAATGGGGAAGAAGGGACAACGTTAGATGTAAAAATAACGTGAAAGCTTATAATCCACCTTGCACACACTGACAGCTCTTCTATGAGATAGATGAAAAGCAGGCTCAGCTTCTTAAAGCTCCTCCCATCCTTCCCAAGGCCCAGAGTGCTTTAAACAGATGGGACACCTGATAAACAGTGTTTGAAAGAATTACCAAGTAAAACCTAGGCAGTAAGAAAATGTGGCTCGGGAAGGGCAGGGCTTTCCCCCAGAGCCAGGGAATAATAAATATTTGAAAGCATCATAATGATAAAAGCAAATATTTGTTGATAATAGCCAACATCTCTATGCTAGATATTATCCTAAGTGCACATTTAAATTTGGTACAAACTTAGGAGGCAAGTCTTATTATTATCCTTGTTTAAGAGAAAAACACTGGGGCTCGAGGGGTAAATACTTTGCCCCAAATTCACAACCCTAAGCAGAAACCTGGCTTCTAACTGAGGCTGTCTGGCTTCAGAGCCCAGATTCTTTAACTATTAGACCAGAACAAAATAGGTAAAGAATATGAACAGGCAAGTCAGAGAGCAGGAAAACCAAATGGCAAATAAATATACAAAAATATGAAAAATACCACTACTAAAACAGTGGGATACAAATTAAAGCAGTGAAACATCATTTTTCACTCCTCTGGTGAGTATGCAGAGAAATGGGAATATGAATTGTTACAACCTTTTGGGAAAGTAACCTGGCAATATTTAAAGCACTAAAAGCACAATAAACTGTGACCCAGAAATCCCACCTTGGGGAATTCCTCATACAGAAATAAGAGCATGAGTATTTCAGCTTATAAATACATCATGATGTTTAATGTGCACTGTTTGTATAGGCTAAAAACTGAAAATTATCTAGATGCTCATGAATAGGGAGATGGCCGAATAAAGTGTTCAGTATCCATATTTGGAATATTATGCAGCTATGAAAATGAGTGAACTAGATCCTCTATGGCCCCAGGGAGACATCTATGAAAAATTTTTAAGTCATAGAACAAGTTTCAGAGTAATATATATATCATGAGCATATTTTTAAAAATAACTAAAAACACTGCATATGTGTAAATGTTTCCATGAGCAATTGGTTCGGTAAAGAAACAATTATAACAGGTTAATAACATCAGTGCTCTCAGGAATCTGGGGATGGAGGTTGAAGGGAAAAGATGAACTTTTCTTTATACAACTTTGAATATTTTTACTTATTATAGCAAGTACATTTATTTTCACTTAAATTTTAGTAAAGACAATAAAATAAATTCCTGTAATAAGTACTTTCACAGTCTAAGAGCCCACAAAACATAGCTGTAAAAAAATATCCCACAGGGCTTCCCTGGTGGCACAGTGGTTGAGAGTCCACCTGCCGATGCAGGGGACGCAGGATCGTGCCCCGGTCCGGGAAGATCCCACATGCCGTGGAGCGGCTAGGCCCATGAGCCATGGCCGTTGAGCCTGCGCGTCCGGAGCCTGTGCTCCGCAACGCGAGAGGCCACAACAGTGAGAGGCCCGCGTACCGCAAAAAAAAAAAAAAAAAAAAAAAAAAAATCCCACAGACTATGCCATCCAGCACTTCTCAAAGTGACAGAGACCAGCTCTGCTCTTAAAATAACCTGTGGTCAGTCCATACCGTAGATGCAGGAAGAACCCAGCTGGTTCTTCCCCAAACCCTGTTGCTGGTCCTACCCACTGCCCATCTAATAATTCAGTATAGAGGAAAATAGAGAGAGAAAAGTGACAATGACAGAGCCATTCTCTATAAAAACGGACACTTCTCAGATACTACAGAAGAGAATGATTTGTCTAAAACAAAGGCTATTCCCCCCACTCCTGTATTCTCTAAGTTTAATCACTAATGATACACCCTGACAATGTTTTCTTCCTTGTCTTAAGAGGCAGTTATGAACCAAACATTCAAGAGTTTCCAGAAGAACTACCATAAAGTTTAGGCATACCCTGTGTCTTCAGTTTATCTCTGAGCAGGGAAAACAATCGAAGGCCAGAGCATCATATTTTGAGGACGGCTCGTCAGGAAAATACTGTGTTGACTGTTGGCTCATTTAAACAGAATGGGTTGCAAACAGGAAGACTTAGCAAAATCCTTTGAAGCCAGAATACATACTTTTAACTTAAAGAGCTGTCATGATTTGTTTCCACTACTTCCATGATATCTAACTCCCAGGGACCATCATCTCATCCTCTGTGTCACAAAGCTATAATAAAGCATTCTAGATAAGGAAGCCCAAGAAATGGAGCACCAGCTGACCTCACAAACACAACCCTAGCCGGTTCCTTTGTATCATAACACAATGACATAATTTTCTGGATTAGGATACAGAGAAGGAAGCATTTATTACAGATGTGGTTTAAAATCTCAGAGAAGGTGTCTGTGAAACTGTTTGGGTTCTGACAAGTACTGCTGAACTTGGCCTCCTGATGCTCACTCAACCTCAATGAGACCATAAAGTCTGAGACACCAGACTCTAGCCTGTGTTCAACTGTGGAAGATTTACCAAGAAAGGTAAATTCATTCACTATAAAGAAGTTACAAGGTAACAGAATGGGAGCAATTTTGGTTCAACAGGAACCACATGGGGAGGCCAAACTAAGAGTGAGCAGCTGTTTTTTGAGTACACAAAGAGCTCAAAAATAGAAAAGCTATGGAGGAAAATATAAGGTGGGAGCATGAGGGTTTTCTTCATACTACCTTTACACAGGAGGTGATATATATACATACATACATATATATATATTCATTTCAATGTTACCTAAGGTAAATGTAACCAGAAAAAAATATTTATCAAATAAATAGTAGTCGGGTTTACCACATGATCATATTACCCCTTGACATTGTAGGGAAGAAATCAATTAACTAACTTTGACTACAGTTTGTGTTTATTTCATAAAAATGTTTATAAGACTGTGTACTCTGATACTATAAATGCTGTTACGTTTAGAACAAACATATGTTTGGCTCCATTTTAGACAATAGGAGGAAAAGAACAGGTTTTAGGGTATACACAGTGTGTCCCCATAAGAAAACAATAGAGATGTTCAGTACTAAATGTACAAGCAACAAAAGGGCCAAGAACATACAAAATATTCTGAAAACCTAATTCCATATCACTCCTACTGTATGTCAAGGGCCCCTCCATCACATTCCACAATGAGACACCAGCTATTTTTGTACTAAAACAACTTCCTGTCGCTCATATCCTGTTTGGTTATGTTTCCGTCACAGTGGAAAACAAAAGCCGGGGCAACAGGATGAATGAAGCAGAAAGAGGAGTTGACCTGAGTGGAGCCTGCCATTAAATTACACCTTTGCCTGCCCCCACTGTTCTAGTCCTTTCTCTGCAATCTGATGTAACTGTGGCCTGATCTCCCCATGGACCTTTCCCTGGTACTGCCCTCTTAACCTCCTCACCCCGACTAAACTCTCCCTCCTTGCCTAGCTGTGCAACTCGAGCCTCCCTCCCCCTCCCACACGCCCTCCCACCCCTATTCAATCTCACACTCTGGAATCCATTCCTTCTAAAATCAGGATGACCAGGTATCAATCAACCTCCTTCCTTTTTTAACAGGTACAAATGATCCCACCCCAGATACACTGGAGGGGGTTATAAATAGTCAAAACCACTCACACTCGGGGCCCTGGATGATGAAGGGGCTGAGAGCCAGGCACACTGGTGCCTGAGCCCCTCACACTGCACTTCTGCCACCAAGCAGGCGGACAAGAGGCATCACCAACAGACACCTGCCCCACAAGTGGGATGGCAGCATGCTGGTGAATAACAGCACACCTTAATTTTCTTTTTTTTTCTCTTTGAAAAATTACCTTCTGCACTTTTTCTACCTTCTTAAATTAAAATAGTTTAAAAACACTTGAGAGCTGGGGCGGGGGGCGGGAAACAACAGTTAAGTCCCTTATAATGCTGCACTTTTTAGGTTCTGACCATGATCCACAGTTAAGAAATACATTTACATCACAACCCAACACACACATACACAAACACACTCACTCTCTTTCTACATATATATATCAACATATGATATATGCATGATATACACATATATCTTAAATAATATCTATCATTATTAAAGGCAGTGCACTTTACTATCCTCTATTCAATTCTATCCATTTTTTTATTCTGGGTCACATAATGTTGAGCTAAAGAAGCCTGACACAAAGAGTCATATGTATGATTCCACTTTTCGGAAGGTCTAGAATAGTCAAAACTAATCTACAGTCATAGAGGTCAAAACAACGAGAACGTCAGCTGGGATGGAGGATACAAGACAGTCTGCCGAGGTGCTGGAAATGTTCTATATGTTGGGGGTTATGTGGGTGCACAAACGTGAAATCCATCAAGCTATACAATTAGGGCCTGAGCATTTTACTCTATGTAAGTTCTACTTCAATAAAAAAAGAAGACAAAATTTAAAAGTAAATGAGAAATGGAGATTGAAACCAATTAATTTAATTTAATTAGACCAATTTAATTACTTTTTACCAATAGCTTCAGCTAACTTGGTCATTACCCACCAGTTTGAAAAACATCTTCAAATATGTTTTATAAATATGTATATATATATATATTTTTTTTTAAAGAATAAATATATGTGATATATATCTCCTTAGGTCTTAGGATCAAGGAATTCTGAAGGCCAGGTAGTAGTAGGCAGTGAGAGAAGAAAGGAAGGCACAACTCCTGTTTGTCTTCACAAGAAAAAAAACATTTCTAATTAATCAACATTAAGCTCAAATAATATGACTCTTCTCCTAGGTATCCACTGTGTTCACCCAGTAAGTGTAGAAAGTTAACTTTTAAAATTCTAGATTGCACTACATATATTATCTGTTTCAACAGAGATTTTGCTTTGAGAAATCATGAACCCCAAAACATAACAAAAAAGCGAATCTCAATGCAAAATATGACACACAGAAGTTCATAACATGAAAGCACAAACACACAAGCTAAACCCTTCCCAGCCTAGAAGGAGGTTACAATGGTAGCACTAAAATTAGCTTTAATAGGCAGGTGCTAAAAAGATACTGTGGTAACAGTCAAGTGCTAAAGAAAAACAATGCTCTGAAGTCCTAGCCAGGGAGGGAGATTTTATATTTTAGAACAGCTATGTTGTCTTAAAGTAAAGGTCAATGTTGAATGCTAGTCTATTTATAATGGTATATAGATAAACCATGTTTTCTATTACAGTGTTTAAGATACGGGTGTGTAGCGTCTCTATTTCACTGTATTCACACACACACACACAAAAGAATAGAAAGGCAATAACAGAGTAAGAATATAAAGGGCCAAAGAAGACAAGGATATTTCTCTCATTTAAAAAGAATTATTCAGAGATGCACACAAGGAGGCAAGTACAAGGATATTCATTGTGGCACTGTTTGTAATAGAAAAAATTGGAAATAATAGAACTGCTAAAATAAAATGCTTACACAATGCAATAAAGGGTATGAATTAGATCTATATACCAACTTGGATGGATCTCAAAAACAAGGCTAATTTAAAAATAAAAACAAGTACAGAATAATATGTTAGCATTTATATAATATGTTAAACGTACAAAACACAGCCACATATTATTACGATAGATATATTGGTAAAGATATGAAAATCAAATGGAAGTATTTCCAGAAAACTGGTTGTGGTTCCAGGTTGTGGGGGAAGAAGGGAATGGAATACAGATGATGTTTAAAAAAGAATTTCAAGTATAACTGATATTTTTATTTCTTTAAAAAATGTTGAAGCTGAAAAGACAACACAGTAACAGGTGTTGAATCTGGGTGGTGGGAATATGGTTGTTTTGATCTTCGTGCTTTTCAGTAACTTTTTGAGTTTCTCAAGATTATAAAAAACAGGTATAACTTTTTTTTTTTTTTTCATTCAGACTGACCCGGGAAAAATTCATATAACTCAGGCAACCCTCTTTGGTTCAGTAACAAGATTATTACTTATCCATCCTTTTTGGAATTGTCTCTATTAACTTGAATAGGGGAAGCGTATGTGTGAACATATTAAGTAACATGTTACTATGGAAACATTTACCTGTGCACCTTGGTTATTTCTTCAATACTTCTAATGTGGCATTAAATATTATGTGGGGAAAAAAAAGAATAACAAAAAGAGAATACTTTGTAAGGCACTTTCTGGAAAACAGACTCAAATCCGACTTAAGAAGTCAGCCATGTGTTTCACCTCACCAAATGCTGAAGTCAAAAAATAGCAGTAACTACACCATGATTTTAATAATTTACTCTAATGTATTTGTTAATCCTTTCAATATCATTCTATGAAGAGCAGAAGATTTAAGATGATGTTACCTTGGCAAGTTCAGGCAGGTAGCTATCTAAACCGGAAACGGAACCTTCTATTTTGCTTTGTTCATCATCTAAAACAGCAAAACAGATTACCTAAGTCACTCACAGTTGAAAGCATTTTATTTAAAACAAGAGGAGGAAGGCCGTTTCTCTTATGTGCCCTTTCACACAGTGGTTTGCAACTCTGGATACCAAACAGAAACACCTCAGAGCTTTTAAAAAATGCTGATGCCAGGCCCAGTGGTGAGAGCTGAACATTTGATGGCTGGAGCAGCACGGACAGTGTCTAACCAGAACTGTCAAGGGCTATGGACAGCAGCACACATGGCCACACCCACCAGGCACCAGCCCAGGCCAACTAAACCAGAATCTCTGGTGGGACAAAGGAAAGAGTACTTGTTAAAAGTCTCCAGGGACTTCTAAGGCACAGCCAGAGTTGGGAATCACCTGTCCAAGGGCCTGAAATAAAACACGAATTGTCAAGAACATAGCCAGATTTTCCCAACCAATTTAATCTGTGGCTTCTGCCCATCCTAACTTTGACTTGAAAATTCCAAAGGATATGATTAATGATAACAATAAAAACTATAATTAGTATTTGAAGTGCCGACTCTATGCCAGGTACTTGAGATACATTATCTTGTTTAATCTTCCCATTGACCAGCAAGTTCTGTTTTGATTCCCATTTTACAAGAGAGTAATCCAAGGCTCTGAAAACATAAGTGGCTCGCCCAAGGTCTCACGGCTGAAAAATGGTATTGCTGGGACTTGAACTCAGGTATTCCTTTCTGCCTCCAAAGCTGTGATTCTTCTCATTATACAAATGATGTCAGGGTAGGACATTCTACTGGGACAAAATCTTTGCTGACAGGTTATCTCTAAGGAGCTCACGTCTGTCCCACCTCCATGTACCTCTGCAGTAATCTAGCTACTTCCTGTGCCCTCTGGCAAAACAGAAGACACCCGCAGAGTGTGCATGCACCTGGGGAAAGCTATACCTGCCTACCTTCATGAGAGTCTCCGTTTCGCTTTTCTTGCATTGCAGCTTCAAAGTTGAGCTGGAGAATCTTGTTCAGAGTTGTGATCCACTCTTCCATTTCCACTTCACTGTCTGCTGCCAAAAGGTAACTACTTTTGTCCTGCATCTTGAGCTCAAAAGCAAAACGCCTGACTTTGTTGTTCTGAAACAGAAAAAGGGTAAAGAGACACATTTCAGAAGAACTGGAACAGCCTTAAAAATTCTTCTCTTTATTATCTGCTGATGGGTACTATCTCATCGGCATTTCGGACCAAGTTATTTAAAAAGGCAAGCCCCTTCCCAATAAACCCCCATCTGTATCCACCTTCCCTGAATTATTTTCTTCATGGCTTTATTTCCCCATCTGACACATTACACATTTTACATATTTATTTGTTGTCTGTCCCATCCAATGAAATGGAAGCTCTTCAGAGCAGAGATTTCTTTTGTTCAGTGCTACATCCCTATTTCTAGAACACTGCTTGGCAAATAATAGGCTCCTGAAAAATATCTGAATGAATGAAATTTCATTGAAAATTTTCAGTTCCTCTAGCTCCTATCATTTTTAATGAAGTAGTATGTGGTATCACATTTTAAAAGCAAACCATTATCTACCAATATGTCTGATTTCCTTACCTGGAACTTTCTCATCATTTATGAGGCCCAAAAGGTATTTAGACACCATGTCTACCTTCCTCCAGCTTCCCTCGTGCCTCCAGCTTTTATGCCTGTGAAAGGGTATCTTACTCAAAGTATAAAAACCGCAGTCCATGTGCATTAAATGACGAAGGATGAATGTGCACGAGGCCAGGGTTTCTCCACTTTGGCACTATTGACGCTTGGGGCCAGTAACTGTTATGGGGACCGTCCTGTGCACTGTAGCCTGTTTAGAAGCAGCCTGGCCTTACTCCTTGGATGCCAGTAGCATAGCCCCCCAGTTGTGAAGATCAAAACATGTCTTCAGATATTATCAAACATCCCCTGGTGGGTAAAATCGCCCTGGTGACTGCACTAGATAGAGGTTCAGCTCCGAGGAACATGACACAAGACTCCTGGTACTTACAGGCTGAGGGACGTGACATCACAAATTCCCACCAATGTGCGGCGTCCGAGCAGAGCCTTCGCCCACTAAAATTCTAGCTGGTTAGCCGCAGTCCCTGAGGGGGCTCTCAGTGAATGTCTCGGGGACAGGGTGGCCCTCCCAAAGTCGCCTCTGTGACCTCTGCAGCTGGTTCTCAGGAGAGAACTGCTCCCAGCAGAGCATGCAGACCACTGTGCACAACGCCTCACACCTCACTTCACAGAAAGAGTCAGAGAAGGGGTCAAAGGCCAGATATGAAAGGAGTTCTCTCCCCGGCACTCCTCACCTACTCATTACTATGAAAATAAGTTAAAAGTAGGGTGAGCATTAGGCCTTGATTCTGAATTATTCCTCTTTCTGAGCCTCAGTTTCCTTATCTGCAAAATAAGTGTAATCAACTTCAAGGTTCTAAAATACTTTTAGGGCTCAAGATTCGTAACTGGATTCTTTTCAGGTCTAGTTTTAAATTTTAGCATAGGCATTTCTTTGAACTCATAGCATTTAATCAGCTCATATTTTTACAATGTCCAAAAGCAATATTAAAAAAAAAAAACCTGAAATACTTAAGCCTCAACTTTTGGAGGTGAGCTTACAAACAGATGTGGAGATAAAAACAAATTATTTAAACATATTGAAGCCTTAGACACAATTCGTTAAATGTAAAACACCATCAGCCACACCTGCAAAAAGAATATGAAGGAAGGGATGGCCACTGAAGCCAGAACTTTAGATTCCGAAATGTATTCCAGAGACTGAGTGATTGGGGACTCCGTACTGTAAATCACCTATACTCTGCTGAAGACAGGCAACAAAACTCTTATAAAACAAAAGTAATTACTGCTACTTTCCAAATGAGTTGCCAAATATATTTAGTTTTGCTTTAAACATTTTTTTAAAGTCAATGCCAGAAAACTCAACTAAAATGTAACTGAAAAGGTCTCTCAGCTTAAGAATCCAAATGGAACTCCTACTTGGCAATCCCACCCAAGAAGTTACTTCACGGTCATTGACAATTCGCTCTGGTACTCCTTCCTTTATGCTGTGAATAAACATACTTTGATATAATTTGGTTTCTACAGTGGCAGCTTTCAGCTGAGTTTGGGTTACAAGCTGAGAGTGCCATGTGCCAATTAGCTGTTGATGCAAAAATAATTCTCAATGAATATTAAGTGGTGCTATCACCTTGATCTAGGGTTTGGTCCTGCACTAGAGGACCAAAAACAATGTTTTTTTTTGGGGGGGGGGTTGTTTGTTTTTAAATTAGTCACCAGTAACTAAAAATACCAAGATTTAACTAAAATTTTGTATTTCTGGTTTTCCTGAACCAGATGAGCTGGCAACCTTGAGCTGGCAGTGCCACCCAGCACATCAGCTGCCCCTTTAAACGGGACCACTTGTGCTCCAGTTTGTCACAGTCCCCAGCATTTCCTATCACTTTACACCCAGGCCTCTTCTTTCACTTAATTTATCTGCTTGGCCCCTGTAGCCAGCTGAGTTTGGACCCCCAACTTCCATGCTGACCACGATGAAGCAACAAGGTCTGGACTTATTCTCCCAACATAACTACTAGAAATAACTGGGCAAAATAGATGAAACAACTGTTTTTAGGTATTTTGCAACCATCAGGGCAGCCCTGTGATCCCTGATAGAAAGGAAATAGATGAGGTGAGCCCTACCATCACCTCATCACTTCCTGCCTGGAGGCCATATCTGGACCCAGGAAGGTGAGCCTGAACAGAGTCCAACAGTCTTGCTAACTGAGGAGGCTGCCCAGAGTTCAGAAGACCCAGGCGGCTAGAACATGCAGGACAGAGTCTCCAGAACAAGAACAGACTTCTCAGCACAAATAGATAATAGAGATCTAAACTCAGTAAAAACTCATTCATTACATGTTTATTTTCTCCTTATGTCATGCCTTAACAAAAAAGCTTACCAAAAAAATCAAAATCAAGACACAATAACCTAAATTTCAGGTCACCATAGATAAGAGATAAGGAGAAGACTGTGAAGAATAGGGAATAACATAAGACTCCAAAACAACACAAGCATCTAGAAGACAATGGAACGCCTTCAAATTCTAAGGTAAATTTCATCTAACTCTCAAAAAATTAAGATCTTACACATGATTTCCAGGAAGCTCCTGGAGGATGTGTTCCTCCAAAACAAGAAAGGAAAACGAGAAAGAAGACGACATGGGATCCTGGAAACAAGGAATCTGACACAGCCAGGACAGCAAAGGGAATTTCCAGGATGGTGACTGTGCAGAGGCTGAGGAAGCAGTCGGTCCAGCTTAGAGCATGAAGGAGGGCTGCAGGAGCTAAAATCCTCTCTAGCATCACATAATGTCCACAACTGATGAATGAAGAGCAGCGAACACTCCTTACCTAACAATATGGAGGCAAATCCCAAGAAAAAAAAAACAGTGGAAAAAGTTGAAAATGGCCATTTCAGGGAGTGGGGAGTAGGTGAAGTGAGGTGATGCTGGCAGGACTGTGCCTTTAGTGCTACCTCTCTGTACTGTTTGACATTTAAACCAGATGAATGTATTATTTGGATGAAAATGCAATTTAATTTTAAGTAAACATGTGAACGCATAAGCAAGTATACCTGAGGGTCAAACCAGAGCTGTGTCTCTAACCTTAGTCACACTGGCCCCACAAAACCTTTCTTAGAGAACCGAGCTTTGGGCTAATGTCATCAGCGAACACTGAGTCATCTTAAGGAAGAATTCTCTGATAACGGTGACTGCGTCTATTGTGAGGAGCCGTCAAGAAGACTGTTCGTTCATCACACAGCGCCCTCTGTATGAGGGCCCCCAAGAGAAACGCCTGAATGGGCTTCATTCTGAGATTACTCGGGCAGCTTCTGACTAATTGGACTGTTTGTATCTACAGACACTGTGCAACTGAACGGGTCTCCAAGCTAGAAAGCGTAGAGCCTGGTTTGTCACCCACCATAGCGGGTGTTAGTGAGGTCTTTAAAATACATGCTTTTTCCTTAACTTAATCCCACTTCATCTCTTCCCTACCCTGACTCCTTTCACACCACTTTATATTTATATTAGCCTGTGTTTTATGTATCCTTGTAAACTGCTGCCTTAGATATTCCTGGAAAACTGGAGGGATGAGTGGATGGACGGACGAACAGACAGATTGGGGAAACTGCCAACCTGCTTTCAAAGGCAATTCTACAAAGGCATGGAAGGAGGCACACCAAACTGCTAATGGTAGCTCTTTGAGAAAGGGAGATATGGGGGTCAACAGGGACTTCTGCACTACCTGTACTGTCTAACATTTCATAATACAAATACATTCATGTATCATGTATAATTAAAGTAACTTTTAAGACTAACTCTACAACTGTAACAGCACTATGATAACAAACCCTAACCCCAACCCTAATATTGGCTGAATGCTTACCATGTGCCAGCACCGCTCTAAGCTCTTTACATGTATTGATTAATCCCTTCCATAACCATATTCAGTATTATCATTATCCCTATTTAACAAATGAGGAACCTGAGGCACAGAGAAGTTGAAAAATATCTCCAAGGTTATAGAGCTGTAAGGGGTAGAGCAGGGATCTGAACTCACTCTGAATCTGAAACCCAGTCTCTTGGCCAATATACCACTGTGCCATTGATACTATCATGATAAAAGTCATCCCAGAGATGCTAAGAACTGTTCTGAATATTTCCAAGTTAACTCATCCAATCCTCTTACCCTATTAAGGAAATATTATCATTATCTGAATTTTGCATGTGAAGAAACTTCAGTTAATAGCCAGTCCAAGGTCACACAGTTAAAAAGTAGCTGAGGATTTCCCTGGTAGATCAGTGGTTAAGAATCCGCCTGCCAATGCAGGGGACACAGGTTCGAGTCTTGGTCTGGGAAGGTCCCACATACCGCAGAGCAACGAAGCCCGTGCACCACAACTACTGAGCCTGCGCTCTAGAGCCCACGAGCCACAACTACTGAGCCTGCGTGCCACAACTACTGAAGCCTGCGTGCCTAGAGCCTGTGCTCCACAACAAGAGAAGCCACTGCAATGAGAAGCCCGCGTACCACAACAAAGAGTAGCCCCCGCTCACCGCAACTAGAGAAAGCCTGCGTGCAGCAATGAAGACCCCACGCAGCCGAAAATAAACAAACAAATAAATAAATTTAAATTTAAAAAGTAGCTGAGCCAGGTTTTAAACATAAAAACTCATATGCAGAGCACTCGGGCCTCCTACGACATAATTCGGCATGTGTGTTGTACCCACTATCTTCTAAAATGATGAAAAACAAGCCTTTAACTCATTTTTAAGTCTGCTATTACACTTCTACCACGAATATTGCCATTTTTTGAAGTGTTTGCTTAAATCTGCTAATTCATAGATGGTACTTTTACAAATGAGAAAACTCAACGATAAAACTCGCTTCATATTTACCTGAACCACACCCATACAGGAATCCAGAAATATTGATCCTTTTGGTTCCTTGGAGATCTTTTCATCTTTATAAAAATTCAAATTGTAGGACCCATCACCAAGTTGAATCAAGTGGAAAAATCGTCTTTTAAACGACTGAGAGAAAAATACACACATAATTATGGTTTCAAGATGAAAACAGCCACAATCTCTCTCAATAACTCACAAGTACACCCTATGAAAAAACCATTTCAGTTCTCTCCAAAACAAATCTAATTCTGGCCAGCGCCCCAGGTAACTGGGTGAGTTAAGACTCTCCAACACATCTAATAATTTTACTGAATTTAAATTCTGTGGAGTTGGTTCACTAAGCATTCCTGGGTCATTTTTCTCACCCACAGAATCAGAGATTTTTACATAACCACCCAGAAGCGGTGCAGGGAATTCTAATTTGGGATGGAGCTCAGTCTAATTTGGGATGGAGCTCAGAAGGATGGAAACTTTCTCAAATCCCCAGGGTGTCTTGCTCACACAGAGTAGGAACTGTTCTCTGCCTCACGGAACTGGACGATTTTCCAGCCTCAGGATTACAACAATCAGCATTTCCCCTGATTTAACTTTTATCCCCTGCTCATCCTACCTCACTTCCATTGTTTCTCTTTATTATTAATTCTGGCCTTTCATTGGTCCTACTTCTCTCCTGAATAGTTTTTACACTAGTTTTACTTTTCTCTTGACAACCCCCTTCCAATTTAACCATTTTCCCTTTAGTCCTTGATTTTTGCTTTTCTTGACTTTACTGCAGGAAGACCTCCATGAAAGTGCTTAGGTGTAGCCCCTCGGTGATGTTCTACGAGGTACCAAGTATCCCTTTTGTAGTCAATACGGAGAAGAAAGGCTGTAAGGCGACTGCACCTTCACACCAGCCTTACGATGATCTCATTACGCTGGTGGTTGGAGGGTGACAAGGGGAGCGGGTGGAAATGGGGCTGTACCAGTGGGGGTCGATCACCGATCACCAGGGAGGCATCTCACTCACCAGACAATGTCACTTTTGTCAGAAAAAACAGCATGCCCATTCATCTTGAGCATCATTTCCAAGACCCACAGGAAAAAAAGGGCTTAGTAAGGGGAAAGCAGGGTGATGGGCCTCCTTACCCTCATGGTCACGCTTATTGCACTGTTCATGTTGCCTTTGTACAGCCAACCGTGCTTGGTGATCCCACCCTTCTGAGAGCCGAGGGAAGCAGCATCCTAGGAGACAAGGGCAACGTCGCAATCAATCTCCCGATATTACTGATGGGAAATCCGTTCAATTCATACCAGGTTGCCCCTCGCCCCTTTACTGGAGTAACTGTCTGGCACTAACACCTACTGTGTCCACTTATCAATAAAAGAGGTGGAACAAGCCTAGTCCATTAAAAAGCAAATGCTAGTCCATTAAAAAGCAAAGCTTGTTCTAGTCCAAGTTTTTTTTTCCCCCCCAAGTATTTTAAGTGTTTAATGAGCCACAGAAAGTACATACCATACTTAACCACTCAAGTTGTAAGGTCTCGCCCGGTTTGATGAAAAATGTTTTCACATTACACTCCCATATAGTTGGAGGACAAAAGCAAATTCCTGGAAAACTTCCCAGATGCTTAGTTCAGGGAAAGGTGAATAAGAAAGGAAGGAAATATGAGGCAGGCAATAAAGAAAGCAGAGATAAAATGCTGGGGCAACAGAAATGAAGGAAAGAGAGAGGCAAGACCACAACAGGGAGAGAGGAAAGGAGGAGAGAGAAAAGTGAAGGGCGACAGCTAGAAAAGTAAAGAAACATGTTTCCTCGAGTTCTGACCCGAACACTGAGATCTGGGTTTAAGGGCATGGGGCTGCCAGCTGCTGCTATAAATAAGTCAGGCTTATATTTGCACATATAATAAGCAGACAGACAGATGAAATATACACACACACAAATACACAATGTGGCAAACCTTCCACCACATCCTGACCCCCACCCTTTCCTTACTCTCTAAGACCTCTGCCTTGTGACTCTGCCCCCTAAGACTGTGTCCAATACACACTTGAGTAGGAGCCTTAGGAAGAGAGGACTACACTGTCAGGTCACCCAGCTCACACCTCCTGAGGACTAGTCTAATTATGATGTTTATTTTTGTAATCAAGTAGACAACTGCAGAAAGACCTGTCTTATGCTTTGTCTGAGACCACCTCAATTTTTTTTTTTTTTTTTGCGGTACGCGGGCCTCTCACTGCTGTGGCCTCTCCCGTTGCGGAGCACAGGCTCTGGACACACAGCCTCAGCGGCCACGGCTCACGGGCCCAGCCGCTCCGTGGCATGTGGGATCTTCCTGGACCGGGGCACGAACCCGTGTCCCCTGCATCGGCAGGCGGACTCTCAACCACTGCGCCACCAGGGAAGCCCACCTCAATTTTAATATTGGTGGTTTTACTGTTGTTATTATTAGTGATAATAGAAGTAACTTACCTGTCTAGGATTTTACAGTTTGGTGTGCGCTCTTATGTGCATTATTTCAATCGGTCCTCCTCTTACTATTAATCAGCACCAAGTTTTTAATATCTTATTTTTCATTTTGAATGACCACTCACTCTTCCCAGAATATTTTTAAAGTTGTTTCTAAAATAATTTGCTACCATGGACATTGTTAACACTCACAATTAGGCATCTAATACTGAGTAGGGAAGAGTAAGTAATGCAGAGATGGGCAGCACTAACTTTTTATTAGGTTTTCCTTGCTCAGTGGACACGGTCACCTTAATGCCTGGCTCTCTTTATACACTTCTCTGGCCATAACCGTTCCCCCAATAGTAGGGGGAGTGGGCTTGTTAAATTCAGAGGTTCTGGGTACTATCTACTTTACTCAGAGCCCTCACTGAAGAAACAGCCATTTAAAATCTACTGGCTGCCAGTTTGTTTCAAATAGCCTGCTGAAAAACAACCTCAACTTAGGATCTAAGTAATCTTGATCTTTTAACAATGTAGCCAAATCTTGTCCAGGACTTTGAAAATGATCTCAGAACAAATAAACAAGGACCAGAGGAACAGGCAATGCTAAGCAGTCAAGTTGAAACAGAGACCTTATTTCAATCAATCAAACAATACATTTTAAAAAAATTCCTCCCCGGTTTCAAGGAACATTCCAATTCCTGTTTTGGCTAAATGTTGGTAATTTTCCAATGAATCTTCTAAATCTGTGAACTAAATGAATCCTTCGATCCGCCAGCAAGCATCCTACCTCATCTTTGTCCACCTCCTCATCAACTTCATAGACATGAACTGGAAGTTTATCCAACTTGGCCACTTTGCTTTAAAAAGAAGAAAGAATCTTGTTTTATAATTACCTAATCTATGAAGAGATGCTGCATTTCTTCCCCCATCAAAGGAACCAGCATTTAACAAATCCAAAGCTGGCCCACTTGGCTAAAGAATAAAAACAACAGATGAAGTTGCTTTTCAAAGTGGGTGATGCAAGAGTTAGAGAGCTCCCAAAAGCCAGGCAGACAAGACGGCATGGCTTGTTGGGAGTTACGTAGATTAAAAATGGGAAAGTGTATTAATAAATAAACACATGGTAGAATAACTTTTAATACGAAGTTTAAATGAGGTCACTCCATCTGAAGTGATTGGAAACGACAGTCTTAATGATGATGGTATTAACAACAAAAACAGGACAATAACGATATCAGTCATTAAACGGTTATTATGTGCTAGGCACTGTGCTATACTTCACATGTGTTACTCCGTTAGTCCTTTAGATGGTGGGGACTGGTGCTAAGACCACTTAACAGATGAGGACACTAAGGCTTACAGAGGGCAGAGTAAGTAGATGATGCAGGCCGACTACAGAGTCTATGTTCTTAATCACTGTTACAACCTTCGTCTACTTCTCATCACACAACTGAAATTCTTATTAACGCCAAGAGGTAAAATCCACCAGCAGTAAAAGTATATCGTATAAAATACACCGAATCCCCGGTCGGTTCTCTTTCAGTCGTGAGAAGAGCATGAACAAACGTATCAGTGAAGATAGCTTTACCGACCAAACAGGAAGAATTAAGTCCCCAGATAAGTACTGGGTACACACAGAAGTAAGGAGCGTACCCATCTGGACAATGCTGGAAGGGAGTGTTCTCAGCAGAGGTTTAAAAAGAGGCAATTGGGAAGTTGGCTGGACGCTCTTAAGGAGTGGCTGAACCACACAAACAGAAAAAACAAACAGCTAGGTCCACCGAGAATAGTATAAACAGTTCAAACTCATAGATGGAACAAACCCTAAGAAAAATTTATTAACAGGGTCTTAATTAAAATTTTCATTGGCAACGGTTACTTTTGAAACACAATCCATCATTATGTGCTTTCAATTTTCATAATAAACTAAAATCTGCCAACTGTGTTATTTCAGGATGTACCATTTTATAACAGATACCCTCTCAAGGCAAGACCTATCTATACCTGGTTTACTTTAACTACTGCTCATCAATCTAAACACACTTGCTTTTGGTATATTTTAGAATGAGTTAATACTTTAAAGGACGTAAAGAAATTTGAGAAAATGCTTGTTCTTTGATGTACATTTTTTAAATATAAAATTTGTTCAATATAAAATGCTTTTCATGTCTCTTCAAAATATTATTTTTAAGATAAAACACACCTCAGCATATTTCAATGCACTTACATTTTGTTTTCTGTTTCTCACTGAAAAAAATCTCACCTGTTTTTGTTTCATCAGTGGTACCCTGAGCAGAATCACTGAACATAATTAAACCATCCATGTGTTTCTTACCACCTACCAATTCCCAGAGTACCAGGTTTGAGTACTATTAACAAATACCCTGTAAACAATAGCTAACCCATATACACACAAACCATCTAGAAATATTTTCTCTAATCACTCTGATTGCATGTGAAGTTACACATCTCCCTAGGCATTTCAAGTACAAAGAACTTTCCCTGTGTGTATAACCCCATCTTGTGTGGTCTGATCATTTACTCACTTTGGAAGCTGTCGAAACTCTCCTGAGTAATCTTCATATTTGTAGTTCACAAGATGCCAGTCAGAGTTATAGGTTTTGATGCACTATTTGGGGAGGGGGGGAGAGCATAAAAAAAAAAAAGCATAAGAGAAAAAGAAAAAAGACATGTGATGACTTTTGGAAAACATTTGGGAAAGTTTATGAATGCACACCCACACCAATATCAAAAAAATTCTTTCCCCTCAACCCTCTCATGCCTGAAATGCCACCATTAGAGGTTCCTATGAAGCTTAAGAACCACTGAAACGTTACACTTGGGAGAGGGGTCACTTAGGTCATCGTCATTCATGATCAGAGGATAAGCAGATGTTACAAGGAGACAAACCTCACCTCCTCTTGCTGCATTTACATAACAATGTGCTGTTTCTGACTTAAAACCACTTGGCTCCTAAGAAGTCATGTGGGCTTCTAGAAGAACATGAAAGTAAATGGAAAGTGTGAACCTAAAGATACTTCCATAGTATTTACTAATATTAAAACTTGCTCATTAGTCAATATTACATACATTTGCCCTCAGATTTTCATTTTATTTATAAGAGACAGTGTGAGGTAATTAGGAAGAAAGATTTAGATTCCAATTCACAGTGGCACCATGATCTCTTCACGTGTACATGTGTGCGTGCATGTGTACAAATGTACAAAGTATGGAGCAGTCCATTGCCCAGATTCCACAGTGACACCAACCTACACGGACTGCATTAAACTACCTCGCTATCTGACAAGCTCGACCAACCAGCACGGTGTCTTTCATTCATCTGTCCAGGAGGATCCACTGAGTAGTGTGTAGAGTCTTAAGATTATAAGGTCTCCTCCACCAGATCTTCAAATATGAATGAGTCAAAATCAACAGGTGAAGCATTTGATTTATTTTCCATCAGCGAACTTGCTTTTCTGTATGGACAGCTCTAGACTACACATATATAGATGTCAGTGTGGCAAAAAATGAATGAATAAAGTGAAAACATAGGTAGTTAAATGTATTAGTCGTACCTAGTTGACTTGACTCTGGCTGAAACATCATGAACAAAGTCTCTATTCTGTTTACTTCACTTTGTTGTTTATACTGTGAACCTTTTTATCCATTTCATACTTCATGCCCGAAGGCTTTCTGAAGCAAAACCCCAAGGTCATGAAAGTAACTACAGCTAATGCCTCTTGTGCCAGGCTCTACACTAAGCACTCTATTGGCAAGGTTGTGAACGGAAGGTAGAATAAGTTTTTTATATTATCATTCTGAGGTGGAATAAAGAGCAGAGAAGGGTTAAAAACAAAGTCAGATGTGGGAGCTGAACAACTTTTCAATTTCTTTGCTAAGTAGTTACAAATGTTTTTAAATACCATTTTATTCTTATAATTGCTTTTTTTTTTTTTAATTTCAAAGCATTTTCACATTTAGAACATCAGACATCCACACTCAAAATCACATTCCAAAACCAGTATGACTTCAGAATTATCTGTAGGTTTGGGTTTTCCCATCCTACCCCTGGGTCCATTAGCATAGCTAAGTCAGGTCAGACTATGTATGACACAGCCTTGTGGACATGCTCTATTATCTTTGTTCTGGTTTTTCACCAAGCCCTTCAACTTCAGCTTTCATACCACCAAAGTCTCTTGTAGGATATTAAACCTATTCCGAAGTATAAAATGTACCTGCCCAATTAAAAATAAATAAATAAGTATACACTTGTACATAATCAGTGCATTTATGAACAGAACACCTGAGTGCCCAGATTTTTAATATCTTACGGAAAATGGGTAAGAAAGATAATTAGAATGTTTAAATATTTTAAACTATAAGGAACTGCAAAAAACACAGTTAACCAGGTTAAGTAACTAGCTTCACTCATTTAATAAGCCATTGTTGACCACCCACAAGGCAGGCACAGGCAAAATTCCAAGGCAGGTGCACAGAACAAGGCAAGCAACCCGCACCCCTCTGGAGGTGTAGAAAGTCTAGGAGACAAGGGGTTCAATCAGAAATCAGTACGCAGAGAACTGCATCTCTAAAGAGACAGGGATCTGACTGGGCTGATTTCATGACTGACCTTTCAAACTTGTGAAATTCAATAATATTTTGAAGTTATACTGGCAGGTTTTTGAAGTTTTGTTTTGTTTTGTTTAAAGCCATTAGGTCATCCTCCTGTGGACAAGAGTACGGGGCGGAAGTGCTGTTGCACTCCACCCTGGTGGAAGAGGCCCAAGAGGGTGTAGCTATGCTGGCTCCTGCCCCACAGGGTGAAGTCGCTATTGCCCAGCCTGCAGTGATGGGAGAACCTAATGGAGAGCTGTCCCTCAAACACAATATTTTTTTTAAGAAACTGGGAGAACTGAATTAGTAATTAACAATTTTACTATATGCTTTAAAACAAGGATCAACAAATTTTTTTCTGCAAAAGGCCAGATAGCAAGTATTTTCAGCTTTGAGGGACACACTGTGTCCATTGCAGCCATTGGTGTCTGAGCTGTAATGTGAAGTAGTCACAGGCATATGTGAGCGAGCAAATGGGTGCAGCTGTGCCGCAGTGTACCCTTCTTTACAAAAACAGGCTGCAGGACAGTTCGCCTAATGTCCTGCTTTAAAATAAACATTTGAGACTCTGTAAACATATTTGGCTGTGTTTGTCTTGCATTAATATTACGAATAGAGTGGCAAAGGAGGTAAGACAAGAAGTTACCTTTTCAGAATGCTAAGAGAACAACACACTTCAAAAATTTTAACTATACATTCAAGTTTTCAAAAATCTCAGTGAAACTAAATGTTGTTATTGTAATGGTCCTTTGCTTAGAACAGCATAGCTTCCTTGTAGTGGGCAAATTTATTGATGGGCATATTTAGCTCCTAAATATCAACTAGAAAAATGGGGATAAAAATACACTATTTTTTAAATGAAGGAGCACTTCAAGAAACAAAATTAAAACATCTAACTCGTTCGTCCTATCTAAAGGCACCTGTAGGAAGAAACAAACACCTCAAGACAGAACAAGCAAGCAATCTCAAAGCAATAATTTTTCTTTCCTCCTTAACGAAAGAGTCGTTTTCTGTATGTTCAAACAAAAGTAATAATAATCATATATTGATCAGGGATAGTTAGGCTCTGCTCATTGTTACCTGGTACTTCATGAATATTGAACTAATCTTGATAATAAATTACAAGTATAAACACATAAATGAAGTCAACGAATACATAAATGCATATGCTGAGTCTCCATTAAAAACAATATAACACCATTGTAAAGCAATTATACTCCAATAAAGATGTAAAAAAAAAAAAAAAACCCAGCAAAAAAAACCACACAAAAAAACAATATCAAAGTCTGCTAGGTGTCCAGTGAGTTCATTCACAAGTTACTCCTATTCTAAGGCTATGAGATAAGTTTTGTAGAATTCATGTTTTGTCATCAAATTGACCCCTGTTGACATTTCTGTCCAAGTTTCAGACTCTGAAAACTTCTTATTATTTTTCTATTCTAACTTCCACCATAAAAATGTAATTACCTCTTTGACACTTTCTTGAAAATATCACTGAAATTTTTAAAAGGGGAGGAGGCATAGAAGAAATACATTACCTCTGTAACAAATAAGCTCTGAGCTTCCTGCTGTGCGTTGGCAGGGATGGTGGAGCATACGTACCGCCCCTGTCGTCTCAGGATGGCCGTCTGTGAAGGAAGCACCAGGACACGCTCGGTTAAGTGAAGACGTTAAGGCGCCAGCCTCCCAGGGCACTGGGGCCCTTCCCCTTCCTCTGCAGTCGCACCCTGTGGACCCCAGACTCCAGTTGGCTCCTTAAACTTCAAAAGGTGGGGGCAGTGGCTCCCAAGTCCTTCTGGATCACGGGCTCAAGGACCCCTCCAGGCAGGAAAGAGGCCCCTTTCAGAGACCCTAACACTCCCCCACCCCACGTGCTTGATCTAGTCCCACGAAGTTGCCTTTTACTTGCCTGGATTGCGGCAGTTTTAAAACTGTGGTAAAAGAGACATAACATTCACCATTTGAACCATTTTTAAGTGTACAGTTCAGGGGCATTAAGTACATTCACACTGTTATACATCCATCTCTTAACTGCCTTTTACAACTGTTCTTATTCACTGCCACATCCCCAGTGGGACCCGTAGCAGGTCCTTAATATTTGTTGACTGAATCTGTGACTGTGAACACTACCTTCCCTCCTGTAACTGAGAACTGCTCCTGTTTCATGAGGCTTAACTGCTTATTCTAAATAATAAAATCTCTCATGACTTTAGGCAGCAACACATCTACCCTAATTAACACTAGTGTAGGGACTATAATGTCAATTCGAGTTAACTAGGCCTTGGGCTTCAGGAAGGAATGTTCTAGATTTTTTCTCCCATGGACTGTAATCCTTGGATACTATTAACAGATCATAGTTATAAAAACAGCACACAAGAAACCAGCTTGTTGACAGAATCTATCCCATTGGTTCCTGAGGCTAATTACTAAGCTGGGATCTCCCAGCATCTGTCCCATCTGTTTTTCTTCTTCCTAAGATTGGAGGAAACTTTGGGTCAGATCTGTGGTCCCTCCTCTGCCAGCACAGGGGAAGAACTCCAGGGCATACATTTTTAAATAATCTTATTTCCTGCCCGTATTGTCTCCCTGTTGTGTCTGCTTCACCTGTCTTTACTCTTTGCTTGCACTGTGACCATCATTGAAAGCAATCTTAAAACCTACTTTTACAATAAGGCTTCCTTATTCTACAGGAAGAGAAGGAAGGAACTCTGTTCTCTACCAAAGTCCTTCACAGGTGAATTTTTAATTCATTCAGCCTCCTCCACGAGGGCTTTCAACACCCTGGCTCTTGGCTTCTTTGTGAAAGTCACAAATGGTGACCCTTCTTACACACCTGGTTCCATGAAATGCCATAGAGATGAATGACAGTAGGCACTGGAGGCATAATCTATTCAAAAAACTTCAAAGTAAAACATCGATTGTCAAAACTGTTAAGAATCAGGTATACCAGTAAAGGGGAATTAAGAAATTATGTGCACTTCAAAGAAGGACACATTCTATACCCCCACTTACTGCGTCCTTATCTTGATTTATTTGGGTCTATCACGATTTTTTGAAACTAATTATCGTACTTTAAAAATGTTCATGAAATGGCTCAGGTCAAGAAATAGGACTATTAGGGTCATTTCCAGCTCATTCCCCATCAGAACATTAGGAAGAAATAAAATTTATTACAGAATTTTCCTAGTGGAATTACCAACTCAAGAAACTTTAATTATGTGACACTTTTCCAAACACCCCTTTAAGGTAAGAAAAATAATAGGAAATGAAACCTTTTTATTATTGTGGATCAAAGTGCATTACGTTTTCAATTTAAAAAGAAAGCAACTTTACTCATTAAAGATAGACGACTTTTAACAGATAAGAGAGCACTGGGCATAATTAAACCAATCATCCATGTGTTTATTACCACCCACCAATACCAGAAGGGTGTAAGAAAGAAGAACACAGAAGCACAGGCTGGTACGAGAGGAAAGAGTCTAAGAGGGGAGTCTAAATCCGACAGGGAGGAGAAGTGGACATCAAGAAGATGAAGACGTGCACTGAGGCAAAGATGCTTACGCTACACTGTACAGGATGAGTACAAGTTGTGTTTAGTACAAAAAGGAAGAGAAATGTGAAGATAAGCCTACCCTTAGAAAGTTAAAATAACAAAATCAAGTCATAATAGATGAGATTAGTTTTTTGCATACACATAAAAAGCAAACCCATTAAGTCCTAGAATTAAAAATATATACGCCAAAGAAAAAACTGCCTAAAACTCTAATTAGCTTGAATTAAACATCTCTAAAACCGCACCAACCTACAGCCTAGTCAATGGTTTTAACTAGGGAAAGAATGAGCCAACAGAAAGAACAGGGCTTGTATGACCAAAGCAATTTTGTCAATGTCTTTGTCATCATTTAATAGGAAAGGCTGGGATCCATCAGGCTGTGACCCACTGGGGGACTCCTGGACTTGGCTCCAATGAGGAGTCACAGTTTGATGTCACCAGTTGCCAAGGTCTTTCCTCTTGTTCCTTCTGCTTTGAGTTTAGCCTCACTAACCCACTTGTTTATCATAATTCCCATTTCGACTCTCCTAATCAGAGAACACACAGCCAATGAATATATTCTGATCTGCTTATTAATTCTAGTTCTCAAGGCACATTATTAAATGGTATTCTGGTTTGTTTAACTTCTCCATATATTTTATGTATTAAAAGTCACATTCAGGTAATAGTCTACTGTATGTCAAATCGATTCACATTAAATTTCTGTAGTTTTATTTATCTGGCTTATAACAAGAGTCCAAATCAGTACCAGCAGATTTATACTCAATGAACACTAAAACTCTTCTCAAATATGAGCTTAATTTTCTTTTTCATGGTTGTGGTATTCTTTCCTACTTTACTATTTTTTTTTTTTAAATATTTATTTATTTATTTATTTGCTGCATTGGGTGTTTGTTGCTGTGTGTGGGCTTTCTCTAGTTGCAGTGAGCAGGGGCTACTCTTCATTGCGATGTGTGGGCTTCTCATTGCGGTGGCTACTCCTGCTGCGGAGCATGGGCTCTAGGTGCATGGGCCTCGGCAGTTGTGGTGCGCGAGCTTAGTAGTTGTGGCACACAGGCTCTAGAGTGCAGGCTCAGCAGCTGTGGTTCACGGGCTCAGTTGACCCGCGGCATGTGGGATCCTCCCAGACCAGGGCCCGAACCCGTGTCCCCTGCATTGGCAGGCAGACTCCCAACCACTGTGCCACCAGGGAAGTCCCCCTACTTTACTATTAACTAAAATCATATTCCTGCTAAAAGATGGGTCTGTGTCCACCTTATATAAATCATCATCAAGGTGGACATTCAAAGAACATCAGTCCCATCCCTTTGTTTGCAAATAAATTATTTCCATTCTACTAAAAAAGCTGTACATCTGCAAGGGGTAGGGGGAAAAAAACAGTGCACACTATGAAGTGTGATAAGATCTGAAAATTAAAATCTAAACATAGCTAGCATCTCAAACATCCTTTGGGATATAAATCTCACAATACAAAATACAATTTAAAGCCCAGCTTCCCTGGTGGCGCAGTGGTTGAGAGTCCGCCTGCCGATGCAGGGGACACGGGTTTGTGCCCCGGTCCGGGAAGATCCCACATGCCGCAGAGCGGCTGGGCCCGTGAGCCATGGCCACTGAGCCTGCGTGTCTGGAGCCTGTGCTCCGCAACAGGAGAGGCCACAACAGTGAGAGGCCCGCGTACCACAAAAAAACAAAAATAAAAATAAAAGCCTTCTTCTAGCAACTATAACAGATTCAATTATTTTCAGTCAATATTGTTTCTTAGGTTAAACACTGGCAGTGCTTGACGCACAGAAATCCTTAATTACCTTGGCCAAGTATGGGCGTGAGTCTTATGAGGCCTTCCACAAAATTTTAGGACTAATTGAAAAGGTAACTTAGGACTGCAAAAGGAGGAGAAAAAGGTGAAGTCCTCTTCTAAAGGACTTATATAATGATGCATGGACACCTGAGAGCCTAGGCCAATCTTTATGGGACATTTTTTTTTTAATGGAATGAACTGATGAAATGCAGAGGTGCCCCCAGATCCAAATATAAAGGGTACAATTTACAACTATCTCCAAGTCTAGTTAGGAGGACAAATTTCAAATAGAGCCTTTTTTATTTTAAAAACTTATTTTTCCTCTTGGTTGAAATGATTCCCTCCAAAAACTGGGGTCACTTTAATGGCTATGAGTCGTAATCAGGAATGCGGGATGCTCAGCCCAGGGAAGCAGGGTCCCTAAAGGGAACATACAGAGGTACCACGTTTCCTCACCTGGGCACAACCCCGGGGCCGTCCGGGCATGTCCTGCCCCTCTTCTTCACCACTCACTGCTCTTCCCCGATGGCCTGCTGTGGCCCTGTTTCTTTAGCTTTAACTTGGAATCCCTCTTACTAATGAACTTCCTGCCCCCAACCTGGCCAGGGCTCTGTCTTTCCTCCGTAGGGTGCTGGCTAACACGCTACCTTGACCCCACTGAGGCTGGGATACCAAGAAGCTCATGTTTCAAACCACAGCAATGTGAAGCACATAATTTAATTAAACTCCCTATGGAAGAATGTGAGAAGTGATCTTGGAAGGAGGCTGGACTTGAGAGCCAGGAAACCTGAGTTCTCATCTGAGCTCTGCCTCTAATTAGCTGTGTAATCTTGGAGGAAAGTTTTAACTTTCCAAATCCAGAATTTTCTAGGATCTCTAGGTTTTCTTTGTGGTTTAAAAACTCCATAGTTCCATGGAATTCTAAGTCTCTCTCTCACAAGTGGTTTATTATGAGTGCTACGAATTGCTTTGTGAGAAACTAAAAACTTAAAAGACATCCAGAAAAAAGATGAATACGCTGTATCTTTTTTGATTTATAGTCATATTACCCCACTTACTTTTTTAATGAAAGGAATTGTTTTGATGTGTTTTTATGAAAGGAATTGGATTAAAAGGAGGGAAGATTCACTCTGTAGACTTAAATACAGGCGTTAGTATTAACGAAGATGTTCTTTTGTGTCATCATTTCTTTATTTTTCTAATCCTCTCAACTCATAAGGCACCAGATTTTTTTTATTAATCACTTTACAATGGGCATTAAACTATAACAAAACAACCCTCTTAATTCCTGGTGGGAAGTATGCATATATACTGGGTGTCTAATATATCATATTTTATAGGACTTACGATTCAGACATTGAAACAAAAGGCCCACCCTTCCCCTGGGACACAGGAACAATGAGCTGGAGACAAAATCCCAGAGAAGTGGGTGAGCTGTAACCTGAGCCAGCTGTGCGTATCTACAAGGACTCTCCCCATCTCTCCTGTCCTAAGGAGTGCAGGGCAGGGAGTGTCCGCCCTCAGACAGAAAACAAACATCACGGGCAGCCCAGGAGGGAGTGCGAGCTCAGAGGTGGCTGCTCCTCGGGTGTCCTAAGCAGAACAACTCCGAAGGAAGGCGAGGCCAAAGTGCATCACCTGAGACACAGAAGAGGTGAAGAGGGTTCTCCTCAGTAATCAGTCAGTAGGTATGGCTGCAGAACAGAGAGAGAGAAGGGATTCCTATGCTCCTGCCATCTTACCTCTAAGATGGGCCTTGAGGCCTGGGGAGTGAGGGTAGGAGGGGCCAAGGCGTAGTGAAGGGAGGCAAGTGGATGTGGCAGAAATCAAAGCCCAGGTGGTCTGGGTAAGACTGAGCTCTCAGGCGGGCATGGCCCATCTCCCTAGCTAAAGAGTAAGCCCTGGGTTGAATTTTTATTGTGCTCAACTGCACCAAGTGGATTTTCAACTGCTCCCTGCTAGAGAGACGGCTCTCAACACCTCCTCCCTCTGTCTCTAGGTCCCTCTGAATCTGCTGGAAATACCCCCTTGGATGCATGTCCGTACATTAAACGTTTTGTATCCTGCGCAGTATTAAACCTCACTTTAGACAAGGCTGGGAACTTAGCTGTAACTTACTGAGCACAGCAGTAATGGAACCTTTCCAAATATCTGGCAGATGCATTTGTTTCAGAGCAGATGACTAGCTTTTGAGAGGATTCAGTTCCAAGCTAGGCTGGAAACTGAAATCCACACAGGGCGTTCCCCGCATCTCACTGCAGAGATCAGACCCACAGTGTTCCATGAAGGTCAGACAAGTCCATTTCCAGGGAAGCGGTTTCCTGAGGATTCTCAATGTTTAATGCACTAATAATCAAGAAACAAACAGGGCAGGGGACAAGACAAGGGTCCAGAGAAAGATGTCCCCTTAGGTTTCTGGAGGGACTTAATAAAAAACAACTCCCGAGAAACTAAAACATTACAAGGACGGAGCCTAATATGGGCAGAGAAACGGACATCTCTCTGCCTCTCTCTGACAGCTCCTCTTCACTAGTCCCTGCCCGGTGCCCAGGTTTCCATCTTTAACTGTCTCTCTCTCTTCCCTCAACAGCATCACCCTGTGCCGTCAAGGACTTTCCTTGCTGTACATCCCCATGACAACGCACCGATTTAGGGGGCTCTTGTGTGAACCTCAGTGTGGCACCCTCCCTGACGGGGATGTCTGCCTTCCCTCAACCAGCCCTCTGCACAGCTGCCAGTCATCTTTCTGAAACTCTTATCAATAGCGTCATGCCTCAGCTTGAATTCTTTCAAGGACCCCCACCACCACTGCCATGAGAATAAAGTCCAGACTCCTCAGCATGACCTGACCTTTGGTGACCCATGGTACTGACTTCTCTGGACTCCTCTCCTGCCCGTCTCTGACCCTCCAGCACGCGGGCTACTTCTGACTCCCTAACGTAGCAGCCCCTGCGCCTGGCTGCAGGGCTGCTCACTCCCACCTCCTGCAGCACATGGCACACACGCAGTTCTGTGGAAATTACTCAGAAACCTTGCTGCATCGCCCACCAGACTCAAGAACCTCAGACTGTGCTAGTCATCTTTGCTTCTCCAACACCCTTACATAACGTCTGGCCTAACCTGAATGTCTGAATGAATGGGCAGTCAGGACTTTTAAATGGAATCACTTGGGGCTCCGAATGAGACAGTGTCTTAGCAACTGGTGAGACATCAGGTAGCTCTGTCACTGCATAGTGTCCTGTTTCCTAAAGTGTCATATATGTACATTTATAAATGTCAGTAGACCTTTGATAGTCATAAAAATTTCACTCTGCTACCTTGAAAACCCCCAAATTATGTATTACATAACAGCTTGGTCAAATGCAGTAAATTATAACTAAATAAGTTAAATGTTCAAAACCCTTAATGACCAGACTCATCAATTGGGGGGCGGGGGGTGTTTGGTATTACAGAGAAGCTGGTTTCTTTTTTTTTTTTAAATAAATTTATTTATTTTTGGCTGCGTTGGGTCTTCGTTGCTGCGCGCGGGCTTTCTCTAGTTGCAGCGAGCGGGGGCTACTCTTCGTCACAGTGCGCGGGCTTCTCGTTGCGGTGGCTTCTCTTGTTGTGGAGCACGGGCTCTAGGCACACAGCCTTCAGTAGTTGTGGCACGTGGGCTCAGTAGTTGTGGCTCGTGGGCTCTAGAGCACAGGCTCAGTAGTTGTGGCACACGGGCTTAGCTGCTCCGCGGCATGTGGGATCTTCCCAGACCAGGGCTCAAACTCATGTCCCCGGAATTGGCAGGTGGATTCTTAACCGCTGCGCCAGCAGGGAAATCCCTCTAATCACTTAAGTATCACTGCAGAAGTGAGGACGGGGCTGGCTACCCAGAAAACCAGGAGAGGCCTTGCAGCCACCTGAGTGGACACGTGGCAGGTCCAGCTTCCCCATGAGTAAGGGGCTCAGCCTGCTCCACATCATATGACTTTACAACTAAAAACTGCCAACCTCAAAAATAAAACGATGTTACCTAGAGGAGAGGAAGGCGACTCCACTAAGCATCCTGGGCACTCAGCTCCCTCCCTGCTGCCTGGCGGGCATCAGCCAGGGTGTACAAAGAGCTTCCTTGAATGGTGGTATCTCTTTGGATTCTCACACATCTAATGAGAACCCCAATTTTAGGGCAAATGTTATCCCTGAATTACAGGTTAAGAAAGGTGAATTTACATGGGAGCATCATTTAAAAAAAAAAAAAAAAGGAAAGGTGAATTTTAGGAAGGTTTATGGCTTACTGAAATACCCAGATTAGTGACAGACAGACCTGGGGCTAAAATCTAGACCCAGATGACTACATCTCAGGTCTTGCCACTACCCTATTGTCTAGAACAACTACCATTCTATTCGGTAACAGAGCCTTGAGGAAGGGGTAGGCAAGTGTAGCTTCTTTCATTTTCTAGTTGTCTGTGTATGGTTCCCTATGTCTTCTTTAGAATGCAATTTTAGTTGTTAAAAACACCATACCTTTGTGCGAATACCTACCGTAGTGAATATGCTTCACGTTAAAACATGTCCATTATTTATATACTTCCAATATCCCAATGAAGTTTCCTTTCAGGACTTGCCTTAGGGAGGCACACGCCTTCATTCACACGTAAGGCCTCGCTCGTGCATCAAGGATAATTTCACACAAGCCCCTCTGCGCATTTACCAGCACCGCCAGGACGGTCTGCTCAGAGCAGCCCTTCAAAGCCTGGGACGCCAGGCAAAGTCCTATCTTACACACAGTGGAGCAGAGGTTATGCTTTGCGGATAAAATGCTAAGCAGATGGGGAAGTCCTGATTGGAGGACTTCTGACATCAGGGGACTTCACGGAACTCCCTTAATTTATCCTCACTGGATCTCAGGCACACACTCAAGGGTGCTGCTGATGCAAGGTCCATCAAACCCACACAGGACACTCGGCAGGGCCCAGGTTCTGCCAGGCAACCCTGGTAGGAAGAGGCAGAGGTATGGACACAGCAGGACCCATTCAGGTTGTAGGAACCACGAGTGTGTGCCTAGTAATATGTTAAATGGCATCTGATGATTCTGAGGCCAAAACCCAGCTTTTCTTTTTCTTGAAGGACTTCTGAGTTTTGTTTTTGCATGCAAACATGTCTGCCTCTCTTCTACTCCCTTGACCCACCACCTTGAGCTGTGCCCTTACGACCACAAAGGCAGCTGGTGCCGAGATCTCAAATCCATCCATTTACTCAAAACATATTAAATGCTTACCACGAATTAAGCACTGTTGTAGGAACATCACAAATGCAAAGGTGAATTTTCAAAAAGCTATGGTTTATAATAAAAAAACAACAACTATGGTTTGCCACTCTCACAGAGGTTTTATTTTCTATTTGGGGAGAAAATAATAAAGTCTTATAGTTACAAATAACCATAATAAAGAATGATTTTCAGTGAATGCTAGAGATACGGTATAAATAAATCTCCACTGCTTGCACTGTCTTAAGATTTCATCTTGGCTCAAATCTTCCTCTGTCAATGCCTGTGAGTAGTGTTTAATAACCTAAGACATATACATGAATCACATAGATAAAAGTGTCCTTCTACCCATCACTGGTTACACATGAGGTCTGTGCTTACCCAATTCCACTCACTGTAGAACCTTCACTGGTCTCTCTGACCTATTTAAAATGTGAGCAAACGTTATTTTTAAAAAGCAAAGAAAATTTGAAAAAGAAAGAAAGAGAGTGAGTGAGACAGAAGGGAGGGAGGGAGGAAGGAAAGAAAATGTGAACTGATATGGGGAAAACATGCATACAGTAATGGACTACTAGACTCATCCAGTATCTTTTATTCTACCTGAGAAGAGAATAAAATCTTAGATTCACTTATGAAGGTAATATTTTGTGTGTGTGTGTTTTATTTCATCTAGTTATTTATGTAGGTAATCTTAACTCCCCACTCGATCATAAGTTTTCCTAAGCACTACATGGTGTTTCTAACAAAAATCATGTCATACATTGCCGGTATGGTGGGGGAGGGGGGGGAAAGAACTACTTCCCTTACCCGGCTGTCTTGAGGAAAAATGAAGAAAATGTCTAAAGTGCTAGTAAACATAGAAATCAACCTGACAAGTTTTTCCTCTAATGGTGTTCACAAAAGGCACCACAGCTCCCTGAGGTGCCCAGCTGCTGGCGCACCATCACACCGCATTCTGTATGAACGCCCCAGCTCCCTAGGAGAACAAAGAACGCGCATCAATCATGTCCCCTAGAGTTGCATCCCATGGAGCATGGCATGGGCCACCCTCCACTGAAGAACGGGCCTCCTCTGCTTGCACAGAGCACAGGGACCCAGAGGTACACCCGTGGGCAGTGAGGAAGACCAGAGTACCCACCTGGGTGTCACATCAGCTGAACCTCACTGGTTATGGCCAGACTGTCCTCCTACCCTACAAGGCTGCTACCTTCATTTAGAAAGGATGGCACAAATCAAAGTTAATTTCTGTATTTTCTGATTGAGAATCTGATATAGAAGCTGATTTTCAAAAGCAATTTTCCCCATCACCAAAGGAACACTGAATTGGCATACTTCCAAGGCTGATATTCCTTTAAAGTGGGTGAGCTGAACACAAAGGTTTTAACAAATTAAGGAACAAATGTAACAGTCAAGGTAATAATAATGACCAAGGTTCCTAAATCACTTCTTTTCCTGCTGCATTTCTAACAAGAAAGGTTACAATATATACCTTCCAAGGGCCTAAGGATCCATGTCGAGCTTACATTAAATGTTCAAAATAGTCATTTGAGGAGCTATACCCATAACTTACTTCTTATTTCAGTTTGATTTTATATATCATTTAAATTCATTAGACCTGGTAGTTGGGCTGAACATTTTCACGTCTATTAATCTTCTGAATTTCTATCCAACAATTATTCAGTGCTCACACATGTCAGTTCACCTTTCCTGTGGGCCCTCCACAGTCACCCACACTCCACGCTGCCTACCCAGCACTCCACCTGTGGGATGACAAACACAGCAACGTCCCTTCTCCCAGCGCCACCTTCCATCCCTCCAGCTCCCCTGCACCAGGCACTTCAGCTTGTTCATCCTCAGGGTCCTCCCGTGTCTTCTCCTCCCCATCCAACATCCACCTCTGAACACTCCCCAGCAGCCGAGAGTCCTGAGGACTCAGCTTCCGCGTTTTTGGGTCCCGCAGCTCCACGCCCACCCCTTTGCCATCTTAACCCCCATCCTTTGTTTTCTTTTCTCTGTTCTTAAGCTGTTAACATTCCCAACAAGGCTGATTTCATCAAAATCTTAGGTGGAAGGAGCCCGCTCTTGGTTGGTGATTCATACATTCTCACTCTCTCTTTCTCTCACTCACTTCTTCCATTCAATGAGCACTTCTTGAATTCCTACTCCGTGCCATGTGTCCTGTGTGCTCGGGAAACATCAGTGAATACGACTGAGATCCCCACCCTCACGGGGTTCACATGAATAAACAACAAACATGTGAGTACCTTAGAAGCAGGTAAGTAATATGCTGAGGAAGAAAGAAAACAGAGCAAGGTAAAGAGGACCTGGAACGCCAAGAGGGTGAAGGGCATGGCAGCAGGCAAGGGCCTCACGGAGAAGTAAGAACTGGAGAAAGGCCTGCAGTGAGTGAGTGAGAGCTGGATAAAGAACTCTCTGGAAAGAGGAACAGCCTGAGAAGAGGCCCTGGGGCAGGAGGCTGCCTGGAGTGACAGAGGAGCCCCACAGAGGCCAGTATGGCTGCAGCAGAGAGTGGGAAGGCGACTGGTCAGAGAGGTGCGGTGGACAAGAGCACGGCCACAGTAAGACTTCCCTGGGTGAGGTCATCGGACCTACCTTGAAACTTAGTTTTTAAAAGATCACTCTGGCTACTCTGTTAGCATAGACAGGAGGAAGGGCAAGGATAGGATCTGGAAGACCTGATAGGATTAACCAAGGTAAGAAGGGATGAGGGCGGTGGCCACAGTTACAGCAGTAGGGGTACTGACTGATGACTCTTACTGTTACGCCCTCCCCATCCCAAGCCCCGTAGCCTGCTTTCCAAACCCTCCTGACTCGCCCCCAGGCTGCTCTTCACCTCCAACCTGACATTAGCTCCCTCAGCCCAATCCGCCTCTAAATTTCTCAAATACCCAATCCTCTCCTTCCCATTCAGAGACAGAACTCTCTCTCCTTCCTGAACTCTTCCTGCAGAGACCCTTCATTCCATCCCCACAGGGCCTCCTAAAGAGCCTTGCTTCAAAACGCACCCCCAGAGCTTGCATCTTCAATCTCTTCCTCATTCCTGGACTTCCCTTCCTAGCTCATTCTCTCAGTCCTGATAAAACCTCCTGTTATTGCTCTGACTTACGATGATCCCTTCTCTCTGCTACCATTTAACGCTAACCTCTGTGCCCCATGCACTCGCTTCTTCAGCCCTCGCAAGAAACGACCATCACAGGCAATGATGCCCTAGCTATCAACTCCGAGGACCATTCTCCCACGCCAGTAGCAGGAGCGCATGACGGTCTGCTCTTTTTGCCTGCCTTCTTCAAAACGCCTCTCACTCCCTTCCAGGGCCCCACAGTTTCCTGGTCCTTTTCCCACTTTCTGTATCTGATTCCCACCCCCGCTTCCTCCTAGATGAAGGTGTTCCCCAAGACTCAGTCCCCTGGAGGGCACTCTCATGCTCTCGGTCCCTGTGGCCGCTGTCTCACATTTCTGCGGGTGAGCCCAGATTGATAACCCTGGCTTCTCTCTTAGGCTGGACTTCTGCATTTCCAACCACTTTAAGGGCTCAGCACCTGGACGCCCCACTATCTCAATGTTCCAAGAATAAATTCCCATGGGATTCAATTTGTCATGACAGTGGTCACATTCTCCTTCTTATTATTAATATTAATTTAATATCTTCTCTCCTAAGTTTTGAGCAATTCGAAAGCAGGAACCCTGTCTGAGCTCTTTGCACAAAGAGTATAACTCTAAACTATATGCTAAATAAACACACTCTTCAACTCAGCTGATCAGTGCTATCCAAAAAATAAGCTTTTCTTTTTAAGACATACTTGATGATAAAAAAAAAAAAAATGACCTGTCACTGTTTTCTGTAAAAGGCAGAATTCTTGACCTGGAATTAAAATCCTCATCTCCTGAAGGTCTGGACAACGTCAATTTGGAAGCATTATTTATCCAGATTTTTCAGGTAGGTTCAATCCTAGACATGAACTAATAACCCAAAACCCACAATGTTCACAGAAACTGACATTGTTGGCCACTGAATGCAGACCGATAAAAATTTTGAGGAACTTTATCAAAAGAACACTTTCCAATAAAAAGCCCAAAACAAAGTATTGAGATTATTTTTTGGCAGCATATAATAAACAGCAAGGACAAAACACTGTGGAAAAAAAAAATTCTTTCTTTTCAAAAGGACAGATGGGAAATGAGATGAGGGACTTCCAGCCCCTTTGTAAGTAGTGGGGCCTGGTTTCCTTTTCAGGTCAGTGGTTTGTAGATCATTATCAGTCTCATGTAAGCAGAAGAGGAAAAGAAACAGAAGAAAAATAAAAATCAGGATGTTATTTAAAGGGAAATGGATTGACCACATTTTTCGATACAATGCTGAGAACACTCTAGGATTCTCCTGTATCTAAACTTTTCCAAAAGTGAAAATTTCTAGAGTTGCCAATTATTAATAATTTTCCCATCTTTTAAATTCTCTTGCTAAAGAGATTTGACATTGATGATACACCATGAAATGTCAATAGCAAGAACACCTGAGAGACACTCCTTGCCCTGACTTCTCACACAACTTCCAGGAAGACAACAATTTCACGTCTGTACAGCACAGAAAACCCGTAACATCCTGCTCTTTTTTCTTCATTGTGGTATAATGTCCACAACATAAAACGTACATGTCAACCACTGTTAAGAGTACAATTCAGTAGCGTTAAGAATATCCTCATTACTGTACAGCTGTCACCACCATCCATGCATAGAACTCTTTTCATCTTGCAAAACTGAAATCTGTAGCCATTAAATAATTAACTCTCCATCCCCCCTCCTCCATCTCCTGGCAACCACCATTCCACTTTCTGTCTGGATAAATTTGACTATTCTAGGTATCTCATGCAAGTGGGATACAATATTTGTCCTTTTTTGACTCATTTCAATTAGCGCAGTGTCCTTTTTTGACTCATTTCAATTAGCGTAATGTCCTCCAAGTTCATCCATGTACAATATTTGTCCTTTTTTGACTCATTTCAATTAGCGTAATGTCCTCCAAGTTCATCCATGTACAATATTTGTCCTTTTCTGACTCATTTCAATTAGCGTAATGTCCTCCAAGTTCATCCATGTTGCAGCATGTACCAGAACTTCCTTCCTTTTTAAGGCTGAATAATATTCCATTGTGCATATACACAATTTGTTTATCCATTTGCCCATTGATGGACACTTGAGTTTTTTCTTCCTTTGGGCTATTGTGAATAATCCCATTAGGAACATGGATGTACAAGTATCTCTTTGAGTCTCTGCTTTCAATTCTTTTGGGTATATCCCCAGAAGTGGAATATGACATTCTCTCTTTATTTCTTTCATACAAACTCTATGCCTTGTTAGTTTATATCAGACACCAAAGTCTAATGTTTGTGAAATATAAATGGTATCCATAAATTGCCTCCCGACGTCCTTTTTTACTGTTTACTACCTTTTCCATATTCTATCACTTTATAAAATTGCACAAACATTAGTAAGCTGTGTAACAAGCCAGGATACAAGGAGCTCAAAAGCCAGCTATAGAGTCAGTGGATTGATGCCAGCAGTTAAGAATGTCACCACCAACAGTATCATCCAGTAAAAGGCTTCCACCTGAAGGAGGAGAACCTTGATTGGAAATCAACGGCCAGACTCACATGGAATTCTGTGTCTCTGACAGGAAAGGGAGGAGCCCTGGGCATTATTTACAGTTATGCTTAGATCTGTCATTTCTTAAGCAATAAGTCAACTTACCTTTCTTTTTTCTTTTTTTTTTTGGCCTCACCACACAGCATGTGGGATCTCAGTTCCCCAACCAGGGATCGAACCCATGCCCCCTGCATTGGAAGTGCAGAGTCTTAACCACTGGACCACCAGGGAAGTCCCTCAACTTACCTTCCTTGATCTAAAACATTTTAATCTTAAAGGTTATCATCTCTGTCTAATTGCCTGTTAAAGTTTACCTATTATTTACCCACGGAAAAGTAAGTTCTCAGAGTTTTGCCAAGTAAACTTGAAGAGGCCACAAAACTTTAAGAACAATAAAGGTCCATTAGTCACCAGAAAGTGTGCTTCTTTTATGACTCTGTTTCGCTTCCATTTTATTTTTTTACTTTTATTTTTTTGCGGTACGCGGGCCTCTCACTGTTGTGGCCTCTCCCATTGCGGAGCACAGGCTCCGGACGCGCAGGCTCAGCGGCCACGGCTCACGGGCCCAGCTGCTCCGCGGCATGTGGGATCTTCCCGGACTGGGGCACGAACCCGTGTCCCCTGCATCGGCAGGCGGACTCTCAACCACTGCGCCATCAGGGAAGCCCCCATTTTATTTTTATTTCAAAAATTACCTAATTTTCCACCAGACCAAATCATTGGCGCAGCAAAAAGTTTTACAATTCTAGTCACTGGCATTTCCACATGTGCTCACTGGTATTCATAGTCCCTTCATGAATCAAAGAAAACTAACTAATTAATGTTCATAATAACTTTACAGATTTTATATGAAGCCAGAAGCACCCAAGCCTGGCATCCAGTGTACAGAGGTCATGTGGATGTGGAGGTGGATGGGTGGGGAGGGAGGTGACAGAGGCACCAGCACAGCCCCGTCCTCAGGGCCACAGCACGGGTGGGGACACTTGAACACAAAAAGCGTGAGAAGCCATTACTGAAAAGCTCTAGACAACGCACTCAGGTATTCATGTAACAATGTAGACAGTAAGTGTTAGAGGAACTAAGAGAATGGGGAAAAAAATTACTGTGGATTTGAACAACTTCAAAAGACAGGGGATTTGAAGTGGCCTCAAAGGGTGAGAGGGTTCTAGAAGGATGGGAAAGAAGAGATGATATTGCCGGGAAGGAGAACCATAAAGCCAGGGTAGAGACAGAACAGAACGACCCCAAAGCGCCAGGGTCTGATTCTGAAAAAAAAAGCAAGCGTAGTCTATATGAGCCACGGTATTCCTACCCCAATCTTGGCAGATAAAACTTCACTTCATAAATATTCTGACAGCTGAGAACTGTCCTTTTGCCTTTTTAAAATTCACATTGACTCTGTCTCTCGGGTTTTTTTCTTTTAAACACTCTTCTCCCACCTTAGACAAGTACACCCAACAACAAACCTTATCTCCATAAGGCTCATTTTCAGAGAACTCAGACGTTCTTAGGGGCTGACCAATACCAACATGGGTCTACTTGCGACCTGTACAAATGTTATCATCACTATGTACACCTATAGTTTAGTAAATTGTCATTTTGAATATAGTTGACAGGACTTCACACCAAATTCTATTATCCTAACAGGTAACTAATATTGTTTAACTAGTAAATATAGGATTGCAAATCAACCCCACTATGCATTTTGCTCACTATCTGACCCACTTCCTAACCAACTTGCTACCATTTTTCCATACGAAGTAAAATACTTTCCCCTGATCTAATCTGTTCCCTCTGCCTCTAATAATACAATAATAATTCTGCTCCCATTCTGCCTAAAAATGCAGGGACAGACAGAAGGAATCTGTGACATCACTAAGACATTTGGCTCATTCCACTAACTAGACAGTTATTAAAATCATCAAGACAATTTAGCAAGAAAGCATATAACCTTACTGGATTAGAATACAGGAGTCTCCTAGAAAAAAAAAACTATCCAAACTTCACTGTGCCCCATCACAATTACTGTGATGGGGATGAAAGCTGAAATTCAAGCTCCTTAATCTTTGAAAAAACTTCCCCCAAGCAGAACTTAACACTGTTCATTCAATCTTGGCCAGCAGAATGTCAGTGAGTTCTCTGCTGTTCCTAGAATATTTGTGTCTGGTATCCCCAGAGAAGTTGTTATAGGCAAAAGGGACAAAGGAGTTTTTCTCAAAGTTTCAATCATCTGTTTCTACAAATGCTTAAACATCCAGGTTCCTTGTCTGTGAGATAAAAGATGAAATTAAATTAAGTGTATATTATTTATGTGGTTTGTTTGCTTCTTAAGCAGTTTTATCTCAGGTTTGCAAATACAATTTTGCATTCCAGGCTGCAAAACTCGAAATAACTTTGTTACTCTAACTGATACCAAGAAGAATACATACTTCACGCTCAGAGAAACTTGAGGTTCAACCTTTAGCTTCCTCAGAGCACACGACAGGAAAAATACGTCAACATGGAGTATAATTTGTAATCATCTAATTTAACTTCTCATGCTAACAAATGATGCTAACAAAAGGCATCATTCTGAGGTTTCCATTTATTCATCCCTTAGCTAGGTAATCTACTCTTGTAATGAAGTTTTCAAGGCATCATATTTGGGGGCGTGATCTGAAACCATTTATGAGCAGAACGTACTTTGGCAGCAGCATCCCACTAATAATCAATTTCATTTCCGTGGCATTCCTTATTTTTCAGGAAAGAACTGAAGAATAATCATTTTACCCACAGTTAGAAAAAGTGAACATTTGTGAAAATTCTCACCTTTGTTGTAAACTGGAAGCTTTTAAATTTGGTGGGAAAAAAAAAACTTCAAGGAATATAATTTAACAATTGTTATTAACATGGAAATTTCTAAAGACAATTTGGTACATAAAGAACTGTATATATAACAGGCTATGTTCTGGGGAGTGGGATTAAAAAGAAGGTGGTAGGGGAGGCTTTTAATGTCAAGCGTTTCAATAGTGCCTGTTTGTTTGTTACAAGTATGTACTAGTTTTTAAAATTAAACAACGAAGAATCAAGGAAGCTTTAAAAAAAAAAATAAGGCAGTTTAATTCACAAAAGACAGGTCTTGGATGGTAACAGCATCAGGTAGAGAAGAAGGAAGTGCCAAGATTAAGTCCCAGGAGATCAAGGGCAATAACTGGAATCTCCAGTAGACAAAGATGACTCCAGGTTGCCAGGCATCTAACGGTACTGGGGTTCTATCACTCCTCAGTGGCTCAAAGCTCTTGTGGGTCACTCAGGCACAGGCCATAGTCTGAAAGGCTTCAAGCAACAATCTAGAGCAGCTCACAGCAGAAGCTGGGCTGAGTCCCCTGCTGGCAGCTACTGAGCTCCCAGGAACAGCACCTGTCACTGCATCAGTGAGGTAAATGTTAGGACATTCCTCAATGTCAGAACCCCCAAACCCTTCTCTATGAGCCCACACACAGTTCAGGGCCTCTCTCAAGGCAGTCTCCCAAAGTGACATTCTAAATGGATGCATGGCAAAATCCTCCACTGCTTCCGAGCAAATCCCATCCTTAAGACTCTAAGGCACTTGGCAAAACCCCTAAACACCTCTTCAAACAAATTTCCTAAGACATAGGAGACACTTGTGTCTACAGAATTAGCCCAGAGTATAGCACTTCTATTCAAGATAAAAGATACCCACTTGAAAAAATATTTGTGTCATATACGTATGCGTGTTTATGCATATGTGTACGCATGTATTTGCATGTACATGCATACATATATGTATACATATGTAACATATATTCAGATCTGCGTGTGTACACACATACACCCACATATATACACATATATATGCAAATATAATTCCACACGGCTCTATTTACACACACTTAGAAGTTACCTACCTGAAAGTCATCATAAGGGAAGAGCAGCATCTCCCTTAAACAGTCGTTCAGGATCTGTGTCTTCTTCTGGACGATGACATTTTCATAGTCGAGTGGCTCAATCAGCTTTGGTTTGGCCTAGAAGGTGAAAAGATAAGCAATTGGAACACTCTCATAAGATAAAAGTAACTTCTTAAGACTAAAGAACTTCATACATCCTACTCTACATGTTTTTGTACTTTCCAACTTTTCTACAATGAGAGTGTATCAGTTTTGCTATCAGGAAGAATCTGAAACAAGAGAAACAAGTTGTCTTCAAAGGAAAGAAAACACTTCATGGTCCTCATGCTTGTTTGGTTATTTAAACACAAAGGAGGCTATGGAGTCTGGTGGAACTTCCAGTCACGTCTTGGGTCACCCCTGGCTAGGTCAGTCCCCTTCTAAGCCTTAAGCTTTGCCAGAACTGCCCTGCTTGGAGGTCCAGCCATGGTCTGGCAATGAAGGCCACCAGCTCCAGCCGTGACCATCTCTTCTTGGCCCTAGGCTTAAAGCAATCCCCAGAGCTCACTATTTTATATAAAACTCTATGGAACTCATCTCTGAGTCTCAAAATATCCCTGTCTAACCTGAACTATCTATACACTTACATATATAACACCTAAACATAGAGAAATGTGAGCTGGACCAAAATCAGGCAAGCAAGGGAAAAAAGTACTTAAACCAGGGCTTGTGGGTGACCCCCAGGGGGTAGGGATGATCATCCCTGGAATGCACTAATCCAAAGAAAGAGGCAACGAGCAACTGGGAAAGAAAAGAGAGAATATGCCTTTTCTAGCTATTTCCAAACTTATTCTCAGTAAAAATCTCAGCTAGTTTTAGTCATTGCCACAGTGTTCAGTGATCACTTCCCACATGCAAGGCACTAACTGGGCTAAGTCAAGGATAAAGATATATATTCAACTAACTATAGCACAGTATGCCAAGTGCTTAAAAAGGCACACGTGCGCGTGTGCGCGCGCGCACACACACACACTTATCAGAAGTAAATTCATTATATCAATAAATTCATTACTGCAAGATTATTTTTGAAACTATTAATAAAAAACATCTGATAACACAATTTCAACAAATGCTCTATATATTAAAATGACAATTCATATACAGATAATAAATTTAATAAAGACATCGGGTATGTGCCATCTAAATTAGGAATTGTAACTGAGACTTCTTTGTGTTCCCCAAATCTGTCTCTTTTCCTTCCAAATAGAACTGGACTACATTTCCCAGCCTCCCCATGGTTAGTGTGGTCATGTGACTGTCTTCTGGCCAACAGCGTGTCAGTGGAAGGGATGTGGTCGCTGCCAAGCCTGGCTCATAAAAGCCTCTGCTATAGACTGAATGCTTGTGCCCTGAAAACTCATAAGTTGAAACCCAATCCTGAAAAATAATGGGATTAGGAAATGAGGCTTTGGGGAGGTGATCAGGTAATGAGGGTGAAACCCTCATGAATGGGATTAGTGTCCTTATAAGAGAGACCTCCAAGAGCTCTCTCGTCCCTTCCACCATGCAAGCGCACAGCAAGAAGACAGCATCCATGAACCAGGAAGTGGACCCTCACCAAACACTGAATCTGCCAGTGCCTTGATCTTAGACTTTTCAGTCTCCAGAACTATGAGAAATAAATATCTGTTGTTTAAGCCCCACTCTATTGATATTACAGCTGCCCAAGCTAGCTGAGATGGCCTCTCTCCCCTGTTCTCTCCCTATTCCCCTCTGCCAGCAGCATGCACAGGATCCAGCAGTGGACTCAGGAGGCCTGAGGAAAGGGTGAAGCCCCAAGACGAAAGGAGTTTGGATCCTGAATCACCTTGCTGAAGGCTGTCTGCTTGAAACAGGCACTGAGATAGCCTGAGAACAAGAACTAAAGCATCTACTGTGTTATGCCAATGAGGTTCTCAAGTTTCTTAATGAAGCAGTCAGCTTGCTCTGCCTAATATAAGAATAAAATGTTCATATTTAACTTCAATTACTTGATTTAGGTAGACTCTACATGACGTCATGATACGCTGAGGAAAAAACACAGTGCTCAGACATGTGCACAATTATTATAATTGGGTAACAGTACATGTTTATGGACGGAGATTGAAAATATATATACACAATCAAAAAAATTAAAGCTATCTTGTGAAAGTGTAGGTAATTTCTTCCTCTAAAATATTTGTAATGTTAAAATGTTTTTACATTCAAAAGAGGCCAAATAAAAGATTTACACAAGTAATTATTTTTAAGTAAGAACTGACACAAAATAAAAGTATTCTCCAAAATATTTTAAGTCAACTTAAATCATTTCTTCCTTTATTTTATTTTGTTATGTTGTATATAGTAATCAATCTACAGGTGCTTGTTGGCAAAATGGATCAATGTCACAATCAGTAACATTTTCTTTAGGAACCAGGACTATATTCCTGATAAAATCCAAAAAGGCACAGAGCTTTCTACAGTGACAGAGCTCAGGATTCTGACAGCTAAACTTCCATTACAAGGAGGTCAGAAGGAGAAAGACTGCAGGATGGAACAGACACTGTGCTCCCCCCCTGCCCTGTATGTGTCCAGCACATGACTGCAGCCAGCGAAGCCCAGAGCGGGTGACCTAGTTTTGCAGCCCTGGGCACCTCCACAGGCACTAGCTGGCCCAAGGGAATCCTCAGCTGGGTACCTCCCCTTCCAGCCCCTCAGAACAGATCATCAGCTCCACTCCCTCCAGGCCACAGGGTAAGGTCAGACTGCTTTCTCAGAAAACTGCCGCAGTGTTAGCCCTGGTTAGCAGAGGGTGCTGCGGGGACACTGCTTAGAAAGGGGCTTTTCTCAGGCTCCAGTGTTCTGGAATTGTTCCTTGGTTTTTGGGTTTTTTGCTTTGTTCCTATAGCCCAGCAGCCACTGGGGGCTTTCCGGGAGAGACCCAGTGGCGCACACCCTCCTGAAGTTGCACAGGCACCCCAGCAGGTGGTTCCCAGCCTCTAGCCCGCAGATCCTCAGCAGACTGACTTCTCCACTGTCCAGAGACCAGGGCCACACTCCCTCCACCTAGGCCTGAATCTTAGCCTTGGGTGCAGGTTTGGGGGGTGGGGTGGGGCAGGCGGGGGTTGGGGGGCTCTTCCCAGTTTGTGCTTTCCTTGGGTCTCTGCTCCCTGGATAGACTAGGCTTGTATTCTTAGAGCAGGGGTTGGCAAATGTTTTCTGTGAAGAGCCGGAGAGCAAATATTTTGGCTAACTTACAGTTTCTGTCATAACTAGTAAACTCTGCTGTTGCAGAGCAAAAGGAGCCACAGTCAACAAATGGGCACAGCAGTGTTACAATCAAACTCTATTTACAAAAACAGGCAACCCAGTGGTGTACGTCAACATCTCAATAAAACTGGCACGGCAGGGGGAGGGGCAGTACAACAGCCAGATTTGGCCCACGGGCCATAGTTTGCTGATCCATGCTTTAGAGTTACCCTTACTCCCTAGTAGTTGATCCCCTTTTACCAATTTAATAATTCTCTATATTAATTTTCCATGTTCAATCAACTGATGTGTTTTCTGCGTCTGGACTGATACAGACAATGTTTACAGCTTCTTAAGTGCATTTAATGACACTTCTCACCATTTGACTGAACTTGGATTTCTTAAATGTTTAGTAAATGAAAACAACTAACATATTCATAAATCAGTTTTGCTATTTAGCATACCAAATAACGCTTTTGTTAATTAGATGAACTACTGTTTTCCCCTGAAGGTATCTTGGCAGTATTTTATGTAACATTGTAGGTATTAGGATTACCTTGCTTTTGTGGGCCACTGTTAATTTTTGAGGTGTTTTCACACAGATGATCACACTTAATCCACTGTTAAATTAACTAGACAAGGAGGCCATCAGTCTGAGGTGGCAGTCTATGTAAGCAAACTGAAATGTAAGCCTGTAAATGCCTCAAGGTTAATGAAATCAAAACACTAAGGACAACCCAGCACAGCCAACTAGGCTTCACGCTAGTGCCAATCAATTATTCCTTTCTTTGCTTCTGCACTTTTCTTTATGTAAATCTCTCGCCAGCTCCTATCATCAGAGTGTTCCCAACCACTGGGAATTGGGTGTTGCCCAATTTGAATCGATTTTTGCTCAAATAAACTCTTGAAATGTTTAATATGCCTCAGTTTATCTTTTAACGCCACTAAAAGGTAGGCATGGAAACATCACTCCATTTGACTGAGGCTGGAAACTGAGGATCACAAATTGAGCTGATTGCCTGAGCGTCCCAAGTAGCCGGCAGACGGGACTAGAACCCAGTTTTCTATCAGTCAGAACCCTTCCTTCTCCAGGCTTCCTTGTTAAGGGTCTGTGCTCACCAATGCTCAACTATGGCACGTCTGTGGAGAGTTTATAAGCCAGCGTTTCTGTTAAAGACTGATGATGCATGTTAACCAGGAAAGCCCACAGAAGAATGGCATAAGGGAAATCTCAGGGAAGAATGAGAAATACAGGAAATCTCAGAGAAGAATAACACGTCTCCAGGACTCCAGGACTGGGAAGATTTGAAACTTGTGCAAATCCTTAAGTTGCTCAACGAAGTGACTCCTGGAGACCTGACTGGGCAGAGGTCTTCAGCAGCTGCAGGGAGCACGGTCCCCGACAGGACCGCTGACTCCAAGGAAAAGGGGCCAATGGAGAGCAACTCACCTGCTACCTAAGTTAAGAACAAGGCAAAAAGCTCTTGCTTCAAACACGAATAACTGGCACAATGTGGATTCTACATGTGGATTTTAGGAGGAAGAAAGAAAGAAACTATCCGAGGAGAAAGGCTGAGAAGGGAGACTGACTGGTGAAGACAGAAAAGAAAAGAGACAAGAAGGAGATGGGGGAGAGAAAGGGACAAAAGTAACAGACACCTAGGCGTGGCGGAGGTAGAAGATGCAGGGATGGAGGAAACATAAGGGCAAGATAAAGAAGACAGAAAGAAATGACAGAAGAGAGGGGCTTGGGAGGCTTGAGGCGGACCTATCTACCAAACTGTGGGTCAAGAGCACAATCGCCTATTTTCCACTCTTTCTTTAAACTGATGATTCACTGGTTACAGCTGTTCAGTGTTCTTCAGCTCCACTAAGCTTTTCCAGCTGGTCACAAGTGTGGGGGACAGCCCACTAGTGTAGGAAACTGGCCTGCAGCATCACTGCTAACAGGAATGTACACTAACAGCAAAGTGAAATTAGGTTAATTATCAGACTGCCAGTCCCCTAGTCCTGGTTCAGAAGAAAGAGGTTTTATTAGCACAGAGCTGGCACATGGCCTTGGCTTTAAAGCCATCTCAACACACCTAAGTTCAATGCTTCTCCTGGTGACATAACTCCAAGAGTGTTGGGCTGCACCCCAGAGTCCTGCAATCCTTGCAACTGCCCGGCCATGAGGCCAGAGGAAGAACCTGGAGTCGGCGACATAGACATCAACGATTTACTGAACAGGGAATCCTACAAGCCAGAGGCCGAAGTCCCAGAGCAACAGCTGACCATGTACAGCTCACGGCAGGTAGGACACGACAGCAATCTTCGCTACACAGAGGAGGAGGATGCTATCAGTTATGGGGACATGACATCAGAAGGCTCCTCGGTTGCCAGGGGCACTGCTGGAACACATCCCCCTGCAGCTCTTTGGGCTAGCAACCGTAGTGAGGGCCGCGGTTTCCTGTTGATGACCAAACATACTGGAGCTGGTCTAGTCCCAGGGCTAGAACAGTCACTCTCGGACCAATCACACTGGTAGTTACTGACTAAACCGTCAACTTAGGAGAGGGAGGCAATCACGTGCATAAAGTAAGGGTGACGCAGGGCAGGGTCAGGCAGGGGATGTACAAGACAGCAAGAGAGCAGCCATCTTATGAGTCCTGATTATACAAAGAGCTACTTTTTTTCTTTTCTATTGAGATAATTTACATACAAGTTCTTGATTTTTTATCTTCAAACGAAAAAAAATCTGAGTCCAGAATTACCCAAATTGATGAAGGGTCAATACTCCTAGAACGGCTCCTAGGCCATCGGAACTACCAGATTCCGGAACCCTGCACATTTACCAGTTTGAATTTTCAATATCCCAGGACACTGTGTCTCCCTAGGCATGGTGGGGCTCGGCCAGCTCCCGAGTCTAGGACATTGAGAACAGGTACAGTGCATGTACTGTGCATTTACAGTGTGTAGAAAAGGTAACTCAATCTACACACGAGTCCCTCAGCTTTCTCCCCCGTTTGGAGGTTAAAAGTCCTTATCTATGAACATTCAGTTCTCGGTTACTGTGAAGTCAGACAGGGCGAGGACTGTGGTACTTTCAGTCCACAACAGTCTACAACAGCGGTTCTCAAAGTGGGGGCCCGGGAACAGCACCTCCAGCATCACTTGGGAAGCTCACACAGATGTACATTCTGAGGCCCCATCCCAAGCCTGAATCAGAAACTCCAGCAATGGGGACCATGCTTGAACAAGCTCTCCAAGGGATTCTGAAGAACCCCTGGTCTATCATGATGACCCAGGAACTGTGCTGGAATTTGTAAATTTAGGGATGAACAAGGAACAAGTCCAGTGTTGAGCTCCCTAACCTCCTTGGGTTACAGACCCCTTTGAGACCATGGGGCCCCTCCTCCCAGAAATGTATATACACATTACTTTCTACATTTTATACCCAGTTTTGGGGGGAGGGTTGTCCCTCCCTGGAGAATAGCCATGGGACCGAGTCACAGAAACCCTGGACTAGTGGGACAGGCAGGCTCGTAAACACCTAATTCAGTATAGTGAGAGGTGCGGGCAGACGTTAATGCAGAGCTAGGGCGGGAGGTGGTGTCAATTACTGTCCACGGCTGCAAAGTTTCCTCACTTCACCAAGGAAGTGCTGCTTCACGAGTGCTGAGGGAAGAATGAGAATTCTTCAGGTGGGCAAGGTTTTGAACTCCTTAACGTGATGGCGCAGCCCTCCTTGGGCAAGCAGGTGCACAGGTTCCAGTCACATCTCCAGCCCCGCGCGCCCATGACACAAGCAGTGTGGTTCACTGTCTCTGACAAGCCTGCTCCTGTCATTCCCCACGCCTATACACCTGTCAGAGTCCTACAGCCCTTCAGGCAGAGGTCCAAAGATGTTTTATTTTAGCAGCAGAATCCTTCCTCTAAAGAAACAAATCTGACAGAGGCAGAGATGCCGAAAAAGTTAAAGCGTAGTTGCTCTGGCCCCAGGGCATGCAGTGCATGGCCATATAACTGGGGCACCACCTCAACCCATTAAAAGGCAGCCTGTCCCGTCTCTGACCACTGCATCTGGGTTAGTAGCAGTCCTAGGGTGCAGTTCCTTCTGCCCTGCATTGAAATGACCCATGGACAGCTCATCTCCTCCACTATTAGTGCCTTGGGACAGGGCCGGGCCTCCTTATCTCTGTGCTCCCGCAGCATCTAGCCCAGGATCCAGAGACACATTGACTCTCATTAAGACAGCTGAATGCCCCTCACTTGCACAGACCCCTCTCCAGGCCCCATACACGTACGTCCCTGTTGAGTTCAATTGCTGCTTGGCATCCTGGTGTAGGAAGATTTACAGGAACATGGCCCACTATGTCGGTCCCCCAGTGTCATATAGGCAAATCGATATGAGGTGCAACACAGGGGCCATACTGCAATATAGGCACATCCCAAGGTGCTTGGGCCAGAAATGGTAGGAGGTGCTTGAGATTAGTCATTGCGCAAACTGAGAATGCCCCCAAATCACACAGCTCCTGTACAGAAGAAACCTAACAGAGGTTTATCCAATCCTAAAAGCTTATGTGATGTTACCAAATGTTGCAGAGCTAGAAGAAACTTTTCTAAGCTATGATTAATGAAATACAAAGTTCAACTAACCTTGCTACAGGAAAGACTGAACAACCTATTCTTGCCACACAGAATGATGATACAAAATCATGATCATATGAGAGGTAACAGGAGAATGAAGCCAAAAAATGCCAGGAAGAAAGTTATTACTGAGGTGTGCCAAGAGACTCATTGATAAAAATGTGTTTTCCTGTATTTCTGATGTTGATAATTTGGCTTTTTAAATTTTGTAATTTGTTGTGACTTCTTTTCAAATTCTAAATTATTCTAAACTCAAATTCTAAAACATTCACTTCCAGGCCAAATTTTGTATTTATAAATTTTATATTTAAAACTTTTAATTATTTTTCTTAAAAGTCCCCAAAATTCTAAGCTTCATTGCTCAGAAAACCTGGATCTGCCCTGATAGGGCCATATATGCCACACAGATATTGATCGAGTTGAAGGCAGTCTACAGTACAGTGCTTAAGAAAGCTGAGCTGTGCAGTTACGTGAGGTTGTTATTGGGCCTCACTGAGTTAATGTTCGACACAGCCTGGCAAACAGTAGGCACACAATAAATGTAACCATTATTATTATTATTAAATATGTTGCTTGCATGACAGTAATCTTAGTTTTTTGTTTGTTTTTGAGTGGGTGCTACACATACATTCAACTTCACCAATCTGTTTACAAAAACTTTCCTCTATCCTCCAAGGAACATATTAAACAGACAACAGTGGCAGGGACTCTCACAAAAAAAGGAAAAACAGAAGGCCGAATGCAGAGGAAACTATTAATATATAATAATAAATAGAGGTGACAGTGGAATTCAGGGACTGAGCCCAAAGAAAACCCGAATAGACGCTTACGTTATAAACTGAACTGAGTATTGATGAGGTTCGTGTCAGGAAGGGCTGAGAACAGTTGGGGGTCGGGAAGCACTTTAGACCCACCCGCCACGAGGGCAGCTCCATGAGATCAGCAGGATCTACACTGAGGAGGAGAGAAGGGGGGGGTAAATCCCAAGGGACGCTGCTCATCGAGGGTTGTGTGGTGCTTCCGCAGGGCAGAAGATGGAGCAGAGTCACTGGGGCCCACACACGGTTTTCTATCAAAGAATCAAAGCCTTGGCTTCCTTGGAAGAGACTCACAGGAACAGCCTGAGGCCAGGGCCATGTGACCAGACGGTGGGGAGAAGCATCTCCACCTCAAGGGACATCATGGGCACAGGTAAGCCACTGACACCAAGGCCACCAGTCCCCATCTGCTGGTCAAAGCAGTGGGCAGCAGGCGAGCCTCCAGTGATCACGTGGCTCTCACGGGCGCCAAAGGGCGTGATCCACGTGCCCTCCCATCCATCTCCCTCTGAGCCTCTCTGAACTCAGCCCTTCCTACAGCATTTGCTGCTCTGCGTCTGGCTGTTCAACAACCACGCAGATTGAAATTCCAGATCCACAGGCCATCAGAAGCCAGGGGATCTTCTGAGCGCCAAGAAAATGAGATTCCCCTGGAATCCAGCAGAACCGGAGAGCATCAACCCACAAATGAGTTCAGTGTTGGCCAAACATGTATGAAGCCTCAAAAACCATGGGAAGAGATACACAAAAAGGCTTTCTGATTCTACTGCTCTTCCCTCTGACATGATAGCTTCCAGTGCACTTTCTAGTCATTTCTTGCCTTTGTGCGCCTGGTAATTAAATGTTAACACGAGCTGAAACCCTGAATGCCACTTCTTGAAATAGCAAACTGAGGAAATGGCAGCTCCTGGAGCACCCTATTTTAAGCAATGAGAAATGCATCGCTTCTGCTTATAAAGAATTTAGGACTTCCTTGATTTATCTGCAGAGCTATAAAAGCCACTCGACCAGCTGAGATAAAAATCCCTCACGGAACTGAGTCCATTTTCAAAATGGTGCACTTCTCAACATTGCCAACAGGACCCCAGCACTGTCGCTGGGGAGAGGGGGACGACACGGCCTGCAGGAAGGAGGAGAGGGCTTCTGCAGCCAGATGTTAATCAGCGTGGCCCCCGAGCCTTTCTGCACTACCGTCTTGCACACAACTCTCACTCACTCTATACTCGCACCGGGAACTTCTTGAAGTTGTCAGCTTTGAAGGAAAAGTCCTCAGCTTCCTATAATTAGGGTGGGTGCAGGAAATTAGCAGCTGCCCCCCTTCCTCACGTGCAAATGCTATTAGCAGTTACATGTTCCTTCTCTCCACAGATTTTCACTGAGCCTATCCATGCGCCTTGTGCCAGGTCTTTGGGACACTGAGATAAAAAGGACACACAGCCCCCACCCAAGAAAGCTCACAATTCCAGAGGGAAGGCGGATGTGTGAACAGTCCCGAGAAGAATGACAGCAGTGGGAACCCAGGAGTGGCACCTGACCCACTAGAATGAACCTGACTCCCCTCCCCCTCCCACTCCAGTTAGATTACAAGCTCCATGAGGGCAAAGAGTTCTATTTTATTTACTGTGTCTATATTATTTCTGCTTTGTCCAGCCCCTGAACAGCACCTGGCATAGCACAGGCACTCAGTGTGCAAAGGGGCCCAACAACGCGGGTGCTTCCTAAAGGAGGCGGTTAGAGCTGAGTGTAAGAGCTGAACGAGTCAGCCAGGATTCAGGGTGGACTGGGGGCTCCTGGCAGAGAAAATGGAGAAGGCAGGGAGTGCACTCACGGATGGAACCAGATTTTGTGGGGGCCTGAAATCTGTACAATCGAAGAGGGAAGGGGGTAAAGAAAACACAAAGTCATGAATAGGAAGTTGCTGGAGTCTCTTCCAGGGCCTGTTGATCCCCTCTGAGCAGGGTGAGTTCAGGAAGCAGCGGGCAGTTCAGAATAGCTGGGCAGAGTTGCATGAAGGGAGCAGACGGCAGCTGGCCAAGGGCTTGGGGCACCAATGTCTGCATCACTGGAAATCCAATGTGATGCAGAAAACTATGTTTACGAGAACTCCTTTCTGAAAGGGTACTCGATGCGGCTGCAAAGAATACATGGACAAGCCGCCTGAGGTCAGCAGCGGAACTCCTGGAATGGATATGCTTAAGAAACGATGGATAGTTACCCGCAGGGCCTTGGTTTCTCTGAATAGGTGGGAACACTGGAGTCAGAGACGAACAGCTCTGCACAAGGGGTCCCGTTTCACCTCTGCCCCAGGCAGCCCTCAGTTCCCCCTCTAAAATAAACAACTATCTAAATAGCATGTCGTTTTGGGTTTTTTTTTAGATTATTTATTTATTTTTGGCTGCGTTGGGTCTTCACTGCTGAGCGCAGGCTTTCTCTAGTTGCAGCGCGCTGGCTTCTCATTGTGGTGGCTTCTCTTGTTGTGGAGCACGGGCTCTACGTGTGCAGGCTTCAGTAGTTGCGGCACACAGGCTCAGCAATTGTGGCACACGGGCTCAGTAATTGTGGCTCGTGGGCTCCAGAGCACAGGCTCAGTAGTTGTGGTGCACAGACTTGGTTGCTCCACGGCACGTGGGATCTTCCTGGACCGGGGCTCGAACCCGTGTCCCCAGCATTGGCAGGCGGATTCTCAACCACTGCACCACCAGGGAAGTCCCATGAATAGCCTGTGTTTGAGGTCGTCCCAATGATTAGCTCACCTGGGGTACGCACATGTCTCAAAGCCACCCCTAGACTACAGCCTGTGGTGAAAGATGAGGCCACAGTGGCAGGCGGGCCATGTCGAGAAGGGCCCTAAGGAAGCCAGCAAACCGGTGAAGACTGAGAGACATAAAACTACGTCCATACATCTTCCAGCCGTGGAAAATGCCTCCCATCTCCTTGTAATACACATGGTCTTCTTCCCTTAACCCAGGACATTAGAACTTAGGAGACCATGGTAACCAACATATTGCTCCTTCAGCAATACATGCTCTTCTCCAGACTGTGGAGAAGTGTGTGTAGGAACAGTGGTCTCAGCAGCTGTTCAGAATCGTGCATGTTTAAAATGAGCAGGAGGTTCAGTAATACTAGAACTACAATTGTGCAAACATCAGAACCTGAGATTATCTGCTCTAGCCCTCTCGTCTTACAGACAGAGACACCTGGAGCATGGATGGGAGTTAAGTGACTGTCCTAAGGTCCCAGAAAGAGTTGCTGGCAAAGCTGGGCCTGAATTCCAGGTCTCCTGACCCCCCAGACCATGCTCTTCCTTGGTCCCTGTTCTTCTTCTAAGCCTCTACATTTTAAATTTTGCAGGTTCACTGATGCAAAGCACGTGCTATAGAAAAGTGGAGGAAAAAGGGAGCCCTATCTAAGCTTGGACTGAGAAGAAAGCTCAAACCTGAGCATTAAACTGTAACAGCTGATGAACCGGAGAATGTCTAGAAGAACGCATAATGAACACCAGACTTGTACACATCTAAATATGTTTCTCATGCTGAAATGTGGTGTTACACTCAGAACAGACTAACACCAAGAATAACACACTTGTGAATATAGTTTTTTATATTATAAACACTGATAAGATGTTGAATTCCCTTTTTACACAGTACTAAAAAGAGCACTCAAATGAGAAAACTTGTCACTGAGAGATTTTATTTAATCAGGCATGTCAGTATGAGCAATACCTGGACACTCAAAATCAATCAATTTAATGGAAGGATAAGTGCCTGGGTTTTGTATTTGTCATTTTTATAAATAACTGTGGTTTTCCAAAATTATTATCCTATTACTAAAATGAGCAGAATTAAAGACTCTATGAAAAACTGTCAAGTCAATAGCATCTAGAAAATGGAAAGGGAATTGAGATAATAATGAAGGTAATAACACCAGTTAACAAAAACCTGTACAACTGCTTGTATGTAGTCAGCTGTGCTCACTGGGGGTGCCAGAGAGAGCAAGGGATCTAGGGGGCTTCCTCTATGCCCTGTGCCTCTGGAGCACAAGGAGAGAACTGAGTGGAGAAGGGACCACCCTTGCCGACAGCACCTCAAGTGTCTTCTTTCTATCCTGACACAGGGCATGAGCCAAAGAAGGGGTAAAGAAGGGTGTGAGAAGGAGAGAGAGAACAGGCGGAGAGCCTGAGGGACAGCTCTGCAAGCATCTCTCACACACACATCCATCCCAGCGACTAATTCTGGCTGCCATTTTTTCACATGTGCAAAGTGATGATGAAAGCAAAAGAGAAAGAGATGCACCATGGTAGGTGCCTAAATAATTCTATCTTAAATCTATACTACAGACTCTGTTCCAACTAATAATTTCCCTCCCCTTTTTTTTAGCATTATAGCCTGAAATTTTTAATTCTTCCTATGTCGATAAAAGTTATTTTCGAAACTGAAATAAAGAGGTTAAGTAATTAGGCTAAAGGGCTCGAAAAGCCAGATTGAGTCAGATTTCCAAACAACCTACTTTAAGCTACTTATCTGAAAATATTGGTGGCGGGGGATGGAATTCATAACACATTTCTGGTTCACAGGAGCTTCTGAGCATGTCATCACCAGAAAGGCAGTTCAGAGACCACCAAGGGCAGGTGTGGGGAGTTAGGATTGAAGTCCTGGTCCCCAAAATATTTACTACTGTTGCAGGTGGCGACAGGGGGATGGGGATTCCTTATATCAGTCCAGTGTTTCTCAAAGCATGGTCCCAGACCAGCTGCATCAGCATCGCCTGGAACTTTTTAGACATGCACATTCACCCCAGACCCACTGAATCAGAAATTCTGGGGGTGGGTTCCTGCAATCTGATTGTGATCTGTGTGTGACTGTGACGCCACCCAAGTTAGAGAACTACTCTACTAGTCTACCTACCTTTGTGTGTGTTTGAGAATTTCATATTAAAAAGTATTTTTTTTAAATCCTAGCTTGAGGGACTTCCCTGGTGGCACAGTGCTTAAGAATCCGCCTGCCAATGCAGGCGACACGGGTTCGAGCCTTGGTCCGGGAAGATCCCACGTGCTGTGGAGCAACTAAGCTCGTGCGCCACAACTACTCAGGCCCAGAGCCTGCGAGCCACAACTACTGAAGCCCATACGCCTAGAACCCATGCTCCGCAACAAGAGAAGGCACCACAATGAAAGGCTGCACACCGCAACAAAGAGTAGTCCCCGCTCACCGCAACTAGAGAAAGCCCGTGCACAGCAATGAAGACCCAATGCAGCCAAAAATACATACATACATACATACATACATACATACATACATACATACACACATAAGGGAGCTTTCTAAAAAAAAAAAGAAAGAAAAAAATAATCTTAGCTTGACTCCTTGTTTGCTATGTGGCCTTGAGACAAGTTACTAAATCTCCATATCCACATCTGAAAATGGGAAAAGTACCAATTTCTCTTATCTTTATCACAAGGTTATTGAAGGGTTTCAATACACAGTGCCTGGTACAGAGCAGGACCTCACCAAATGGTGGTCACGGGGATCATACATAGTTAAGTGTCATTCAGATACAGGAGAATTTTAGTCCCTACAACATAAACATGCCTTTGCTGGATCACACATATATCTTCTCTTTAAACCTCCCCAAATTTCTTATGGTTGTATCATCACCATTTCACAGATGCGGAAACTGAAGCTCAGCGGGGTTACATGAATTAACAAAGGTCTCACAGATGGTGACCCATGCGTCTCCAGGCCCCAAGCCCAGGACCTTTCCCATCACCCACTAGCAAGACACGTGATGGAATTTCAGAGTTCCAGAACAGGAAGCGCTCCCCTAAATGCTTCCACTTCTCTTTGTATGAGAAATGCACAACACTGCTCTATACTGTGACGCTTCAGCCTGCACACCTCCAGCAAGGACAGAAATCTGAGCCTTTCTGCCCTGCTCTGAGATCTGGAAACGTAAGCTACACTGAACTGCCCAGGCTCCACGATCTCACGGGGGAGAGAGAAAAGGCAGAGTCCTTTCCTGAAGGATATTCATTTTCCATATCAAGTACATTACAAATCATACTCCAAACTATTAAATCTTCCTGAAGAATCAGGTTTGAATGTGAGGTTTTAATGCCATCAGGTAGAACCTCATTTACATTACCTCCAATACTTCAAGGACATGATCTTCACAAGGAAAACCCAACCTTAAACTTAAATCATGCATTTCCTCCCCACCCCATCCAATGACTCACCCACCAAAATGACAACTTTCTGGTTTGAAGTGTTTCTGCTATGGAATATGTAAGGTCATAGACCTGCACCGTTCACTACAGTAGCTACTAGCCACATGTGACTATCTTGAATTCAGATGTGTTATAGGTGTACAATAGACACAAATTTACAAACACTTAGTATGAATAAAAGAATGTGTAATGCCTTGATATTTTATAAGGATTAAATGCCAAAATGATGATATTTTTGGCAATATTGGGTTAAAACTATATTACTAAAATCAATTACACCTATCGATTTTACTTTAATTTGGCCATAAGAAAATTTAAAATTACATATGTGGCTCAGGCTATATAGTTCTATTAGACAGCACTATTATAGACTGTATGAAACATATGTTTTTTTAACACACAGGTAATTTTTAATACTTCATGGCAAAACAAAGGACAGACCACTTCCTGAAATTTTCACTTGGGGACACAAGACAAATTTGGGAAAAACTACCCTATTAGGGACAAAACAGGTCGAGTCTTGGTCAAGTAAAGCAGGTGACCTACATTGTTCAGTGTTGCTAACAGGCCCCGCTTTCCTTTCTTTCCCCCCAGGAAGAGTGGTCTTCTTTGCCCTACATCTTGTAGGTCTCCACTACCCTTTCCATATATAATCAATTTACTGGGATTCTGGTAATAGGTCACACAATGATTTTTTCCAAATGTCCTACAACCATTAAAGGTGATGTTACAGTTTCAGGTGTGGCTGATGAGAAGAAGTAGTACTCACATGGAAAGGGTGCTGGCTAAGAGGAAGAAATAGAAGAGTTTTGACCCTGGTCACCTAAGTTTGCACTTGTGTCCTCAAGTCACAAAGTGTTAGCTAACATTTTAATTTAGATCAAAAATAACAGAAGCAAAGGAGAGTTTGGGGGCACAATACCCACATCACATTTAGTCAAGCAGGCTCCTCTAGGTGCATCCTTTTTTACTTTTTGGCATTTCAACGTACTTGAATATTAGTGGCTAAAGTGATGAAGGTGGAAGAGGGAAGAATGAAGAGGGAGAATGATCCTCAGATCCTGTCTCCCCCAGAAGCCCTTTCTGCAACCTGTTCTTCGCATCCTGCAAAAGTGATGCTGAGAAGAAAAGAAAAAAAAGGCGGGGGGAGCTTTGACATTATGGCAGAGACAATACAAAGAAAACCATGGTTCCTGTGGGGCAGAAGCCCCCGCATTAGTGAGGGAGACTAGAGTACAAGCCTTAGCTACAACACAGCAGAGATGCATAATAACCTAACACGCTAGAATAATGATGCCATGATGGGCCACGGAGAACAGAGTCTATGGGAAGATGTGGGGAGAGAGTTTTAAAAGCTTCTTGGAGGAGCTGGCATGTGACCGGGACTTGAAGGATGAGGGAGAATGGTCGGGCAGTGAAGCCACGCCAGGCAAAAGAAGCACTGTGCCCGGGTGTGAAAGCACCCCCGGTTGAAGAATACAGGGCCTGGGTCAGGACGCATTTTGTAAAGTGCAGTAGATGAGGGAGACCTGCAAGCAAGTTCAGGGCCAACTTCTGAGGGTCAAGTGGGCCGTGCTTTGCCTTCTCTGTAAAGGCAAGTCAGGGGAGGGGTTTAGGGAGGAAATTAATAACCGTATCTGCGTTTTGGAAAGATTGGTCCGGTGGCACTTTGGAGCATGGCTCGAAGTAAGAAAAGACTGAATGGGGCTTCCCTGGTGGCGCAGTGGTTGAGAGTCCGCCTGCCGATGCAGGGGACACGGGTTCGTGCCCCGGGCCGGGAGGATCCCGCGTGCCGCGGAGCGGCTGGGCCCGTGAGCCATGGCCGCTGGGCCTGCGCGTCCGGAGCCTGTGCTCCGCAGCGGAAGAGGCCACAACGGTGAGAGGCCTGCGTACCGCAAAAAAACAAAAACAAAAAAAAACAAAAAAAAAAAAAGAAAAGACTGAATGCAGTAAGTTGACCAGGGCAGCCAGACAACCCTCGGAGATGAGGAGTCTGGAGGACAGACACCACGACTACCTCCATCTGACAGAAACGCAATCTCAGCTTAGAAATGTCGAATGTTTAGAAGACACAGGACCCAGGACTCCTGACTGTGAGCGCAGGGCCCTTGGCACCACGAACTTCTGCTTCTCCCTTAGTAGTGACAGCTCTCCACGAAGGAGATCCCAAAACAGAATTTCAGACTGGCTCTTCCCCAAGCACCCGGCAGAGCACTCAGAGACCCACTAGTAAGCGGCACGTACATTTGTCTGGAAAGCGAGCACTAAAAACTTCTGAAGCCTCAAAAGGGTACTCTAAGAGCAACTTCGGAAGAGCTGTATGTATCACATTACAGGGATATTTCAAACTTCTGGAAAGTTGAGGATAAACTATAATTTCCAAGTCTTCTTGTTTCTAAAAATTATACTCAGTCGTGTCATCTGTAGGCTCAAGCCAGGTCTTCTTGCCTCTCTTGTACAGTAATCCCTGGTAACTGCAAATTTGCTACCACTTCTATTTATTTCTAGGTTTGCCAACCCACTGCACTCATCTTATTCATTACATTGGGTGGAAATCCAGTATCCCCTGTTTTACAGCTCCTACAACTCAAAACCCAAACGATTTTGGATAAACTAAGCTTAGAACCTGAAACTGAAACTCTAGGATCTGGATCTGACTCCATCACAGGTTATTATGGGACCAAAGCTAATGACCCTGAAATACAGAGCTTTAGCCCCAGAAGAGACCTTCGAGATTATTTACTACACACTTCTCATTTTACAGACGAGAAAAGTACTAAAGCCAGGGCCGGGCTGGCACGGAGTTGGGGAGGGAAGGGTGGTCATCCTCAGAGATTGAAAGGCAGATTCCAGACCAAACCTGAATCTGGTCTCCAAAGTGCTTTCTCTGAGACCACCCAACACCACCCACTGCCTGTGACATAGTTCTGCTATCTTGTATTTAGCCACTACCTGTCAAAGGGTAGAGCGCACTGGGCAAATGGCAGCCTCCTCTAAACACTACGGGGACCACGGTGCCTATTCTACTGATTAGGGAATAAACATTTCAGGGTTATCCTGGATCGTGCTGTAAATCAGTTTAAAAAAAAAAAAAAAATCTAGGGGGGGAAATAAGATGTCTCCAGACTGTCAGACATTCCACCAATCTGTGCTCCTGTATAACGTTCCGGGAAGATGATAAAACGGGACACTCAAAAGGAAAGTGACGTAACTCCCAACTCCATCTTGTTCACGTTTCCAACTTCCTCAGGCATGACCATCCTCCTCTTTATTTTTCCGAGCTATTCAACTGCTGTTGTTCTGTCACTTTGAAACTGGCCTTCCTCTAACAATTTAAAAACTTTTTTAAGGACAGAGAATTTTGAACCCCTCTTTTCCATCTTTATAATCCCAATGTCAAGCATAAGGAATACACTCATTTTTGTTAATGAATCATACATATGTGTTCACTTATGGGTTCTGGAAAACCTGACTGGCAGCTTAAAACCCAGGCTCTGTCACTTCCTAAATGTATGACTTTGTGCAGGTTACCTAACATCTCTGTGCTCAGTCTTCTCATCTGTAAAAAGACTAATAATAACAGTACCTGCCTCCTGGAATTGGGAGACTAGCTGAAATAATGTTTAAACAGGTTTAAAACAGTGTCTGACACAAAACGAGGCACTATATAAATATTTTCTATTTTTATCCTTACAGCGGAAAAAAAAAAAAAAGAAAGAAAGCAATTGCTATTACCTTGTTATAGAAAAACAGTCACCAGCCACTCTGCCTCCACGATGATGACAGACATGAGAAAAGAAACTCACTGGGGCTGGGTGGATTTTTATGCTCTGTACGAGCAAGCCTCCCAGAAGACGTGAGTGGCTCAGCGCTGTAAAGAGGCAGTGACACGAGCTGTGGAAGCTCCTTCTCTGGGGTAAGAGAAGCATGCACTTCCCAAAGATTCCTTCCACCAACCGCTCCACAAAATACGGTGCAATAGCTGGGCCTCAATCACACAGACTATTCATGTGAACAGAGGTCCCTATGCCTTCAGTAAAGCAAGGCTAGGCCTGCTTTAGGTGCTAAAAAATAGAATGTGTCCTTGCTGGAGCTGATGATGATTTAGGTGTTTTCTGCCTAAGTGGAAAAGGATGGGTGAGATTAACACTCACTGTGCCTAAAAACTACCACGTGAAAAGCATTTCTGAGGAAGGAAGCCCCTCATTCCCCAGACCTTGCTGCCTGAGGAGAGGGAGCGTGTATCTCACTCACCCCGGTATCCCCAATGCACTACCCAGTATGTTTGACAAACCTCAGTACTTATAAATGTGGCTGAATGAACAAACAAACAAATGAAGGGGAAAACCAAAGAGCATAGTGAAGGCTTATGGCTCTGAATCAGTAAAATGTCCTGTTGTTTGTCACCTGGGAATATGTCATTACACAGAGCTTGAAGGAACTTCCTTCCTTTACCACTCAATATTAAAAAAAAAAAGAAACTACATATTAAGTATCGTCAACATAATATAATTAATTATTTCTAAAGACTTCTATAGAGATGCAGAAAAACTTTAGAAGAGCTTTATAAGTATAATTTAATTAACTCAATCACAGTCCTCTGAAGTCTTATAGGATATTGACAACAACATAATCATTACCCATAAGCTTAGCCTTCAGGGTTTGTACCTTAATTCGTTTCTGCTATTTCTAGAGTAAATAGAACTTAAGGGAGAAAAGGCTTCTCCAGGTAACGCACTGACTTGTCCAACCAGCAGCCCAGTCTCCTACTCCTTTCTACACTGGTACACATGCTCCTTTCTCATGTGGTCATTTAGCTAATCATTTGTTCTTTAAAATGTTAAAATAAGAACTCAGATTCAGTGTTTAACACTTGAAGATTCCAGAAAATTATAAAAAATTGGGAATCCCCTGGCAGTCCAGTGGTTAGGACTCTGCACTTCCACCGCAGGGGGGCACTGGTTCAATACCGGGCCACGTGGTGAAGCCAATAAATAAAGTTCTGATTGCTGTTTTTTAAAAAAAGAAAAATATCAAAAATAGAAAAGGTGTTTCTGAAAAGATACTTCTTTAAAAATACCTAAGGAGCATACCTAACACGTGAAAACGCAGCTCTCTCCATCTTCACATCTTACAACCTTCAAAATTCGCAAAATAAGACCTGTGCTGCACTCCTCACTCGCCTCTTGAAAGTAACCCAATGCAAAGGCAACACACAGGACATATACCCCAGCCACTTCTGACTCTCTGAGGCCACACCCTTTTCCTCTAAATTGTTGAGCTGTAACAATTAGAATAAATTATTTCCAGGAATTACGTTAGAGTTTGGGGGGCAAAAATAGGTATTCAAATTCAGTGGGGTAACTAACTTGTAGACATCAAGAATATCCTGATTGTTCCCCTATTAGTCATTCACAACCCACAAAGTCATTTTTCTATAGGGTTGGCAGTGAGCCTGGAGAGGAATGGGGAAAATTCACCATGTACTTCCTCCTGTTTATTGTCACAGTGAAGGGACATGACCTACCTGCATAGGTGCCTGTAAGTTGAACCTTGCAGCCTCTGAAAATCCGTAATGTCCAAACATATACTTCTCTTAGAAACATTGACTTTACCTAGCATGGAACAAGTAGCCACTGCTAAGGGAAACTTAACTGTTGCCCTGGCAGAGGGGAAAGAAACACTGACTTCTGATAGAGGTTTTACAGAAAAAGCACTTCTGTCCAGCATAAGTGCTTTCAGATACGTTTACTAGTACATTCACTGTTAGTCACTCACAGCCCACAAAGCCATTTCTCAATGATTATACATTGCACTAATGGCAAAGAATTGGAAACAAATGGAATCAAATTATGGTACAGCCATTAAAAAGGATGGCATAAATCTATACGTGGTGACAAAGAAAGATGTTCTTGATATGTTCTGGGAGAAAATTAATGCATAAATTTATAGTACAATGCATTTTCCAAACACACACAATAAGTTATATTTTTATGTACACAGGAGAAAGTTTTACACCAAATAATAAATGGCGGGCACTGTTGGAAATTAAAGGTAAGGGCACTTTACATTTCCCTATTTTACACCATTCATATTTCTAATTATATGCATTAATTACTTTTTTGCTTTCTAAACTACGTAATATTTTCCCCAAGGAGTGATTGTGTACATAACTAAAACCAGCCAAAACTTGATTTCAAAGTAAGTTACTTACAAGTAAACATTACAGACTTGGGGATTCTCAACAGGCACACGGGCTACTAACATAATAGTAACGAACAGCACTGCAACACACAGATCTCATGGCTGTGCTGGCATACTTTTAAAAAATCATCTTGCAGAAAAGCTGTATTCCGAACAGTGTGCTGAATTCTCATTTGTTGTGGGCAGTGAGAATCACAGGTAAGGAGATCTGCCCTGGGCAGAGGCTCTGCTTAAATATCCTTGCTTCTCTTATCTGGTAGTAGCTCTTTTTATCTTGCTTAGTTACCCCAATGGAATAAGAGAAACACCATCAGATAAGAAAAAGCTTCTTGTTGTATCACTGTTGCCTTCCCCTCTCCCTCACACCTCTCTCTGCAGGTGCACGGGCCAGAGCTCTCCATGCTGCCAGAAGCTTCTGGGTCCCCACAAGCACTCCCACCAGGTGCAGCTGCAGCCAGCACAGCCTTATCCATTACAGTGGAAAACGTACTCCCCGTGGAACTGCCTGGAGTGAGATTTGACCTAAACAAATAACTGGGACATAAGCGGCTGATTTTTTGAGCACAAGAAAGAGAAGCAAGTTTTTTAAAAGTCACTTGGGTGGTTTAAAAAAAAAAAATCACAGAGCATCTTTCTACAGTGTATTTAATCCTCTGGACAAATATTTCTACACATCTGGAGAATCACTGACAAAAGATTTTTAAGAATATTCACAAGGGAACCCAAACCACACAACTTCCTCCAAGAAATCATAAGCGACATCAGCTGGGAGCTTTAACCGGTTAAATCTATTACTGCATGGAAGCTGCTCAAGCTTCTCAATGGATAAATGAACTATTGTGCTAGCAGAAAGGAATCCAAGATAACGAATAACATCTCTAAACAATGCTGGGAGCGGGGAGGGGGGCCTAAATGTCTCAGATGAAAACCTACAGTGAAAAAGCCCATCACACTTTACTGACTTTCTCAGTTCGTGGTTAGCAACATAATTTTGAAGGCAATGCAATATAAGGCAGTCTCACAGGTCAAAGGCAATTTAATTCAAATCAAATCCATTACAGAGAAGTTTAAGTTCAGATTCTTAAAGACATTAATTGAAAATTAAGTTCATTAACCAAACACTTTATAACAGCAAATGAACCTCCGTGTTAAAAAAAAAAAATCACTATATAACATTGCAAAGTACAAGTTTAACAATCCCTTTAACAGATCATTTGAAAGGCTCAATTGTCCCCACCACAGGGCATGTTGGTGGTTTTTTGCAGTTTGCTTAAAAAATTATGTGCCTTTATTGTACTAAAGAAATTCCGAGAGAGAAGCACAACCTACTCACTGATGATAACAACAAAACCATTTTTCACATTCCTCCCTTACAAAGTCTACCGAAGCACTTAACCAAACTGCTCTGAGTTTAGCTAATGTTAAAAATAGAAACTTTTCTATTAACTGGTTCAAAGCTTAGGTTATTTCTTACTTTGCTCAATTCAAGGCAAACCTGTTAAAATGAGTGAGAATACATGTAACTAACTTCAGCAGTTATGTTCCTTAACACTCCCCCCATGTCATCATCATAATTTTCACAATCACATAAACACATAATGTAAATATGTTTTAATTTTGCAAAAGACGTTTTTCAATCCTATAAAAGGCAATTACAATGTGCCTCTTGGGTTTACGTTTGACAACAGTGCAGCTAGGTGAGACATGAACAATACATAGTTGTTCTATACAAAGGAGCCTCCTGGAAACCACATTCACCCACGAAACATCAACATATCTTTCCTCCCAAAGAAGAATCAAAGTGGAACTGAAGTCAATCTACAGGAGGAAACAGAGAAGAGAGTTCGCCAGAAACAGGCAAGGCAAGTTTAAAATCAAACCAGAGAGCCAGAGGCCCCGAGCATGCACACGCAATAAAAGCACTGCGTGGAGAAGACAGCAGAAGCCCCGTGGATGGGGCCCTCTTACCAGCACTGGCCCTGGGCTCTCTGCTTCCACTTCTCCCTGGGCTGCATCCTTGCACTGCAGGGGGGACTCGATCACCAGCTCCTTTTTGACATTTCTACTACTTGTTCTGAATTTATCAGCCTGCATCCTCGGCTGAAAACACAAGTCAGAAAGTCTGGCAACTGGGACAGCTGCGAGTCCTTGGCTGTGCAAGGCACCAGCATGCCAGGGGCCTGAGGACAGAAAGGAAGCTGACTTCCCAGGCACAAGTGGTCAGCCCTGCCGGCTGGGTCTGCAGAGCCCGCTAGGGTGGGAGGGCCAGCCTCCAGGGGTGTTACTACTGCTCGGAAAATGGGAGGTTCCCACTCATCGGCCAAAGGAAAACAAACCCCAAACTGCACAATGCACAGTGCACTGCCTCTTCGATAAAGGCCGGCCTCATCGTGCCTGCTCCACGCAGCGTGGGCCACATCGACCGGAATCAGAATAGTGCTGTGTTGAAAAGAAAACCAGTCACGGTTAGACTCCTTCGTAATTACTTCAAATCCGGAGCTGAAGAGAAGCTAGGTCATCTGGCTGTTCTAAAATTCTTAGTTTTCGGATGCTTTCCTTCGTGTTATGGCTCAACACCAAATGCCTGGCTGATGATCAAAGCAGGGAGGTGCAAACACCAAGGGGTTCCTGTAGTCGGCACCTCATGCGTGCAGATGTAAGTGAAGAGTTTCTCCCTGCACGACAGCCCGCGGCACGCAAACTTAATTTACCTACTATTTTATAGTAGATGAAAGAGGAGGTCATCACACATTTTCACAAGATACCGCATGTCACAGTAAATTAAACAAAATACTACTTTAAATCCATCAATATGTATGTGAGTACCAATTTTAATAAGTCTGGTACTAGGTACTGAGAGGATCACAGTAAAAATATAAGGCAGAGTAGAGTGTCTCTCCCTTCCGGGAGTGTCAGAGCAAGTTGAGAAGGCAAGATTAATAGACATCATAAATAACAGATTCATACAATTAATAGAGATTTACACAAAAGCACAGGAAAGTAGATGGGTCACCATCCCATGGTTCAATGGTGATAGCACTTAAAATGTGTTTTCCCAAAAGCCTGCTATTTTAATCATTTCTTCAAATTACTAGTGAAGTAACTTTTAAATCATCTCAGGAAAAACCAAAACAAAAGTGTTAAGGGATTTATTAATAAACTACATGGAAAATGCACATTAAGATGGGATTAAATATTAATCTGTACTTCCTGGGATGCTGCAGATTTTCTCCCAATCAGTTATTCTTCTTGTTTCACTGAGACTGGGGAGAATTTAGCAAGAGTAATAATAGAAGTAGAAGTAAACAATGGAACGAGGTATCACTTAACAACAAGAGGTGCCACAAGGTATACAGGTGTATCTATCCAGGAAAATACAGAAACTATCACTAAGGTATAGGTACAAGTCTCTTCCTCTCCCGGTCAAGTGACTGAGGCTGAGAGGGCTCCGAGGGGGCACTGGGGGAGCCAAGATGGCGCCCTATGTCCACACGTTCTTCTTCCCACCAGGGCCCGCGAGGTCACCCCAGTCTCTGTCACTCAAACATCAGGAATCTTTCTGAGTGTGGATACTATTGGGTAATGAGTCACAAGGGTTCTACGAGTCCATTAAAAAAAATTAGTAGTTTCTATAATATTTTTTTAAACTACCCAATTCCTCAACCTTGGGTAATCTTTCAGGGTAATATAAACTCACCAATTCTGTGTTCCAAAATAATACAATCTATGGATTTTTAAAATCTATCTTTGGGGAGGGGACTTCCCTGGCAGTCCAGTGATTCAGACTCCGTGCTTCCACTGCAGGGAGCACAGGTTCGATCCCTGGGCTGGGAACTAAGAGCCCACATGCAGCACAGTATATCCAAAACAACCAAACAAAAAAACCCACAACAACAAAATTAAAAAGAAAAAACAAAAAAATTGTTTTTAAATCTATCTTTCAAAAGTTACAAGAGGATAGAAAAAAAAACCCAAAGAGCCTGTAACATAAATATAGATTTGAAATAAGTTAAATCAAAACTTAGAAATGTTCTATAAATCAGAGGAGGCAAGCCATAAGCACTAAACAGACAAACTGAGCCCTAGTAAAGCACAACATAACCAACAGTTGGAAAACCTTTTCAAAATGGCTCGAGATGTTCTAAAAAGCCCAATTCTTCCTCAAATCCCCATCATCATTAAGCCAGCAGAAGTTCTAGACTTTAAGGAGAGAACTGCTCTCCTATTTATTGGGTCAAAATACTCTGACATTCTGTAAGTAATGAGAAGGAATTTAAAAGGTTATTTATTTTATGAACACTGTAAGTGCTCACTGTGTCCCAAACCCTGCAGAGGTAATGTATTTAATCTTTATAACAACCCTATGAAGTAGGTAACATGATTATTCCCATTTTACAGATGAGGAAACTGACGGGCAGAGAGGTTACGTATGTGCAGAAGGTCACACACTGCATTGGCAGTATGGATGCAGTGTACACACTCTTCACCATGATGCTATGGTGAACCAGTTTTCTATTCCAACGATGCCAACAGCTAAAAAGCACAAATAGGTAAAAGCTACTGATCAACGATTAAAGATAAAGGCAGCATCTGGGTTTAATCCAATCGAGGTAATTTCCGTGAAGAGGTAAAACTGTAAAAATGGCATAGCACAGTGCCTAATACATATGTAGGTATTTATTTAATGGTAATTACTATTGCTGCTGTTGCTATTCCAATCTGAAGAAATTAACCTTAGTCTTAAATTCAGGACTTTGGCTGTGTGATCTAAAACGACAACTCCGCCTACTGTGTTGCTACAACACATCACAACGCGCTTAGGCAATTTAAAATCCACTGCTCTTCCCTCTTTGCGGCTTGATTGTGACAACAGCCTTCAAACAGTTGTCTTGATCCCCCTGTGTGCATGCCATGAGCATCTTCTTCTTTAAGTTTTTCTATACTTTTCAAAACTTTAGCCATGAATTTACATTTCTTTTGTAATCAAGGAAAAAACTCTGAATTGGCTCTGAGCTTCCAGGTAGCCAAGACAGAAAGGCAAACATAATCAGTTCCATAATTCATATCAAAACAAAAAAACATACCAAGCTGTAAGGCAAGTAAATTTTTTGAAGTTTCTCACACAGAGAGTTACAGAAAAGAGAACTGATTAATGTCTAGACAAGGTTCTCAACATGTTTATAGGAAATGCAGCAGCAAAATTCACACAGCTTTCTCACCACCACCTCAGAGCATTATACCGAAATCCCAGATAAAGGAAAGCAGTTGTGAGAGCAAGACATTGGTCTAGCCTGTCACCTTCGAGTGGGTCCACTTTTTAAGAAAGAAGGAAATTCTCAGGATCTAGAGGAATGGAGATACTACTGTCACCAATCCTGCCACCTAACTTCTCAGGCAATGTAAGGGGCCCTTGTTCGATTCTGCTCATTGAAGACAGACCAACACTTTAGAAGTCTGCCTGTCAAGGGGAGGCACACAGTACAGAATTTAGCATCCGAACCTAAACCAACAAGTAGGATGTGGTTTCTCTAAGGGATTCATGAGATCGATGTCTGAGGACATGAGAATGACACCTGGTCACAGCAGCCACAAGAGGAAATGCCATCTTAGAAGGACAGGAAGTATGTGGTCAAGTTCTACTTTACAACATTCAAAGAACAAGGCATAGGCTGGACCTCTGGATTCAAATCCACAAACATTCACCAAGCTCCTAACTCTAGCGACCTCAAGTTCTTTCACACACTAACCACTTTAACTCTTAAAATAACAAATACGTCTATCAACATGCATTAAGAGTATAGAGTTTTACTGTTAAAACAGAATGGAGTAAAAACCATGGGAAAGTAGGAACATTTCAGAGACAAGATGAAATGGATGTTTCTGTATATGGGTTTCAGCTCTCAGATTTTGATATACATACAAATTATTATACAGGTTGGGTACAAAAAAAACATGAAGACTTTACAGGAAATTTAAGGAATTTTCCAAGGGTAATTTTTTACTATAAGGAAGGCTAACTTTAGACTCCAAAGCCCCCATCTTCCTCCTCCCACCGTAAGATGAAGTTCCATCACATTCTGAAAAGCAAGAAGTTGAATAAAGGACCCTTTCCCCCAGAGGACATCTCAAGACCCTGTTTACATGCCACCTTCCCTCTGAAACTCCCTGGATCCTCCTGGCCAGACTGAATTAGCTCCTCTTCTGATGCCATCTGGGCATTAGTTTCATTTACCTCCAATCTTGGAGCTTTTCACAGTCTACCTTTTACTAAGTTTGTATGTGCCGCACTCTTCAGTGAGACTGTAAATTCATGGGGGCGGGGACTGTATCTTAACCACCTCTGAGTCCCCAGTGTCTGAGGTACTGCAAGCATTCAAAACATACTGGCTGAATTGAACTCTTATGGCAGTTTTATGTCACCGTTATCTTTAGCCCTAAAGTGCAATTTGGTGGTTGTAAAGTTATGCAAATATTTTCATTTGTTAATGACCCAAATTAAGGCAGAAGCATTCAACTGTTCATAAACTGAAACCCAACGGATCATTTACTAATAATTAAAATGTTCCTTTCTCCCAGCTAAGAAAATGTTATTCTGCAAAACTTGCTAGACATTTTTAAAGACAAAGGTATCCTTGGAAACAGTGTAAGTGAACCTTTAAGAAGTACAAATAAACTTGTTTTTAGCAATGAATTATATAAAAATTCAAAATGCATTTTGCTGTACTAGTAACTATATAAAGAATGACTGTGCAAGGAATAAATGTCAATTAACTCAACAGAATTTTTTTACTCTCCTATTAGAGGTTCTTGGCATATCAGGAGGATATTTAAAATATAACAATTAACTTTAAAGGCATATATATATATATATATATATATATATGCCTTTAAAGTATATGTAAAGTATATTTGAATAAATAAAGTGTACTCTACTTTGGAGTAGATAAATACATATTAGATATACTCCAAAGTAATCATTCCTTTTCTCTTTTGTGGGAAAATGTGAAACAGTAAGAAAAAATTATTAAGAAAAATTGCAAAAAGGAGCAAATGACTGAAGATTTTCCACAGTGTATGGGTCAGCTTGCTAGCCAGAGAAAAGAAAAGGTGTTGGGAATATGATCTGTCCCTCTGAGAAAACAAAAATATGGTACACAGAAGTAGCAGAACAGAGTACAGGACAAGATTGGAGGCAATGGGTGCAGGGAGCAAAGTGCTAAATAGTCAGTAACAGTACAGGAGGGATATGGTGACAAAAATGCAGGACAGATGTGGGGACAGGTAGAGGTGGGAGGGGAGAGGAGAGAGGGTTTCTATACCAGACCCCTGGGGCCTCTTAGAAGAGTTAATATCAAAAGTACATTCTGATATAAAGTCTGATGCTCACCTCAGTGACTTCTGTCATTAGAGATTTAATCAGATAATCACAGAAACGAGATACACATCATCATCTAGCCTAGTGTTTCTTAGCCTGGAATCCAATGCTGAACTTGGGAGGAAAGTAGTCCACGAACCCTCTAAAATTACATCCAAAATTTTGTGTTCCTGTAATTTCTGAGGAGAGAAGCCCCTAGAGTTTACCTAGTTCTTAGAGAAGGGACCAAGGGAAGACCCTCCACTCACAGAATAAGGTAACGGGTCCAGAGGGACCAGCCAGAGTCAACCAAAGGTTTAAGATACAAAGCGCTTCACTTTAGCAGGTTCAAATTCAATTTGAGTAGAGATAAAGCAATTTAAATGGTTTAAGTGGTTAAATAAACAGACCATTAGATGGCAATCAGCAGTGTCAACACCTGCAGTCTTACTCATTTGCTGATTGATGGCCAAGTCAGCAAATGAGTCATCAGATGAAGCCTAATGCCCAGGGGACACCCAAAGGCCAACACAGTAAACCTCCAAACAGGGCAAATAATAGAACCAATAAAAGTTATGCTTTTTGAGAACTTTTAATGACATTGAGGAAATGCCCACAATTATACACATATACAAGACTGAAAACAACAGCAACGACAAAATGTGACTGCTGGTTACTTCTGGTATGTAACATTATTAGTGATTTTATTTTTCTCACTCTTGTTTTCCAGATTTTCTTCAAAAGCACTTATCACTTCTAGAGTTAGAAATAAACAAATATGCTGTATTACAAGGTAATGGCATAGAGAAAGCTCACACTGAGGTTTCAGCCCCACTATACTGCTCAACAGGATAGAGCTGTGTGCTCTTAGAGAAGTCACTTCACCTCTCTGGGTCCCACACACTTTACCTGTAAAACAACAGAGAACTTAACACCAAAAGATCTTTCCAGCTCTACATGTCTATAATATTAACTGTTAAAACTTCCCCTATTGATGGCATTTGGGGAGAAATAAACCATCCAAATGGAATGTTAAACATTTCAAAATCATATTGCCCTACTACACACAGAAGAAAAACACAAAGACTAAAAGGTAGATATATTTCTAAACATGTCAGATCCTCACTTCCAACAGAGCTGGGGCAGAGCTGACAGGCTGGCAGAGGACAAGAACTATAGGATGTTCTATTGGTGAAGAAGCAGGAAGGGGAGGCCTGCTGCCCTCTCTCCCCAGGGTGGGTGAGCCCACAGGGCTGGGACAGTGGGGAACAGGCCCTAAAGAAGGCTCTGTTTTCAGATGAGGAAAGTAAGATGGGCAGAGTCCTCCCATTTCTACTGGCTGCTCTCTGGTACCGGCTGTGGGAATCTAGAACAGCGACTTCGCCATTCTGGGGGCCCAGTTCCCTCACCTGGAAAACGGGGATCAGAAAGTCCACCATTATTATCCTAGCTAGATACTGTTCACTCCCAAGACCCAGGTGGATAATGGACGTGTCCCACCACGTGGAGGAACGCTGCCTCCAACAGCTGTGAATGATCTAGAAGCTTCTCAGTAAAGACAGCCTTTCCCACCCGCAGCATCCCCTTTTCCTGCCTCCATTCTTGCACAGCCCCCATCACCATCTGGCACTCTATATTCTGTTTTCCTTATTTGTTTAGTGTCTGTCTAACTCCAATTTAAAAACAGAAGAAGCTATGTGAAGACAGAGGTTTTTGTCTATCTTGTTTACTCTTCTATTCCCAGGTCCTAGAAGAGGGTAGGTGCTCAAAACACATTTATTGGATGCATCTACTAAAGGGTCGGGAACCCCTCAGTCTGGATATAGAGCTCTTAACACTCTGCATACCCACAGTTTTTCTGTGAACTATTTATTTTAGTCACTATAATGATAATTCGCAGCCAGCAGTGTCAATGATTTGTTTCAGAGATGGAAATTTACAAAGCCAAGAAAAACATAATGTGCCTGGGATTCCTCTCAGGAAATGAAACTCCCGGCCTGAGCTACCAAAGCCGGGCCTGTTGCAGCCTCAACCTTGACTGGAGCATGTGTTATCTCCCCTCGGCAGCTTTGAGCCCGGGAAGGGGGGACGGCTATGTACTGTGTACACAGTAAGTAATCCATAAATGTTTGCTTATAGAAACAAAGGATGAAACTGCCTCACCTTGGTTTGATTTATCACAAACTCAAGCATCAAGGGAGTTCACATGAAGTTGAATTTTCTAACTTTCCTCACCACGTGACAAATACTGAGGTGAAGGGCCAGAGAATGCATGCTTGGTAAGAAAAAAATAATCAAAACCTTTTTTGAAAGCACTAAAGTTTTTCTTTCAAATGCCTTATTTGGTTATAAATGGAAGACAAATGTCCACTCTTTCACTTCTCCCCATAACCACCTCTCAAAACAACATAAGGAAAAACACGAATAACCACGCCCCAGGTTTACAGGTTTCATTAAAATATTTGTGTATGTTAATTTACTTAAAGCATGTTCCATCAGTGTTTATAAGGCGCAAAGCCGGGGGACCATCTTGATGCCTGCATCTCTAGACGACAGAGATGGGACAAGCAGGAAGAGGTCACAGGGCTCTGATTACTCCCAGGTATCACAGTTCATGGCCATCAGCTCCCTAACAAGGGGGAAGGAGAGAGAACGGGTCCAGCCAACACTGCACACCTACTTCTGCAAAAAGGAAAACACTCCCAGGCTGCAAGGGGCAAACCCACCATGAGGAAACTTCGCAAAGGGGGTGTGGAGTCTCCTCCAGAAGATCTGGCCAAATGTAGCCTGCATTTAAAAGACAATGATCATTTACAGTCATACCGGTTCCCTAACAATAATTGGGAAGTCCCCTCTTTTAAAAAGCAGTAGATTATGTCCCTTCCATAAGATAAACTCATCAGCAGCCAGGATGATGTGTCCTTCTCATCCTGCTGCCTAAATGAGGGCCCTCCCTCCAAGCTCATTGTGACTGGTTTCCTTTGTGAAATTAAGAGACTGACAAGGAATAGAAAATAAAGCCGACAGTTTTAGGGGGCTCAAATGTTATTCCTGGACAATACATCCTGACAAGTCAAAGCTTCCCCCCCGAGTGCTTGTAAAAATACATAACTAAACTAAATGAATTTTTCATAGATAAGCTACAAATAAAGGTGACCAGAGGTGGAGATACAAACAAGGCAGGTGGGGAGGGCAAATGTCAAAGGAAGGCAGGCCATCAGAGCTTCTCTTCACTGCCAAATCAACACACACACATCACACAACTCAGAAACCAACAGTGGTGGTGGTGGTGATGGAGCTGCAGCATCTCTGGTCCTGTACTGAAGGTTGAACAGTCCAGTGTTACTTCTGTCACATTTCTAAAGTATTACACATGCAACACAATGGACTTCAGCGTTCCCCCCTCACACAAGGGAAAAAACTCTTCTTCCAGGAAAAACACAGTTAAAAGAGAGAGGTGGAAAAAAAAAAAAAGAGAGCAAGAGAGAGACATGTTTAATCAAGCTCTGAAAAGTGCAACACCAGGGGCCTTTCCACAAAAGGGGACCAGGTCTTCAAGTCCCTCTGTCGATTCGAAAATAGCAGGTTAAATAAATACGAAATAAATGAGTCTTCCAAAGTTGTATGAAGCATTCAGGAACCTTCCAGGCATACACTTCAATTTATGCTTTGCCAAGACCTAAACCTAGAAGTCAATAATTATTTATTTATTTAGGTAACTGTCACACAGGAATTTCAACACAGAAGGGGAGCGAAAAGGGAAGAGAATGAGTGGCTTGGGGTCTGGCAGAGATGGGCAAGGAAACCATTCCCAAGTCCCTACTATGTGCTAGGCTTTCAACATACATACTCATTTAATTCATTTCAATTTAACCGTTACAATAATTACACTATATGGAGGTATTTTTGTTTATAGAAACTGGTGTTCTTATAAATTAACTAACATACCCTAAGTTGACATAGTTGCTGTGCTTTGGAGCTATGCTTCAAAATTAATTTTAAACCTAGTAATTAAGTAGGTCGGAATATTTTATGGTTTTTTTTAAAATAAATTTATTTATTTATTTTTGGCTGCGTTGGGTCTTCATTGCTGCGCACAGGGTTTCTCTAGTTGCGGTGAGCAGGGGCTTCTTTTCGTTGTGGTGCACAGGCTTCTCATTGTGGTGGCTTCTCTTGTTTCACAGCTCAGGCTCTAAGCATGTGGCTTCAGTAGTTGTGGCACGTGGGCTCAGTAGTTGTGGCTCGTGGGCTCTAGAGCACAGGGTCAGTAGATGTGGCGCCTGGGCTTAGTTGCTCTGTGGCATGTGATATCTTCCCAGACCAGGGCTCGAACCCGTGTCCCCTGCACTGGCAGGCGGATTCTCAACCACTGCGCCACCAGGGAAGCCCCTAAGTTTTATTTCAAACATAATTTTACCTCCCTTTCAAATATGTATCTCCTTAAGGGAGCCACGGAAAATACTGGAGAGTTTTCTGAGGCCTGAAAATATTAGAATGGAAGATAACAGGAAGTGAAAACTGAAATGCTATGTTAACAGCAGTTGTGTCTGAAATATGGAACAAAGGCTTTCATCTTCCCTACTTTCTACTTATCTATACTTTTTAGACTTTCTTTAATAAGCATGAATTACTTTAAACTAAGCACATTATTTAAACCTTCTAAAGCCATTTATTACCATTTGGGAAACTTTTTAAATTATGTCTAAAAAGTAGCTAATGCATATATAATACTTCCTCCATGGCCGGGACTGGGATAGGTTAAGTGAGGCACTCAACTGAGGAACAGAATTTAAGACAGCACTAAAAACTCAGTAATCAAGATACATAAAATTTAATGAAATACTAAATCAAAGTTAATACCCAAAAAAAGCCATGACAGACAAATCAAAACTTGAAATAAAGATAAGATCAGTACTACTGATTGTTTTTTCTTTTTGCTTCAGGCTCCAATACAGCTCTGCTCAGCATGGGCTTACTCTGTGCCTGGCACTATGATAAGCAGTATATTTAGTCCTCCACCAACCCTTGTTTTACAGATGAGGAAACCAAGGCACGGAAGTTAGGGAATTAGTCCAAGGTCACAGAGGTGCTCTGCGGTAAAACAATTTTAAAAAGATTAATAAGAGGTCATTTTTACTTGCCTTGACCATAAATATAAAATCAGCATCTATTTTTAAAACTGGTCTACAAGTGACCAGATCTTCAGATTATCATCCACAACTTGAAAGATTTAAAACTGAAGCTCAACATAAGTGCTTCTTCCTTAGAAGACTAGGTGAATACAGGGGCAATTTGGGCAAAGGACCAAAACCTCACTCTCTTGAAACCTTTTTTATTTTGTTGTTCACACATAGGTGAAACCTCCTAATAGTTCAAAGTAGGGAACAGAGTAGATGGAAATAGGGGGAAGTAGGGAAGGTAGATGGAAATGTGAGGGCAAAGACTTTCCTTCCATTTTAATCCCCCAAAGGAAGGCAGGAAGGAAGAAACAAACAGTATAACCTGGAGATCCAGCTCCCAGGGCAGGACAGTCTCTCCATGTGCTAAGCCGTGCAACCCTTCAACCCACAGCCTGCCAGGCTGATGCAGCACACAGACCCACTGTGGTCCCCCCTGCCCTCCTCACCAACCCCATCCCAAGTCTTATGCACAAGGACTACTGACTGTTTTGCCTCCTCATGCGTCACCTTCATGCCTCCAGAAATGCTGTCTGTCAATCTGGAATGTTCCCCTACCACCTCCTGATCTTAACCTGTCAAATGCCTGCTCGCCTCTGTATTATACAGATCCAAGACCCCACCCAGAACTTCTGAATTGAAACCTTGAGCTGAGACCCAGGGATCTATAGTTTTCACAGCTCCGCAGGTGATAACTATGCTGCAGGCTTTCACCTAAGTCTGAGAATCACTGATCTTAATTCAATAACGTAAAAGGTATAGGAGGAACACCCACAATGTTTAAGCCCAGATCCAATACAAGGAAACATGTAGAGTATGGGGATGAGGCCAAAACGTTTACTTATCCTCCAGGGGATGAACACACACCTTAGCCTAACTGAAACACCATGGCAGGTTTCCACTCATTAGTGACTGATCAATTCTATTTAGCTGCACTTTTTGGAAAAACACAACTTTGTGGGTGGGCTCTTCCACCAGAATCACCCTTCACCCACTTTCCTTGCTCCTTCTTCCCCGACCCATGCCAAAATAAAATGCCTTTCAATTTCAATCCAATAAGAAAAGATCTACAGAGCAGGACAAGCTTCACACATCTCTCAAATTATTTTTGGTATGATCACATACTGAAACAGGCGCTTAGCAGTATACTTTCCTGAGAAGAATATAGAACAAAACCAACCCTAGGGTTTTGTTGCCTAGAATCCCTTCACAAACACCTTGTTTGCCAGCTGATTTACAAGCTCTTATCCAAGTTCGAATTTGTGACCATTATGGTGGCTAACTAAAAGCAATGAAGCAATCTGTTTAGAGAAAGGCCACATGCATTTCTAAGGATTTCCTCTCTTCCTGCCATAAGAGGAATAAGATGCCAAAGTGACATCCTCCATATGTATCCTCCACACTGCAATTAGCCCAGTAATGAAAAAAAATACCCCTAATCCAATATTACAGTCTAATGTACTATTTTCCTTTTAAATAGAATCTCAGGTGTGTACATTGGACTGATAAACATGAGCTTTCCTAGTTCCTGATTTAAAACTTAAAAAAATGGTAAAACAAAAAACCTTAAACAAGTTTTGTTTAGCAGCATTTTTAAACTGAGACTATGTTAACACTTTCCCTAGCATGTCATTTTGAAATAACGGCAGCATATACTAAAATATGTGTTCATTCATTTGGGGGAAAACACAGGACTTCAGATTTATTGCAATAGAGTTAAATCAACTATAAGTGTCAGCAGACCCATCTCCCCGGAGCTGACGTGCCACCTCAAAGTCTCCACTTGTCTCAGGGACATATGCTCATCAAATGAGGACAACAAACCATCTGATGGTCAAGTTCTTTCAGCTCAAACTTTCTGCAATTAACTACTACGTATTAGCACCACAGCTAATTAGGCTTATTTTATTCTTCTACTGTGACACTAATTTTGTTATACCCTGTGCAAGCCAGCACTTACCACAAAAGAGAACTTGTTAGGAACTTTCATTAGAGTAGTTAAAAGAGCCAAGAGGAATGCTCTCCCATATTTACTCATTAATCCATTCATGATTTAGTGGATTCACACATTAAGTCTCCTGCCCACCTCAATCACTCACAAGCATTTCTTAACCACAGGGCACTGTGCAAGGACGGAGAGGTAAGGAACACACAGTCCAGCGGGGGAGTGAAGATGGGGGGATGCAAATGAGTAACGTACATACCACGTGTGGCAGCGACTGGCCAGAACGGTGCTGTCCACTGAAGTAGCCACTAGTCACACGGGGCTATTGAGCATTTGACATTTGGTTAGTCAAACGGAAATAAGTTCTAAGTGTAAATTTCAAAGGATTTGGATGAAAAAAGAAGAATGTAAAATATCTTATTCATAATTTTTTATTGCTTACATGCTGAATAATACTTTGAATATACTGGATTAAGTTAAATATATTATTATAAAATTAATTTCATCTGTTTCCTTTTAATTTTTTTAATACAGCTACTAGAAAATGTAAAATGACAGATATGGCTGGCATCGTATTGTTATTGGACAGAGCTGGGCTAGATGCTCCCCAGTACTGTTTCTTCTTCCTGGGTAGAAAGAAAGACCACCTTTTCCAATCTGCTTGGCAGTTAGGCTGAAACTATGTGATTGTACGCTGGCCAAGGAACATAAGAAAAATGAGGTAGCAAACTCTAGGTGCAGTTGTAAAACAAGGTGCACAACTGTCCCAGCTCTCTCTCTCTCTGTCTCTTTGATGGGCCCACTGAAAGCAGAGACTCCACAGGCAGCTCTGAGGAAGTCCTAGGTAAGGGAGAAGCCACAGATGTACGGAAACTAGATTCCTGAATCATCACGTGGAAGACCACTCAAGGTATACCCAATGAGATCTTGTCACAAGCGAGAAATAAACCTGGTGTTAACCTACTGTCATTTGGTTACAGCAGTTAGCCTACCCTGACTAATTAACACGCTAAGAAAAAGTACCTCACGAGACAGATGACTACCTGCTCAAGAACTCTCAGGATAAGCTTCAGAGATGAGGCGCCACGCGAAAAGGTGACTAAACATGGTGGTTCTCAAACTCCATCATGTCAGAATTACTCAGAGAGCTTGTTAAGACGAAGACTGCTGGGTCCTCTTCCAATCCTCTCTAGGATGATCCAGCTAGGGAGGGAGGTCTGTGTGAGAGCGCTAGCCCTCTAAGGACACAGGGTCTCCCCCAAGACCCTCCTCTGAGCTGCTGTCAGTCTCCCTTCCCCCAATCCTCCGGTGCAGGAGGCCTGGAGGGCCGGTGAGAATCTGTAGCTCTAACACGCTCCCAGGTGTGCTGACGTTGCTCGTCTAGGCAGCACACAGCACACTTTGAAAACCAACGTCTTTAAAGAATAAGATTTGTCAAGCAGTGAACCGAACAAAAGGCATTCAGGGCAAAAGGAACTACTATCCAGAAAGGTTTGGAGGGTTGGAAGAGCACGGTATGTTTGGGGAGCAGCAAGATTTTCAGTGAAGAAGCGTCACAGGTCCTGGGAAAGGAGTAAGGGGGAGAAAAAGCCAGAGAAATGCAGACTTGTATTCAGCAGTCAAGAGTTTGAATCCTACCTGAGTCCTCAGTGAGAACCTTAAAGCAGAGCTTTCCTTTCCACAGCATAGGTAGCAATAAAAATAATTACTCTAAAGCCAATATGAATGTCTGCTAATACTTCAACTACCTGCAAAATTCCTGGGAAATGACAGGGGTAGAGTATGGTGATTTATTCATTATGGACAACTGTGAGACTCCAAAATTGTAATTCTTGGATGAACCACCCCTTTATTATAATCTTGTTATGTGACCTGAGAAACGATTTAACTGCCATGTAATTGCTGTGTTTGTGCTATAAGCAGAGTAACACCTGCCTTCAGTGTACTTTTACGGAAACTTTTGGGAAATTAGATATGGAAATTTTAAAAATTTGCTCCTAGGAAAAGATATATAATTTACATGCAAAGAGTGTCTATTATTTTAACCAGGTGCTACTCAACCTGGTGAGATACAAATGGCTAGCTGTCTTGGAGAGAAGCAACCAGAACTGACAAACACCACGGCAGAGGACAGATGGGCCTGTGCTGGGTTACGGAAGGCAGGGAGTATGAGGAACAGGACTTCACTAGGAGCCCCTTCCAGGGGCACAGATCTAAGCGCCCTACTTGCCACTACTCGGGACACACACACACACACACAACAGTTCCCAACTCACTCAATATTAGTGTCCTCTGAATAGGGCAGTGAGACAGATAACCTCTAAAATCACTGTTAACAATATTCTACGAAATCATAATCTAATTTATGACTATACCAAATTTCCAACCCTACCACAATTGTTTATTCACACAGGCAACATAGTTTTTAAAAATTAAATGGTGAAAATAGATTTCTAGGTGCAAGATGCTGAAACAGGCATGCTGTCTGTGCTGTATCCAAATGAACGCTGGGGAAAATAGTGTTTTTCTTTCTCTCAGTAGAAGGAGAAAGACTTCTATTTGAGCTAAACATATTCTTTGCTCAAATACAAATGGTCCCTTTGTGATCTAATGGTCCCTTAGTTATCATTTGAGGGAGGGGGGAAGTGATTTAAAATAGTTTGTTAAAAAACAGTTTATTAAATGTTTTCTCTCACAGTAGTTAGAATTAGATTCATAATACATGGAATTTGCTTATGTCAAAAATTCAAGGAGGGGCTTCCCTGGTGGCGCAGTGGTTAGGAGTCTGCCTGCCCATGCAGAGGACGCAGGTTTGTGCCCCAGTCCGGGAAGATCCCGCATGCCGCGGAGCGGCTGGGCCCGTGAGCCATGGCCGCTGAGCCTGCGCGTCCGGAGCCTGTGCTCCGCAACGGGAGAGGCCACAACAGTGAGGGGCCCGCGTCCGGCAAAAAAAAAAAAAAAAAAAACAAATTCAAGGAGCAAACTGGTTTTACACTAAAGAGAAAAAAATTATATCCCTTTCAGCAATATAACCTTAATATAGTCAAGCTGCAATATGAGAAGATACCCTTTCGATATCCTTCACTCACACACAACTTTGTCAAAGAAATTTCGCATATATTATCAATTTCTTTTATCAGGGCACTGTCATAGGTTTCCAACATTTATTTTGCCAAGCAATAATACTAAAACACAAAACCCAAACAAACAAACAAAAAACAGATAACATTAATCACTACCATTGTTTCATATAGAAAGGTTATTAAAACATATACACACAAACATACTTGCCACCAGGAATGTCAATCTTACCTTTTTTTCTTAAAAGCTTTTAAATCTTTAAGAGCTCACTACATTCCCTTATTTTTCTCACTTGCACACAGATCAGAAAGAGCTTTGTCATGGTTTGAGGACCAGCATTTGAGAACCTAGGAGGGAGGCAATCAAATGCTCACAGGAGTTGATGAGTGATCACCTAGCTCCCTGCAAAGGTGGGTTTGAGTTGGCTCTTAAGGTATAATTAAGGGAGCTTCCAGGTTGGTAAATATGTGGAGATTCAGGGAGAGTGGTGTGACTGGAGAGAGCATTGAAGCTCTTTCCCCATACCTCACCCTATGCATCCCTTCCATCTGGCTGGGCCTGAGATCAGATGCCAGAAAGGACCAAGCCAAATATTGCTGACACTACTCCTGCTTTTGGAATCTGACAAAAATATACAAGCCTGCAACCCTGAGTGGCCTCGCCCTGGGAGACTTTTTCATACAACATGATGATGGACTGGATAGTTATTAATGACTGAATGAGATTCTAGTAATGTGCCAGTATCTTTTGACCTTTATGATTGTTTTGCTGTAAGAGTTCCTTGTTTGAAGACCAGGGGGCGGACTGTGATACTGTGATTTATAATAAGAAATACATATTTGGCCTTTGTCCCATTTCTGGCACAGAGCTCCTAACAAAATAAGAAGAATAATTCAGAATTGGATTGGTGCTTCAAAGTTTAAAAAAAAAAAAAAGAACAACAATGAACTCGACTTCATTTACTTCAGAAAAGTCCAGAATGAAATGCCCACTGCAGAGGAAGGGCTGTCAGCATGAGTCTCAACAGAAGCTGGGATGTGCACACCACCTCCCCGGACAGAAATGCTGATGGAGACAGGCACCCTGTTCTGCCTGCATTATTCTGAGCACTTAGGCTAGTTTTGAGCACTCACCCTCCAGACTACAGACTTAACCTGAAACATGAGATACTCCAATCTAGCAGTTCTCAACTGGGGGTGATTTTGCTCTCCTCCAGGGGACACTTGGCAATATCTGGAGACATTTTTCGTTGTGATGTCTTGTGGAAGAGGCATCTAGTGGGTAGAGGCCAAGGATTCTGCTCAACTTCCTACAATGTACAAGTCACCCCCCCTACAAAGAATTATCCAGCCCAAAATGCTAACAGTGTAAAGGCTGAGAAGCCCTGCACCAACCCTATCAGAGGACTGACTGACTTCTCAAATGTACAGATCTTCTTCTGCAACAAGAGAATGCAGGCACAAAGAGTTCAGTGTATCCATCCTACAATTATATCTTATATAATCATGTTATTTATAATCATATATGTGAGTGTACATAATATTATATATATACATATATAAATATTTACAATTATGTCCCTAATCAAGGTCAATTAATTCACTATCTTTGTTCCTTCCTCCCAGTTGTGCTCCTAATATAAAGTGGTATATAAAGTGGTAGTTCATCTTCCCTTTTCTTTCCATTCTTTTGTATGACTTCTGGAAGAAAATTAGAAACATGCTTATCAAAAATCCAGGCCTTACATATGGTAATTTTTTGTGTTAAAAATATTTGATTATTATGTTTTAGAATAGTACATTCTAGAAGCCCAACAATATTAAACATTAAGTTTTACATTTCTGTTCACTTTAAATTGTAAACAAGTAAAAAACTTGAAGAAGTTAGTGAGGGATGGTTACTACCAGTCCACAAACAGGAAATTGTATAAATGACCAAGGTGTTCTAAAGAAATGTACACATAGAAAAACATCCCTAGTGTCTGAATCATGCTGTTAGAAGTCTCTCTGCTGGGTGGCGGTACTCAACCGTCTGGGTCTATGTGCGTGCAGGTCATGCGGCCACCAAGGACCCCGAGTCCCACCATGACAGAGACACCCTTTCCCAGGAAGACCTTTGCTTGTGGACATTCTATTAATATGGTTCCCTCACGTAAAGCTAATGGCAGGGCACTGATGGGGGTGATAACTTTACAGTGGCTCATCACATAACGCCAGCAAGTGGGCTGGGAGGAAGGAGCACCGGAGACATGTTGACTCGCCAAGGTTTCTACAAACGTGTGCAGAGCTCCCAAGGGAATCATCCTGTAAGTAATGAGCTACACAACTGCTGGTTTACGTATGGTCGTGATAAGCGTGCTGAAAGAAATGCAGAAGATGCTTAACCAGTTTGGGGTCAAATAAGCCTCTCTGAGGAAGATACTTTGTGTCCAGAAGGAAGAGTGAAGTTGAATAAAGAATGGCTGAGTTAGAGCAAGTTGGGGGTGGGGTTAGCACAGCACATGCAAAGGTTCTGAGGCACAAAAGAGCTTGCCCATTTGGGGAATGAAAAGACAGCCCACTCAGTTTCAGTGCAGTGGTCCAGGGGAGAACAGCACATGCTGAGCCTGGTGGGGTAAGCAGAGTACAGATTCACCCTGATAGGTGTATTAAAGATTGTGTGTTTTAGCCTGGGCTACATGGGAAGCCATCAAGGGGTTTTAGGCAGAAAATGATATGTGGCCACACGTGCACAGAGATGAGAACAGAGCTTCAGATGCAGATCTGGTGGGAGTCCACATATAGGCAGGTGGTGGCTAAAACATGAAAGTGGATGACATCACCCAAGATGTTGGCCCTGAGTAATACAGGTGCTACTACTAGTAATTACCACAAACCCAGCTCACCCACACTGCTTCCAAGGTGCAAACCAGCCCAACAATGACAGTGGTCACACACCTTTTTCCAGACCCTGAGTACTAACAGCAATTCACCATTAGGTGACTTACACCTTCTAAAGTCATTCTGAGCTAAGATCAAGACTAATATTACACAGTTATTTAATTTTTCATATATTTATATCCCATACTCCAACTGGACTGTACGTTATAGTTCCTTGATGATGTATATATATTCCAATAATCAATTTTAAAATAAAAGATTTTCTGACCCTGGAAAGATAATCTAATCCAAACCTGCCCTTACACAACAAGAAGGACAGCTCAAGGAAATTAAGCAAACTGGCCAAGGTCTATCCACTCTGGTCATGGGCTGTTGTGTTACAGAAGGATGCCCATGACCACACCTGATTTCCTATGTAAATCTTTATTTTTTTAAATCAATTTATTTATTTATTTATTTATTTTTGGCTGCGCTGGGTCTTCATTGCTGCGCGTGGGCTTTATAGTTGCAGCAAGCGGAGGCTACTCTTCCTTGTGGTGCACGGGCTTCTCATTGCTGTGGCTTCTCTTGTGTTGTGTGGCTCTCTAGAGCACGGGCTCTAGGCGTGCGGGCTTTGGTAGTTGCAGCACGCGGGCTCAGCAGTTGTGGCTCAAGGGCTCAGTTGCTCCACGGCAATGTGGGATCTTCCCGGACCAGGGATCGAACCCGTGTCCCCTGCATTGGCAGGCGGATTCTTAACCACTGCACCACCAGGGAAGTCCCTGTTTATGTTTTATTATAATATTAATGTGGAATTAAATTGCTCTGCCATTGGTAAAGCAAACAGCACAAGCATTCCACAAAAAAAGTCTGAGTGTTCTGAAATCCAAAGAAACTGCATCTGTGCTAAGCCCAATCTGTACTCATTTCTCAGCTGGCTTAACAGAAAGAAAACAAGAAAAGATGCATGCTCACCCTTCCGCAACCTGTGAGCAGAAAAAGAGCCCTGCAGGGGGTGTTCACTCTGGAACACACCTGCTTAACAGGGGCGCCTACTGCTGCCACCCGAGTGGCCGCGCATCTCCGTAACTTCAGGGAACAGACAGTGAAGTGGGGTCCCTCCATAGATGATTATACACTTTCCTCCTACTGAAAAGGTATGGTTCCCCCCCACCCCCAATCAGGAATGATATGAAAATTCTGGATAAAAAAGAACTCACCAATTTGGCTTGAACTTCTAAATAAAGCCTTTTGTTTAACCTCAGTCATGCTGAGCCCTCAGAGTGGCTTTGCCTAAAACACTGTAAAGAAGACCTCTCTCAAGGGCTTTGATAACGTGTCTCCTGCTTGACCACTAGATTCCTATTTGCCACACCTGAAATAAAACCAGGTCGGCAGCAATGTGAAATAAGGTTTGTCTTCAAAACCACCTGACATCCTTTGGCATTCTCTCACCACCTACCACCCACATTCCATCCCCAGGGCCCACCTCTCTGGACTATCTTCCAGGGTTTGCCATGCTCAGCCTCCACTGTTTCTTCCCGGGAATTCACTCTCCATCTCTGTGTGTTGCTGATTCACAGCTCATCAGGGTGAGACGTTAAGTCCTGAGTGGTCAAGAATACTCCAGATGCCTCCCTGATTTTGTGCATCTTTGTGATAGAACAGAAGGCACTTCCATGCGGGATCGTGGGAAGACAGTTTAGAAGCATGCCATTCTGCAACCTTATAGTTAGGGAGGGGCTGGCTCTGCCGGGTGTGGTACTGCCCAGCCCACCTATGCCGACAAATCCCTGCTAAATCCCCAGAGTCCTCTTTGCTAAAGCCCTGAGGAGTTTCTCAGACTGTGAGGCAGAGGCCCGTCTGCTTTTCCAAGCTGTGCTCCAAACCACAGAAACATCCCAGGATGGTGGTGAAAGTTACACCACAGTGCCCAACCTGACATCCTCCTCCATGGCTCCTGGGCACTTGGCTGGCCTTCTGTGAGGGAGTCACAGCTGAGAACAGCTAACGTGGGACGTGGATGGATGATGGAGCCATAGGGCAGGGATGAGGGGACACGTCACAGAGAAAAGCCACACGGGGTGTGACGAGGGCACCCACGCGTCTCCGTGTACACGTCTCATCTCACTAAATGGAACGGAAGCCCCTGAAGGTAGGAACCACCCCACCTTCGAGGTTCCAATTGTACTCACCCTCTGGTGTCAACTAAGGGCTGATCATTTGTCCAGGCAGACAGAAAAGCGGAAAAAGCCTGTCACCAATGTGATGAGCCCTTTTTAACCTCAAGTGCACTTTACAGCACTCCTGGTCTTGGTTTTTCCATCTGAATCACACAGGCAGAGAGAGCCCAAAGCCAAGCTGCCAAAATATTTTACAAGTTTTCAACCCAAGAGACTTGGTAAGATTCATGAAGTCTGAAAGAGGCTTGTGGTTCAGGGAGCACAGTCTTGGTCAGCATCTCCTCCTTCTAGGGCAAACTTGCGAACTCCCCACCCAGCTGAGATTTTCCCAATCTACCTTCTACCCAGGACAGTAAGAGCAACACCAAGGGAGGCTGCACAGCTGCTAACACTCCAACTGCTTAAACTCTAGGCACACAAATTCTTCTAGATCATTCAGATTACTCTCCATTACTTCCAAAATAGTAACGGAGAGAGGCGATGGGGGCAGACTGTCCTTCATGGTGGGCAATCCAAGGCCATCTATATTTGCTTATGGATCTGAGCAGCCAGATTCATCTTTAGGGCTATTTTCTAAATTAGTTTGCAATCCCAAATGTACAGAGAGTGGATAGTGGAGAAAGACAGCCACAATGTCACTGGGTCACGGTGAGGCACAGAAAGAAACAGAGAAAAGGGATGGGGGGAAGCTTAGAATCACAGTTTTGTTATATAAATAATCTAACCACAGACAACAGCATGGACAGGAAGTCAAAGGTATGCGTCAACTCCCCCTTTTACTTTTGTGATAAACCCAAACTCAAGAGTTTGGCACTAGAAGCTCATACATTGTATACTTGGAAATAAATGGCCTAAGTCTTCTCTTAAAACCTAGTGTGGCAATTCCCTGAGTTCCTTCAACAGCCTTTCCAACTCATTAGTCTTGTTGTTCACAGGCTCAGAGGGTGGGTGTGTGGCCTCAAACAAGGTTCATAGGAGCAGTTTATAAACACACAGACACACACACACACATACACAGGAAGATGGCCAAGGAAAGGATAACAAAACAACTCTTTTTTAATAAGAAAAGCAAAAATAGTTTTAAGGTTTTGTTGTTTTTTTTTAAAATTCATTTCCCAATAGAAGGAATTCTTAAACAATGAACCGTCTTGCTTGTTTCAAGATCATCTGGCCTTCTCCTGAATTCTCTAATTGCCTGCTTCCAGCCAAGCCCTACATGTCTGGGGTTGCAGGACAGAAAACATAAGCAATCCTAAAACTTATCTTCAATGGTCTTTTTTTAAAAAACGTTTCTTTTTTTAACAGAGGGTGATTAGAAATAATAAAAATGAAAGAGGTTTTCAAGTTTTGGTACAGCTAGAGGTTGTTTTTAAAATTGAGACCATTACTGTCTGCTTTCCCTTTGGACAGTGCCCAGCATTTTTCAGATAAACACGCATCTCCAGAAACTATCAGAACTTCCTCTTGTTTTACAACACTGGTCACGAGAGAGTATGATTTGGACAGCCGCCTGCATCCCTCTGTAACACAACAGGCCATTCTAAAAGGTGGTTGAATTCTAAGGGTGAAAAGTGAAAACAAATTTCAGCATCAACTCTCTTGCATCCAAGTTCCCAGAAACTATCCATGTGCCCTCATTTATTAATTTGGCGAAGAAGGACTGTGAATCCCACTCCAGTTAGTGGAAAAGGGAAACCAAAAAGAAGACAATGATGTCTACTTTGCAGGAGTGGCTAAAACATTCAGAGCTCTGCCTGTCTTCAGTATCCCATCCCACTCACCCCCCAAATCAGATTTATAAACACAGGAGGATCTGGTGTAACTTAAGGCTCTGGGAAAGAACATACATAGAAGGGGCTCCCACCTACCAACTTTAAGTTATAAGTACACACCAGTCCTTTTAATAGCCCTTCTCTGGATTTTCTCCTGCCCTGTTAGGTCCTTCTTAAGATGTAGCACTCAGTTCTCAGCCCTGACTCAGGTACGCCAGCAGGTCATGGATCTGAATGAGAAAGCAACATCTCAGTACCCTTTCTTTATAAGGTCCCAGGATTTCAGGCCCGGTGATGCAATTTGCAGATATTTTCAGTTCACAAGAGCGGGAGCCAACTTTTCCAAGGCAGGGTGCTAGATTCCCAAGCTCATCTTTCTGGAAGCTTGGTAGTTTGCAGTTGGCAAGACACAGCAGAGAAGGCCACTGCTAGACGTTAATTAAACATTTGAAGTTTGCCCTAGATAACCATACACAGAAAACCAATGCCTACTTGGGGGAAAAAAAAAAAGAAGAAGAAGAAAAATGAGGTAAAAACATTCTCCTCCTATAATCTAAACAAAAACCCAACACACACAGAAACTAGCATACAAACTCCATTCTGCAGTTTGGAAATGAATGACAAATTGCTCCAAAATCTTCCATAACCTGCAGCGCTACCCTTAGTTAGCAAACTCTAAAGTGCAAATACCCTTTGACAGATAGAATTCTGTAAGCTATTTATACCATGTTGTGAAGGTTTTAATCAGATAAGAGCCTAACATGTAGCTGAGATCATCCACACGCAGACTGACAGTGACAGGAAGGGTGGGGGTAGATTTCTCGAGCACTGAGGGGGCAGGTGGGTGCCCAGAGCACGAGGCACTGTAGTGGGTGGTTCCAAAGGCCAAGGTGCAGCAGCAGGAGAGAGGACGTTTGACCCAAGTACAACCTTGTCCTTGGTAGTGTCAGTAATTATCTCCCTGCAAGGATAGGCTCTTCTGCGAAGTTATCAACGACACAGACTAAACAATGATTCTAGCACTCCCCTCGCCGCTCCCTTCTTACTGCTATGGAACTTTTTGTACATATTATTGGGATAATTACCTAAATGTGCTGCCTTATATTTTTACTGGCTATGATGAAACCATTTTTCATCTCTGTTAGGAAACGATGCAAATTTGGTTTAAAAGACTTTATTCTAAGAGGCTTTAGGTAAAATAAGTCCCCCAAACTCTTTCTTAAAAGGAAAAGCTAGAGTGCTACAGTTCAATGTACACATGGCCACCAATTCCTGCTGATAATCTAAATAGAACATACTGGGTTGGCCAAAAAGTTCGTGCGGGACGTTACAGAAAAACCCGAATGAACTGTTTGGCCAACCCATACTTTCACTCTTCTGGTCATAGACAGCGGTAATAAACTGAATCCCTCGTCCCATACAAGCCCTTTGTGGCTTTTTCTTTCCGTTTCACTTGTGTGTTATGGAGACCGGGGTTGGGGGGCGGGGTAGAGGGCGGGAGTAGGGTACCTTTTCTGTAGAAAAGTCAGAAGGCACAGCACAGGCCTTCCTAGACATCACATTAAGGTAACCCTGGGTTAACTTTAATTAGCTCTTACAGTCTAAACAAGATGATGGCCAGCCTATGGCTCAGAGAGGAATCTGGGGGTTTTCTGAGATGCAGGAAGACACAGCAGGGGACACCAGAGAGGGAAAAGGACCTCCAGGAGCCTAGGCATCTGCCACAACACAGGAGCAGGTTCACCAAGAAATTACCGAAGCTCACGCTTCAGGACCCTCCCTGGCATAGGCCCCTCCTAAAGTCCTGTACCTAACTTGGTCTTTTCACTTTCTATTAGTTCTCTTAAAGAGGGCTCTCAACTGTAGGAGCTTCAGGCCCTACAAAAGCTGGATCTGTCCCTGACCTGAAGGTTCCTCGGGTATTCAAACACAGCAAGACCAAAAGTGAACTCATGATCTGCTCTCCCCCTTCCTCTGCTCCATGCCAGCTACGCTTAAACCCGTCCCTCCCCTTCCATGCCTGCATTTGATTAATGGCATCACCACCTCCCAAGTCAGAAGACTGGGCGTTGCTATTCCCTGCTCTCTCATCCATTTCCAGTGTGCAGCAGTCCTTTCCCTCCATGCCTTCCATCAGAGGGTTTGTCTGGAGGGTCAGAGCTCTCACCCTGGTCCTCCTGCTTCCAGTCTCTTCCTTTCTGATTCCAAACCCCACTCTGGCATGAGGAGGATGGTCTAACCCCACAGGGCCCCGTGGGCCTCCAAACTGAACACTGGTTGCTCAGCACATGAGGCAGCTCTTCACAGACAGGCCAACTCACCTCACACCCAGCTCTGAGCCGCTCAGCCCTCCCTGCACACCTCCCAGCACGTTGTTCCCCTTGGCTACAGGTCCTCCCCACGCATGACCACACCCTAATGCCTTCAGGGTTTGCGTTTATCCTTCAAGACCCCCTGAAATGCCACCTTCTCTTCGGTCCTTCCCAGTAGCCCCCGATCAGCTGTTCCACACACCCTTCGACCTCCTGTGGAATTCAGCTATTGCTTTCTACTGACGTTTCCTCTTATCTCCCAAGCTGGACTGGGCTCCTTGTCCTGCCTCATCTTTTTCTCACTCATCCAGTGTTACGAGGTTCATTCACTTCTGAGTACTTTCCCACACCCCATGTGTGCTGTACCAGAAGGCTGGACTCTACGGTATGACAGTTAAGAGCACAGGGCTCTGCAACTAAATGACTGGTTTGAATCCCAGCTGTGCTACTAACTACTTACATGACTTTACACTTTATTCACCTTTCTCTTTGTTCCCCGATTTGGTTTCCTCATCTATAAGATTAAGGTAACATGAGTACTTCACCAGGTTGTCATAAGAATTAAACGAGTAAATAAACATATGGAGCTTAGAACACTGCATGAGAACTAGTGAACACTCAATAAACGTCAGCTATTCTGATAAGGGTAGAAGGAGGGGCCATGACTTTATTCAATGATCAATTATTCCTCTGCTCCACTATTTAAGACCCTTCTAAAGGGCAGAGGGGATACGTACCTTGTGCAAGAAGGATACTGTGCACACAGCTCGCTAAACGTTTCTGTGAGTGGTTCAGATGACTCTGCCGGTGCTCTATAGGCAGGAGGCTTAAACAAAAATATGCAGGCAAAGTTCTTCAAGCTCTGGGTATTTAGGGGGCTGTAATCCTGCTTCCAGATGCAAACCTCACCATGCTCTACCTCCCTGACCACTCAACTCTAGACAACTATTCCAACTCCCTTCCTTTGCCCTTCCCGGGGCCTTGGCTCTCGGTACTCTCAGCTCTCTCACCAGGAGACTCTGTCCACTCCCATGCCTTCCTCACCAGGCTGGGATCCACAGTTCTACCTATAGCCCAACAGTCATGGCCCCCCTCAAACTCAGGATGACCCAAAATAAAATCCTCCTCTCCATCCCAACTTCCCCAGACTCATTCCTTCAAAGCTGTTCCCCAGCTCTGTAGACGGCAGCCTGGAGGTGCCCAAGGCAGACATTTGAACACCCTTGACTCCTTTCTCTCTCATTTAACTATCTCTTAGATCCAGATACCACCCTCCATCTCCACTACCAGCCACCTTAGTCCGGCCACGACTGCCTGTCATCATGCTGCCCAGGCCTCCTCACTAGTGTCCCCATCTTCAGACACCCTCTTTCTCCAGCCCATCATCCACTCTACAGTCTGAGAGATCTTTCTAAAACATCAGTCTGACCATGTATTTCCTAATCTAAAACCTTCAGCAAATGGTTCTCCTCCAATATTAGAATAAAGTTCCAAAACACCCACCATGATCTGGTCCATGCTACCTCTCTAGCCGCACTGGTCACCACTGTACTTTCAGCCCAGTGAGCCCTCTCCAGCCTCATGAAACTAGAGCAGCTACAAGGAGGTCTCAGCTCTCCCTCCCTAGGACTTTGCTCCTTATGCAGAAACGTCCTCCTACCCTTTTGGTTGGTTAACTTCTTTACCTTCTTGAGACTCAAGTCAGACATCACCTCCTCCAGGAGTCTTCCTTGACTCTGTCCCAAAGGTGAGCTAGGAGTCCCTTGCAGGTTTTCTCATGGTAGCTAGGCTCATCTCCATCACAGCCTGCATCCCACGTAGGAGATCTCCAGGCCTTCTGAGAGCACAGACTGTGGCTTATTCACCATTGTATTAAAAGGTATCCAATGGATATTGGGTGTGACATAATACGAATTATTTGGTCTCTGCCCTGATTCCTGGCACAGAGCTTCTAAAACTCCTGTAATTCCGTGACTAACAGGGGTGACAGAAGTATCTTGTTATACATAATAAACCCCTTTCAGTTTATGTTAATGAGGTGACTCTTAGAGCAGGAGGGGTTGGTTACCTGAGGAACCAATCCTGTGAATAGTAGGCTGTATCTTTCAGCTCTGCTTCCTGACTTCCCAGGAGAGGAGAGAGGCTGGAGATAGAGTTCAATAACCAATAGCCAATGATTTAATCAATCATGCCTACATAATGGAGCCTCCTAAACACAGAGGTTTGGAGAGCTTCTGGGTTGGTGAACACATAGAGGAGTTAGGAGAATGGCATGCCTGGAGAGGGCATGGAAACTCCATAGCCTTTCCCCATACCTTGGCCCATGCATCTCCTCCATTTGGCTGTTCCTGAGTTGTATCTTTTATAACAAACCAGTAATAGTAAGTTCGGTGTTTTCCTGAGTTCTGTGAGCCATTGTAGCAAATTATCGAATCCAAGGAGCGGGGACGTAGGAAACCCTGACTTACAGCTGATTGGTCAGAAGCACAGGTGAAAACCTGTGGGCCCTGGAGCCCTTGACCTGTGGGATCTGCACTAACTCTGAGTAGTTGGCGTCCAAATTGTTTAACATGAGGGATAAACCCCACATATTTGGTGTCAGAAGTGTTGGGAGTACAGGAAATAGCTTTTCCAGTAGAGGGGAAAAAACAAGAAAACAATTTCAGGGTTCTCTTCTGATCGCTCTTTGACAGTACAGAAAGCTCAGAGAAATAAGAGTCACTTGTAAGGCAACTTCTTTGATGATGCTGTTACCTATTTCATAAGCCTAGAAAACACAAGGAATACCAAACGTGCAGAAGGATAAAACTATTAGCAAGGACTGCCACCAAGCCCACATCTTAGAACTGTATAAGCAAACAGACCCTGTAAAGGCAGAACATACTCTAGAAAAGCAGAGAAAACCTATCCGTCAGCAACTACCATGTCCCTCTGCTTAGGTTCACAAGTCACATCTACTTCAGTTTTCTAGGATATGGGTTTTTCCTTGGCAGAGAAGCAAATGTTTATTGAAATGCATCCGAGGATAAAGCCTTGGATTGTTCACTGACATGCGAAAAAAGTAAAGTACCCCTTTATCCAATATTTCAGTACTGAGGTGACAACAAAAAATACACACACATACACAAATAGACAGTCACACACAGACATATGCATATCTAAAACTTAACACACAGGGCTTCCCTGGTGGCGCAGTGGTTGAGAGTCCGCCTGCCGATGCAGGGGACACGGGTTCGTGCCCCGGTCCTGGAAGATCCCACGTGCCGTGGAGCGGCTGGGTCCGTGAGCCATGGTCGCTGAGCCTGCGCGTCCGGAGCCTGTGCTCCGCAACGGGAGAGGCCAAAACAGTGAGAGGCCCGCGTACCGAAAAAAAAAAAACAAAAAACTTAACACACACATAAAACGTAGGCAAGGAGGGAAATCAATTATCTTTAGAATTCATATAATGTATAAAGGAAAAACTACAATTCACTCTCCATCTATTAGGATACAGATAAATTTCCTGCAGACACCAACACAATTGGTTTGGAAACTCTGGTAGTACCTCTGCTTATAGTTTGCTGGGACTCCCTTTGTTAGGAGAGACCGGATACACAAAACATGTAGATTCAAACCAAGGTCACTTGAGGATGCAGCTGCCACACTGGAATTTCTTTCATCAAAATGCACCAGAGATTCCTTATTAAGACAAGCTTGATCTACCTTATGAGCAGGGATTTCACAAGGAAACACATTTACAAATATACTTAACCCTACACTCAATCCTTAACCCTCAGCCCCTGAATCTTTACCAATACCTGCTTTATAAAACTACCTAAATCAGCAACTTACGCAGTATAGCCTATTTATAGATAAATCTTTAAAATGTAGAATTTGTTTCTTCAAATTTCTTGTTTCCATTTTTACTAAACTGTAATTGAACTCATAGCTGGATAAGAAGTTTGCTTCTATAATGGACAAAGGATAGTTCCCAAACAAAGCCTAGTACATAAAGGAACATAAAACATAATGAAGGCAGGATCACAAATCAATGACTAAGGAATGGATTATTCAAAATACAGGAATGGGAAAAATGAGTGTTGGGAGTAAGGAGGAAATCAAGTTAGGGCCTCAACTAAACTATATACTAAATAAATTCTAGATTGACTAAAGCGAGGATTGGCAAACTTTCTATAAAGGGTCAGCTAATAAATCTTTTAATCCAGAAAGTAAATAATATAGACCTCTACCGCAACTACTCAATTCTGCCACTAAGAAAGAAGTCATAGACAACATGAAAACAAATGCCAATAAAACTTTATTAACAAAACCAGTTGGCAAGCAGGCCCCTTGGATAAAAAAGTCAAATGGTAAGTAAATAAATAAGCAAGCAAACAAGTTCCAAAAGAAAATACTGGTGAATATCTGATCTGAGATAGGCAAGAATTTCTAAGTATAAAAGTAATGGAAGAGGGACCTCCCTGGTAGTCCAGTGGTAAAGAATCCATCTTCGAATGCAGGGGACACAGGTTCGATCCCTGGTCAGGGAACTAAGACCCCACATGCTGCAGGGCAACTAAGCGAGCCACAACTATTGAGCTCGTGCGGCTCAAGGGGAGAGCCTGTGTGCCACAAACTACAGAGCCCACACGCTCTGGAGCCCGCGCACCACAACTAGAGAGGAAAAACCTGCATGCCACAACTAGAGAGAAGACCGAGCACTGAAACAAAGAGACCACAGGCCTTAATGAAAGATCCTGCATGCCTCAACAAAGATCTCGTGTGCCACAACTAAGACCCAACACAGCCAAAAAAATAAGGGGGAAAAAAAAAAGTAATGGAAGAAGTCACAGAGGAAAAGACTCTTATGCTTATCACATACACTTAAACTTCTATTAGTAAAATAAGTACTATAAAGAAGGTAAACAAAATTAAAGGCAAATGACAAAATGGAGAAATACTTGAAAAGAATATGACAAAGGATTTGAGTTTCAAAATTGTATCTTTTATCTCTCAAATTGGCAAAACGATCCTGGCAATCATCATATATAAAACAAGACTAATATTCACTGGTGCTAGGAATGTAACTTGGATCAATCATCAAGCAATAAAACAATATGCCTTAAAGGGCCTTTAAAAAATTCATTCCTGCCTTAACAAGTTCATGTTTATGAATCTAGCCTATGAAAATAATTACAGATCCATAAAAATACGTTTGGGTAAAGATGTCTTCAATAAGCTTAGTTTATAACAACCTAAATGCCTAACAAAAGAAAAGCATTTAAATAAATTCTAGTATATGCATTACAATGGAATATTATGCACTTATTAAACACTGTGTTAGCAGAACATTACAGGCGTAAGTAAATGGCCATAAAAAATGACAAGAGAAAAAGGCATCGGAATTATTTATGAAATATTATACCATTTTTTATATTTGCATAAGCATGGAAAGATATTAGAAAACATATACTACATGTTAAGCAGTAATTAATTCAGGGCTGTGGGATTATGGCTGATTTTGTTTTCCTCTTTATTCTTCTCTGTAGTCTCTATATTTTCTAAAATAATTACATATTCTAAATATGAAAGACGACCAACGTTACTTTTAAAAAAGCAAAAAAGTTGTTGCTTCTCACCAGATCAATGGGAGAAACATAAACCAGCTATTGGAATACCTAAAAAGACTTGAGCAAAAGCAGTAACAGCCCTACTCATCTGTTTCTACTCAGTATTTCTCTGCTCTTCCCTCTTCAGTATCTATGAAATAGCTACCAACTCTAAAAGGTTGATGACCCCCCAGAACAAACACATTCCAGCCCCCCACAATGGAACATTTCAGAATTCTACGGGGATATTTAAGAATGCTAGTGGTCATGCTTCCAGAAGTTGAGGCAAAAGTAGTACTAATCTGAACCCTGGTATGACTATGTTACTGCCTAAGTATACAGCAATCTAAGTTGATATTATTCTGTTGAGCAGATAACTCCATCAACAGCTTAATAAAAAGCAATAATGATTTACAATAGCCAGGACATGGAAGCAACCTAAGTGCTCATCGACAGAGGAATGGATAAAGAAGATGTGGCACATATATACAATGGATTATTACTCAGCCATAAAAAGAAACGAAATTGAGTTATCTGTAGTAAGGTAGATGGACCTAGAGTCTGTCATACAGAGTGAAGTAAGTCAGAAAGAGAAAAACAAATACCGTATGCTAACATATATATATGGAATCTTAAAAAAAGAAGAGTGGTTCTGAAGAACCTAGGGGCAGGACAGGAATAAAGACGCAGATGTAGAGAATGGACTTGAGGACACGGAGGGGGAAGGATAAGCTGGGACAAAGTGAGAGAGTGGCATGGACACATATACACTAACAAATGTAAAACAGATACCTAGTGGGAAGCAGCCGCATAGCACAGGGAGATCAGCTCAGTGCTTTATGACCACCTAGAGGGGTGGGATAGGGAAGGTGGGAGGAGATATAGGGATATATGTATACATACAGCTGATTCACTTTGTTATACAGCAGAAACTAACACAACATTGTAAAGCAATTATACTCCAATAAAGATGTTTAAAAAAAAGCAATTATGAAGGCAAACTGCTTGAAGTTACAGCAGAGAAAACAAATTTTCTTGTCTTCAATTTTTAAAAATCTCAAAACAATATTTCTGGAGGACAATCTGGCTATACATACAAAAATCCTTTAAAAAGCAAATATATTGAGCTCCATGAGCTGTTTGTATATTTTGGAGATTAATCCTTTGTCTGTTGTTTCATTTGCAAATATTTTCTCCCATTCTGAGGGTTGTCTTTTTGTCTTGTTTATGGTTTCCTTTGCTGTGCAAAAGCTAACAGAAAACAGTATGGAGCTTCCTTAAAAAACTAAAAATAGAACTACCATATGACCCAGCAATCCCACTACTGGGCATATACCCTAAGAAAATCATAATTCAGAAAGAGACACGTACAACAATGTTCACTGCAACGCTATTTACAATAGCCAGGACATGGAACCAACCTAAATGTCCATTGACAGATGAATGGATAAAGAAGATGTGGCACATCTTCAATACAATATTTTATGGCTGAATATTACTCAGCCATAAAAAGAAACGAAATTGAGTTATTCATAGTGAAGTGAATGGACCTAGAGTCTGTCATACAGAGTGAAGTAAGTCAGAAAGAGAAAAACAAACACTGTATGATAACGCATATATATGGAATCTAAAAAAAAAAAAAAGGTACTGATGAACCTAGTTGCAGGGCAGGAATAAAGAGGTAGACATAGAGAATGGACTTGAGAACATGCGGTGGGAGGGCAAAGCTGGGTCGAAGTGAGAGTAGCATCAACATATATATACTACGGAATGTAAAATAGTTGGCTGGTGGGAAGCAGCAGCGTAGAACAGGGAGATCAGCTCGGTGCTTTGCGATGACCTAGAGGGGTGGGATAGGGAGGAGGGAGGGGATATGGGGACACGTGCATGCATATGGCTGATTCACTTTGTTGTGCAACAGAAACTAACACAGTATTGTGAAGCAATTATACTCCAATAAAGAGCTACTTAAAAAAAAAAAAAAAAAGCAAATATACTTTGACCCAGCTACTCCAAGTCTAGAAGTTTATGCTAAGAAAATAATTTGACAACTGTTTAAAGTACACATGCAAAGATGTTTATCACAGCATTTACAATTGGAAAAAAATGGGATAATGGGTATAAGTTAAATAAAATGTCACTTCCTCCAATGTGAATGTTTGTGTCCCCTCAAAATTCATATATTGAAACCTAATTCCCAATGTGATGGTGTTTGGAGGGGAGGCCTTTGGGGGTGGAACCCTCATGAGGGGGATTAGCGTTCTCTATAGAAGAGGCCCCAAAGAGATCCCTCACTCCCTCCTGCACATGAAGTTACAGTAAGAAGACAACCAAAAAGTGGGTCCTCGCCAGACACCAAATCTATGGCTGCTTTGATCTTGGATTTCCCAACCTCCAGAACTATAAGAAATAAACGTTTGTTACAAGCCACTCAATCTATGTTATTCTGTTATAGCAGCCCGAAATAAACTAAGACACATCCATACGATGAAATGACACCATTAAGAATTAGATATACATGTATACTCATTGACATAGAAGGATGTTTGTGATATCTATTTAAAGCAAACAACAAGACTATAGAACAAAATAACATGTATATTGTTATGTATTAGTCAGCTTTGGTTGTCATAACAAAATACCAAAGACTGAGTGGCTTCAACAACAGAAATTTATTTGCTCGCAGTTCTGGAGGCTGAAGTTCAAAGTTAGGGTGGCCTAACTTTGAACTTCATCCTGGATTGGGACCCTCATCCTAGATTGCAGAGAGCTGCCTTCTTGCTGTGTGCTCATATGGCAGAGAAAGAGAGATTTCTTACTCTTCTTAGAAGGCCACAGTCCTATTGGATTAGGGCCCCACCCTTATGACCTCATTTAACTTAATTACTTTCTAAAGACCCTACCTCCAGATGCAGTCATACTGTGGATTTGGGCTTCAACATATGAACTGGGGGTGGAAGGAAACAACAAAATTTAGTCCACAGACACCCATTACATATGTAACTTTTATGAACAACACTATACATGGATGAAGTTCTTGAAGGTTTTTGCCTCAAAATATTTGTGTCAGTGGTTACCTCTGTGTAGCAAACACAGCACGCTTAGTTTCTACAATGAATGTTAAATTTCCTGCTTATGATTTAATAAATATTAAAAAGACGGTAAATTTTTAAAAAGCACCAGGGAAAGGTACAATACTCGCTCCTGCTAGCTCATGCTGGCTGCACTCACAAAAAGCAGCATCAATAGAGCAACGCAATCTCAGGACACAGGAAATGGATCTAGGAATCAGAGCAGACTGTTCCTTGAAAACATCAGCCCAATTTACTGCTGTGATCAAAATAGGCAACGAAATCCACTGGGCATCATTAGGAAGGATAATTAGAAATAAAATGGAAAACACAGCCTACCGAAAGCCACGGCCCCATGACCGGACCTAGAACCAAAGGAGTGTTCCAGAAGGTGGCCAAGCAGGTTTCCGCTTTCTTACAATTCAAGACACTTGTAACAGTGCAAGAAACAGTTATGAGAGAACATCTGAAAAAATAAAGATCTAGCCTTTACTTTCCCCGCTGCCTCAAGCTGATAGGTATTATACCACTTTTCACTTAGCCCGTCATCGATTATACCGTTATCTCCCCTTACGCTCCCGCAACCCATCTATCCCTGTAGCTGCACAGACACGTACAAGCAGGACCGCAGGCTCTTATGGCCGTATCGCCTTCAACTCTGTTCTCTTTGCACAGTGCACATACGATAAACCAAAGGATTTTCAAAGCCAATAGGTGCTTTACGTTAGGAAGGACTGTTTAGCCTGGGGAGACTAAAGTGGTCTGATAAAATCCTACACAGCAGTAAAGGCTGAGAACATGCTGACGACGTGTAGCACATCTTGAAATAGGAAAACCATGAAAAACTTCAAAGCTTTAAGGAAGTAAGAAAAACAGATTAACTATCAATTTACCATGGGTAAAATTATCAATATATTATCCCAACATGTCACAAAAGAAATTGAGGACAAGAAAGTTTGTCTTCTCTCCTTGTGACTTGCAGCAACGTGCTCTCTATGAAGCTACTGACAAAATCCCAGCAGCCATCAAGGGTATAACTAAGTGACTTCTTTCACGTCAGTTACAACTGGCAAAAAGAGAACATGGTACAGCATAATCCCACAGGTCCTCAATTCCTCCACAGAAACATTAAGAGAAGATTCTATTACTGGCTATGAGTAAAACAGGGCAAGTCCTAGTCAATAGGGCTGGGTGCATCACAAACCTTCACAGACAAGGAAAAATGGGATTTACAAGTGTTTTGTCTCAGCTCAAGCTGCCCCTCCTCATGGAAGGTGCCTGGGCCAAGCCGAGCCCTCACATCCTTGACCGTGCCCTGTGCATTCTATGTCAACTTCCCCCGGTGGGGACCTGAGCTTCTTCATCATTCCTGTACATCCAGCACCCGGCACAAAGAAGCACTCAAGGGTGTTTCTTGAATAACCTGGACATTCCATTAATTAGAAAAGAAAGACTTTAGAAAACTCTATACTCAAGAATACAATCTACTCCAACTCAATCCCGTCCCTCCATTGTGGCAGAATTACTAATCAAAATCTAAGTGTGGCACACTGGACATTCAGTCAGTCCACGACTTCCAGATAAGCCCTTTTCCCAGTGTACCACCCGCCACGGGGCTAATTCATGCCTTTTAGACATAAAGAGAACCTTCCTGTGCAAGATCGCACAGCTGCAGCCTTACTATAAAGCTAACGTCTGCGCTCAAGACATCTGATTTTTAATGAGCTATAGTGTAACTTTTAAAGAAGTCACCCAGGTGATTTTTAGTAACGGATGAAGATGTAACGTGTAGCTTAAGCGCTACATGTGCTGTAAGTGAGTATTATATAAAACTGTCTTAACTCTGATGTAGCCATTGGCACAGCAAAGCACACAACTTGTGTGAAAACAAAACGTAAAAAAAAAGCAAGCTTAATAAAATTAGATTTTTACGGAATTAAATTAACATTAAAAAAAGACATCTGATTTTGCTTCAGAGCCACCTTGAAGGTTTGTTCTTCACTACAGTTCTCTATTCACTTATTAATTCATACTCTGCTTTGTTTCAAACGGATTTAAAGTGATTTACATAAAAACATACAGAAGAGGATTAAAAGTATTTTAATAAGCAGATGAGAAGAAGCAGACAGCGACAAAATAGTCATACAGGAAAGTAAGAAGCAAAGTTTAAGGGAAATATAAAACAAATCATTTTGAAAGAGCCTATGTATGTTAGAATCGGGTCATATTGTGAAACTGTTAAAAGATAAGCTTTCTTTTATTTATTTATTTATTTATTTATTTATTTATTTTTTGCGGTACACGGGCCTCTCATTGCTGTGGCCTCTCCCGTTGCGGAGCACAGGCTCCGGACGCTAAGCCTCAGCAGCCATGGCTCACGGGCGCAGCCGCTCCACGGCATGTGGGAGCTTCCCGGACTGGGGCACGAACCCGTGTCCCCTGCATCGGCAGGCGGACTCTCAACCACTGCACCACCAGGGAAGCCCAGATAAGCTTTCTTTTAACAGTCAACTGAAGAGGTGGCTGAGGTCAGTTACATGAATCATAATGTATATAAAATAAAAATGAAGTAGTTCCTCAGGAAAAGCAAAACCATTCAGAGCATGAAGACAAGAAATTTCTTCCAGGGCTCCTCATAAAAGGAACGCTAAAAAATAGAAGTAATTATAATTGCTAACAATTAGCACTAACTTACGTGCAAAACACTGTTCTAAGAACTTTAGACATATTCACTCATCTAATAACCCTATGAGGTAATAAGCACTGTTATTATCTGCATTTAATGGATAAGGAAACAGGAACAGAGAGGTTAAGTAAACTGCCCAAAGTCACACAGCTAGCAAGTTGTGGATTTGGGACTCAAACCCTGAAGGCTAGCTCCAGAGTCGCCACTCTTAACCACTACACTATAGTGCCCTCAACACCCTCATAGCAGACATCACTTTTCTAAGGATGTTTCTTATGATGTCCTTCAGTGTGGGCAAGAGAAAAATGCAAAGCTTAGTTCAGGAGCAGCAATTCCTCTGAGGCCAAAATGAGCCAGTCCACCCCTGTGGGTTTCTGACAGATAGGCAGATATCTCCGGTATTTTAGAGTCTCCAGAAGAATGGTAGCTACATGAACATTACTTTTCCTCCACAAGGTTTGTTATGCATTGAGTGACGGGGGTGGGGGTTATACCCTGAGGAGCAGTGAAGTACAGTGCTGACCTGCTGACGGTTAAGGTCGAGCCACAGGCTGGCGTCACCACCTGAGCTGGAGGAAGGACAGACATCCTCCCCACCAATGCTGAGGCGCCTGACAAGGACGCACATCTGCCTGATGAGAAGGTCAACCTACTTTGCATGGAGCAGGCCCAAGGGACGGCCGATGGGCAGGGCTCCCTTAATAAAGGGTTTGGCTAGATCAAACCAAAGGATGAGAAGGTCCTCAAATGCCCATGCCACAGAACAGGTCTCAATAGAGCTAGTGTGGACAATATCCAAAGATAGTATTATCAAATCAATTGTCACTCAAGGATCATAGCAAACCCACAGAATGGCCAGCCTTGGACCCCATAACTTCTTAGGGTAGCTCCAAGAAAGACTGGTTCTAGAAGATAACCTATCTTCTCAACAGCTTCTCCAAGTTCAAGTTCAGGACCATAAAACCATTTCATCAGAGTTCACTTATTAGCCAAGGACTTACTAGGAATCAGGCATTGTTCAGGCTGTTGAGGGCAGAGCGGTAAGTAAAACAGACAAAAATTCCTGCCATCATAAATCTTATTCCTGTTTAAGTACCATAAGTAACAGCACTAATTACTATTACTACACTTACGCTATTATTCTTGCCTAACTGTATGTCAGCTGAGATCAATATTATGAAGAAATTATAGCGAGGACCCAGAGGAGGGTGCGCTGGGGGTGCAGCAGGATTACACCAGTGGTCAAGGAAGCCTTGCTGCCATGGGGAGATCTAAGAAAAGCCCTGCAGGAGGCTGGAGGTGGACCAGGTAAACGTCTGGGTAGAGATCCCAGGGAAGAGGCCAGTGAGAGAGGAATGAGGAGAATGAGGAGGAAACAGGGTGACAAGGAGGAAACAGGGTCTGGTGGGCAGGCTGGGGATGGACCTGGAAGCCCCCGTAAGGATTCTGGATCTGACTGAGCAGAAGAAGGATGGTCTGACTTTCCTTTCCAAAGGACCACTGTCTGCCACGTAGAGAAGAAGGCACAGGGCCAAGGAAAGGGGCAGGGAGACCAGTTTGGAGGGAGAGGGTGCATCTTTCCACCCACAGCACCTCGGCCACATGCACACACGGTCCTGTTGTGCTCCGGGGTCTGCTGGTGTGGGTGAGGGTGGTGGCAGAGAGCATCTGACCAAAGGCACAGGACCTGTGCTTCAGAATCCAGTCCCAGAGTACCAACAAAGGCCCCGGCAGGTTAGAATTCCTTCACACAATAAAAGAAAAAGAAAAACATGCAGAGTCTCCCAAAGGCAGGTTAACCAAACAAAAGTCAGTGTGGCCTAAGGGGGCAGAAGCTGGTGGCATGGGAGAGGCACTGGCATCACGGGCCAAGCAGTCCCACGGCTGTCAGGGTTATGGACTACACTCCTGGGACAGACACTGTAATGAGCCAGTCCTTCTAATCTCTGAAACCAGCTATTCTCAAAAGCATATCCCAAAATACTTTAGGGTTTAAAATATTTAGTAGTTAAAACAGCACCACTTAAATTCCATACCCACGCATAACACTCACTGCCTTCCAAAACGCATCTGATGCTCATGCGATACTCTCCTTTTCTTTCCTCCCAAGGATTTTGAGAGCTAACATCACATAAGCCTCTCCACAAAACACATCCCCTCTAGGGGCTTCTGCAAGGCTGGGGCGACCCGGTACGATCCGGAGGTGCATATGGCACGCCAGCCTCTCAGTCTCAGATGGCAGCCTAACGACCAGGAACGGTTTTGGGGTTTCCGCACACCCTGCCCTCGCCATACCGAGATCCTGCTGGCCAGCCCCACACACAGAAACTCCCACGTGTATTATTCCCCACTCGTTTTGACACACACTGTGAGAAGAACAAGGAAAAATGGCAAGGCATCCTGAGGGAGGAGGAGACCAATATGCAGCTTTCTCATGAGCCTGGTATTTGTGAGAAGGCCATGGAGAGGCACACCCATCTGTGACTTGACACCTCCTTGTGCATTGGGAAAGGAGGAAAGAACACAGAGGCGTCAGCTAAGCTTCCTTTTACTCTCAAGAGCCTTCACCCACAAAATTATAAATAGCTGGATTTAAAATAATAAAACTGCAAATATTTTTCTCACACCCATTACATTACAATTTTCTTTCATGTTCCCTTTACATTTCTCCCCCTGACTCAAAGGACTAACCACAAGACATTAGTAAGGAAAATCTAGCCAGGTAAAAGGCTAAGATGTAAAGGGACTGAGTAATTCACCATCATAGGGAGAGGGTTCACTCTATTAGACCTTAAATACAGGCTTTGCCCAGTATTATTTCTAGAACTATACTAAGAACATGTAAGCTCACAGAGCTAACTTAGAAAACTGGTCTGTAACCAAATATCTTACTCCAGCTGCTCTCTCTGTATGTATTTCAGATTTGATTAACACATGACATTCTCACACATACAAACAGGCACTTCATAATTTAATTTTAAGGCCACTAATTACCCATTCATACACACAAGCTACATATATATAAGCACACTGAGATAAATATATTTGCTTTACAGGTAAAGACTAGTTTATCCTAACACCAGCAAACTACTTGTTAATTAAGAGACAGCATTTACCAGACAGGAGGAGATCAATAGTTCTGAATCTTCTTTTGTCCAATTGTATGCTGTGTATTCAAGGGCATTATTCTCTCCTTGCTGTTTGCACATATAAGCACAGTTTCTTTCAAAAACGGTGCGGATGCCTTTAAACAGAATCACACTAGTAGTGCAACCCATCCCCAAGGTGTGGATGTTCAGGTCTCTAGCAATCTCTACTCCATTTCCACATCATCTTCCTTGGCTCTTCAGAGCAGGCTCCCACGGCACCATCTTCGTGACAGGCAGTTGCCGACACAAGAACAGAAGGGAAGCTCCGAGCTGTTGTACTAGATTCCGCTTCTGCCCAGCAGCCTGACAAAAAAATCCAAGCTCCAAGTGTAAAACAGGAGGGGTGGTGCAAAAACAGGATGACACACCTTCAGATGCACCAAAACCTTTAAAGTATTGCTTTTCCAATAGATTGCTTCACTGTTAGTACCAAAAACAAATAAGCAGAAGATTTACATGTGGTTACTGGAAAACTGCCGGCTCCTGGGATTTGCTTGGGATTGTTCTGAATCTCAGAACCTGCCCAAAATGAAAAAGACGGTGCCAGACAGCCACCCTGCTGCAGATGCTGCTGGAAGGCACAAAGAATGTTCATCTGCTGCAAGAAACCTCCCTCCCAGAATGCTTAGCCTAGCATCTATATTAGCAAACATCTCTTTCCTTGACCTAAATATGCTGTTTGTTTAATCCTGCATCCGCGAGGAATAGGGAAGCAAAAGAAAAAAAAAGTCCGAAAACGAGAGGAATCACTAAGATGACTGCTGCTATGGAAACATGTGTAAGCCCACTTCAAACAACCTTTTGCGTGTGTGGGTAACAGCTTGCTGACAGCAAACCACAAGGGAACATGAAATTGCTGTGTCAATCTTGACTTCTGCCCATTTCCACTCTTTGCTAGAGAGGGGGCTAGCAAGTTTGCACTGCTTGGAAGAATTCTCCTATGCCTGGTACCGAAAGATGCAAATGAGAAGATGGATACAGGATTACCTGGCACCTGCTGAAGCAGCTCCCTGGTATGCAATGGTAAATGCACACTGAAGTCCCACAGGCAACAAGGTTATTATTTTTGGTGCATAAGTAATCCAGGTCCTTCCACTGCAGACTGAACTCAGTAACACTACACTACCTTGTATATATATCTTTGGGGATGGCTGATAGGAAAGCTCGTCATTGATATAATACCAAGTTGACTCTTGCCACTTTCCTTCTAGAAAATGAAAAGCAAACTATGTAAAAAGACCACGATGAACACACAGGGCAAACCCCTCCCACCTACAACATGCATCTAGAAAAGAGTTACTGCTCTTTTAAAATCTGTTCTGATATTCTTCCTTAGTTCACAAGGCAACAGATGGTTTTCATTTTCTATCTACAGATTTCAAAGTTAGAGTGAATTATAATAATTGAGTACCTGCAGGTTGGTAACAGAAACCTGTGTGATGTAGTGAAAGCAAATCTTTAGAGAATACCATGCAGTCACCTAATTCTAAAATTTCTGCTTTCTATGGTTAGTTTACCTATTAGGCCCAATAGATAAGCAAAAGTCTAGGATTCGTCTATCTCCTGAATTTTTATGCAGGGTATCAAACAGCTATAGAGATCAAAGGAGTAGAGATACCGGCCACATGCAAAAAGCAAGCAAACAAAACCAGAATAACTATATGTGGTCAAAAGCAATCAGCTTCAGAATGGTAATTCTGTTAAAAAAAGAGCTACAGTATTCAAGATTACACCCAAGCCCTGATATCATAAGATCTAAGTCTTCATGTGACATCCCAGTGCTGGCAGATAAATAACATGGAAACTTATCTACACAGAAACTGAATCCTATAGACTATAAAAGACTAAACACCTGGGTTAAAAATTGTCTGTCTTGAGATTTCAGAAGACTCACCAACTAACCTAACTTCTGTACTATAAGGGGAACAATTTAAAAAGTAATAGTTGGGCTTCCCTGGTGGCACAGTGGTTGGGAGTCCGCCTGCCGATGCAGGGGACACGGGTTCGTGCCCCGGTCTGGGAAGATCCCACATGCCGCGGAGTGGCTGGGCCCTTGAGCCATGGCTGCTGAGCCTGCATGTCCGGAGCCTGTGCTCCGCAACGGGAGAGGCCACAACAGTGAGAGGTCTGCGTACCACACACACACACAAAAGTAATAGTTAATTCAATATAAAGATAATACCTAGAAATTTAAACTTAATTTACCATTATTACTTATTTTAGACAACCTGGGTATAGAAGCCAGCAAATACTGCTCAATATATAAAAGATTATGTTTGAACTTTACAAAGGATCATAAATGATAACCAAGCAAATTTGAAGCTGCTGGTATATTCTATTTGATTTACCAAAAAAAAAAAAAAAAAAAAAACCGTAAGTTAATACTTAAAACAATGGAAGAGAATGAAACAATTTCCTAACAGTCATTCAGAGGAAAAAGAAATGTTTCCTTAAGCATTTAAGCAACTTGTATCAATTTTAAATATTAATCATTTTCCAACCAACAAAATGAGTGGGCAAGAAAAACAGAAAACGTTTAGAGCAAAGGATTCAACAAGGCCAAAAAGTGAGTTTCATGCTAATAGAAGCATGACAAAAATGAATCATTCAAAATGTGTGTCTGGTTTCACTGATTCTTCTGCATCATAATGATCTTGGATTAGTCTAAAATGATAATTACCATGAATTCCATCAGAGGACATGAATAGATGGATGGTATCTATTGGCAACCATTTCAGCTACCTACAGAGTACATATTTCAATTTGGAGATCACGTTTACTCTCACATCTTGAAATGCCATCTCTAATTTATACAACATCCAAGACTGGATGTCTGCCCTTGACTCCCTTTGAGATCCAAGCCCATGTCTTCCTCTCCTGCTAATAATGATATCTGGCTCTCCCATCATCACCTCACCCTCAGATGTTCCAAGTCAGTCATCTTTTACTATAACTACCATAGTACGACCACACAGTGGAATATTACTCGGCCAAAAAAAGGAATGAAGTCCAAGTGCACGGTACGATGTGCATGAAGCTGGAAAATGTCACGCAGAGTGAAAGAAGACAGTTACAAAAGACCTCATATTATACGATTCTAGTTAAGTAAAACGTCCAGAATCAGGCGAATCCATAGAGATAGAGAGTAGCTTTGTGGCTACCAGGGAACGCAGGAGGACTGCTAGCGGGTACGGAATTTCTTTTAGGGGTAATGAAAATGTTCAGAAATTAGTGTTTCTAGCATACATGCTATCTATACACAATATACAGTCTGTGAATATACTAAAAACCACTGGATTGAACACTTTTTCTTTTTTTTATTGAAGTACAGTTTATGTACAATATTATAAGTTACACGTGTACCACATAGTGATTCACAATTTTTAAAGGTTATATTCCACTAATAGCTGCTAAAAAATACTGGCTATATTCCCTGTGCTGGATAAAGAACACTTTGAAAAGGTGAATTTTGTTGTATGTGGATACAACAAAGAGCCCGAATCCACTTCTGATGTTTTACTGCTAACAGCTCTTAAGTCTCACCTCTCCTTCTTCCCCTGTGGGCGAAGGACAAGGAGTGCCAGGCTGGCTCCCTCCCTTAGTGCCAGAGGGAAATTCAAACCACTCTCAGGAACCCTCACCCCCGCCCCACCCCCCAACCACCACAAAACCCCCAAGCCAGTCTCCTTTCCCTGCTCAGTCAAGCCACACCACTTTAGGACGTGCTTGGGTACAGCCCTGCTCCCCTCAGAGCGCTTCATTATGTGAGTAATAAGCCTTTCACACCCTCCTGGGTGGTGTGTGTGTGTGTGTGTGTGTGTGTGTGTGTGTGTGGTGTCATTAGTCTCAACATCCAAAGCAAATTTGGGGGGAGGGGGGCAGGTGTCAATCCTGTTTCTGTGGAGTGGCTCCAACGGTAAATTATATCTCAATAAAACCATTATTTAAAATAGGAGAGGCGAAGAGGATAGTATCTATTCTACCTACCACATAAGGTTCTCAAGTTCAAATAAAACCACAGGAGAGAACTCAACCGAGACATTGCTATAGACACGGAAATAGCTGTTGTTTTATACTTCACAAGGGATTTACCGTGCACCTAGAAACAGCCACCTTGCTTAACAAATTCAGCAACGTCTGAACGTTGCTCTGGCCCCACTTGTCAGGAATACACTAACCAAGTAACATGGGATGTACCTGGGGCTGCCCTCGGGTGCGCATTTTAGGTCTGGGAAAGGGGCGCCACGCTGCACAAAACACCAGAAAGCCTGTATGAACAGTAAATCCAGGGAGATTAGCTGGCCACATCGGGGGTCACAACACACCTCAGCCATCCGGCCACAGAGACCACAGCAAACAGGTCTCAAGCTTTGAGCACACACCCCCGGCCCCACCCCAAGCATATCCATCTGGAGCTGCTGCTCCCATTTGCAGTTCTCGCCTTGCCAAGTACCTTTCTGTTTTAAGTATCTTCTAATAGTCAGATTTGTTTGACTGGTAGATTTACTTAATACTTTCTCAGAAAAATGTGGATAAAGAAGAATCTGAAGTGACCCCTAAAAATATCTTGAACTACAAACTGGAATGACTATTGTATCTCAAACAGATATAATGAGCCTTCCACCCGGGTCAGACCTTGGGTTCTACCTTAGGAGGCCAGGAAGGGAGTGGAATTCTGTCCATTCTGAAGTGCTGAAATGAAGACCTCATGTAATGATACACAACCCATGATATAGCCACACTTCATAAAACCTAAATAAATAAATGGAGTATGGGTAGAATTCAATCTAACAGGTCATTTATTCTATTTAAGTGCCCTTATGATGGCCAGTCCAGACAAAGAGCTTATTTCCATCCCTAACAGTCCATATTTCATATGTTAATGCAGTGAATTCTGCTGAACAAAGAAACCTTATATAACTTGATCTATCAACACCCTATTTTTTATTCAATCAGTAATAATCAATCATAAGTCGAGTGTCTAGCACAGGGCCTAGTATATACCACATGCCCAATAAATGTAGTTCTCCCTTCTCCCTTTTACCCCAAATTAAATTTTTTTCTTCCCTGATATTAAGAGTAAAGAGTGAGATAGTTCTTCCAAAAATACAAGCATCCCTTACATAAAATTCATGCGTATGAGAATGTGAGATCTAATAAATTCAAACTACAAATTACTTGTAGTGATAAAAATTAATTAAAAGAGAGAAATGTGGGTGCTGGAACAGGAAAAGGGAGTTAAGATAGTTGGTGAAGGAGTGGAGGCTTCAGTCAAGATCATTAAAAAGTTTTTTTTTTTTTAATAAGGGAAATTATGGAAGTGTTATTAAATAAAAATCTTTTTAAAAAATAAGGAAAAGGAAAACTTTCCCACCACCGTGCATTTCAGGAACATAAACCTTAAAATTTGATTGGAGGAGAGTGGGTAGACTTACCATGTATCCAAAACCTTTTATCCATCATTTATCTTTCCCACCTCAAAACACTGAAATGCCAGGACTGTTACCTCTAGGTGAGCAGAGATGAAGGTGGGTGTAGGTACAGTGGTGCAGAGGAGGGTGTCAGACCCCTGAGAGAGCCCCGGTCTGCACTCCTGTCTGTACCACTGTGGTGAAACAATTAATTTTGCTAAAAAAAAAAATGTATCTCTAAAGTCATGAACACATAAAATACTGGAGTCAGGTCTGCTGCTAACAGTGGTACTTAATCATTTCCAGAAGCAGAGAATGCAAAGTTACACAGGTGTCTCTGTGTTGGTGCTGGAGCATTAACGAGGCAGCCAGTCCCTGTGGGATGCTCTGAATACCTGCATGCTCATTGGGTGACCAGGTAAAATGGAGTGGAAGCAACCAACTCAGGCTCCATGAGACTGAGGGCGGTGGTCTTCCAGAGATGACCAGTCTCCCGAAAAAGGGGGAAAGAATCCTCCTTTTTTTGACAGGAGACCAAGTTGGACAACTTTTCAAATAAAACAGATCTCCAAAAGGAAGAAAAGTTTGCACTAAGAAAACCAACTTACTTGCTGGTAGGAATGCGAAATGGTGAACCACTTTGAAATAGGGTATGACAACTCCTCACAAAATTAAATAGAGAATTACCTTATGATCCAGCAATTCCACTTCTGGGTCAATCCCCAAAAGAACTGATAGCCTAATTTTAAAGAGATATTTATATACATCCATGATCATAACAGCACAATAGCCAAGAGGTGGAAGCAACCTAAGTGCCCATTAAAGATGAATGGATAAACAAAATGTGGTACGTACATGCAATGGAATATTATTCAGTCTTAAAAAGGAAGGAATTCTGACACATGCTACAACATGGATGAACTTTGAGGACATTATGCTAAGTGAAATATATAAACCAGTCACAAAAAGACAAATACTATATGAGTCCACTCATACGAGGTACCTAGAATAGACAAATTCATAGAAACACAGAGCAGAATGGTGGTTTCTAGTAGCTGAGGGGAAGAGGAAATGCGGAGTTGTTATTTAATGGATACAGGGTTTGTCTGTAATGATGAAACAGTTCTGAAGATGGGTGGTTACGCAACAATGTGAATGTACTTAATGCCACCAAACGATACTTAAAAAGTTAAAATGGTAAATTTTATGTTATGTATATGGCATGTTATATATACATTAAAAAAAAAGAAAAGCAACTTACTTACTAGGCACTGCTCTCCTATGACTTCCAGGAACAACTGATGTGAAATAACAGAAAACCAGGAGGATAACTAGTCTTTTCTCCCATTCTCTCCTCCTGCCCCTCACGGAGGGCAGACAAGCCCAAGGAATAGGTTTCATATGCTTATTTTTCTCCTATTTCAAATAGTTTATATTAGATTAGTTTATATACTATAGTTTATATAACTAATAACTACGATATTTCCTCATTTAACACTTGGTAATGAACTTCTTAGAAAAACCCTTTGAACTACGTACCATCACACAAAAAAAAGACAGCTTGAGATTTAAATTTCTGATTCATAAATGACTTCTACTTCTTCATTTCGAGCTACAAAATGAACGAACCAACAGTATTTATACAGGTGCTGATTTATCCCTCAGCTCAGGAAGCTGCAGGCAAAGTCAGAACTGCAGTCACTGTTATGGGAGGTCATGGAGCAAAACCATGGTTTCTGAGGGAACTCAGTTTTTTGAAGAGAAATCAATAAACCCATAAATGCCAATCATATGTCAAATATGAGAAGCTGCCAAAAGAGCTATCTGCAAAGTTTTATTCCTCACTGAACACACTGGTAGGGGAGGGGCTCAGTGGAGGGGGGCTGATGGCCCAGAAAAGCACAATGAATACAGTAAGCGTTGAGGTCCAACTGTAAATGAGACACTAAGCAAAAAACAAGGAAGGAGAGCAAACTCACAATGGCAAAGTGAGACTAGAACTCACAGTGACCTCCTCTTGGCCTCCCCCAGCCTCTTCCGAGGAAATTCTATTTTAGGCAGACATCTGAAGAAATCACTTAGTGGCAAGATATACTGAGTTTAAACAACATAAAACATATGCAGCATAATTTGTGTACAAATGCACTCATGAAAACAGTTCATGTGCTTCAAATACGGAGTTACAGCTATTGGAAAGTTGTTCTTACATGTGAAGAGAGAAAATTCAGATTCCACACACTTCAAGTACTTGTATCTTATGTTTTAGCAGCTGAATATTTAAAAAATTTTTACTGTCATTGTGTCAGTATAGAAATATTTGTCTCAACACGAATGAGGAAAGGAAATAAAATGGAAAACATAAACATAAAATTTGAGTTTGCCATTTTAAAAACTATTGCAATTATACTTCAAAAAACAAATTAAAAAAGAGATCAGATTTGTGGTTACTAGAGGCAGCGGGAGGGGGAAGAGGAATTGGATGAAGACGGTCAAAAGGTACAAACGTTTTTAAAGAAAAAAATTAAAAGTATGCAATATCATCAGACTTTCAATCAGATTAATCAAAAAGCAAATAATAAGAAATAAAGATACCACAGTGGTTACTTCTCCAAAATATAGGTGGGAAATGGAATTTTTCAAAATATTCCTATGGTTTTGAAAAAACAGAATGAAAAGATACAAAATAAAATATGTACTCCTTTATCTAGGCCAGTGGGTCAGAAAGAACTAGATATATCATATATCCCCACTTATGAAAGCTTATAAAACTCCATTTTCTACCTGACTCCTTAAAAAGTTTTAATTTCTTTTTACAAAGACACAAATTCAGAGCCTTCGTAAGACTCTCTTCTATACACAGCCTATGGGTGGGATATGGCTTAACTATAACTGGTTTTAAAAGAACGTTACTTTGAGTAAGCACTCTCTGATGTGTAAGTGGACTTAACTATGTCAGGGAAGTGTGAAACTTTTCTGGGAAACCAGTCTCCACATAACAATTGGACAGATTACAGATATTGCCATCCCTCCATGCCAACTAAAAACAGACAAAACCCATAGAAGATACACATTTGGCCAACAAGCAAATGATAAGTCACTGGTGAAATGCAAATCAAAACCACGAGACAGCACTTCATACCTACTAGGGTGGCTAAAATAAAAGAGACAAATAATAACTGTTGGAGAAACTCGATCACTCATACACTTTTGGTGGGAATGTAAAATAGGGCAGCTGCTTTGGAAAACAGTTGGGCAGTTCCTCAAACGGTTAAACATAGAGCTACCATATGATCCAGCAATTCCACTCCTAGCTATATACCCAAGAGTAACTGAAAACATATGTCCACACAGAAGTCTGTGTATGAATGTTCTTAATAGTATTACTCATAATAGTCAAAAAGTGAAAACCCAAATGTCTATCAATTGATGAATGGATAAACAAAATGCAGTATACCCATACAATGGAACATTATTCATGCTACAACATGGATGAACCTTGAAAACATGATGCTAAATGAAAGAAGCTAGTCACAAAGGACAACATGTTGTATGATTTTGTTGGTATACAATGTCCAGAATATGTAGAGACAGTAGATTAGTGGTTGCCTATGGCTGGGGGGCTGGGTAGGGTGGGATTAGGGGGCAACAGCTAAGGGGTACAGGGTTTCATTGGGGGGTAATAAAATTTTTCTAAAATTGATTATAGTGATAAATACACAACTCTGAATATGCTGAAAACGACTGGATTGTACACTTTAAAAGGGTAAATTGTATAATACATGAATAATGTCTTAAATTGTTAAAAAAAAATAGTACATATTAGGCACAGGAAAACACAGGCAGAACACTCTTTGACATAAATCATAGCAATATGTTTTTGGATCCGTCTCCTAAAGTAAAGGAAATAAAAGCAAAATAAACAAATGGGACCTAATTAAACTTAAAAGCTTTTGCACAACAAAGGAAACCATGGACAAAATGAAAAGACAACCTACTTCATGGGAGAAAATATTTGCAAATGATATGATCAATCAGGGGTTAATATCCAACATATATAAACAGCTTATACAACTCAACCTCAAAAAACAAACAACCCGGGCTTCCCTGGTGGCTCAGTGGTTGGGAGTCCGCCTGCGGATGCAGGGGACACAGGTTCGTGCCCAGGTCCGGGAAGATCCCACATGCCGTGGAGCAGCTGGGCCCGTGAGCCATGGCCGCTGAGCCTGCGCGTCCGGAGCCTGTGCTCCGCAACGGGAGAGGCCACAACAGTGATAGGCCCACGTACCGCAAAAAAAAAATAACAAAATAACAAAATAACCCAATTAAAAATGGGCAGAAGACCTGAATAGATATTTCCCCAAAAAGGACATGTAGATGGCCAACACGCACATGAAAAGACGCTCAACACTGCTAATCATCAGGGAAATGCAAATCAAAACCACAATGAAGTATCACCTCACAACTGTCAGAATGGCTATCAATAATAAAAAAAAAAAAACCTCACAAATAACAAATGTTGGTGAGGATGTGCAGAAAAGGGAACCCTCGTACACTGTTTGTGGGAATGTAAATTGGTGCAGCCACTGTGGAAAACAATATGGAGGTTTCTCAAAAAACTAAAAACAGAACTACCGTATGACCCAGCAATTCCACTCCTGGGTATATAACCAAAAATAAACAAAAACACTAATTCAGAAAGATACATGCACCCTAATGTTCATAGCAGCACTATTTACAATCACCAAGACATGGAAGCAACCTAAGTGTCCATCAACAGATGAATGGATAAAGAAGATGTGGCACATATATACAATGGAATACTACTTAGCCATAAAAAAAGAATGAAATTTTGCCATTTGCAGCAATATGGATGAACTTGGAGGGCATTATGCTTAGTGAAATAAGTCAGAGAAAGACAGATACTATATGATATCACTTGTATATGGAATCTAAAAAATACAATTAGTGAGCATTACAAAAAAGAAGCAGACTCACAGATACAGAGAACAAACTAGTGGTTACCAGTGGGGAGAGGGAAAGGGACAACATAGGGGTGGAGGATTAAGAGGTACAAACTAGGGACTTCCCTGGCGGTCCAGTGGTTAAGACTCCATGCTTCCACTGAAGGGGGAGTGGGTTCGATCCCTGGTCGGGGAACTAAGATCCCACATGCCACAGGGAGGCCAAAAAGAAAGAAAGAAAGAAAGAAAAAAGAGGTACAAACTATTAGGTATAAAATAAGCTACAAGGATATATTGTACAAGGGGAATATGGCAATTTTTTTTTTTTTTTTTTTTTTTGGCCACACACACGGCATGTAAGATCTTAGTTCCCCAACCAGGGATCAGAATCCACGTCCCCTGCATTGGAAGCACGGAGTCTTAACCACTGGACCACCAGGGAAGTCCCGCAAATATTTTATAGTAACTATAAATGGAGTTATTTGTTTAAACTTTAAAAACTGTGAACCACTATATTGTACACCTGCAACTTATTTTTTTTTAAAGTTGAATTTCTCCTGAAGTCACTCTATCCTCAACAGTTATCTCTACAAAGCATATCACTATGTCCAACACAGCAAGTTCCCAAAAGCATCCCTAGCGTTGTATATGCGAAAGAGAGTACAGAAGAGAATGGTAAGATGACTTCTTAAACAACAGTCAGTTAAAGCCATCCTGCTTTAGCTTTTATGATGGATTTTGTAAATAGATTAGTTACAGGGTAACCTGTTCTCTAGCTGTGATCTTACCACTTCAAAATGGGTGTAATTTGAATAAATTTTGTATGGTAAAGGATCAATAAAATGATTTTTTTTAAGAGTTAAAAAAAAGCTATCCTGCTTTATTAAATTCACAGAGCACTTCAGGGAAAACTTTTGTCGAGTCAATAACTTGGCTCATTCATTCTGTTAGGCAAGGTCTGGGCCTGAGGGCTGAGCCATCTATCCCAAATCATTCTAAGAAATTTATTTTGCAGATCTTTTCCCACAAAATTCTCATCTCTGCTTTAACCACAAGGCTCTCAAGATCCAAGAAAAAAATACCACTTGGAGAAAAAGTCAGAGGAGGGGTGGAAAGAGATAGATTGTGAACAGGGGGTCTGAAATTTTATTTAAATCACAGAATTGGCTTTATTTAGGTCACTCTAATCACCTAAACAATGTAGGAGATTTACATTTTAAATGTAAATTTTATGGTAAAACAAAGAAAAACACTATAAATAGTGCTGGGCACATCTTTAATAGAGTGGGTTATGTGGACCTAATTCCTGCTACATGCCAGATGCTGAGCACAGAATTCAGTCGCATGGTCTCACAATCTTCTAAACAATTCTAAAAGTTAAGTTCATAGGTGAGCTCACTCGTGACTGCCACGCTTTGACCTTGTTACAAGTAAACAAGATCTCCACAGAAACCCATCCTGGTGTGTAGGACCACTGAAGGACTACAACCAACACTGACATCGTGTGGACCAGGACTGATAAACCACGTGGGGTTGGATGTGAGAAACCCACAAGTTCAAATGTCTCCTTAGACTGGTAGCTTTCAAAGTACTGTCACCATGAATTATATTAATAAATGAATTTTAAATCACGATACAGTGTGTATAAGAATATCTCCCCAAGAATACATACCCTTACAACATGTGTTACACTATATTATTTTCTATCCTAGCCTCTCTAGTCCATGCTAGCTCATTGGAGGGAAGGAGGGAGGGAACTGGTCACAGCCCACTAAACTGGCTTCAGGACCACTATGGCTCATGGCCTGCAGTTTGAAACCACCACATGTACCACTTATGAAGTAGTGTCTGTCAGCACTTGGAATTCACCAGTGTCACCACATATCCCATTCCCTACAAGCAGCTGGCCCAAGAACAGAATGGAAGGGCCTACTGAAGACAACAGTTGTAAAAACATTCCGAAAGGACGGCCTTCTGTCTCACACGATATACTATATGTTTTGAAGCAGCTGTCTCTCCCCAAGTCAGAAGACACTACTAGCCCAGAAATCAAAGGGTAGAGGTGGGAGTGGCCACTCTCACTGTAACCCTAATAACACACTCCATCCCTGCTGGTACAGAGGGCCTGGTTTTAAAGGGAAGAATGCTTCCATTTAAGGGACAAACAGTGCACAATGAATTGAAGGGTGAGACCTGGCCATTTGGAGGCTCCTCAAGCTGCTGAACCAGAAGGCAAATGAGGAGGATACTCTACCAGTTAGGGTAAGATGAAACTGGGCTGCCACCTTCCAAAGGGTCAGCAAAGACCATGGCTGTAACCCAGGATGGATTCTTCAAGGCATCTCTTAGTATTTCTATCTCCAACAGTACAAGTTGATGAAAAACCACAGCAATCCAAAGAAAGTCAAGACTACTGAGAATTCAGATGTTCAGATAAAGAAGTCTAATCAATTGAGGTTCTGGCTGGGGGCAAAGGACATATGGAATTAGTAAGAGGACAATAAAGATATAATTATGAACTACTCCCAAACAGCCAGTTAGAGAAATGAACACTGCAACACCTATGCATATTTCCTTCCTGCTTGGGTGTATGTGTGTACCAATTTCATCTCTTCTCCTCCTTCTCCACTTTTTTTTTTTTTTTTTTGCGGTACACGGGCCTCTCACCGCTGTGGCCTCTCCCGTTGCGGAGCACAGGCTCCGGACGCACAGGCTCAGCGGCCATGGCTCACGGTCCCAGCCGCTCCACAGCATGTGGGATCTTCGCGGACTGGGGCACAAACCTGCATCGGCAGGCGGACTCTCAACCACTGCGCCACCAGGGAAGCCCTCTCCCTTCCTCTTGTATTACTTTATACAAGCATTGTTGTTGAAACTTTACAATTTAGACTTCGGGTAGCACATATTCACGAGACTGCTACTGAATTTAAGGATTAATTAACAAAGCCCAGAAATGGATGATGTTACTCCTCCCTAAGATGGATACAGTGAGACTTTGTGACTCCTTGCTTGAGGAGCCAATGAGAACATCTTCATGTACTTGAAGGATATCTACGTTCTGTTAGGCTGAAACACGTATGGAAGTTCAAGTATGTGTAGAGGGTGGGTCTGCATGCTGAGTAGTCAAGGGGGTGGTCTGTGCCAGTTATTAAGCTACTGTCTCCCAGCTCCAGCCCCACCATTCCATACTCAGCTCTGGGATGCTAGAGCTGGTCCTCTGAAAACCACATTGTTTTACTAGTTGGGTCCCAGTTAGGCTCGCCAGCAGGGGGCACCAGAGGGAGACTGCAAAGCCTGGGGAGGAGAAGGAGCTTGCTCCTTGGTGCCAGCTTCCTGCTGGCTTTGGTTCCCAGTGTCACCCAGCAACACTGCTTCACCCTGGCGGCAGCAGTTCCTTCCTGTGCAGCAGCTGAATCAGGTTTGCCTTTTCTCCAGCACTTACAGAACCATCCTCACTATGCTCCCCCTCAGAAACACCATCACCAGCTGCCCAGCACCCACTCCTCAGAGGTCTGGGTTTCAGCTCTGGGAATCCCCCCACTCTTAGCATCTAAGATTTAATAACACAATCTCAACCCTTGGTCCCCCAAGCTCCAGGGCTGATGGCTGCTTCCTGCTGCCACTAACTCCATGATATGTTAATGTTCTCTTTTTAACTTTTCAATTACCTGCTTAACAATTTTATACCTAATAGCAACTCTATTTAATTCTATTAAAATAACTGGTGTGATTTCTGTTTCCTGGCTGTACCCTGACTGTTATGCTATACAGTCATTCCTTGTAATGTGCAGAGAATTGGTTCCAGGACCCCCTGCAGATACCAAAATCCAAAGATGCTCACGTCCCTTATATAAAATGGCATAGTACAGTCAGTCCTCAGTATCTGCAAGTTCTGCATCCATGGATACAGAGGGCCAACTGTACTAGGCTCTAAGGAGTTTTTAAAAACTAGGATCGGGCTTCCCTGGGGGCGCAGTAGTTAAGAATCCGCCTGCCAATGCAGGGGACACGGGTTCGAGCCCTGGTCCAGGAAGATCCCACACAACGTGGAGCAACTGAGCCCGCATGCCACAACTACTGAGCCTGCTCTCTAGAGCCCGCAAGGCACAGCTACTGAGCCCGCGAGCCACAACTACTGAAGCCCACACGCCTAGAGCCCTCACTCCGCAACCAGAGAAGCCACTGCAATGAGGAGCCTGTGCACCGCAACGAAGAGTAGCCCCCTGCTCACTGCAACTAGAAAAAGCCCGCGTGCAGCAACCAAGACCCAACACAGCCAAAAATAAATAAATAAAATAAATAAATTTATTAAAAAAACAAAACTAGGATCACCAAAGAATGAGAATGGCTAATAAGCACTAAACAGATGCTCAAGATCATTAAGGAAATGCAAATTAAAACTGCAATGACATCCCATTACATACCTATTAGGATGGCTAAAATTTAAAAAGACTGGCTACACTGACTGTTGGCAAAGATATGGAGTAGCTGGAACCCTCATATATTGCTAGTAGAGCCACTCTGGGAAACACATTGCCTAAAAATGTTAAAGAGTTACCACATAACCTAGCAATTCCACCCCTAAGTATCTGCCCAAGAAAAATGAAAGCACATGTTCACACAGAGACTTGTACACTAACATTTACAGCAACATTATTCATGATAACCAAAAAAGTGGAAACAACCCAAATGCCCATCAACTGGTGAATGGATAAACAAAATGTGTTTTATCCAGAAAACAGAATGGAATACTATTTGACAATAAAAAGGAATGAACTACTGACACATACTAGAGCATGGATGAACCTGAAAAACATTAAGCGAAGTAAAAGGAGCCAGACACAGAGGCCATATATTGAGTGATTCCGTTTACATAAAAGGTTCAGAAAAAGCAAATCTTTAGAGACAGTGGATTAGTAGTTGCCTAGAGCTGGGGGTGGGAACTGAGAATGACTGCGAATGGGCATGAGATTTCTTTTGGCAGCGTCAGAAGTGTTCTAAAATTAGATAACGGTGATGGCTGCACAAGTCTGCAAATTTACTAAAACTTGTTGAATTGTACCTTTAAAATTTAGAATGAATTTTCTGGTATGTAAATTATACCTCAATGAAGCTGTGATACAAAAGGCTAGGAAAGGGCTTCCCTGGTGGCGCAGTGGTTGAGAGTCCGCCTGCCGATGCAGGGGACACGGGTTCGTGCCCCGGTCCGGGAAGATCCCACATGCCACGGAGTGGCTGGGCCCGTGAGCCATGGCCGCTGAGCCTGCGTGTCCGGAGCCTGTGCTCCGCAATGGGAGAGGGCACAACAAGTGAGAGGCCCACGTACCACAAAAAAAAAAAAAGGCTAGGAAAAAGATTTGAAGAAAATCTAGTGACGTAGGCAAAGGAAATAAATCATGATAAGAAACCACGATGCACTAATAAGTAAAACAAAATGTTTGTGTCTGGACGTAGATGTAATTATATAATTATGTGATACACACAGGATGCCTAAGAACAAACCATTCCAGTAAATAGAATATATTTCTTTCAAATGCTTAAGAATAGGTCTGGTGTGTAGCACTAAAGAAATGCCCAGCTTGAGTGAAAGATGGTTTGACTGCTTCAAAACTGAACAAATAGGATAGTACCAGCATTCAGATCTAGCCAACGTCATTAAATAGGGAGATACTGTTTTAAAGTTGAGAAAATTATTTCCTGTGAAAGGACAGGCTTTTTTTTTTTTTTAAGGAATGCCTCTTAACAGTGATAGTGTCATTGCCAAGAAAGACAGACTGATGATGCCTTATTACGAAACAGCAAAGACTGACTGACCATAGGCTTATAGTATAACTAAATACATTACATACATCACTGAAATTGTTCTTGACCTTGAAAACAAGGTTGAACTGGAACTCGGATATCATTACAATGTAAAAGTAAAGGATCTCTAAAGATGGGAACACTCCCTCCACTAGACTAATCATTCAGACAGGCAAATACTTTTTCTTAAAATGAATGACTCAGATTTTGAACTCTTTTGTTGATTCCTGGATGATATCTATGCTTACTACAGAGAAAAGAACTACTCTTTAGCCCAAGTTCAGGGCATTCATATTTTAAGAAGACTTTTCCCCAAAAGTCCATGTAAAATATGTCAAAAAGGAATATAATGATAACATAAATTTTATAATAAATATTGTTTTACATAATTAATGTTTTTAAAAGCTAATGTTTACTATTATAACTTTAAAAAATAATCTTTGGTGCTTTTATAGTATAAAATTATGTTCTGCAAAAGAATCCCAATTTGTAACATTGTACTTAAGACAAATATAAGGTAAATTTAATGTTATCCAGGAACTAATTAGGCCATGAGACATGGGTTGCCTGTATTACTCTCTCATTACAGATGACAAGACCAAGGCTCAGAGAAGTAAACTGATTTGACCAAAGTCATAGAGTTGGTATGTGGGATATGAACCAAGATTCCCTGGCTCCTAAGTCCCTGCTCTTTCCAGCATGTCACAAATCCCATTAATAATGATGATGATTACACAAGAGGTATTTAAAATTATAAAGTATCCATAAAAAAAATAAAAAAAATAAAAATAAAAATAAATAAAAAATAAAAAAAAATAAAATAAAATTATAAAGTATCCATACATGTAAGATGCTGAAAGAAAATATGAACTTCCAGTGCTTTATTTAGTTATATTAGTTCCTTAAAATAGATCTAGTCCTCTATTTGGGAAACGTAAGGCTGGGCTAGGTCCTTTTCATCAACTGAAAGACTTTTCAACACTCTAGAGCTGAAGAACATTGAAGAAGATGCTCAGTAAGCAGGTAGGTATATATATATATATATACATTTTTTTTTTTTTTTTTTTTTTGCGGTACGCACGTCTCTCACTGTTGTGGCCTCTCCCGCTGCGGAGCACAGGCTCCGGACGCACAGGCCCAGTGGCCATGGCCCACGGGCCCAGCCCCTCCACGGCATGTGGGATCTTCCCGGACCGGGGCACGAACCCGTGTCCCCTGCATCAGCAGGCGGACTCTCAACCACTGCGCCACCAGGGAAGCCCAAGGTAGGTATATTTTTTTATTATTCCAGCCGCCCTACCAAAACTTCTAAAATACAAAGTGGTTCATGCACAGCCAGTGCAAAGTCTCCATTCAAAAGGCCAGCCTCATGTTCTACTCAGTACATAAATTCCTCATATCCATGGAAGGTAAGGAATTATTCCTCCTGTTCCTGATGAGAACCACAGGGAATTCAAGGGCTGATGTCACAGCTACCTGCTTAGGACACACCACTGATGGGAGAGACAGATTAGAGTCCTCCAATTTCCACAAATGAACAAACTCAAGGCCACTTCTGGGAACACATGATTCTTAATTTCATAATGACCAATAGCTTGATTATATCTATTATGTGACCAAAGAAACAGCTTGATGATTCAAAGTTTCCTGGGAAAAACTAATGATGCACTTCCTTCTTTTAACCCATCAGAGTCACCAATGTAGGTCACTAGCTGGAGGTCACCAGGAAATCAAGGTACATCCTTACTTACACTTAGTGGCCTTGGTCCAAGGAAGTTTCTCAGTTTTTAGTTTTCACCCAATGCATAGGAATATGACCATATACATTTAATCCATTACCTCAGTGCCAATGAAGACACAGTGGAGATTACATACTAATGTTAAAACTGATTCCAAGATCCTTTCAAATATATGAACTCCTAAAACTCCCCTATTTGGGAAATAAAAGACTGAGGCCAGGTCCTTTTCAACAACCAAAAGAAGAGGTACTATAAATTTATTAATTTATATGTTATAAATTGATGTTTTATTACTTTCCCACTGAGGATATCAAGCATGTATAATTTTAAAGGAATTCTGAAGAGTCTGTTTCAACATATCACAAAATTTTTGGTACTTGGCAACCAATAAGAACACCAACCTAAATGAAAGTCTTTATTCAGCAGATGTCTACCTAATTTAAAATTAATAGAAATTACGAATGGTAAAATTTCACATTCCCATAGAAAGTTCAAAGATGCCTAAAAATGAAAGTTTTCATTTCACTTCATTACACGTGAATAGCAGATTCAAGTAGTCTAAGATACCACTGGCTTTTAGGAACAAATGTGTCAACCAGGGCTTCCCTGGTGGCGCAGTGGTTGAGAGTCCGCCTGCCGATGCAGGGGACACGGGTTCGTGCCCCGGTCCGGGAAGATCCCACATGCCGCAGAGTGGCTGGGCCCGTGAGCTATGGTCGCTGAGCGTGCGCGTCCAGAGCCTGTGCTCCGCAACGGGAGAGGCCAAAACAGTGAGAGGCCCGCGTACCACAAAAAAAAAAAAAAAAAAAAAAAATGTGTCAACCAACAACTGTTAAAGATTAGTTCCCTGCTATAAAAGCTTAAAAACTTAGGACATATGATGTTTTAGCATATCTAGAAACAGATAACAGATTTATATATATATGGCCACTTTCCTAACCATCAGGTAAGAACTAAAGACTGAGAAACATTTTGATGATACTCTCTACTTCTTATACATCACTTAATTCAGCCAGGCCCAGTAGTAAAGAAGACAAAGATAAATGTTCCATCTTGGCTTTAAAAGAGAAAATCAGGATAGGGAAGACAGATTAGATTACAAGACCTGGGCTGCTCTAGAAGGAAAAACCAGGACCAATATGCAAAACTTCTCTAACAAGCAGGAGCAGGAATGCCAGTGAGGGATGAAGCACTGCCATGGCAACTGAACTAAATGACGTCAAAGGTCCCTTCAGGTCCTACAATTTGATGGGTTCTCCGCTTTACAGGCATTGACCGTGAGTGTGATTTCAGCCAGGCAAAATGGGAGTGAGCGCATCTTTGGTCGCACAGGTAACCTAAAGGGATGGCACAGAAGGCACAATATGCCTTATGTATAAGGTGTATCTTACATATTACCTAGTACAATAATGTTACCAGTGAGGACACTGAGGTTCAAAGATGTTTAAAGAAGACATGACCAAAGACAACCCTCAGAATGTGAGAAAATATTTGCAAAGGAAGAAACTGACACAGGATTAATCTCCAAAATATACAAGCAGCTCATGCAGCTCAACATCACAAAAACAAACAACCTAATCCAAAAATGGGCGGAAGACCTAATAGACATTTCTCCAAAGACATACAGATAGCCAAAAAAATGCATGTAAAGATGCTCGACATCACTAATCATTAGAGAAATGCAAATCAAAACCTCAACGAGGTAACATCTCACACCGGTCAGAATGGTCATCATCAAAAAATCTACAAACAATAAATGCTGGAGAGGGTGTGGAGAAAAAGGAACCCTCTTGCACTGCTGGTAGGAATGTAAATTGATACAGCCACTATGGAGAACAGTATGGAGGTTCCTTAAAAAACTAAAAATAGGGCTTCCCTGGTGGCACAGTGGTTGCGAGTCCGCCTGCCGATGCAGGGGACGTGGGTTCGTGCCCCGGTCCGGGAAGATCCCACATGCGGCGAAGCAGCTGGGCCCGTGAGCCGTGGCTGCTGAGCCTGCGCGTCCGGAGCCTGTGCTCCGCAACGGGAGAGGCCACAACAGTGAGAGGCCCGCGTACCGCAAAAAATAAATAAATAAATAAAATTTAAAAATAGAACTACCATACAACCCAGCAATCCCACTACTGGGCATATACCCTGAGAAAACCATAATTCAAAAAGAGTCATGTACCACAATGTTCATTGCAGCACTATTTACAATAGCCAGGACATGGAAGCACCCTAAGTGTCCATCAACAGATGAATGGATAAAGAAGACTTGGCACATATATACAATGGAATATTACTCAGCCATAGAAAGGAATGAAATTTAGTTATTTGTAGTGAGGTGGATGGACCTAGAATCTGTCATACAGAGTGAAGTAAGTCAGAAAGAGAAAAACAAATACCGGATGCTAACACATATATATGTAATTTTAAAAAGCGGCACTGATGAACCTAGTGGCAGGGCAGGAATATAGAGACGCAGACGTAGAGAACAGACTTGAGGGCATGGGGCGGGGGGGCGGGGGGGAAGCTGGGATGAAGTGAAAGAGTAGCATTGGAATATATACACTACCAAATGTAAAATGGATGGCTAGAGGAAGCTGCTGCATAGCACAGGGAGATCAGCTCGGTGCTTTGTGACCACCTAGAGGGATGGGATAGGGAGGGTGGGAGGGAGATGCAAGAGGGAGGGGATAGGGGGATATATGTATACATGTAGCTGATTTACTTTGTTGTACAGCAGAAACTAACAACATTGTAAAGCATTTATACTCCAATAAAGATGTGGAGGAAAAAAATAAAAGAAAACATGACCAAAGTCACAGAGTACTGAGTGTCTGAACTAGGACATCTAGTCCCTCATCCCCAGACTTCCAGATTCGGACTCCTACTCTACCACAATGCTTCCCTGTCAGGACCCCAAAGAACCTCATACATTCCTTACACACAGAAGTACTAAGCAAGTAAAAGAAAATTTTGTATTTACAGAGGAAAAAATAAAACCCACAGATCAAAATGCCTGGCCAACTTCAGGGGGTCTGCAGTATGGCTCCAGTGAAGACCACATCTTTCTTCCAACTTCTAATCATGAAATATATTCAAACCATGTGCTCCATCTAGTGGATTAATGGAAGATCCTCAGGATGACGGAAATGCACATTTTTAGTACTGTTCAGTTCACACAACCCTGAAGCATTCATTTGTTATCGCAAACCTCTACCTAAAATGGCAGTGCTAAAGAAAAGTTTATAAAAACCACAAGCTTCCAAGAGTCAAGGATGAATTCTTTCCAACTAGTTAAAACTGTACTCCAAATTTGCTTCCTCCCCCTTCCCAGTTTTCCCCAACATAAGTAACGAGGTAGGTCACCTCACAGGTAATCAAAGTAAAAGTTCTCACGTGGCACACATCCAGTAGGTGTAACTCAGACCTGACTTTGAAGCTCACAGAGATCCTATAGCCTCTTGATGTTACTGCAGTTACTAATCGTCACCTTAAACTCAAGAGCAGACCTTCCTCTCAAAGAAAAGAACAAGATGTGACAGGAAAAACCCAGCTCAGAAGTCAGCCAAGATTCCTGGTCCTGCCAAGTTTCTGAATGTTGCAACCTTAAGTCATTTAACTTCTGCCTTGGTTCCTCCTTTGTAAAACATGGTCAGTGATCTATCCGTCAGGGGGTACTGTGAGGATGAAGAGGGATGACCAGTGAGAAGCACCTCCAGGAGGACCGTAGCACGCAATGAACGGCAAAGACAGACAGGTGGATTTAAGTACGTTCACTTCTCCAATTTATGGGCCCTTTCTTTTCTTCACCCCCAAATTTCTATTTTAAAAAGGTAATATATCTAAATGGCAAGCAGAGTTGCTAGAAGATATGGAGATACAAAATAATAAGGAACTGTTCCTTATTCAGTGTGACCAAAACATCTGTGAAACAAGAAGGTGGGTCCTTGTAAACCACATTAATGTGTTTGAATTTCATCCAAAATTCAATGAGAAGCCACGACACTGTCCTTCCTTGACCCCAATCTGTCACATTCCCACAATGTTCCAAAACTTCGTCAAGACATTTCCTAAAGAATAAAATAGAATACTCTTAAGAAGATGTGTTTGTCTTCTGCCTCAGCTTTACAATTTGAATGTCAACTTTCACGTACATGTTCACTCAAGACTTGTGTTTTAAGTCTGAAGAAACATCAAATTCAATAATGTCCATTATGAACCTTTTGTTGTGTCATAACTCTCAGCCTATCAGTTTTGAGTGAGCATATTTCATAACAGCAGTAAACATCCTCAACTCCAATTAAACTATTAACTGTAACGTAATACAAAATATGAAGGAACTGTCAGAGACAGCTGATTGCCTCACTCACCCCAATATCTTTCCTGCCCTTTTGATACAGTAAGAGAAGTATGAGTGAGCTTATGGCCACCCAGCCAGACTACATTTCTCAGCCTCTCTTGCAGTGAGGTATGGCTACACGACTAGGTTCTGGCTAATGGGATATAGGCAGAAGTGATGTGTGCAACTTTAAAGTCATGCACTTAAATGGGAAGGAGTATGTCATCCTCATACCACCTCCCCTTCCTGCTAGCCCTAATACAGACCAGTTGGCAGAAGCTGGAGTACGCATCTAAAACTACAAGAAGAAAGATCATGTGGAAGATGGCAGAACAACAAGCTAACAGGAACCTGGACCCCAAAATGGTAGAGTCATCAAGCAAGACTGGGCTGTTTACACTTGGACTACTATTGTAAGAAAGATTTTCCATCCTTTATAAGCCACTGTTTTTTGGTCTTTGTTAAAGTTAAATCCTAACGAATACTGAAATAACTACAAACCTGAAAACAAACATTTCGTCCATTCAACAAATATTTATTGGGGACCCACTACGTGCCAAGCATGGTATAGACTCTAGAAATACAACTAAGAATAAGACTCAGTTCCTGCCCTCTAAGAGCTCACACAATGATGGGCTGAAAGACTCTGGACTGTGGTATTAAAAAATAAGATAATGTGAATGTACTTAATGCCATTGAACCTATCACTTAAACAATGTTTAAACAGTAAATTTTGTTATATGTACATTGCCACGATTAAAAAATATTGCCAAAAAAAGAAGAATCCAGAAGAAGCAAACTTTAACTCAGTGATTTAAGGTTTTCAAATCACGTAGCTGATAAAGGACTTTTATCCGGATAAAAAGAACTCTCAAAACTCAATAATAAGAAAATAAACAATAAAAATAGACAAAAGGTTTAAACAAAATCGTCACCAAAAAAGATATCTAGAAGCAGTACATTAGAAGATGCACAACATCAACAGTAATCAGCAAAATTTTAAAACCCAGTGAGCTACCTCTACACACTTACTAGAATGGCTAAAATTAAACACTGACTATAACAAGTGATGCCAAGGATGTGGAGCAAAGGAACTCTAAAACACTCCGATGAGCTGTTTGTGGGAATGTAAAATGGTACAACCACCCTGGAAAACAGTCTGACAGTTTCTTAAAAAGTAAACATTCACCAACCATATGACCAACCATTCTACAGTTATTTACCCAAGAGAAATTAAAACATGCATCCATACAAAAATTTATACACAAATATTCATGGCAACTTTATCTGTAATAAACAAAAACTGAAAACAATCCAAATGTCCAAGTGTCTAGATTGACTGACTGATATATAGTATACCCTTATAATCAAATGTTACTCATCAATAAAAAGGAATGAACTGTATGAATGAATCTCAAGATAATTATGCTAAAAGAAGATAAACCAAAATGTTTGTAATGCATGATGGCATTTTTATAAAAAAATAATTTATAGTAACAGAAAGCAGATCTATGATTCCCTAGGATGAGGAAGGATTATAAAAGGACACAAGGAGACTTTTGGGGGTGATGGATATGTTCATTTTCTTGAATGTGGTGATCGTTTTACAGATGTATACGTGTCAAAGCTTATCAAATTCCACATTTTAAGTATGTGCATTTTAATGTTTGTCAATTATCCTCAATAAAACTACTTACGGGGGAAATGTCTCTATAGTAGCATTTTCACACAAAGACTCTCAAATGTACCCATGTTTTAGCTTGAACTAATCTAATTCAGACTCTGCTCTAAGGTTATCAAAATACCCCAGTATTACTAACTACTAAGCTGAAAAGCTGACATTATGCCACTTTTAACTCAAAACAAAACTGATTTCTGAAAAAAAGAGAAGAAGAATATGCATTTCATATTCTTCATCCTTTGAAAAGAGTTCAGTTTTCCTATGTGCCATTTTTGGCTTCTCCCATGGGAAAGTACATTTACACTCAGTCTGTGCACATGTATATTCTTCAAAGGGGGATTAAGAAAGGAAAGGATAAATAGTACCTAGAAATTATCAAGCACTAGCGGATGAATTAAAGTTCTCCTAATTCCACTATGAGAATTTCTCAAAACACAATGAAAAACTCATAAATATGATATCTATTGGTTGTCTTGGAAATTATGCACATTTGGTGCACGACAATTATCATTCCACATTATCCTCAGAACAACGGTAAAACATAAAAAGAGCAGTTTAACCTTTATTTCACTTAATTTATATCTACTTCCTTTACTAGAGAATTTCTAAATAAAAATCTGCACATGACTTTTCAGGAAACATCTTTCACAGATTAATTTTTTAATGCATTATTTAAACAACATCTGTTTGGGCAACAGACCCAGTAAATAAAATACTTTACTTTTTGAAGTTAGAAAATGTATTGTTTTGTACACATAATAATTATGTTAGTAAACCCTCCAATACATAAGGCGGGATCTTAAAAGTCTTAACACTCAGCTCACAAAATAAGCTCTGTAATTTATGGGTGTTAAAATGGCTCTACGATCTAAATGACATTACTGTCAACCATGACTCATAGGAAGAAAAAAATGGTTTTCATTTCTTAACACTTGTTAAATTGTTTCATCTTTAACTACTAAAATTAAAAAACAAAAACAAAAACACTCTCAAATTAAACTGTTACAAAGAAACCTTGGTAACAAAGAAACCTTGGTAGAAAGTCATACACGTACTCCTTTAATTGAATATTGATAATAAAAGTAATCAAGTATAGTGGCTACTCTCTGCAAAATGGTGCCTGCCATCAGGTCGTCGGTCCTTGAACACGCACTGTGTCTGGTGGAGGAAATGTAGTGCAGAAGTAATCCGACCCCATTAGGGCCTCTGTCTGCTAGAGAAGTTCTCTACACCAGAGGGGAAGACCAGCACATTCTTGGTAGCAGACTCCAAGTGTTCCCTCCTCCGTATTTGCTCAGTCATCAGCACAGCCGCCGCTTAAAAGAGGCTGAGTACCATTGTACTTTGATTACAAATTCCTGTCTGGACTGCCTAACGGGAGTTATACTTTCCTGATAGTACTGTGAGGACGCTTGAAATCCGGAGGGGCTCTGGAGTCAGACAGCCCTGGTTTGAGGAGTTCCAGCTCCATTTCTTACTGGCACATAACCCTGAACAAGTTACTTAACCTCTCTAAGGCTCAGTTTTCCCATCTGTTAAAGGGTGACAATAACAGTACCTACTTCTAGCATAGTGAGTACTCCATAAACAATATCACTTCATAATTCTTTTCCTATCACAATCAGCAAGAGGGACATCTACAAGTATTGGTGAGAACTGAGTAGAAATTGAAAAAAACTGACACTGACTTTCTGAGAAACCAAAGATATAGTCAGAAATATAAAAATTTCAGGAAAATGTGTACACAGTGATTGTTTAAGTAAAGTGTTCTACTTCAAAATTCAATCCAAGTGTTGTACCAGATATCTAGTGGCTGCATAAATCATTCATGGATCCCCAGAATTCAAGTATTCATTCACCAAACATTTAGAGAGAGCTCCTACTTTGCTTCAGACCCCAGGGAGGACATACAGAGGGAAGACCTGCTTGTGTCCTAAAGGAGCCAATGACAGCATGGGGGTGGGGAGACTGGGGCGGGCGGGGGATGGGAGGGTGGAGGATGGACACACTCTTAATACAATAGACTGACCCATCTCTTCCAGCCTCACTGCTCTACCCGGGAACCCCCCAAGCATCACTGCATAAGTCAGCAGTGTAACAAAAGATGGCTTTATTCCTCTGAAGCAAACTAAAATGGAACCTGGTTTGATGACCGACACAAACGTTCAGAGTTGGTTTTCCTCTTCCTAGGCATTCCACTCACACCTAAGGTGGGCCCTGCAGAACCCTTTGTCCAGAAGTGTCCAAGAGCCATCAGACAACTGTGTGGGGCTATCAGGTACGGGCCGTGTATCAGTCAGCTCAGGCTGCCACAACAAAGTCCCGCAGACTGGGTGGCTTACAGAAGTGTATTTTCTCACAGTTCTAGAGGCTACAAGTCTAAGATCAAGGTGTCAGCAGAGCTGGTTTCTTCTGAAGCCTCTCTCCTCAGCATGTAGATGGCCATCTTCTCTCTGTGTCTTCACATAGTTTTCCCTCTGTGTGTGTCTGTGTCCCGATCTCTTCTTATAAAGACACCAGTCATATTAGATTAGGGCCCATTCCTACCTCATTTTAACTTAATTACTTCTTTAAAAACCTTATCTCCAAATACAGTCACATTCTGAGGTACTAAGGGTTAGGATTTCAAAATATGAATGGGGTGGGGGCAGAGGGACACACCTCAGCTCGTAACTGAGAGGACTCAGCATCTGTGGTCAGAGCATCTTGAAACAGAGTACAGGGAGGCAGGAAGATGTTCAAGCAGGACAACATGCAAAAATAATTCACTTTCTCCTACTCTCCTAGAGAGAATTATGTACTGGTAAGCAGACACATTTTCCCCCTGGTTTCTTTATACTCCTCTGTATATCTTAAGTGTTCTACAATAAGCTAAGAATGAACTAGCTTGATGTGTAAAAGCATCATTCCCTAGAGTTGGACACCTAGTGCAGGCCATGGGGTGCCTCTGGTACACTTTCTAGTCATCAGGATACAGATGGAGAGTACAGTGGGGTGAATGGTATCCCCTCAAAAGATATGTCCATGTCCTAACCCCCAAAATCTGTAAAAACGGGTCTCTGTAGATGTAATGATCTTGAGATGAGATCATCCTGGATTACCCATGTGGATCCTAAATCCAATGACAAGTGTCCTAATAAGAGACAGAAGAGGAGAAGACACAGACCCAGAGGAGAGGCTGTGTGATGCAGCCACAAGCCAAGGAATGGCAGAGACCACCAGAAGCTGGAGAAGGCAAGGAAGGAGTCTCCCTTAGAGCCTTCAGAAGAAGCACAGCTCTGCCAGATTTCCAACTCCAGCCTCCAGAACTGAGAGAGTAAACCTCTGTTGTTTTAAGCCACCAGGTCTGTGATAATCTGTTAAGGGAGCTATAGGAAACAAATACAGAGACCAATATGATTAACACAGGAAACTCTGTGGTTGTAAGAATTTTCTAGTGGGCTTTTATTGGCAGCCTATGGTCAGGCACCTTTATTTCTGCTGTAGCCAATAATTCTAACAAACTGCCAAGGGAGGTATTATCTCTGTTCTACAGCTAGTCACTGATGCACCGAAACTGAACTTGAGCATCAAGCAGCAAGAGATGGTGCAGCGGCATTTTACACCCCAGACTCCACTAAATGTGGCCTTTTACCTACACCTCCACGCTTTCCAGCCAAAAGGTGTGTAAGTTTACTGCACCGTCCAGCCTCCTCCTCCTGCAAAGTATCCACTTAGTCCTGCCGGGCGACAGAGTGATGCTTCCCAGACTTGAAGATCCCCTGTCAAACGAGGAAGGACCCTGGAAATATTTTTAAACCGGAGTGAAATGTGTTAACACCGAGTTCCTACTCCCCATGAGTTTACGTTTTTAGACATTTTGCTTTCAACTGTGGAACGGAAAGATGTGTCACTTTTGTATAAATGCGGCAAAGATGTGCTCTGTGCCTGGAGCCCCAGGTCATTTATTTCTTCACTGCAGGCTGAGACAGGTTGGCTCAAGAGCCCACTGGCACCAAACTCAAATTTTTACACATCTGACTACTTTGAAAACAGCACAAACAAGCAGATTTTTAGCCATTTAGCCTGCTTTACTACATACCCTGTGGAATGTCACCAGACACTGATGAGATAGGGTCTTACACTTACAAGGCCCAGGCTGCAAGAGCCCTCGGAGCGCTCTGCTGCTGAGCAACGTCACTTAGACATGTGAGCCCTCTCCAGTCCCCCCTCAGCCCACTCCGGCGAGTCCCCTGCCCTCCTCCCCTTCTGAATGGTGGTCCCTTGGCTGTAAGCCTCTGGCTGGTCTCATGTAACTTCGCCCAAGTGCTGTCCAATCCAGCTTGTGTATTACTACTGCCTCTCGTGGTTGTACCTTTTTCCTTGATCAGCCCCAAACCCTTCAAACCCCCTACAGTCACCGCAACAGGGCTCAGAGGCAAAAGAAAGAAACTGGAAAGAAATCATCCCGTCTTTTCCTTGCCTTGAAAATTGAAATTCCCTTAGAACTAACTGGCCCTGAGGCAGCTGCAGGCGCCTGGGTTTTCATCCTTCTGCCCCAGAAATCCTGGACAGGCTCTCCCCTCCCCGAGTACTGAACAGTCATCTGTCCCATTTCTCTACCGTCTCCTGTCCTGGGATGTCAGCCCCTCTGGCTTTCCATCACTTAGGACGTCGACCTCAGGAGGAAGAGGGGGAGGCTGCCAGACAGGTACACAAACAGGACCCAAGAACAAAGATGAGGCAGACAAAAGTGCAGCTGCCAAGGACCATCTCTAATCCTTATCCACCAATGGTGAGGAAAGGCAGGAGAAGACACCCCACGGGGAACTGCGGAAGGGGATTCAAGCAGGCAGTGGTAATAGTGGAGGAGAACTGACTCCTTTACCCAAATCATCCATATCCCCCGCCCCCTACTCAGCTCAGCCCCTCTTTGAAGCCCTCCGAGACCTCTACATGTGCCGTATAGTAGTCGGAACAGCAGTGACGTGACCACCCCTCCGCATGGCAGGGGTGAGCACCCTGGACACTGCTTGGCACCAGAGGCCTCTAGTGAATGTTTGCTGAATGAATGACAGTGAGCACTTACTTATCATTTACATTTAATTGCTGTATAACCCAACTGTGATTCTTATTTATATAACACATTAACTCTGCTATGAAGTTATCTGTGAACAATGGCTCGGGAAGGCTCAGTCATGGTTTGCTGGTTATAAAGCATGTTCAACTGCAACACTGCTGAACTTCACGAGTGGAAAGCCGGGGCCAAGCCTGATTGTTCACTGCCCCACGCTGATTATGCAAAATGATCTTAAACTCCAACGCTGAGGGAAAGGACTGGCCAGCCCTCCTGCAATTGTCTCTGTAGGAATCACTGGCTCAAGTAACAAGAACCCTGCAGGCAAGTGAGCAGCAGGCCTTGGGTATAATTTGTGTGTCCCCTCAGCAGCTAGAGTTATACAGCAGAACGTCAATAAATGCTTAGTGTGAGGCTTCCTGCAACAGCAGATGCTTCCTACAGCTGAGATGTTTCAACCTCTGGAGACATCAAATGTTCTCTCACCTGGCTGAGGGCCCCGGCCAGACCCATACCACCCAGGGCCACTGTACGGTGGCAACTGGAAAGGAACAAGAGACCATTCTTTGTGAAAACCAGGATGATTGCCTACTTCTTTATTTTAGAGTAATTACTCACTGATGCTTTATAGAAGTGCAAATTTTGACACATACACCAAAATAAAAGAATTTGGAAATGCAAAAACTTAGAACAAAGAGCAACTGAGATAACTTACAAGACACTTAACTTTGGGCTCCCTTAGTAATTGTTTCCATATTGACAACAGGTTGAAGACAAGGGCAATCATTTCCCCCAAACTACAGTGAAGTTTTTAAAACCATAAGTAGAAGTTACACTAAAAGAACTCGCCTGATTATAAGCTCAACTGCTGACATCACACACACACACACACACACACACACACACACACACACACACACACACACACACACACACACACACTTCTCCCTCAGTTTTTCAGCAGCAGGATGGGATTTTACCACACGGAGGGAAAAAAGGGAGGAAACTCCCACCTCATCCAACCAATAAAAACATCACCCACAAGCCATTTAGTAGCACCCAGATGGACAGATCTTCTGCAAGACTTGCCTCACTATGTTAATCAAAGTTTTTTTAAGTGGTATCAAAGTGACTGCCACTAACAAAACAACCAGGAAATCTTAAAGCAGACAGAAAAGGAGGGAACTCCTTTTCAACACGGCCACCCCAGACTCGCAGAACCAAGCTGAGTGACCGCTCCGAACTCGCCCTTCCTCCCAGGGAAGGTGGGAGGTGGGACGCTCAGCAGCAGATTTTGCTGGAAGGATGCCCATCTGCTCTGAGTAGGAGGAACCTGACCTCGGTGCCACACACATCACATAACTAAAGGCTAGGCCTCACCACTCACCCTCTCAGAGATTAAGAAAGGAAGTAATTTGTTGGTTTTGAGGTTTTCAAAAGGAAGAAGGATTTTACAACCAGTGGGCTAACCCCCTTAGCTCTACTCTGCAAAACAACAACTAACCGGTTGCCCAACTTTTAGGCCCTGTCTTGGCGGTAAACACCCAGTAGAACCTGCCTGGTCAACAGGAAAGATGCGGGCCATGGGGGTGGGGGGGCGGGCGGGGTTCTAAAGAGCCACTCTGACTCACTGCAGTGTCAAATACCTTGAAGGCATTTCAGCCACACCCTTGAAACCTGTTTTATTCTGAGTATAAACTCAGATACGGATATCTCTCTCTGCCTGAATCCACCATTTACTTTTTCATTTTCATTACATCCAACTCTTGACCCGTAGTTCTCCTAAAGATATCCCCAGAAATAACTTATGCTTAACTTCACGTGTGCATTGATGCTACAAAGTGTAGCTCTGGATGTTTCTTAGAGGCTCCTCTTCAGGTTATGCTTCAAGTGAAAATCCACCTTGAAATTTCCTCTCCCGTAAGGGTGAGTATGAAGAGAGAGCAAAAGTTGGGTGAAACAAGTTTAATCTCTTATATCCCTAGCAATTAATTAATAGACAAAATGTTTATTTAAAACAATATGTCAAAGAGCCACTGAAATCTATGCCATTTTTTGATGGCTGTGTTGAAGACGCACATATAGGAGCCAAATAAATAAAGTAAGCCAAGCCTTTTAGTATACTTTTCTCAATGATAAAATTTCCCAAGATGATAAGCTAATTAAAACACATTCCAGTTGACCCTGGAAGTAAAGTATGGCCTATTTGCCAAAAAAAAAAAAAGAAGTTATACAGTCTTGATTTCCTCAGAATACACGGCCTTTCCTATGGGACCACCTTAAGGAAAACAACTGAACAGATTCTAGCAGAGAGCCACCAGACTGAGAAATGCCCCTACCATGCAAGCACACAGGCTTGTTACTGTCAGGGCCCTAGAATTAGACAACAAAAATTAGGGGATTATTTTCAACTTTTAAACATTTTCAGGTCTAAGAATATCTTCTTTACTACATTGTTTTTCACTCCTGGGGTGTTGTCTGAAAGTAATCAAACAAAAAATTAAATTCCACAGTTAAACTTGTTCTCAAATCAGTGGTTCTAAGAAGCACCAGTCTTAAGCAGCAGCCTTTATTGCAAAGTGTCCCTGGACACAAACTCAGCATTTCGCTCTCCCCTCACTGTCTTGCTTTCCTGTCCAGGACTCCTCAACAGCAGAGCTCCTACTGGTCGAGTAATCGGCTCTGCCACCAATTTTCAACCTGGCAAGGCCCTCAGGTCATGGGCGGCACCAGGGACTACAATGGCAGCACAAGCGTTGACCCAACATTGGTGCCCAGAGACAGAGCTCACTGACACTGTATCCCATTGCGCTCGAGGTTCTGGAAGATGTTCACGTGGATCTAAAAGTGATTCACTGCTGTCTGCTTCTTGGTTTACTGTTTTGTTTGTTTTTTCATGGTCCAAAGCTCTGCCAAGATTTTTTTACCAAACTGTGAGTTTTGGAGAAAGAGGCAAACCTGGATACAACCTATGGGTGACCAGGACTCTGGGCTTCCCCAAATTCACTTCTCGCTCTCACTGCTTAACTTCACCACTCTGCTACTGTCTGTTCCCTACTCTGGAAAGGAAGACAAGCTGGAATTTTTAACAACGTGTGTTTTGTGTTTGTCAAAGTAACATATGCACATAACCAAAAGAGCTGACAATGAAAAGCAAGTGTAGCCTGGCTCACCCCACTCCACTCCCAGCCTTGCTCCTCAGAGGCAAATCCTTTCAGTGATTTTGGTGCTTTTCCTGGTAGCTTCCTCTGTAGCTCTAATGTATAGATTTTCTAAATTCATCCTTTCTAAGCATTTTCAATCAACTTTCTGCTATGAGAGAGGAGGACAGCACACAAACAACACTCTTATGCTCACACTGTCACTATTTCTAGGTCTCTTTAGTTACCTGTGTAACTGTAAGTAATACACTTTATAATATTATTCCATCACTGACAGTTTCTCGTGACTTCCCACTTTGTAAGGTAAAGATGTCGAGTACCAAAAAGTGAAATTCCAATCACTTAAATTTCGCTTTGCTACTAATACCAGCTGATAAATGATGTGCCTGACAATAGAATGAAAAGGAATGTAAAAAATACGTTTTGGCATTTTATGGACTTCAATAAATTACTGTTTCCTGGTTCCAACTGGCAGAGTAATCAATGGCTATTCTTACGCAATTCTCCATTACTTAAGAATTTTGGAGGCAAGGCCCAACTGTGAAGCAAAAATTCATAAACAGTAACACTGAGTTCATGTGAATATGTTTACAACACCTCCAAACTCACACACTCTCCCCACCCCCTCACCTTCCAACCTCAGAGTATCTGGCTAAGCAGAGGTAGCAGGTGATGGGACAGTTTCTCATCAGATCTTGGCCAGCCCAGAGCTTCAGGAAGCTTGCCATAGCCATGGGGAAGGGACACACCACAAAAAGACAAATCTGATTTGAGGGTGCCAGTTAAAGGCTACTGATGTAACAAGTAATTTTTGAAGGTATGACATATACTATAGCCAGTTAATGATCTCTAACACAAAAAAACTGGATTTCATTAGGAAATTATCGATCTTTCAAGATAATGCCGTAGACACTCTTTTAGGCCAACATCTTCATCATACCTAAAAACATAAGCAACAAATATAGCAAACATATTTAAAATAACCTATGAAGTTTTCAAAGTTTACCAAGGATATTTAGGTTTCAGAATGTAAAATGACACCTGATTACATTTGTTTAGATCCTGCCTAAAATTTCAAACAGTAGACAGCAAGTAAAAACAAATGAAAAATTGAAACACACATGGAATGTATAGTTTGTGTGTTTTTGTTTTTATTGAAGTATAGCTGACTTACAATGTTGTGTTAGTTTCTGGTGTACAGCAAAGTGATTCAGTTATACATATATTCTTTTCCATTGTGGTTTATTACAGGATATTGAACATAGTTCCCTGAGCTATACAATAGGACCTTGTTGCTTATCTATTTTGTATATAGTCGTCTGCATATACTAATCCTAAAGTCCTAATTTATCCCTCATTCACCCTGGAATGTGTAGTTTATATTATGTCACAAAGCAGAAGATAAAACTTCAGTGATGTTTTAATTATAGTCCAGTACCTATAATTCTTCCCATATTTCAGGCCTGTAGGAGAACTATAAACAAGATGGCTTTGGGGTGATATGCCAGTAGAAACAGCTAAGAGAGCAGAAATGTGAATCAGCCACAGCGTGATCTTGAACGACTCACTTATTCTCCCATCCATTCAATAAACATTTCACAAGCACCCACTATGTTCCAGACACCATCGACATGTCCCGTAAGCTCTCTTCATCTATACCCTGCAGCAGCTGCAGCCTGACCCACTCCTAGGTGCCTCTGCCTCTAAAACTGGATTCTACTTCAGATACATGACCTCCCCAAATGTTGGTTCCCGTTTGACCCAAAGGTGCCTGACTCTCCAGGTCAAAGATCAAACCTTTTCAGAGACAGCTGCCTAATGTATGAAGCCCAGCACGATAAGCTCATTTCACGAAGTGGACGTAAGAAGGGTGGGGAGCAGGTGGGAGACCTCTTTCTGCAGCACCACCCTCCCACCCTCCCAGCCGGCCCCCTCCCCAGCTCTGCCGGCACCCCTCCTTCCAGCAAGAGAGACTGTGCCAGCCACTGCCCGCCGTGTCCTTAGAGTCAGTCCCTCCACTGTCCCCTGGCGCCAACAGGGAAAGGAGGCGCTTGGAAGGCGGGGAAGCCTCACCGGGTTTTCTGCTCTTTAGCCAGCTTGGCGTACCCTTCACTGGCCAGGAGCTGGCAGTTAAAACCATGACGCCCCAGACCACCTATCGCCCCTGACTCCTCGGGTCCAAAGCTCAGTTACTGCTTCCTAGTTCACTGATTTCCACACGTGCTCACTATCCCTGCACACACACCTGCAACTTCCTGAGAGCCCATGAAGACTGAGCCTGGGACACAAACTCACCCTGGGTCTGGGGCCAAGGGCCTGAGGACTCTTCCTCCTCCCCCTTCTCTGCCACTCCTAACAGGAACCTAAGTTTGCAGGTTTCATACCAAAGAAAATATCACGCAAACAAGTTCTGGGTGGTTTTATTTTTAATTGAAGTGTAGTTGATTTACAATATTGTGTTAGTACCAGGTGTACAACAAAGTGATTCGACTATACATATATATTTTTTCAGATTCTTTTCCATCACAGGTTATTACAAGATACTGAATATAGTTCCTTATGCTATACAGTGAATTCTTGTTGTTTATCTATTTTATATATAATGGTACGTATCTATTAATCCCATACTCCTAATTTATCCCTCTTCCCCTACCCTCCCGTGGTTTTTTAACCCCCAGAACTTAAAGCTATGAGAATGCTTTACAAGCCATTCACTGACATATGCCAATCGAAGGAGCAAATCAAAGAGAGCCGAGACAGAAATGATGAGGACAGTCACTTGGAGGACTCGACCCAGCTACAGAAGGGGGTCCTGCACCATCACCACAGTCATCCTTCTTACCCTCTATTACCTCAATTCTCAGACAAAAACCCTCTCAAAAATCAACAGATAAAAACTATGTTTCCAGTGTGGAGATAGAGAATAAGTCTCACTCCTCTAGTGGCTAAGAAAAAGTCGAAATTCACAATCTGCTGAACTTCCCTCATAATAAATTTGCCCAAAAAACACAAGAACCACAGGAAATACCTTGTAGGAAACAGAAACGAGCTGGCTTTTTGAAAATAGAGAAGAAATCCAAGGGGCAACAGATGCCAAACTGATATTCAGCCAAGGGACCATTCCTGTTTAAAGATTCAAAACATCCTTAATAACCGTAAGTCATTAGCTCTTGGCATCTCAGCGTGACCATTTTCTCATGGAAATATGTGGATGCCAGCAGAACTGGGGCTTACAGTGGAGGGTAGGGGCATACATGCACCACTCCACAGTCCACGTGGAAACACGGAGAGACCTGCCAGGTGCATTGGGTACCCAGCAAAGAAAGGGGTACACACGGTGGAACCCCAGTATCCTCTCCTCCACAGGGACCCCTGTGCCTGGCCTACCACCCACTACCTGGGCCTGAAGCAGAATGGAAGAATCTCATGTTAAACAGATGCTAGCACCCAGCTGACTCCCTGAAGGTGGCTCCCCATCTCCCTAGATTCCTTGAAGGAGTGATGATCAACATACAAAATATTCTACTATCCCAAAAATATTTCCAAGTATCAATTTCTGCATTTATCCTCTTGCCACAATCTCCAAGGAAGAAAGATAATACAGGGGTTTTTTTTTTGTTTGTTTTTTAATGTTAGGGGTAGGAGTTTATTAATTAATTTTTGCTGTGTTGCGTCTTTCGTTTCTGTGCGAGGGCTTTCTCTAGTTGTGGCAAGCGGGGGCCACTCTTCATCACGGTGCGCGGGCCTCTCACTATCGCGGCCTCTCTCGTTGCGGAGCACAGGCTCCAGACGCGCAGGCTCAGTAGTTGTGGCTCACGGGCCTAGTTGCTCCGCAGCATGTGGGATCTTCCCGGAAGGGGGCACAAACCCGTGTCCCCTGCATCACCAGGCAGATTCTCAACCACTGAGCCACCAGGGAAGCCCTCCCAATACAGGTTTTATCGTAACATTTTTACTCAAGAGGTCTTTGCCTTTCATTCTGAAGATTGTTAAAGGGAGTAAAACTATAGTATTAGTTATTGATAACCACCAATAACATATTATTTTTAAGAGACTTCAAAAATTCAGGGCCTGTCATGTGCCAAAGGTTAAGCCAGATATTTTACACACACCATCCTTCATCTTCCCAGGTTAGAATATAAAATCAGTGATAGGTAAAAGTTGCTTTGGATCACTGCACATCCATTCTTGCCAGAAACAACTCTGATAGTGAAATTTCCAATCTTACTGCTAACTCAGCCATCAACCAAGGCCACCAGGAAGCTTTATGAAGTTGCTCTCCCATTCTGTGCCCTTTCCCCTTTCCTTTCTATGGCCCATTTTATCTCAGAGGACCGTTATCTCAGAAAATTTAATTAGAAAATCTCATAGAGAAACTAATTTGCATTAAGATACTTGTGAGTTAAGGCATTATTGTTCCCAGAGGTATATACTTGATAAAGGAAACCAACAGGAAGACAGCTATGCTTAACACAAATAAACGAATTACTAATGGTAGATTTTTCAGGTCTCAGGATTATATGGTAGGGTGAAGTCTTTCCCATTACCCCTTCAATCAAACCACTTCCAGTACCATGTTGGTCAGTTGTCTCCACGACCACAGTCCCTAAAGAGCCCTGAAAATGAACCTCCAGGCAGCAGCCTCTACACTCTCCCCTCAAACAGATTACTGTTGACATCACCACTATCTCCCCTCCCCATTTCCATTGTGTTTACTTTCCTACTGTCCTTTTCTACTGAAATCAGGCAAGAATGATGTCAATAACTTAAACCACAAGATTACAAGGACTTTGTTAAATGAGAAAAGTAAAAATTCACAAGTCTACAATATTTCACAAAAAGAACTAAGAAGATAAATTTTGTCACTTGTACATTATTCAAAACTGCAGCAATGGGTACTATAATTTCCCGCACTAATCACATATGTCAAAAAGAGAGGAGGGAAAAAAACACCAGCAACTCTGATACATATTTCCAAAATATCACATTAGGCTTTTAAGAAACAATTTAGAATATAAACTTAATTATTCAAATTCAATTTAATTGAATTTAACATAATTGCATTAAAATATTTAACTTATTTTCAAAGATATTCTTTCTGTAAGCCACTTGAACCAGAAAGTCACCTGGTTTTATTTAAGGCCAACAGTAAGAACTTTCTGAGAAAGGCAGAAACCTCTGTAATTCAGATACTTGTACAAAGGAATAAAAAAATAAGAACAGCGTCCCAGGTTTCATTAACTGCTAGAGTATTCTGCTTCCTGCCATGGCCTGGAGTCAGGATCAGTTACTGTAACTAAGAAACCTCAGACTGTTACCTGGTCTCCAGTGATATATAGTACGTGTGGCCTGGGTCCATCAGATAGCACAAGCTCAGAGGGTTATCACCAAGGGAAGCTAAGCACCCCATAACCTCCATCTCCACTTATCTACCTTCCTACTCCCAAGAAAACATCAGGTGGTTTTGGGAAAAAGATTAATTCTGCATTGAAAAAACACACAACAGATGGGGCTAACACAGTTTAAACACCACATCTCAAAGGTTATCTGCCCTAACATGTTAAGCAAGAAAGGGGGAACCATGGTGAAGCCCAAGTCAAAGTCTTAAGTGAATTTCTATATAGATCATTTTCACCTTTCTCCATCTCCCCCATAAAAGATGTTGCAATGCTTTGCCACATGTCAAAGGATGCGACTCTTCTGCTGGACTGCTCTGAAATCCAGTTCATGGGGATTATCCAGGTCTATTTATAAACCCCAAAGGCTGCAAAATTACAAATATAAGAGCTCTCACCTAGAAAAATGAAGACTTGGTTCTACCATTATAACATAGAAATGTTACTCTCCATTCTCTGAGACCCTTAAGGTAGGTTACCTTCTTACCTATCTAAAAATTTGAAAGAAGGTGGGCCCATGTTGCCCACTATGACCTAGAACTGAGGCTAAGATAGCTGAACCCAGAATCCTAGTACATCCTAAACAGCAGAGAGACAGTGAGCTCACAATAGCAGACATAACACCCATCATGATGAAGCAGGTTTTACAGAATAACTGGGGAAACAACACAAACCCACACAAAATAGTTAAGTTCTTAACTGTGACAAACCTAAAAACTAGGCTTTTCTTGTTTATTGTTTTGTTGAACGGGGTTTGAGGACAAGAGAGAAGGCACGGAATAACATCAAATTTCTTTTACTGTTATTGTTTTGCCACAGGTGGTTTGATAAAACCTGCTCCTCTTTTTACCTTTGGTATTTATGTTCCCTCTCCTCCGCTCAGACAGTCTTAACTCCGCTGGTTATCACTCACTGACCAGTGCACTCACAGACCAGTGCAATCAAAAACAGCACCATCTTGAAGTTAAGGGATAAGGCTAAAGAAGAGAGATGGAAAAGATCAAGCCACCTTACTCATAGTAAAGGCACCTGAGCTGCCTTTACTATGAGCCATTTTTAAACCAATATCCACAAAGAAGACAAAAAAAAGATGGTGTCTCAGAATTATAGGGTGCCTTCTCCACTTACCTTCCCAACTCAGGAGAGAGGTATTCATCTGTCCATTTTACAGACCAAGAAACTAAATCACAGTCATGACTGCTATTAGTAGATATAAAATAGGGAGAGAAAGGTTCTCATCATTTTTAATACAGAAAGTTTCTGCTATGAAAATTTCCTGAATGAACATGTGAATGAATGAATGGTCCATTACTCCACTACTTAGGAGTTCAGTGGCTTAACTGATTCTGTTTAACTAACACAAAGAATGTGTCAAGAGTTAAAGGAGGAACAATTCCATTCCTAGGTATATACACAAAAGAACGGAATGCCAAGACTCAAATTGATACCTGTACACCAATATTCATTGCAGCATTATTCACAAGAGCCAAAAGGTGGAACAACCCAAGTGTCCATCAACAGACAAGTGGATTTTTTTTAATGTGATATATGCATATGATGGAATATAATTCAGCCATAAAAAAGAACAAAACTCTGATACAACATGAATAAAACTTGAAAACATTATGCTAAGTGATAGAAGCCAGAAACAAACAAATATCTGTATATTATTTCACTTATAAGGAGCTACCTAGAATAGGCAAATTCATAAAGAATAGAATAGAATAAAGTAGAACAGAAATTACCAGGGGTTGGGGAAGAGAAATAGGTTGTTATTGTTTAAGGGATACAAGTTTTCTGTCTGGGGTGATAAAAAGTTTGGAAATGGATAGCAATGATGGTTGCACAACATTGTGGTTGTAATTAATGCACTGAATTGTACACTTTAAAATTGTTTAAATATCCTCAAAAAATTAAAAATATAATTGCCACATGATCCAGCAATTCCACTTCTGTGTATTTGCAAAAGAACTGAAAGCAGGGACTTGAAGATATATTCGTACACCCCATCCACAGGAGCATTATTCATAACACCCAAGAGGTGGAAGCAAGCCATGTGTCCAACAGAAGAATATGTAAACAAAACATGGTATATACATATAATGGAATATTATTCAGCCCTAAAAAAGAAGGAAGGAAATTCTGACACATGCTACAACATGGATGAACCTTGAGGACATCAGTCTGAATTAAATAAGCCAATCACAAAAGGGCAAACACTGTATGACTTCACCTACAGGAGGCAACTACAAAAGTCAAATTCAGAGACAGAAAGTAAAGTAGTAGTCGCCAGGAGCTGGGGGAATGGGCAGTTACTGTTTAATAGGTACAAAGTCTGTTTTGCAAGATGAAAAGAGTTCTGTGGATGGAAGGTGGTGATAATAGCACGACAATATTGAAATGTACTGTAACTATATTTTTAAATGGCTAACAAGGTAAATTTCATGTCTTGTGTACTTTACCACAATTTAAAATTTTTTTTAAAAAGGCCAAAATAGTAAACCTTGTTATATATATTTTACCACAATTAAAAAAAAAACTAATAATATATCAAAAACCACTGAATTGTACACTTTAAAAGGGGGTTGTGTGGTATGTGAATATCTCAATAATTTGTTTAAAAAAAAAACAAAAAAAAACAGTTGGAGAAGGAAGCAACAGCACTCTCTGCCTACCTGCCAGCTATTACCCAGCTGTGAAGCGTCCCGCTCACCCACTTCCTGCCCTACTCAACCACTTCCTGCCCTACTCATCCACTTCCGGTTCTGCTCATCCATGTCCAGCGCTTCCCTTTCCTCCCTCTTCCTGACCCCAGGCCACCCAGTGCAAGGAGGGGAAGAAGCACCATGCCTCTCCCATCTCCCCGCAATCTCTTCACTTACTTTTGCAGCCTGGCACACAGAGGAAACATGAGAAATAGCTTATTGAATGGAGTGAGTGGGTGAAACTGAATTTGATAAGCAAAATCAGCACTGCATTCAACAGACTTACTAGGTTCTCACTAGCTCTGCACAGGGAGTTTCTGAGACTGAAACATTAAATACTGCTTGATGAGATAAGTACACAAATAAATACAAGACAGAGTTTAAAAAAAAAAAAAGAGCCTAAAAGTACAGAGAAATCGTTCATGCTAGGGAAGAAATCATATCTGGCTTATCCTTTCTCCGTGTTCATTTAGGAAGATGATCAGTAATACTCAGCCCTAATGTAAATAGCTGGGGTATCTGGGTAAAGGGTATACAGAACTTCCTGGTTTTATTCTTGACGTTCTGTTTAAGTTTGGAATTCAATAAAAGTTCCAAAAACAGAATATGGAAAAAAAAATAGTAGTTTGCCCTCTGTGTGGGGTACGGTTCCTTCTGTTGAAGACCAACACTAAAGGAGCTTTCTAGAAACTTTCAAAAGCAAAATCCGTGTCCCCATGTGGAAGCAGGAAAGGAGGATTCCCTGCGAGGAATCCGAAAGGAAAGAAGTAAATGCTGCGGGAGTAGGAGATGGGATGTTTGTTTGGGCTGGGTATGCTCTTGTGAGTGGAGGAAGGTGACTTGAGGACACCTGGTATGGGAAAGCTAGCTGGGGCTTCTCCATTTGGAGAGATGAAAGGGGAGGGAGAGATTGGAAGAAAAGGGCAGTTTGGCAAGCACTCAGTCATCTGTGGTCAGTCCAAAAACACAGGGCAGAGTAGGAAAAGAGGCACAAGGAATTTGGATTTGGGTTTTAATGTAAACTATATGCACTTATATGGCACATAAACTATGTAATTAATTATATTAATTACTACTATGCACACAGTTCTTAACTTTTCTCCAGGCTTTCCACAGGACAGCCTCATAAGCCTGTACAGCCTCTCCCCAGCTTTAAACGAAGACAGACAGCAGATACAGGGAAGACTAGAAGTACGCAGCACTAGACCCAGAATCTGAGGCCTATTGTAAATTCCTAGCCCAAGGCATCTGGGCTCTTTCAGAAATAAACCAAGCTTTCCAAAAGCACCATCCGAACCAAAAATCAGCTGCACTAGCATCACAGGGACTTGGAATTTTAACAAAAGTGTCTTTGTAGTTGAATGAAACAGAACCTAGTCTGGTTATTGTATTCCACACCAAATGCTTTGAAGATGACAAATTTAAATTCCAGAAGGTCTTCTTCCAGTTTAGTGAACACAGTGCCCCCCGGAAACATTTTTTTTCCTGATAAAGAGAGCACTAAATATATTTCGGAGTCATTTTTAGAATATATGTGTAAAAAATACTTCTGAAAACGCAATTGTGAGATCTGTTTCGCCATACAGACTAATAATAGGCAATTTAGCTTCCCCCCTGGGCATCCAATGACTTTCTTGTTTGACATTGTTTCGGCACATTAAATGGTGCTGAGGAAGTTGTTTTTGAGCTTGTCTTTTAAAACAACAAATCTTAATGGAAAACATCAAAGGGCTATTTAAATACTAAATATTCAAAAGCATTATAAAGATATGTTAATATCCTTATAAAGGATAACTAATATTATTTTGTACATTATTAACTCTGAGGGGGTAAAAAGATGTTATGTCTGTAATGATTCAACTAGGTGTGGCCCAGTCTTCACTGTGAGTAAAACCAGCTCCTAACTGTCCAGAACAAAGAAATGAGCAATCCAAAAGTCATTTCTGAATGGATTTATATTCTGGGGCAACAAACTTTCCTCCCCAATACTATTCTCTAAGTTAAAATAAACATCGTGGAGTGAATACTTGTTGGGTGGCTGCCCAGCACTTCCCTCTTCCCCGTAACACACCTTTTTTCTGCGATGCCCCTTTTTCCATAACCCCCTCCATGGCACTGGGGGTCATTCATGCCAGGACAGGTTGGAAGGCTGCCCAGGCCAGTCCACCTCTAGGGCCCAGAAGCAGTCCCTTGCTCTGATGCAAGGCAGTAGTCCTACAAAGCCGTAGGGACAGCATTGGGGCTCCCAGAAGCCACATTCCTACAATGACCCACGGCCCCAGCCACAAAGGCAGGTTCTAAGGGTGGACATCAGATCCAAGCCAGGTCCCCTCCTTGTGGGTGTCAGAGCTGGGCCTGAGAGATGGGCCAGTCTCTTGACAAGTAGCTGGACTCTCAAAGTGCCATTCCCCACCATGAAGACTGGGAGCAAAGAAAGGGGATCTCCAGGTAGAGAAGGACTCAAAACCTTAAGGAGACCAGCAGGGGTAAGGGAGAGATTACTGAAGGATGGGAAACCCATCGATACACCCAGCTGCATCCCTGCCCTTGGGCTCTGGGAGACACCCTACATCTTTATAACACACCCCCCTTTTTTCTGTCACTTGCAACCAATATTCCAAATTAATACAAAGAATTTCCAGCAGTCACACTAAAGAAATGATCCAAAATATCAACTGATACCTTGGGTGTGAAATCTTGCAAGCACAAAATAGATAACCATAGAACAGCGGGGGACGGGGTGGGGGGGTGATATTTTTAAGTCCTGATTTAAGAGTAATTACCCTGCCACTCAGGTAGGGGAAGTCCTGGCTGAGCTGGTTGACTGGACTTTCGTGTTTCATCTCCGATTTCTTTACTAAACCACTGACTGAGGGTCAATTTTGCATTTAGGGGACTTCCACATCTATTACACAATATTCCCCCAAATAAAAGAATAATAGTTATTTGAACATTTAAATGTTTCCATAACACTAACGTGCTGCCTTTAATAAAGCAAAAAGTAACTGCAGCTTATAAAATAAAGGTTAAAAGTGCAAATTATAAATTTAAAAGTCGAACAGCTTCAAAGCTCTTTGAAACAATAACTTAAACCCTCCTTAAGGAACAGTGGTTTCAAAAATACAGATAAGTAGACCCGGAGTTCCGTGCTGGCTTACAACAGACTAAAAGACCAGTAGGCACTCTGCTTAGACAGTATACTAATTGACATGCATTTAACTGATTTTGAAGATACTATCCTTCATGTTGATTTTTCTTATACTGATAATACAATGTAGTTTTGTTATGCTGAAAACTGATGAGATCTAGATTTACAACTTTAAGAGAATCCCATAACTTGTATTAAACAATATTTCAAAGAATGGGCCAAAATTGGGGGTTAGAAAGTTTATTTCAAGTATTTGTACAGTATCTCTCTGAAAACTGTACATGACCAAAATACCAAGAAAAATATGAAATGCCCCAACTTAAAAACCCCCGGCCTTAGTGATTCAGACCGTCAGCCCAGCAGTACTTGACATCTTGACACATGCTGTCCGCTGGGTTCTACTAGGCCAAGTGAAAAACCAGACAGGACATCTACCTGTGTCAGCAACCCCAGGACCCTCTGCCCTAAAGCTGCATCTTCCCTCCCCTGCCCAGCTCTATGTGCCCCATAGGCCAGGGCCACTCACCAAGGGTTCCCCTACAAGCATCCTGGTCAAACACTCACCCAGCAGAGGCCCTGTAAGTGTGTACTGTGCTCCAACGAGGCCATACTATGGAATGGAGAAGAGCCAAGGAAAGCGTGCTGGGTGGTGCTGCCCATCATCATAAGGACTCTATCCCCTGGAGGACCCATGGGCCACACGTGGAGCCCCACGCCAGCCCGGCTCTAGGTACACGTCTGCACCACCCATGGACCTCGCCAGGTCACCACCTTGTCAGTAAATCCAATGCACACTTTGCATCTATTACCTTATCTGACCTCTCAGCAGCTTATGGCAAGCTTATGTTTCCTTGCTTTGCAACACCCTTCCCTTGGTTTCCCTGACACCCCACCCTCCTGGATGCCTCGTATCTCTCAGGGTCCAGACCCCTGTGAAGTCTCCTCTTCCACTACTGGGCTCATAAGTGGAGACGGAGTCCCTTCTTTTCTCTCTCACACCCTCTCCACAGGAAATCTCACATCCACTCCTATAGTTAGGAGGCACGTCCACAGGGTGGCCTCAAATTAGGTAGATCCACCCTGATTAGACATTCTGACTTAATACACATAAAGTGAAGCTCCAGAATTTGCATTTTTAACAAGCCCCCTGAGGTTCTGGATTCCTGAGCTCTGTATCAACTACCTACTCGACGCCTCTGTGTGCCCGGTCCGGGACCTCTCAGTGGGTCCAGCTGTGGCATGCTGATGTCACCTTCCTCCCTACTCGCTCCTCCACCTATGGCTTAAGCTGGACATATAGGCACACACCTCAAATCGCTGCCCCCAGCCCCCACCCGCCTCTGTCCCTCCCACATCTAATCAATCACCAAACCCTGTTAAGTTTACTGTCTGCTTCTGGTCATTCCCACTGCCATTTCCCTAGTTTAAACTCGCAAAGTTTCGCATCTGTATCACTCTAACAGCCTCTTAGTGGGATCCCTGCCTCCCGTCTCAACGCTTCCAAGCCACTCTCCTCACTGCAGCCAGAATGATCTTCCAAAAACAAATCCAACTGTGTCACCACCCTGCTGAAAATCCTTCAGGGGATCCCAACCAACCTCTGGATAAAATTCATACTTTTTTTTTTAATGTTTTATTAAGATACAATTCACACACCACAAAAAATTCATTCAGTTAAAGTATATAATTCAGCGATTTCAGTATATCTACAGGGTTGTCAACCATCACAACAGTCTAACTTTTATCACTCCAAAAAGAAACCTCAAACGCATTAGCAGTCTCTCTCCACGCCCCCTCTCCCCAGTCCTGGAAACCACTCAGCTACCTTCTGTCCCTGTGGATTCACCTACTCTGGACATTCTAAATATGTAGGCTTTATGTCTGGCTTTTTCCACTTAGCATGTTTCAAAGTTTATCCATGTTGTGGGATGTATCAGCACTTCACTCCTTTTTATGGCTAAATAATATTCCATTGTATGGATATTTTGTTAACTGTAATATTTGTTATTCATCAGTTATAGACATTTGGGCTCTCTACTTTTTGGCTATTACCCACCATGTGACTAAGAACATCTGTTGTGATGGTTAGTTTTACATGTCAACTTGACTGGCTCACAGGGTGCTCAGATATCTGGCTAAATATTCTTTCTGGGTGTGTCTGTGAGGGTGTTTCTGGATAAACTTTGCATTTGAATCAGTGAACTCAGTAGAGCAGTCTGCCCTCCCCAGTGTGGCTGGGCATCATCCCCTTACCAGAGGCCCTGAATAGGACCAAAAAGCAGAGGAAAAATATGGCCCTTCCTGCCTGATTACTTAAGCTGGGACATCGGTCTTCCTCTGCCCTTGGTACTTCTGGTTCTCAGACCTTCAGACTCCAACTGAATTATACCACTGGCTCTCCTGGGTCTCCAGCTTGGAGATGGCAGATTGTGGGACTTCTCAGCCTCCATAATTTCGTGAGCCAATTCCTTATAGTAAACCTCTTCCTATACATATAGGATATACATACATATATTTCCTATTGGTTCTGTTTCTCTGGAGAATCATGACTAATACTTCCATGTACAAGTTTTTCTGTGGACATTATGTTCTCAATTGTCTTAGATATACCTACTAGTGAAACGGCTGGGTCATAGAGTAACTCTATATTTAGCTTTTTTTTTTAACTGAAGTATAGTTGATATACGTTCTGTTAGTTTCAGGTGTACAGCAAAATGATTCAGTTATATATATATATATTCATTTATATATATATTCAGAATATACATATATATTAAGAGCGTGTATATATATTCTTTTTCAGATTCTTTTCCCTTATAGATTATTACAAGATATTGAGTGTAGTTCCTTGTGCTATACAGTAGGTCCTTCTTTGGTTATCTATTTTATATATAGTAGTGTGTATATGTTCATCCCAAACTCCTAATTTATCCCTCCCCACTATATTCAGCTTTTTGAAGAACTGCCAAACTGTTTTCCAAAGTGGCTGCACCATTTCACATTCCCACCAGCAATGTTTGAGGGCTCAGATCTCTCCACACCCTCACCAACATGACAATAACAGACAAGGGCTATTGTTTGTCTTTATGTTCTAGCCTTCCCAGTGGGAGCCAAGTGGTAGCCCTTTGTGGCTTTAAATTACATTTCCCAGATGACTAATGTTAAGCAGATTCATTTGTATATTTCTTTAAAGAAACATTTGTTTAGACACTTGGCTCATTTTTTAACTGAGTGGTCTTTTTATTAATGAGTTGTAAGAGTTCTTTATACATTCTAGATGCAAGTCCCTTTCCTCTCATTCGGTGGGTTATTTTTTTGCTTTCTACATAGTGTTCTTTGAAACCCAAGTTTTCATTTTGATAATATCCAGTTAATTTTTTCTTTGATTACTTGTGTTTTTGGTGGCATATCTAAGAAAACACTGCCTAATCCAAGGTCATGAAGATTTACACCTATGTTCTTTTTCAAAGAGTTTTATAGTTTTAGGTCTTGCATTTAGGTCTATGATCAATTTTGAGTGGGTTTTTACACACGGTGTGACATAAGGATCCAACTTCAATCTTTTGCATATGGATATCCAGTTGTCCCGGCACTGTTTGCTAAAAAGACTATTCTATCTCCATTGAATAGTCTTGGCACTCTTGTAAAAAAATCAATTGATTATAAATGCATGGATTTATTACTGGACTCTGAATTCTAGTCCATTGATATATTTGTCTATCCTTATGCCAATACCACATTATTTTGACTACTACAGCTCTGTAGAAAGTTTTGAAATCAGGAAGTGTAAGTCCTCCAACTTTGTTCTCTTTTTTCAAGATTTTTTTCGTTATTCTGGGTTTCCAGAATTTCCTTATGAATTTTAGGATCAGCATGTCGATACCTGCAAAAAAAGCAGGTAGGATTTTGATAGAAATTGTATTAAATTGTAGATAGATTTGGGGAGTAGTGCCATCTTAAGGATATTAATTCTTCCAATCCACAAACAGTGGGTGTCTTTCCATTTATTTAGCATTCTTACACTTCTTAGTTAAATTTAGTCCTAAGTATTTTTTTTTGATGCTATTTATTGTAATGCTATTGTAATTGGAACTGTTTTCTTAATTTCACTTTTGGTTTGTTCATTGCTAGTAGAGAAACACTACTGATTTTTTTATATTGATCCTCTGCCCCTCATCTTTGCTGAACCCCTAAGTTTCTACTTCTAAACGTGCCTAAGAAGGCCTTATGTTGGGTCCCAGCTCACCTCTTCAGAGCCCTCTCTCATCATGCCCATCAGAGACGAAAGACTTTGGCCATATTGACCAGCTTTTAGTTACTGGATGCTAAACTAAAAGGAAAAAAAAGTCATGCTTTTTCTTGCCTCCAGGCCTTTTTGTACATGCTGGCTCCTATAACTAAAATAAAATACCCACTTTATCTGGCTTATTTCTTTTTATCCTTCAGATCTCCACCTAGATGTCACTCCCTTTGGTCCAGAACAGATGCCTCTACCATGTAATGACAGGACACCTCACATGTCTCTTTTTGGAGCTCTTATCCCACCACATTGAACTGTCTGGTTACCTATTTATGTCCTGACCAGACTGGCAGGTCTGTGAGGTTGCAAAGTTTATTGCAAAGACTTGCAATAAACTGTCTAATTTACAGTTCTAGTCCAGCTTCTGGCCCAACAGCTGGTATGTAACAGGACTCAATGAATATCTGTTAAGTAAACAAGTTACCAAAATCAACAGATTATCCAGTCCAAGCCTCTACACTTTCCACTTTACATATTAATCCTACATTACCTATAATAAAATGGCTAGCAGATTTTATGGTAAATAAGTTTTCATAGATTTTAAAAAAAAAAAGATAATTTACTCCCATACCTTATAAGGCTGTCTCTCGGTATCCTTATAAGGTAAATCTGACTAAAAGTATGACCTGCTGACAGCGGCTCTATAAGTGTTTACCGAGATACAACAGTGAAACAAAACTTATTCATTCCATAGAACACCTAAATACTGTCAATATGGCAAGACATGGAGGAACTGGGAAGGTCAAGAAGACATTGAAGTATGACAGAGGCCACAGTACATTTCTCCCTTACCCTCCTCAAAAAAACTGTTTTACTCTTCTGCATCAACTCTTTTATATTTTCTTTATCTCCCTTACAGCCAAGGTTCTCAAACATTCTCTCTCTCTCTCTCTCTCTCTCTCTCACACACACACACACAGACACACCCCACTCACTCACTAGCTAATATATCTATTTTCAGAGATTCTCCTTGCCTAGCACTCCTCCTCCTAGACAGACAAGATGTGAAATGCAGTGAGTTAATTGGCCTTTCAACTTGTCATCACACAGTTTTCCAGCCCCAAACAAACTTGGAATGTTCAATCAGGTTTAGACTCGTGGTAGAGTGGGGACACCAGCCTCAAAGGGTATAAAGTCACCGCTGAAGGTGTGGCATGCAAGCAAGACAGCCTCCCCAGGGTGGTGCCTGGGGAGATCGTCCCTGACCCTTTCCCACCCCCACTGCTCCCAGAAGACCCTGGTTTTCTCTCCTTTACCACACTGCTCTAATTTTCCATTTCTATGTCTTTCCAGCCCACTCCTGTACTGTTCAGTTGGCTGTACGTGTTATCTAATTTTCCTATAATAAACATGTATTGCTCTTGTAGTAAGAGAGGAAAAAGTTAGTTCTCTTTAAAAAGTACCAAGGAATGGTCCCCTAAGAGCATATACCAAACCATCCTCTTATAAATCTAATTCAACAAGAATTTGCCATTTTAAGTGATCTTTAAACTTAATAATAAATAAAACTTGGATAGAGTTTACATTTACTTGTACAGTTCACTGCCCCCTCCCAGGCAAACTTAGAACAACCTCATGGGAAACAAAAAACTATTTCATTTTCCTAATTTGTCATGTGCTATAGATCTCTGTGTCTGACAAGTTTTTAAATCACAAAGCACACACTTATAATCTTATTAAGCACCATAAATAAACGGAAAACCATTTCGACTTGGCCTGCAGAGTGACTGATTTCCTTCCCATCTCCTCGTATTCCTTAAAGACACGGGAAGAACGAGGTGCATTTGTCGACATTCACGCCCCAAGCCTCCTCCAACAGGATATCTCCATCCGCTGCTTGCTTTTTGTTCACTGCTCGTAACAGGAAAACTCGCTTTCCTGCTTTCTCAATACCAAACGGGTTAGAGCTGCAAGGGAAAACATCCCCTCAGAATCCACCCCAAGGCTACACAGAGGCAAGAGAAACAAAAGCTGGTCCATTCTTTCCCCGAATATTCCGTTGGCAGGCAGCCGAGGACCGCGTACCAGTTCAGTGGTTTAATATCCTGTCACTTCGGTGGAAAAGACAGAATTAGGAAATTGCCAGCCCAGGATGCCAGAATCTGCTCTGCTGGTGTTAATACCTGCTGGACATCTATCGTGACATCACCTTTCACAGAAAGAAAAAGCAGCCACTGTCAGACAAGTGATAGAATTGGTAAAAGGCCTATGGAAAGGGGCACGGCTTAGAATATAAGGGGTCCAGGAAAACTACCAACAGAAGGAATCTTCTTCATGTTAGAAGAATTTTAAAGACGCATTTGGGAAACAAAAGAGAAGAATCACCATTAAGGTCTGTGCAGTATATCTCGGCAGAGTCAAGGTACAAAAGGACAGAGACAAATAAAAGAGGAAAAGCAAGTTTAGGGCACAGGGAAAGACGTGATATACCCTATTCATGTCTGGTGAGCCCAAAATGACACTACGGATGATGGTCCAACAGCCCGAGCCTAGAAGCCCCTGCCAGTAGGGCAATATACACACTCCTACCAAACGCTGGGGCTGGACCTCACCCGGGTGTGGGCGCGATGTGCCTAAACACTCTTCTTCAACCCAAAACCTCCTTCAAGTCACAAGACTCAGTCTCACTAGGGAACCCTTTTCCTCAGCTGCTAAGAGGAGCACCCACCTGCTCCCGGCCTGGGCAACCCTCATTCCTGCTGCCCAAACCAACCACTTCAAATAGAACATCCCCAACTACCATCCTCACAAACCTACACCAGCCTTCTCAAACTACTTGTGAAGGTGCTCTTAGTCCCCCACTCCACTGGGGACCAACACTTCTATAATATACCAAATAATAATAACAACAAATGAAATAAAAGACAAAGGCATGCAAGATATGTCACAATTTTTATTAGATTCAACAGACTCAAAGTTGCCCCGTCAAACTGTCAAAGATTTCTAAACACTTATTCTCAATTTCTGCACATATCTCATCATAGGCCAGTTACAAACAATTCACAAACAAACTCCAGTCAGTGGATTTCACATTGCGTAGCTCCGCCTCACAACAAGAAAGGGAGGTTCAACACCTTCACGTCTCCATTACCTCCTGTGCTTCTCTATTCTGGAGCCGCCAACTAAGACCTGTAGATCTTCTATTTGGGGCAAATTCTCATTGATTCTCCTCATTTTTCTCTCACCATAACCCTTCCAACTGGCTTTTCCTGACCCTCAAAAATGTCTTGGTTAAGGCTGGAAATTAAGATATGGGATGAGTTTTTGAAATAGAGGTAGCAGCTAAACTCTCTGGAGGGTAGAAGGAGGAAAACTTCAGGTACTCATCCTTCTCGGGTATGGCTACAGTGGAAGCAGAATGGGGAACAGTGAGAGACAAACGAAGACATGAGAAAATAGTTATCATTATTACCATTGTCACCATATTGATTAACAGCCAGGTAGTAACAACAGTATCAAAGGAAGATGGGATTTCAAGGAGGAGAGATCTACAGTCATAGGAAGCAAAGAAATCCAAGAGGAGGAAAACTGAGAACACTTTTCCATCTATAATTTATCAATCCACGCAGTGACTTAGCTTGTATCTGGAAATATTAAAGAAACTCACATCCGAAAATGAACTGGGGCCCCGTTGTACAAAGCAGTCACTTATCTTCTCTTGCCTAAAACAAGTAAATTACAGAAATGTGCACGAAAAGGGTAACAAAATGAATTACCTAATTATCTATCTTCTCTCTAAATAACTGTTTATGAACCTACCATTTTGAAAGACTTCTTTAATTTTTCCTTAAAAGAAGAGGGAAGAAAGGTGATTCCAGAAAACTGACATGAAGTCAGACTATCGGCCTTGAAGACACAGTGGCAGAGAAAGCAGCTTGTCGGGACCTCCTGGTTTAGCACACGCTGATACGACTGAGTATTTTAAAAACGACTAGATGGGTGTTTTTTAAAGCTACCGGCTCTACCCTAAACACTCTCTAAAAAATGAAGGCCCCTAACAGCTCACTGCTAACCCCTTTCTCTGGTGGGGTTTATAGTGGGAGATGAGAGTCTCATCTGTCTGCACCAGTTTATCTGAAAGCAGGAGGCCAGGTAAATTTACACTTCCTTCAAGGCCTGAGGAAGAGGGGTGGGTGTTCTCAGATTTCTGTATCACCACCTTCCTGGTCTTGGCCTGAAACCTAAGGCTGTATTTAATGCCTCCAGCTTCCCACTATCCCGTAGCCAGGGAGCGCGCCAAGCTCACCCTGGGGTGGGAGAAGGAGGGATTATTGGTAAATATTTACAGAATAAATAACCTAACCTAATCAGGTTCAAATACTTAGCGACTTTATCCCAAAATTCTTCTTACACATGACCTCTACCTCTTGCCTAAATTATGGTAAAGTCTCCTAAGTTACATCTAAAACCCCAGTTCTCTGCCTCTATCCCCACCCCAGCCACTGGGCTCCAATGTCATGGTCACCATAGTCCCTCAGCAAAGCTCTGATCCAGACACCTCCCAGCTCAAAAACCCAAAAGGAAGAAAAAAGTCAACACTCCAGACATGGCCTCTGTCAGCCCCCTCCTTCCTTGGGTGACCGGGATCTGTGCGCCCCTAACTCTCCCAACACCTCACCAGGCTCAACGACCATGTTCCCCAGATTTCCTTCCTCGGGGCCTTCATCACAGGGTCCCTCTAGTCAGAACAGTTGTCATCTCTCAAATCTACTTTCAGCTCAAAATGCCACCATCTTCAGTAAGTTTTTTCTAATTCCCTCCACTAGAGGTACTCTCTTTTCCTTAGTAGCCTTTAACACGTTACTTTTAACGTTCCAATCTTCGATTTAAATGTGCATAAAGCTTATTTTGCAATCTTCCCTCCCTATTAGTCTGTCAGCAAGGTAGGAAAGGCTCTGTCTTACTCATCCTGCTTCCCCCAAGCACCTAGCACAGTACTTGGCACATGTAGGGACTCAACAAATGTGTTCAATTAGTTTGGTGTATGTGTGAAATTAAAAATCTATTCCTGGGGACATCCCTGGTGGCGCAGTGGTTAAGAATCCGCCTGCCAACGCAGGGGACACGGATTCAACCCCTGGTCTGGGAAGATCCCACATGCCGCGGAGCAACTAAGCCCGTGCGCCATAACTACTGAGCCTGCGCCCTCTAGAGCCCGTAAGCCACCACTACTGAGCCCGTGAGCCACAACTATTGCAGCCCGCGCCTAGAGCCTGTGCTCCGCGACAATAAGCCACTGCAAGGAGAAGCCTGCACACCGCAACGAAGAGCAGCCCCTACTCGCTGCAACTAGAGAAAGCCCACGTGCAGCAACGAAGACCCAACGCAGCCATAAATAAATAAATTAATTTTTTTAAAAAAATCTATTCCTGGGACTTCCCTGGTGGTCCAGTGGTTAAGACTCCACGCTCCCAAAGCAGGCAGCCCAGGTCAATCCCTGGTCAGGGAACTAGATCCCGCATGCCGCAACTAAGACCCAGAGCAGCCAAATAAATAAATAAATATTTTTTTAAATCAATTCCTGTACAACACGGGGAATATAGCAAATATTTTATAACAACTGTAAGTGGAATATAACCTTCAAAAATTGTGAATAACTATATTGTACACCCGTTATTTATATAATACTGTACATCAACTATACTTCAATAAAAAACTAATTTTTAAAAATCTATCTATTCAGGGGCTTCCCTGGTGGCGCAGTGGTTGAGAATCTGCCTGCCAATGCAGGGAACACGGGTTCAAGCCCTGGTCTGGGAAGATCCCACATGCCGCGAAGCAACTGGGCCCGTGAGCCCCAATTACTGAGCCTGTGCATCTGGAGCCTGTGCTCCGCAACAAGAGAGGCCGCGATAGTGAGAGGCCCGCGCACCACGATGAAGAGTGGCCCCCGCTTGCCACAACTAGAAAAAGCCCTCGCAGGGAAACGAAGACCCAACACAGCCATAAATAAATAAATAAATAAAGCAAACTGTCAACAAGTAAAAATAAATAAACACTATTATAAAAAAAATCTATCTATTCAGAAATGTGGAGACATAGATGTGGAAGCATCTGTAATATGTGTATTTATTTGTCAATCAAATACATGCTCATTTCTTTTCCCAGGAGCTTACTAACATAATCCACACGTCCTTAAAAGTAGGAAGCAAAAAACAATCTATGAAACTAAATAAAAATCAAGCCTAAACCAAGTAATGCACCCTTACATAAGAACGAATTTTAGTATTTTATTAATAAAGACATTCCTCAGCACTTGAAAAGGGGTACTTTTCTAGTGTCAGTTATGCTATCATTAGCCTAACTGCAATCAGCAGGATGTCACCTTGCTTCCAAAAGCGCCCATGCTTAGTATCTTTTACAATCACTAAAAGCCCAGGCAACAGCACCATGCAAATCTCTGTCCCATGGAGCTTAAAGTCACTGACAATTTTGCATAAAAAACTGAATTTTCTTTTCATGCACAGTTCTCACAATCAATTCAGATTATTTTTAATCTGGAGCCCCACAAAAATTGGTTTCATTTTCAGTTCTGAAGAAAGCAGAGGTTTTACAGTTCTTAAACCCTCAACCATAGTATATAAATAACTACAATAATATACTACCATATTATTTAACGTAAGTTTAATATGTTACTATCACACTGAATTATTTAACGTAAGTTTCATATGGCTTCTAGGACTAAATAAGGACATGATCAAGATCTAAATCCCTGCATATTTGGGGATCTTTGCACCTCAGTACATATTCTAGATGTCATGAGAAATAAATCTCTTAAACGCCCAATCTGTTCTCCCTAGTTGGCAAAGTAAATTACTCGTGCATAGATAAAAATCTTAATTTTAGGACTCTTCAGGATGTTAATAGCTCCCTCTCTAGCTCTATAGTCTGTGCCTTTGAGCCTGACCCACAATTCCCATTGCACTCTTATCAATGATGTGAGTTTCCTCTATCTCTACTCAATATCTTCATGAGACAAACATTCTGTCACTACTCCTACAATGAACAGGCAGGTCAAGCTTCATGTTTCCTGGGTCTCAGGAAAGCAGTGTAAGAGTTGAGGTCCCAGTACAACTTCCCAGAAAGCTGACTTCACTCTCAGCACCTTCCTAGGAACTCAACCTGCAACAGGTCACAACCGTCCTTCTTCCTTCCAGGGTGCGAAAACAGCCAAGAGGCAGAGGACTCCCAAAGGGGAACACCAACCCAAGGGCTCCCTGGGGCCTGTCTGTGCTCCTTTTCCCTCTAGACTGCACAGTCTTTGAGGACAAGGTCTGTGTCTTAATCAAATGTTTATCCTGTAGTGTCTGTTGAGTAAATGAACAACCAGTGACAACTGGGGATCTACTGAACACAAGTTTTTAAGCACAAGAGCTTAAAAAATTGTAACAACACAACATTTCTGTCTGCTAATGTCACTGTTAAGAATTCAAAAAACAGGGCTTCCCTGGTGGCGCAGTGGTTGAGAATCTGCCTGCCAATGCAGGGGACACGGGTTTGAGCCCTGGTCTGGGAAGATCCCACACGCTGCAGAGCAATTAGGCCCGTGAGCCACAACTACTGAGCCTTCGCCTCTGGGGCTTGTGCTCAGCAACTAGAGAGGCTGCGATAGAGAGAGGCCCACGCACCGAAATGAAGAGTGGCCCCGCTTGCCGCAACTAGAGAAGGCCCTCGCACAGAAATGAAGACCCAACACAGCCAAAAATAAATTAATTAATTAATTTAAAAAAAAAAAAAGAACTCAAAAAATGCCTCAAGATCTGCTAAGATCCTGACTAAAAGATAAATAAGAGGACACTGAATCCTCTGGGAGGCTCCGGGGCAAGACACCCTGAACTGATAAGAAGAAGAAGATCACGAGGAAGCCTGGAGCACATAAGCCTGGGCTCCATGTGGCCTCTGTCCCTCCCCTCCCAAAGGTCACCTTTGATGGAAATGAGCTCCAGGGCCACAGTAGGCCAGGCTCCAAAGAAAAAAATCTGGTCCGAAAGGAGGATCTTACATCCACTGTAGGCTGGTCAGTGTCCCCCCACATTGTGCGGGTGACACCAGGCCAAGACCACAAAGGGATAGGCATCACAGGTAGAACCCAGGTCTCATAACAGCAAGTGTACAGCTAACTGGAATATGCTGGGAGACTGTGGGGTAGAGTGGTTTGGGGCTTGCTTCACAGAGTAGGGGATATCCAAGACACCAAGACTCCAAGTTGTGAAGAAAGAAGCCAGCACTCTTTCTGATCATTTCCAACAACTGAAGCTATGGAAGAAGACATCTGTGATTCTCTCAAATTCTGGAAGCTATTCTGAAACCCCTTTCCTAAAATGGACCACACCCTCCCCAAAATCCACCAAAGGAGCCCATCCCCACCATCCCACCACCTATGGAGTCCCCAGCAACTATGCCTGATATATTAATTCTTCCAGGAGAAATTAACATTGTGACAGGAATCTTTGCCCATCTCAGTTTCAAGTGGCTTTGAATTCTAAGTCCCTTTAAAAGTTTGATACTTTAATTGGTTTTTCACAAAATCAACTCCAAAGAAATCAGTAGGGTACACATTCTTCCATTTAAAAAAAACAATGATAAAACAGCAGTTATTTCTCATCTTCTGGAAAAAAATAATTAACATTCTCTCAGAAGGTTTTTTTTGAAAGAATAAAGAAAATTAAAATGGCTAAATGAACATATTCAAATCCTGGGAAGAAAAAAAGCTAACCTCAGAGATTAAATATCCTGTAAATACTAGCTAGTGTAATGGTTTATGAACGAATTTAGTATACTATAAATATTATGGGACCTCTGCTATCACCATAGGAACTGTGCTTTCTACTTAAGAAAATAGCAATAAGTTAGAATGACAGATTAGATAAGTTCTCTAAACAATCTTAGGAATACAACTCTTTTAGTAATGACACAATTTGAACAAGCTGCCATTTACAGCTGAGTATTTATTTTAGCCAAGGCAAAGCAGGCTGAAAGGTAAAATGACCCAGGTTAATAGAGTTTAGTCTACATTAAAGAACTGTAGGTTAATAGGCCCATGAAGGTTTTTTCCTCAAGCCACAGAATTATTTTAACCAAAGTACCCATAAAACCGTGATTTCATATCCCTTTAAAAAATATTATCTGACTACTAAGTTAATTCTTCCTTCTTCAGTAAGTTTCTATTGAGATCTTTTGTAGATTAATCTTGTAATTCTTGCTTTTTATTTCTTTCTCTCTGTCCTCCTAATATCCCTTAAACAGAAACGAAGAACTCATTTCTTGGCTTATGGAAAAATGAATGTCAATTTCACCTACAAACTGGCCTAGGACTAATGAAATATACAAGCGGGAAAGAGATCCATGGTACAAATAGATGTTTCATATTCTGATATTATCTGATCACCACAGTATGTAAAGATACTTGATAAAATGCAAAAGTAAACAAAGTACATTCAATTATTTCCTGGGGTCAGTGGAAAATACATTGGATCAGAGCCAGTAAACTCTGTAGATTTTGTTCTTTGTTCTTGTCTGTAACACGAACTGTATCACCATAAACAGATTAATCATGGTAGATCTTATCTTCCTCATCTGTAAAATTAGGAAACTGAATCAGATGACCTCTAGAGATATCTTTCACCTCCAAAGCAGTATGATTTCATTTCCATGTCACAAATTTCTACCAACCCAGAGAATTCATGGTACTTTCCACAAAGGCGTGTAATGATTCAAATTAACCATTTAAAAGTTTCTGACAGGGTAAGACAGGAATAAAGACACAGACCTACTGGAGAACGGACTTGAGGATATGGCAAGGGGGAAGGGTGAGCTGTGACAGGGCGAGAGAGAGTCATGGACATATACACAGTAACAAACGTAAGGTAGATAGCTACTGGGAAGCAGCAGCATGGCACAGGGATATCAGCTTGGTGCTTTGTGGCTGCCTGGAGGGGTGGGATGGGGAGGATGGGAGGGAGGGAGATGCAAGAGGGAAGAGATATGGGAACATATGTATATGTATAACTGATTCACTTTGTTATAAAGCAGAAACTAACACACCATTGTAAAGCAATTATACCCCAATAAAGATGTTAAAAAAAAAGTTTCTGACAAACTCAAATTTTTAAATTATATCTTTTTTGACACACCCTGCCACCCTATCAAGAAAAAAGTGTTAACTATGAGCCAGGTGACCTTAAGCAAGTCACTTGATTTCTCTGGTCTTCAGTTTCCTCATCAAAACAGAAATTTAAACAAACAAATAAACAAACAAACCAAAAACCCCACTATCCCTGTCTATCTGACTACATTTTTCCAGAGGCTCACGCAAGATGTTTTTTGGAAAGAATTTTATAACACCGTCAAGTGCAACCTTTCATTATTTCACCTGGGCCTCCTTCCTTCCTCTGAGCATTCAAAGCAGGACTCTTAACTTGTTGACAATATTTTTGCTACCAAGATGCACGTGTTTATCTTATTCCAGGAACACACATTTTACATTAAGATGCACACCTGTATAAGCATTAAGATGTACAATTTTCAAAGAGGACCAACTGAAGTGTCTTACATGAAGCACCAAAATTTCCCTCCTATATTCGTTTTCTTTTTTCTTGATAGGTTATTATCCATTCACTTATGAAAGTTAAACAATTAGGAAATATTAGAGTATATAAAGAACAAATCATATTTCCTTTTCATGTATTTCCTTCCATTTTTCTTACACACAGGTTATTTCTTACACAATTGTGATGTACATACTTCCACATACTATTTCTTTTTCACCCAACATTAAAATTTTCCCGTTATAAGTCCTCCATAAGGAGCACTTTTAAGAGTTATATGATATTCCTTTAGGCTGCCCTCATAAATCACAAAAGCTTGTACTTACTGGGTATTTACTGTGCGCCAGGCCCTATTCTAAGTGCTTTATATGCATCTTCTCACTTAATCATCACAAACATGATGATGATGGGATGAGTGCTATTATGATGTCCATTCTTGGGATGAAGAGACTGAGAAAGCAGAGCTTTCTCTGAAGAGCTGGGTTTAGAATCTCCTGAGCTCAAGTTCTTATCCACTACATCCTACTGCTACTCCTCACAGAACTATCCCCCTATTAACAGAAACTTGGTTATACCATGGTTATTTTCTAAGTTCTAGAATTCAGAAACTAAACATCTGATATCTAACTTATTCCTGAAGCAAGAGCATACTGTACTGTAGCATCTGTAATACCATAAAACTTTTTCATCAACAAAAGAGTGCTTATGCTTTTTTAAAAAGGGAACAATCTGTATATACTGTTTATAATTTTTTAATTTATCATGGTAAACAACTTTCCTTAGAACATTTCTACATCCACATGACAGAATGTGTATTTTCTGTATGAAAATACAGTATGTGAATCTCTAAGTACACAGAGTTGGAGAATAAACTTGTGGTCAATGGAGATGGTGGGCAGTTCAATGACATCTGCTTTCAGATTCACTTTCAGACTAACATTCAACAAATGTTAATCTATAATAAATAAATGGGCACATCTCCAACACATGCACTGACCCAGCCAGCCTCCCTAAGTAGACATACCCAAGCACTATCTTGATTGTATTTATTCCTGCCAACTTCAAAGAAAGCGGCGGGTGGGGGGGCGGGCAGGGAGATGCCAACAAACCATTTGGCATTACAGAGCTCTGATCAGGTAGTAAGTCTCCTTGCCAACAATTTGCTGATAAGAATTTAAGGAGTCCATCTGAGAAAAAGAAAAAGTGACAGAGATGTAAAAGAAACAGAAAAAACTTCACCATCTAAGTACTTCTTAATGATTTGCAAAACTCATGCTTCGAGTGATAGAAAAGCACTTGCAGGTTTTTATTATTTGTATTTTTGTTTTATTTTGTTTTGTTCTCAGATGAGTTACTAGATACCTAACATAAGAATTAGATCATTGTGTTCTTTTACACGTTGGAGTTCAACAGATTTGGTGAAAAGAAAACTGTCCTAAAAAAGGAAATGAATATTACTTGTATTAAAATGCGCAGCTGCTCTCAAAACCTATGCAAAGATCACGCAGATTTACTGACAACTTGCTTTTTCTAAACTAAAGCAGACAAAGGGCCAGCCTCAAAGCGATGCATTCTTATGTACATGAACATCATCAAATCTATCAGGTTGCAATGAGAAACTAATGATATAATGGATCCTGTGCGTTAGGAAAGTTAATCTGGCAGAAAGAGATAGGCTAGAATGAAGTAAATAGAAATGGGTGCAGGGGAGAGAAATTAGGGGCAGTGGGGAATCAAAAAAGATTTAAAAATAAAACGTGTCAGATGTAGAGACTTCAGGAGTCTTTCATTCATCAAAAAAAAAATCTAATATCTTGTAATAACCTATAATGGAGAAGGATCTGAAAAAGAATATATATATGTATATAACTGAATTACTTTGCTGTGCACCTGAAACTAACACAACATTGTAAATCAACTATATTTCAATAAAAAAATTTAAAAAAAAAAAAAAAAAATATATATATATATATATATATATATATATATATATATCAAGCCCCTGCTAAGCGCCAGGTACTGGGGAAACCATGGTGAACCAACAGTCCAGTGAGGGAAACAGATGCGAAACAAATGTACATACACATCAATAGGTAAATTGTGGGGCTTCTCTGGTGGTGCAGTGGTTAAGAATCTGCCTGCCAATGCAGGGGACACGGGTTCGAGCCCTGGTCCGGGAAGAGCCCATGTGCCACAACTACTGAGCCTGCGCTCTAGAGCCTGCGAGCCACAACTACTGAGCCTGCGTGCTGCAACTGTTGAGCCTGCGTGCTGCAACTACTGAAGCCCACACACCTAGAGCCCATGCTCCGCAGCAAGACAAGCCACCGCAATGAGAAGCCCGCGCACCGCAACGAAGAGTAGCCCCTGCTCACCGCAACTAGAGAAAGCCCGCGTGCAGCAATGAAGACCCAACGCAGCCAAAAAAAAAGAACCCACCACATTCAAGACACTGGCTGTCCCATCAACCCAGGTGCCAGAATATGGACAACGTGGTCCCCCGCCAACCTCAATGGAGAGGCAGCGTGAGGGAGAAATAAGGAGGAATTAGAGATTTCAGAGTTGGTGACCATGCAACGATGACTCTCACTACAGAAAACAAGTATGCGAAAAGGACGTCTGCTTTGAGATGAAAAGTGACTGTTTAGGTTTCATAGATGCTAAACTTAAGGGACTGGTAGGACAGCCAAGTACACGTCAGGCAAGTTAGCAGAAAAGCAGGTCTGAGTTGGGGGGAAAAAATCAAAACTGAGATAATGATTCAGAAATTGCAATGAAGGTATGCAGCTCCCTGCAGAGTGCAGGGAAGAGATTAAATGTTATGACCCAAAGGTGGAGAAGGGACTCTTTCGGAAGGGTGGTGAGTGAAGCAAGGGAACAGAGGAGCGGGAGAACCAGAGAAGGGGAGAGAGGTGCTGTGTGGTAACAAATGCTGCAGAAGACAAGTTGAAGGGGTGAGGACGGAGAGGCTACCCCACACTAAAGGCAGAAGCCAGGCTGCAGGGGCACAACCCAAGGTCACATAGTGGTTAGTGTTAAAGTGGTAACAGAACCCAGGCCCCCAAACTTAACCGCAGGCCTCACTGCCTCCCAACACTATAATGGAAGAATTTTCTCAAGTCATTATTCTTCTAAAACTAAACTTAATGGCATCATAAACAATCCAACCCCACAATCCATTTACACTACTGTTAAGACCTTTAGATCGTTTGCAGTTGGTCAGTATTTTACATTTTCTGCCTTGAACCATCAGCACTGTGACTTCAGACACTGTCTTTTATGTACATTTCAGTTTAGTCCTTGGGGGAATTCCTATAATCTTAAGTACTGAGCCAAAGAACGGAAGCACATTAAAGTTCTTCATACATACAGCCCAGCTCAAAAAGTTATACCATGCATGTTACAAAACCCAGGTGACACAATGCTCATAAAATGCCATGCGAATGGGGCCCCTGGAATTGTGGGATGAGGAAGCCCTGCAAACAAAAGTGCCTGGCTCACCCCATCCGTGCAAAACCTCTTCTATCTCTGCAAATTTGCAAATGTATCAAGCAAAATGGCATCTTGCTGTAATTAATGTTTCTTTAATTGTTAGCAAGGCTGAAGATTTTTTTCTTCTGTTCTTCATTGGCTAACTGTATTCCTTTCTTTGAGGAATTACCTATTAATGTCCTTGCCCATTTTTCTTCTGGAGTATTTTTCTTTCTTTAATTGATTCGTAAGAACTCTCAATATATTTTTTAAAACTTAACACTATGACAGAGATATAGATATACAGAGAAGACAAATACTGTTCCTAAGCTTATTATTTGACTTTTAAATTTATGGTACTTGTAACATACAGAACAGAGGTTTGAGTTTGCATGGGGAGGCAGAAGGCAGAGTGGTGAGTAGGAACACATGGTCTGAAGCCACAGTGCCCAGGTTCAAGACACAGATCCCCCACTTATAGGCTTGTGACCTTGAAGTGACTTGACCTCCCATGTAAAGCCCTAATACATATCCTAGGACACAGTAAGTGCTTAATAAATGCTGGCTCCAGATATATTTAGTCAAGACAAGCAATCTGTTATTATCATAATACAAGCTTACCTTTGTTAAGCACTTAGTATTAAGGATCTTTACATATATTAAATTGTTTAATCTTTACTTTAAGAATGCCCTAAGATAATAATACCTAACAATCCCAATTCTCAGATGAGCAAACTGAGGCTTAGGTGAAGAAACCTGATCAAAGTCCTCAGCTCATCAATGGCAAGGCCCCGGTTCACCTCCCAAGCCCAGGCCAAACTATTTTCCTTTACTTCCATGCTTTAAAAAAATTCCTCTCCACCCTTACATGATTATTCACCCATGTTTTATGCTGTTTCTTTGATTTATTTTACATGTGACTCTTACATTTATTTATCACTTATTTCAGTGACACAAGTCCCCTATATACGAACGAGTTCCATTCTAAGAGTGTGTTCTTAAGTTCAATTTGTTCGCAAGTCCAACGAAGTTAGCTTAGGTACCAAACTAACACAATCGGCTATATGGTACTGTACTGTAACAGGTTTATAATAGTTTTCACACAAAAAATACGTTAAAAAAACACAAAAAATAAAGAAAACATTTTTAATCTTACAGTACAGTACCTTGAAAAGTACAGTAGTACAGTACAACAGCTGGGATACAGGGGCATGTTCACATCTTTGAAACTTCACAACTTGAAGGTTCGTATGTAGGGGATTTACTGTATAAGGTGGGACCCCAATACTTTTTATGCAATATCATTTACTCAATGGTGTACCCACCATGTTTGACTACTGTTCACATGCACCCTAAAGGTTGACACACACAGAGGCCTGTTTTCTGTTCTGGGTCATAGACTTCTCTTTGGGTCCTTAGGCTTGTGTGACACAAAACTGTCATATTATTTACCCCCAAGATTACACTGAGGGGAAGATCTCTCTAAGAAGCGTTTATGATGTGTTCTCAGCCAGTCATTGAAATTGTTCCCCAAATTAGCAACTGTATTTCTCAAAGCTTCTCTCCCTTCCTTCTAAAACTTACTCTGTCCAAGCTGCTCTGCTCCTTCTTTGCCTAGCCGGGCATTTTAAGCATGTGCTCAATCTCTCTCATTCTTTTCTGGAGAAAAGTCTTCCTTATCATTACATCTTCCAGGTCCAGTTCAATTCTTCACAAACCCTTTCCCAAGTACATCAGTTCTCTGTTATTTCATCTTCATGTGTTGTCTGAACCAGGCATCTGAACCTTTATATGTGCTCCTGTGTACTGCTATCTTTTTGTTGAACAGTGACCCGTCCACCTGTTTAGACCATAAGCCCTTCAGGGCAAGGGCTCCAACACAGCAGCAGGTCCTCAGCACCCAGCAAAAAGTCCTAGCACAGAGCAGGCCCTCATCAAATGTGGATGAAGATTTCACAATTCCCTTCTTCCCTTTTCAAATTCAAGGCATTACTAATGTCCTCCTGTCTCCCAATATTCAAATGGATCAGAAACCAAAGAAATAGAACCTATTGTTGATTATCTAGTTGGAGATGGGCCTCCACCCTGCTTCCTGTATTCTGGGACATTTCTGTTGTTAGGACTCTACCAGAGGGTGGAGAAAGACAGTGAGGTGAAGCTCAGGCCAGTTCAGTTACCGATTTCCTATCCTATCTGATTTAAAATTACAGCCAAAATGAGGTTTTACGTTACCTGAGGATTTCAAAGAACACCACCCCTCGGGTCTCAGGTTACCTCAGATCATACTGGAATCTCGTGTTGACTGAACTGGGAGGGCGAGAAGGGCCTCAAGCGTGCACTCCGGGAGATTATCATCCCACACCTCTGTCCATCATCCTCCAGTTACACAAAGGAAAATTTAGTGACGGCCTGACTTGGTTTCATTTCGTTTCACACTGCAGGCTCTCCGATGGCTGTGCAATGGTGTCACCAGCAGGGGCTTGATGTCAAAGGAGAGCCTGAAGCTGAGCACGCTGAGATAAGATCGGCAAGGAAGCCGGCAGCCAGATGACTTGGGCATCAATACCCAAGCGCAGTCGAGCCAGCAAACCCATGCAAAGCGCCCTGTCCCAATATTTACACAAACCTTTCAGAAAAAGAAGATTTTTAGGCCTTGGGTGGTATACTCCGTTAGATCTAGGTCATTATGATGCTATCTTTAATGCATCTGAAAGGCCCAGTCGCAACTCAACCCTGATCAGGGAACTATTTCTAGTTTTTCTCCTGAGTTTGCATATTATTTTGAACGTGCTGCCCTCCTGACTATTCTCAATCACGGGCAGCTAATTCTGGAGTTGTGAGGATTCTTCTTTCATTACCCAAAATCATAAATTACATTTCCTACAGTTAAGAATACTACTGGGGCTTCCCTGGTGGCGCAGTGGCTCAGAATCTGCCTGCTAATGCGGGGACACGGGTTCGAGCCCTGGTCTGGGAGGATCCCACATGCCGCGGAGCAACTAGGCCTAGGCCCGTGAGCCACAGCTACCGAGCGTGCGCGTCTGGAGCCTGTGCTCCGCAACGGGGGGCCGAGACTGTGAGAGGCCCGCGCACCGCGATGAAGAGTGGCCCCTGCTCGCCGCAACTGGAGAAAGCCCTCGCACAGAAACGAAGACCCAACACAGCCAAAAATAAATAAATAAATTTAAATTTAAAAAAAAAAAGTGCTCCAATAGCCTAAAGGAGTTATTAAAAAAAAAAAAAAGAATACTACTAATAGTACCTCTGCTACTCTTGTAAAAGCATCTTAGAATCGAATCCTGTTGGTAAGGAAACGGACTCTAGAACAATCTAGTACAGCTCCTCATTTAACAGGAGTCCTGAGGTTCAGAGAAGTTAAGCGACAGCCCAGGGTGACTTAAGTAGCTGGTAGAATATCAGCTGGGCACCATCTAAGAGCTTTACCTCTATTGCTCATTTAATCCTCCCAACAACCATATAAAGTAAGTATGATTACTATCTCTACTCTACAGATGAGGAAACCGAGGCACACCAAGGCTAAGTTATATGCCTAAGACTGCACAGCTGGTAAGGGGCAGAGCTGGAATTACAACCCAGGTGCTTCAGAGCCCACGCTCTGCACTACTAAAGCTCTAGGATTAAAACCCAGGACTCCTGACCCCAGGGAGGGTTCACTCCGTCATTAATAATTCTAAGACTCATGAAAGAGTAAACCACATTTGAAAAAGCCAGCAAAACTTGTTAGGATCCTGATTAGAACAAACTACCATTAAAAGATGTTTCTTAGGCAATCTGGGAAATCTGAATAGTATGTCAACAGATTATTGCAAACTTTAACATAATGGCACTGTAGTAAGAAAACATCCCTATTTTTAATAATACACACTGGGTACTATATAGGGGTGAAATGATGGGTGGTGTGGCACTCACAATCACACAAAAAAACGAGGGGGAAAAGGGGACAGTTAAAGCAAGTTTAGCAAAATCTTGATAATTACTGAATCTGGGTGATGGATTATGAAGGTTCATGATGCTATTCTCTCTGCTTTTTTGTATTTTTTTTCAAGGTTTTCAAACAAATTAATACACTATCATTTTTTATAAATTTATTTATTTATTTTTGGCTGCGCTGGGTCTTCATTGCTGCGTGCAGGCTTTCTCTGGTTGCTGCGAGCGGGGGCTACTCTTCATTGCGGTGCGCAGGCTTCTCATTGTGGTGGCTTCTCTTGTTGCGGAGCACAGGCTCTAGGCGTATGGGCTTCATTAGTTGTGGCATGCAGGCTTAGTAGTTGTGGCTCGCAGGCTCTAGCGCGCAGGCTCAGTAGTTGTGGCACACGGGCTTAGTTGCTCCGTGGCATGTGGGATCTTCCCAGACCAGGGCTCGAACCCATGTCCACTGCATTGGCATGCAGATTCTTAACCACTGCGCCACCAGGAAAGCCCTACACTATCATTTTTAAAGGCCCACACACCTGAGCTTATGAAAAATGAACCTAACAAAAAATTTATGAGTACACCTTACTTCTACACTTTAAAGCTTGTTTTTTAAATGGCAGCCTTTATTACCCACTGAACTATTTAATTCTGTTGTTTCTGATCTCACTAAAAGCCACTCATCAATACTAGAAACATGAGAAGAGCTAGTTAAAGCCATACCCTGTTCGTTTTTCTTTTAGTCCATCTACAGAATTGCTACGTTAGTCAGCTAGTTAAGAGATATTTACTGTGTGTTTACTATGCTGTAGGCATTGTATTAGCGCTGACCCAAGCTGTCAAAAACAGAGCAGAGTACTACTTCCATCCAAGCACGGATCGGTGGACCATGGGATTCCAAACCCTGGCCTGGCTGCTGCTCTGCCTTCTGCAAGGATCAGGGGTAGCTTCTTAGATGCTCCTAGAACAAAGCCGAGAGAGGTGCACCTGCTGTGGCTTCCTGGCAGACACTGGGGAGCAGCAAGAAAAAGCAGGCGGTGGCAGAGTACCTGGCAGGAGGTGAGGGGGGTGAGGTTGATGGGTAGTTTTTATATCTGTAAGCTATTGCAAATTCCTCCATCTGCAATGCAGAATCACTGCAGTGTATTTCCCATTCAGCGGGGGAGCCTTTCAAAGGCCCAAGGAGGCCCACCTACTTTCCAGCATTTTGTGTTTGCTTCATCACAAGTTTCATCAGACAATGATCACAGACAGACAACACTAAGGGTTGAGACACCAGCCAAACGTCTGGCTGTTCATGCTTAAGGGTGAATAGGGAAAATAGATGTACTATTAAAGTGTCATGAGGTAGAGCACAGCAGCAGTATGTCACACATGGGAATGGACACTACTAGGTCACTATCAGTAGGCCAGCCTCCAACAGGAAGGGCTGTTGAATTCAAGGACTGTTGCATGTGAGTAATGAGCAGTGTTGTGCTCAATCTAATGGCTTATCAAACTAGTACCTCCTTTTCAGTCCGGGTCTGTCCGCACTTTGGAAATCATGATTTTATTTACTCTTCTTTTGCCTCAAATCTCTAACGAGGACAGTGCCCCCAGTTAAAAGAACTAAGTTTCCTTCCAGAACAAAAAAAAAGCCACAGATGTCTGCGGGCTTTCTCCTTAACATACACACATTGGCAAAAGTCAGGAAGATACAGGATATACTACTGAGGCCAAAGCAACTGAAGTTATGGAAGAGATCCCAGGTTTTGGTCCACTCTCAACTCCTGCTCTACTCCTTACCGTCAAATGATCAACTTCAGTAAAAAGAGAAAAATAAAATCCCTTATTACTGAACCAACTGGAGTTTGAAGAATCTAGAGGGAGCTGTCAGAGCAATTGTGAGAAAAATCAAACTGAACAGACTAGCTATGGAAATCAGTGAAGCTTCGTCTCCAATCTCCACAACCATCATTCATGTCATTCCGTGTCTGACCAGAAAGGGAATCTATCTGCCACCGAAGAGATGAGCCAGGCCCTGTGTTAAGGGACCCAGCACTCCACCCCAACAATAACCCACACACAGCCCCACAAAGCCCAGAGAATCACTTCCAAGGCCCTTCTTCTTGGATCGTTCCAACAAACACAAGTCACCCACCCACAAACAAGCCCCTTTCAAGAAAACAAATGGCAGCGCCAATGCAAGGAGCTGCTAAAAGTTTCCAGCTACCCAGGAGAGCACGCTGCTGCTCTTCCGCACCTTCCAAGTGATGGGGTATACTGCGTTTCCAAGTACAGCAGGACCAGCCCTGGCAGTGGAAAAGTTGATTTAAAACTTCATCTTCCTCACACCCAGAGGCCTATTCTCAAAAGATTTTCTGCTACGACCAGATTAATCACCGGTCTGCTTGCTCCAAATCCCCAAACTTCGTAGTAATTTGCACCCAAGCGGAAGTCACGGGGGATTCCTATCAAGACCCTTAACCCTTGATAAGAGGCGGCCAGGGGGAGGGAGTGGAGGAGAGAATACAGAACCCCTTCCCTTCTGGAGCTCAGCCCACCTAAAGGGTCCGCAGGGCCATATCCCACCCTGGGCTGCGGACTGGAAAAGGAAGCTGCCACCTCCACTCCCCTGCGCCCCTCCAGGCCACAGGTGCCAAGCCCCTCCAGAATAAGGGAGGAGAAGGGGGATGTGAGAGGGAGGGAGGGAGAAAGGAGAGAGTAATTTCTCAGTCGGCAGAGGGACGTAAAGTTGGGGGGGAGGGGGTAGGAGGGAGATGGCGACCTCACTCCCAGGGAATTTCCCCGGAGGGAAGGAGCAGCAGTGGGGAGAGGACCCCCTAGACGCAGGGTGGGGGTCTGGGAGCTGCTGCCCCTCCAGGACCTTCCCTTCTCCCCTGTCCAACACCCCCCTCCTTCACCACCTCTTAATCCTACAGACCCAGTAGGGTCGGCGGCTCCGCCTCCGCCCCGCCGACTTAGAGGAGCGTGAAGGATGTGGCCGCCCGCCCTCCTGCCCGCCTCCCTCCCTCCCTCCGTGGTCCCGCACTCACCAGGAGCACCGAGCCGCGCACCACCTCCGACACGCTCTGCCGCAGCTCGGCCGCCGTGCCCGGCTTACTCAACGCCCGGGTGAACTTCCGAGTCTCCGCCGAGGAGGGGAGCAGCGGCGGCTGCGACATCCTCGCCACCAGCGCCGCCGCCGAGCCTGCTCCGGCAGTCCGGCCGGGCCGCGCCGCCGCCAGGTGCGCCCTCGGCGCTCGGCCCGGCCCGCCCTCGGCCCCCGGCGCCGCCGCCTGCTCCCCCCGCCGCTCGCCGCGCGTCCGGGCGGCGCAGCCCGAGCCACGCCCTCCGCTCGGTGTCACGCCCCGAGCCACCCCCCTAGGCTCCCGCGGTCCCCCGCGCTCCGAGCGGCGCCGGGGCTCGCTAGGGGCAACCGTGCTTGTGGCCGCGACGGCTGCTCCCCCATGCCACCAGCCTCCCTCGGCGCCCGCTCGCCGGGCCGCCTCCTCGGGGCGGGGTGTCCGGCGCGGCGCGGCGCGGGGCGGGGCGGGCGGAGGAGGGGCCAGCGCGGCAGGACAGCGGGCCCTGCAGGTCGGGCGGCTGGTGCCTTACGGCGCGGGAGGCGGGCAGCGGGAGGCTGGCAGCGCGCTGCCCCGGACGCCTGGCGGGGCAGGTAGGGACCCCGGGGGTCGCCTCCTCCCTGGTCCGACTGCTCCCCAGGCCGCACGTCCGAAGACCCGAGGCGAGGGCCGCGCAAGCCGCCGGGAGGGCGCGCGACCCGGCGCCCTCCCGGGTCGACAAGTCCTCGGAGCCGGTGCCTATACACTGGGACCGTGGATTCCTTGCCTGAGGAGCCCCAGCATCTTGGGGACTCCGCGGTCACCGGCAGGGTCGGGGTTCGGTGGCACCACGCCCACCCCCCCTGGGGCTGCTGAAGGGACGAAGGTTTCAGGAAGGTGGCACTCGAAGAGCACAGAGCCGTTCGGAAGCCCGGGCTATGCAGAGCGGGACGGAGCGCCCCTGCCCGGGACCCGGCGTGGAGCACCGCGCGCACTCGTGGCGGCGCTTCTCCGCCTCAAAGCACTATTCCGCCCCCAGAGGCGTCGCGCGAACGGTGGAAGCCTCTGGAGCCGAAGGGAGGGTCCGGGATGAGTCACGCAGACCCTGGCCCGCAAGGACGAGCTGCTGAGTCACCATCAAAACTTCTGAGCCTGGCCCAGCTCCTCTGTAAACTGAGGACAATAACCTGCAAGGGGCTGAAGGGACACGACGTGCCCATCTGCCGCGCTTCCGCGGCCGGGCGGGACCGCTGGGCGCGGAGCCCGGGAAACCCAGAAGCGCCGGCCTGCGGGCCCAACATGACCCGGGAGCTGGCGGCTGCTAGCGACAGCCACGACTCTGAGGAACTTCTTCCTCACACCGCCTTTCCGCCTTCCCCATCCCTAACGGGCCCCACCTCTCCTTTTCTCCTCTTTTCTGAGGAAACTCGGGGCAGCCAAACTCTGACCTCGCCGCGGAGAGGGCGCGCGAAGAGAGAGGAATTTGCGTAGCGCCCGTGGCGCATGCTCCGTGGTTTGGGCGGGGAGACTGCCTTAAGGGTGGGTCTGCTGATTGGTCGGTGTGCACAGGCCACGCCCACCGCCTGCTGATAGACAGCTCCTTACCTGCGCGCGCGGGGGCACTGTGGACCCCGCCTTCAGGGGAATCTCCCGTGCCTGTGCTACTTAAGTGCACTGAGGCCTCCTAGCAGACGTCAGCTCCGAAGGAGGCCGCCCGTGGCGTCCCACTCTGCCAGAAAGTCAAATACCGGAATCTTAAAGTGGGAAAACTACCAATCTAGTGTAGAAAGCAAAACACCACCGTTCAGGACTTAATGGGCAGGTCTGGCCCATAATAAGCCTGGAGTTTAGGCATGCAGTCAGTACTCAATAAATGCTTGCTGGATTGGATTGTTTTCCCAGTGCTCTGGGGTGCAGGATGTAGCACTAAGTGAGCCTGACAGGCTGGAAGATAAACAAAACAATCATGTGTGATTATAAAAACAATTACTAACCGATTTCCTTTACTGCGAAATGAGGGAGTGGCCTAGATGTGAACCAGGCTGCTTCTGTTCCAGGAGTAGGGCTGGGTGACCCCAACAGGCAGAAGGCGCTGCTTTCATGGGGAGCTTGTGCTGCTTGATATGACCATGCCCATCTCATATATACACCTCTGGGCTCCATGGGATATGTCAGTTCGGTTCTTACCTGAACTGTTAGGTGCTAGTCTGAGAATCCTAAATTTTTAACCTTTGAGCTTCTGACTCCTGAAGAAGTTCCAGATAGCATAAATCTTTACCCCACTGTGTTACCTTGACTCTCTAAACCACATCTACTTCCATAGACTGCAAATAGATTATTTTTTTATTATTAAAAACAACAGAAGCACACAATGTGGGGGTGTTTTTCCTTCATTTCCTTTTTTTGCTTTGTTTTGTTTAAGAAATATACGAACACAGAAAAGAGCACGTATATCTGGAAAGTGAAGAGTTTACCCATTTCTACTACTCCTAAATTCTGTGCTTGCTTACTGACTCATTATATTCTAGAATTGGCAGATTTTCATTTAGGAAGCAGGGGATGATGCGTGGTGCTGACAGTAGTCACTGACAATGCCTAAACAAGGACAAGTTCTGACAGAGAAGGAGGTATGGAAATGAGAACTAAGCCCAGGAAGACTGATTTTCCCAGCAACTCAGAGCAGAGCCTCTTCTTCCCAGTGGAGTTAACAAATGGGACATTTCTTAGGTTTAACTTTGAGCAGAAATTTGGTCCTTACACTTTTGGGTTGAATTGTGTCCCCCCAAAAGACATACTGAAGTTCTAACTTCAGTACCCATGAATGTGACCTTATTTGAAAATAGGGTCTTTGCAGATGTTACCAAGTTACAATGAGGTCATATTGGACCAGTATAACTGGTGTCCTTATAAGAAGAGAAGAGACAGACACAGAGAGAAGGCTCTGTGATGACAAAGGCAGAGACTGGAATGATGCATCTACAAGCTAAGGAACACCAAGGATTTCTGGCACCCACCAGAAGCTGGATGAAACAGGAGTCTTCCTTTGAGCCTTTGGAGAGAGCATTGTCCTGCTGATGTCTTAATTTTGGATTTCTAGCCTCCAGAACTGTTAGAGAATAAATTTCTTGTTCTAAGAGACCCAGTTTGTGGTACAGCAGTCCTCAGAAAGTAATACACTTACCAAAGTCTGGTTTTTTGTTTTTGTTTTGTTTTTTTATCCCCGCCAGTGTGGACCTATAATTGTGAGTTCTTACTGCATCAACTCCTGGAGAGAGGCTGTCACACCTTTATAGAAGGAGGAGCATCAGCTCCAGGTGAGGATGCTGCATGGAATGGGGAGAATGGTGTTTAAAGTGTGGTGGAAGATAAACCCATCTACTATAGCTTGAGGGAGTAACCCCGTTTTTGTTTTACCAAAACTGTAGGAAGAAAGCTTTCCTTTTTGCCAAGGATGATACTAGTAGGTAGTGGAGATGAAATATAACTGCAGCCAGTTTTGAAAATTTGCATATAAATGACTGTACAACACCCAAATATTTATAATTCAAGCATTATCTATGTTTTAATGATAACCTCTTAACTGCATCATTTCCTTGTTAGGTTTGCTTTAGGATTTGTATGTGTCTTAATAATACCTAATTAGTTTAAAATCTCTTACAGGTGTATCCTGAAAGAGCACATCTGTTTTTAGCCTAAATAAAAAGTAACCTGTAAAGAGCAGTCAGTCCTGTGTTAGCATCCAGGGAAGGGCAAAGGGAGCTTTCATTCTTTATTTTTGCATTGATTGAATTTTTTTTAAATAAGCATCTTTTAGTTTTGTACTTCATTTTTTTTCCTATGAAAGCTGAACCCTTTATTTTATTTAAAAAAATATGTTGAATCCTTTTGTATACAAGGCCTTACTAGGCGTCAAATTTTATAACAATAAAATTCTGAAGTTTCTTACAACCTAATGGTGAAAAGATTTGGGGTTTTTTTATTTTCGTAAACTATACATAATGTAAAGTTTACTATTTTAACTATTTTTAAGCGTACAGCTCAGTGGCATTAAGTATATTCACATTGTTGTGTAACCATCACCACCATCCATCTCCAGGACTTTCTCATCATCCTAAACTGAAACTCTGTACCTATTCCTTCCCCCTACCCTCAGTACCTGGCAACCACCATTCTATTTTCTGTCTCTTTGAATTTGACTACTCTAAGTACCTCATATAAGTGGAATCATACAATATCTGTCCTTTTGTGTCTAGCTTATTTCACTTAGCATGTGTCAGAATTTTCTCCTTTTTTAAGGCTGAACAGTATTCCATTGTGTGTGTGTGTGTGTGTGTGTGTGTGTGTGTGTATCACTTGTTTTTTTAATCAGTTCATCCATCAATGGACACTTGGGTTGTTCCCACCTCTTGGCTATTGTAAATAATGCTGCTGTGTACATGGCTGTGCAAATATCTGTTCAGTCTCTGCTTTCAGTTGTTTTGAGTATATACGTAGAAGTGGAGTTGCTGGATCACATAATAATTTTATGTTTAATTTTTTTTAAGAACTATCATACTGTGCTTCATTGTCTAAATATTTCTCATAATGCTTGTTTTCTAAAAACACTGGTTGATTAATTTTAGAAAAACCAGCATTTTAAAATTCCACTAGGTAATATAAATAGAAGACATAGCCCTTCAAGGAAGAGCATCTGGGGGAAAGGTACGCAATTAATCTAACAAATCTAGTAAGTTTACAGATACCACTTAGGGTTAATGGTACTGGAGGAATATAATCCCCTTTCACTTTTATCTTTTCAGGAGAGATTCCTAGTGGAGATGAAATATGAGGTCTTTTAGAGATCATTGAGACCAGGGCTTCTCAAACTTTAGTATGCATAAAAATCACCTGGGGATCTTGTTAAAGTGCAGATTCGGATTCAGAAGATCAGGTGTGTTACCCAAAGTCAACAGTCCTAACAAGCTCCCCACTGATGTCAAATTCCTTACCCAAGCAGATGCTGCGGATGCACAGATTTTGAGTAGCAAGCACTTAAACTTTCATTCCCAGCAGTTGGGCAAACTGCAGGCCCTTAAAAATTCTCCACTTTTAAATTTTAAGGGGAGGGGCTTCCCTGGTGGCGCAGTGGTTGAGAGTCTGCCTGCCAATGCAGGGGACATGGGTTCGTGCCCCGGTCCGGGGGGATCCCACGTGCCGCGGAGCGGCTGGGCTCGTGAGCCATGGCCGCTGAGCCTGCGCGTCCGGAGCCTGTGCTCCGCAACGGGAGAGGCCACAACAGTGAGAGGCCCGCGTACCGCTAAAAAAATAATAATAATAAATAAATAAATAAATAAATTTTAAGGGGAAAGACGACCAAACACCCAATAGGAAAATGGACAAAATTCGTGACCAAACAATTCACAGAAAAGACATAAAATGATCAGTAAATATATGAAAAGATGTTTGGCCTCATTTATAATAAAGTAAGTGCAAATTAAAACTACACGGATATACAATTTCTCATCAATCAGACTGGGAAAAATTACAAAGCATAACACTATTGGAAAGGCTGTGGAGAAATAGGCACTCACACACATGGCTGATAGAAGTACAAAGTGATATAACCATTATGGAGAGGAATTTGGCAATATCTAACGAAACTATATATGCATTTACCTTTTGAACCAGCAGTACCACTACTAGGAATTTACTCTGAAAATACACCGCAAATGATAATAAAATACTACACCCAAGGGTATTCATTGCAGCATTACTTGTAATAGTAAAATTTTGGAAAATGTCAATATTGGAGACTGGTAAAATATGGTGCATACACACAATGGGATATTATTCAACTGTAAAAATGAATGAGAAAGATGTCGATCAACATCTGTGATCTGTGTGTAATGTGAAATAATTTTCAGGATATATTGTTTAAATAAAACAAAAAGACTATCTAAAGTATGCTGCCTTTGTGTAAGAAATAAGGGAAAATAAGAAAATATACTAGTATCTACGTGCTTGTTCAAAAACAAACATAAGAAGGATAAAACAGAGATTTGTAAGTTTGGTTACCTTCAAGGGGTCAGTGGGAATAAGGTAGGAAGGAAAGAAGAAATGGGGAAACATGGAGTCAGGGACACTTCTCTGAATATACTTTTTTGTACAATTCTGACTTTTTATGTTAATGTTTCACATATTTTTTTAAATCTCGACAAAGAGAAAAGAAATAAAATCAACAAGAATGGAGAAAAACCCTAAAATGGAATACAAACAGAAACCAATGGACAGAACTCTATTTCAAATGAATAATATAACCACACTGAAGGGGGGAAATAAAATGAACTAAACCCAGTACCCTTTGAACACAGTGTTTGGAATATATACCATTGGGTTAAAGACAAAAAGAACTCTTAAAAAAAAAAAGTGAGATGTGAACAAGTAGGCTTTTTTTTTTTTAAGGTGTATCAGTCAGCAATTCTGAGATGACTTTCTGTGTATTCCAGCATTGAACAAATAAGTAATATATTCTTGATAATGAAAACCAGGTTTTTCACTGTCAGAGAAGGGAATTACAAATATATAAAGGAGGGTTTTAGAATAAACCCTGTGGTATTGGGTTGGATTTGGAGGTATAGTGTGAACTCATGGGTTTTAATACAGATAGATTAGATAGATGATTGATAAGTAGATGAGAGTAGATAGATACACACATGAGAGTGGGGTGCTACTGGTTCATATTGGCTCCAGATAATCTGCTCGATTGTATTGCCTTTGCTCCTTTGTCAAAGATCAGCTGACTATAATTATGGGAGTCAATTTCTGGTCTCTCTATTCTGTTCCACTGATCTCTTTGTTCTTTTGCCAATACCACACTGTCCTGATTACTACAGTCTAGTATTCAGAATATATACTTTTTAAAAAAAAACACTTATAGGGCTTCCCTGGTGGCACAGTGGTTAAGAATCCGCCTGCCAATGCAAGGGACACGGGTTTGAGCCCTGGTCCGGGAAGATTCCACATGCCGTGGAGCAACTAAGCCCGTGCACCACAACTACTGAGCCTGCACTCTAGAGCCCACGAGCCACAACTACTGAAGCCCACGCACCTAGAGCCACAACTAGAGAAAGCCCACGCACAGCAACGAAGACCTAACACAGCCAAAAATAAATAAATAAATAAATTTTTTTAAAGAAACACTTATAGGTAATTTCCTGGCAGTCAGTGGTTAGAACTTGGCGCTTTCACTGCGGTTGCCTGGGGTTCAATCCCTGGTCAGGGAACTAAGATCCCACAAGCCAAGCTGTGTGGCATGGCCAAAAATAAATAAATAAATTTTAAAATAAATAAAAGTTTTTAAAAATTTAAAAAACACATCTCAACAATGAAAAGACAACCTAATTTAAAAATGGACAAATGATCTGAATAGACACTTCTTCAAAGATATACAAATGGTCAATAAGCATATGAAAAGATGTTCAGCATCCTTAGTCACTAGGAAATTGCAAATCAAAACCACAGGGAGGTACCACTTCACATCCACTAGGATGACTACAGTCAAAAATACAATAGGGCTTCCCTGGTGGCGCAGTGGTTGAGTCCGCCTGCTCATGCAGGGGACATGGGTTCGTGCCCCAGTCTGGGAGGATCCCACATGCCTCGGAGCAGCTGGGCCCGTGGGTCATGGTCGCTGGGCCTGCGCGTCCCGAGCCTGTGCTCCGCAACGGGAGGGGCCGCGGCAGTGAGAGGCCCGCGTACCGCAAAAAAAAAAAAAAAAATACAGACAATAACAAATGTCGACAGGATGTGGAAAAATTAGGATCCTCATATATTACTGATAGAATTACAAAACTTTTAAAAAGTTTGGCACTTCCTCTAGAAGTTAAACACAGAATTACCATATGACCCAGGAATTCCACTCCTAGGTATATACCAAAAAGAGTTAAAAACATATATCCACATAAAAACTCATACATAAACGTTTATAGCAGCATTATTCATGATAGCCAAAAAGTGGAAACAACCCAAATGTCCCTCAATTGATGAATGGATAAACAAAATGTGGTATATCCACATGATGGAATATTATTCAGCTATAAAAAGGGAGGTAGAGCTGATTTATGCCACAACAGCTATGAACCTTAAAAACATTATGCCAAGTGAAAGCAGCCAACACAAAAGGTCAAATATTGCATGATCCTATTTATATGAAATGTCCAGAATAAGGACTTGTGGTTGCCAGAAGCTGGGGGGAAGGGAACATGAGGAAGTAACTGGAAGTAACTGCTGTTGGGCATGGGGTTTCTTATTGGTACAAAAAAAAATGTTCTGGAATTAGATAGTGGTGATGGTTGCACAACTTTGTGAATATACTAAAACCACTGAATGGTACACTTTAAAGGGTGAATATTATGGTATGTGAATTACATTTCAATACAAGAAAAAGAGGATTTATTTTGGGCAAGAAGAAATTTACTCCAAATGAGAGATCTGAGATAGAAGAAAGGATGGTGAACAAATAAACTAATAAACACGTGAGCATATCTAAATAAATACTATATCAGAAAAAAATAGTGATGCCTAATTTGTGGAGCTTAAATCAACCTCAAATATCAAACAACTATATATAAAGCAGGATGGTATTTGACAGGATGGTATGTGCAGGTTCTTATATTGTTCATGAGGAAAATACTGATTAGTTTTAGAATTTGTTAAATGTAACTGTCTAGGATGTTCATAGTATATAAATAGAGTGTTTCTCTTCCAAACTAGTAAAGTGAAAAAGTAAAAATGCAAAAAAAGATTCAGTAGAAAAGGAAGTAAGAAAAGAGAGGGGATAAAAATATAGGAAAAGTGCAACAAATGGAAAAAATAAAATAAGCTGGTAAAAAGAAATCCCAATATATTAGTAACAACAATAATTATAAATGGACTTATACTCCCAGTAAAAGACCAAGATTGACAACATGAATTAAGAAGCAAAAACCATATATATGCTGTTTATAAGAGATACACCTAAATCAGAAAGAAAAAGAAAGGTGGCATATAGAAGGATAAAAAAAAATTATACTAGGCAAATACTAACCAAAATAAAGTTTAGCATAGCTATATTATGATCAAAGTAAAGAGATTTAGGGCAAAAATCATTACAGAGTTAAAGAGATGTACTAAAGAATAACAAAGAGAAAAGTTCAAAACTTCAATTCCCCAGGAGGATATAACAATTCTAAACTTGTATGCACCTAACAGTATCTGCCTCAAAATATATAAAGGCATGGGCCATTCAGGACTTTTCATAAAAATAATATTTCCCCAAAATTATTGAATATCTTTTTTTCCTGAGGCTTCACATTCAGATTATACTTTAAAACTCTCTAGATAAGAGTCAAGTGTTAACAAAGAGTTGAAAAATATTCTAAACTCTATTTCTTAAAAAGATTATGAAATGTCTCAATATACTCTGAAATAGGATGTCAACAAAATAGAACTTTTTAAGCCATAAAAGAACACTTAAAAGGATATCATTCAATACCCTTTCAAATATGAAATCATTATGTAATATCCAGTTGTCTCCTACATTTCTTATAATCATTAGTACTTATAATTGAACTTTAATAGACTATAGCATAGAGCATCATTTCAGGTTTGAACTATCCTTTTTATAGTAAATAGTTACTTTGCTACAAGACTAATAATAAAGTAGGAGGAGAATATTAAATTAAATTAGCTGGAAAATAAGACATCAGTTTTTAAATTAGCATTTGTTATCAGCCATATTCATTCTATCCACCTTTTTTTAAAGGGCAGCACCAACAGTTTGCCACCATTTTTCTAGGAAAAGGAATACAAATTGCATTTTTTTAATGTTGCAGAGATCCTTTCAAGAGGTGAATATAGGGACTTCCCTGGTGGTGCAATGGTTAAGAATCCGCCTGCCAATGCAGGGGACACGGGTTTGAGCCCGGGAAGATCCCACATGCCGCGGAGCAACGAAGCCCGTGCGCCACAACTACTGAGCCTGCGCTCTAGAGCCCGTGTGCCACAGCTACTGAGCCGGCGTGCCGTAACTACTGAAGCCTGCGCACCTAGAGCCCGTGCTCTGCAACAAAAGAAGCTACTGCAATGAGAAGCCTGCACACCACAACGAAGAGTAGCCCCCGCTCGATGCAACTAAAGAAAGCCAGCGTGCAGCAACGAAGACCCAACGCAGCCAAAAATAAATAAATAAATTTTAAAAAAATAAATAATGATAAAATTTTTCAAGAAATTGTTGTCAGAGCTGTTTACTACGCACCCAGAGAGGGTTCAGATTGCGAGATGAAACTCCCTACCTCAAGGCTAAGGAGATATTCTCATCACCAAGTTCTCTCTCTTTTTGAATTAGCCTCAGATTTTCCCTCCCTTTTAACTGCTCATCACCAGAAGTTTTTTTTTGTTGTTTTTTGTTGTTGTTTTTTTTTTGTTGTTTTTTTTTTGTGGTACGCGGGCCTCTCACTGCTGTGGCCTCTCCCGCTGCGGAGCAGAGGCTCCGGATGCGCAGGCCCAGCGGCTATGGCCCACGGGCCCAGCCGCTCCGCGCCATGCGGGATCCTCCCGGACCGGGGCACGAACCCGCGTCCCCTGCATCGGCAGGCGGACTCCCAACCACTGCGCCACCAGGGAAGCCCCATCACCAGTAGTTTTGCTCTAATTTGTGAACACCATTCATAAACTACAAAGGTTGACTGACACCAAAAAGGCAAATGATGTTTGTTCATCTCATTTTTCATTTTGTAACGTGCAGTTCAGAATTTTGTTAATATTCTTTGTGGCAGTTTGTATTACAAAGTCTAAGCTTGTCATGTCATCATTTAATAAAAGAGAGCTGGCAACTGATGTAGAGTGAAAATTGTCTAATATCACTGAATCTCAACAACCTGTTATTATTTCTATACTAGATGTAATCAAATAATGATCATATATAATCACAGTGAACACATAATCATAATTGTTTGGTTTAAAAGTGCTGTTGTTGAAACGATTCTGACTTTATCAAATGAATTCCCACAATATTCCTGCAAGATAAGTGAGTTAAAGTTCATGTCACAGATGAGCTATAGAAACACAAATAGAGATGTACTCCTAGATAACTTATCTCTCCAAACATGCTCAAATGGGTCTTGTGTATCAAGAATATATCTGAGGAAGTAACAAGATCTTTCTCCTCAATTATTTCCATTGTAGGTAAGGCTTCTTAATGAGCCAATAAAGCAGAAATTAGGCAGGAATTCTGCATGATTTTAAAATGTCTACCTGGTTAAAACTGACTAGCTGAAATATGACCTAAAAGCCAGTTTCCTTTGGAAAAGATTTATTTAGCAAAATTTACACAATTTTTCTAGGAAATATAGTAATAAGAATACAAACACAGAGTTTAAACAGATGGGGGATACAGTTGACAATGAAAGAAATGAGAATCGGGGGTAAAAATTGAGCTTAGAAAAGGGTTATGCTTCTTAAAAGTATAAAATTTCTCATAGCAGAAAAATGTTGATCTCTAAATGCCTTTTTCCAGGCTTAGGCTCCAGAAGAATGTGGGCCAGGATGAATGGCAGAGGAACAGGGCCAAAGAGAATCTGTGGTTAGCACAAAGAGGACTGGCGTGGCCTCCCCTACATTGTTCCTGGTAGAAACCTTAAGGCAGAATCCCTTTCCACTTGGGAAAAAGGTCCAGTGTCTAAAAGGGCAATGATTCTGTTGAGGACTGGCTATATAATTTGCCATAATCTACATGATCTGTTCAGGACAGCCTACATAATTTTCAGAGCCCCGTGGAAAATGAAAATGTGGGGCTTCTTATTTGAGAAGAATTTTAAGAGCTCAAAGGCCCTTCTAAGTAAGCTCAGTCCTGGAGGCCCCCTTCACCATCAGCCATTAACACTTTATATGATCCCAAGGTGGTAGGGAGGTGCTCAGGGTTACAAGGTAATGGCTATTTATCAAACAGTTTTCAGTGTTTTAGCAACAGGTCCTGTAGTACCAGCTGTATCAGCTTTAACATCAACCAGACATAGAAAGAGCATCACCATTGAGTATAATGGGAATGTTACAGACCTACCTTAAAGTTTTCAACAGATTGTAGAATAAACAAGTAAGCAGAACACATCCTCTTGACTAATGGGGTAGAAATGTATGTATATACAGTAAACTCTAAAACAAGTAAATGATAAACCCCAAAAGATGTGATCTATGATCACTCAAAAGCAAATCTGAATAAACTGATACCAAGGACTTCAAAAGAAAGAAAAGGCGAAACCAATACGATACAGAAGTACTGGGCAGCAGCACTCAAAGGCTAAGCTGTGTTCTAACCATGACCATGGACATGGCCATGAAGGGGAGAACAGTGTAAAAGCTTACCCAGCAAAACCAATCCCAGCCATGACTTAAAAATACATTAAGGGGCTTCCCTGGTGGCGCAATGGTTGAGAGTCCACCTGCCGATGCAGGGGACACGGGTTTGTGCCCCGGTCCGGGAAGATCCCATATGCCGCGGAGCGGCTCGGCCCGTGAGCCATGGCCGCTGAGCCTGCACGTCCGGAGCCTGTGCTCCACAACGGGAGAGGCCACAACAGTGAGAGGCCCACGTACCACAAAAAAAAAAAAATATATATATATATATATATATATATATATATATAAAGGGCTTCACACCCATTCAAATAGCTATTATCCAAAAAACAGAAAATAAAAAGTATTGGCAAGGATGTGGAGAAACTGCACTGTTGGTGGAGTGTAGCAGCTGCTTCCACACTGTGGAAAACATTATGGTGTTTACCTGAAAATTAAAAAGAGAACTACCATATCCAGCAATTCCACACCTGGGCATATATCCAAAAGAATTGAAAACAGGGTTTGGAAGAGATATTTGTACACCCGTGTTCACAGCAGTATTATTTACAATAGCCAAGAGGTGGAAACAACTCAAGTGTCCAATTATGGTTGAACTGATGAACAGAATGTAGTATATACATGCAAAGGAATATTATTAAGCCTTAAAAAGGAAGGAAATTCTGACACATGCAACAACATGAATGAACCTTGAAGACATTATGTTAAGTGAAGTAAGATAATCACAAAAAGACAAATACTATAGAATTCCACTTAATGAGATATGTAGAATAGTCAAAATTCATAGAGACAGAAAGTAGAATGGTGGTTGCCTGGGGCTGGGTAGAGGGAGGAATGGGGAGTTAGTGTTTAATGGGTACAGAGTTTCAGTTTGGAAAGATGAAAAGAGTTCTGGAGGTGAATGGTGGTGATGGTTATATAACAATGTAAATGTTCTTAATACCAGTGATCTGTATATTTTTAAATGGTTAAGATGGTAAATTTTATGTCATGTATATTTCACAATTAAAAAATGTATAATAGATATAAAGCTTACAGAACTTCAAGAGGCCCTCTTTTAGAAAAAGAATAAAAATTATAAATACCAAATTGGGTACAAAAGTGGATATTTAGTATAAGAAAAATCACACAAATTACAATTTTTAAAGCTACTAAATACCACAAACATTACAAAATCCAGAAACATAACAGTGTTTCTAACTAATTAACTTCCTCATGCATCTCTGAAATGCTTGTTTTCCTACAATATTTGTCTGTATACATTCTGATAGTCTCTTCAAAAGGCAATGATTTTTGTACTGTTTTTTATAGTGAGTATAGAAAGAAAATTCAGTCTTCCCTCGAGCATACTTAATTGAAATTTTCTGTTATTGATAACTTAGAACAGATTTATTTCAACTTTGCAACTAGTTGTTAGTAATGTCTTGTAACTCTCTTGGATTTCATCAAATTTGAAGGAAGCAAAGAACTTTCATAGATGAGCTGTAAGATTTCAGAGTATTTTAAGTATTTTTGGATCAATGTCTTCAAATTGACAATATTAAATAGCCAGTTTGTCATCAAAGTCCTCAGTGTACTGGAGGATTAAGAGTTTTATATTCTCCTTATCAATGTCAACATTTCATGTTTAATCTGTAAGAATTTAAAATTCCTTTCCAATGAGTTCATATGATTCACAACTCTTCACTAATTGGATTTTCAAACAATCCAAATACCATTTATTTCTCCTGATAGACTATCCCTTCCTCATAGTGAATGACTGATTGGTTTTAGTATGATCTGAAAGTCTGTGTTATGCTTTCCTTCTCCATGTCAGAATAACATCTATTGACTTAATCACTCAACTGTTTTGTTTCATATTCCAGTAATTTTACCTGAATTTTCTCTCAATTTTTTAGTAAATGAATTTAAAGAATGTAAAATAAGCTACCCTTATGTCTAAATAGGAGTTTATAGTTTCTTGTGTGTTTTTGTTAAAATGTTCCCAAACATCTTTCTCGATTGCAGTTAATATAGCGTATTCCTAACTCAACCCTCCCTTAGCAAATCTGAAAACTGTCCACGAAGGAAGTTGAGATGGAAAGACACAGTGGGGTTAACTGACTGCGGTTAAAATATCCTACTTCAACAAATTTTTAAATACTTAACGCAACTAAGACCCAATGCACAGCAGAAACTAACACAGCATTGTAAAGCAATTACACTCCAATAAAGATGTTTAAAAAAAAAGACCAATGCAGCCAAAAATAAATAAAATAAACAAATAAACAAATAAATCTTTCAAAAAAACCTTAAGACCATAATTTTATATCTATATGAGATGATGGATGTTCACTAAGCTTGTTGAGATAACCATTTCATGATGTAAGTCAAATCATTATACTGTGCACCTTAAACTTATCCAGTGCTGTATGTCAATTATATTTCAATAAAACTGGAAGAAAAAAAAAGCAAAGGTGATTTTTATTTGCTTAGCAAGATGTCCCAATAAGTGAGACAGGTAGGTTACAGAGTAGTATATACAGTATGTAAAATTGAATACATCAATGTACGTGTGTATTTGAAGAGACAGATGTCTTTATGTGTGTACGAAGGGTGTTTACCAAAATGTTAACAGTGATTGTCTCTGAATTGTTAGATTTGTGGTGACTTTTTTCAACTTTTCAAAAATGTTTCCATATTTTTTAATTAAAAAAACAAAACAAAACACCTAAGACCATATAAACACATTGCTAGGCCCCTGCCAAGTCCTTGGAGAGGGGACAGAGGACGCCAAAGCTTAGGCAAACCTGCTTCTGCCACCAGCCCCAAAGAAGCTGCACCCTAGCAGCAGATCAAGTCCAGAGAACCAAGTCAGCGGTTTGCCAGTTGTTGTACCATATTTTAATTTTATTTCCTTTCATGACTGCCTCCTGCCAAACTCCTCCCTCTCCTGCTGTTTCCTCCTGGCCCCTCCTCCTCCTCTGTTAGCACCCCTCCCCCTCTTGGGTCCTGGGAGATCGAGCTCTGGGGCCCTGCTGGTGCTGACAGGTTTCATTAGCCTGATGGAAATGTTTCTCCTCCTTAGGCCCTCCTGTGGCAGCTGCCGAATTTCTCTCCTCCTCCCAGGGTGCTGAGTCTCAGGTCAGGTCTACACTGACCCGGAGCTGACCATGTGACATGGGGCAGAGGGTGGCAGTCATTGGAAACCCAACCATGGACACTTCCTTTAGTTCATACAAAGAAAGAATATATTTTGTCCAATGAAAATAAAAATACAACCTCGGGTGCCTTGAATTTGATCTCTATTCTTCAACCACTCTTTGCCCTTCCATGTGTCTTGGATCTCACAAGTGAACTGAAGATTCAGGAGCCTGTGGGCTTTAAACGGAGGCAACATCCAAATTGTCAGGTGCATTATCAACACTTCATGATTACAGTTTTTAGCAAATGCAAAATAAAATTACACTCTCAATGCCAGGAGGTAATAGTTTCAAAAGGCTGTAGGCTCATGGAGGAATCCTAATTGTCTTGTTAAGTTTCAATGTAAGTCTTCTGAGTCAAGGCCCTGAACAAGTTTCTAGAGAGGGATGAACAAACTGCTTTTGCTAACGTGACCTAGCAGACATCAGACACTATGCAATTTGGGGGAAGACTTCCTGAGTCACACTGTCCTCAACTGTAAAAATAAAAGGATTGTTAAGTTTCCCCCAGCTCTACTGTTCTATTAATGCCCACAGTGTTCATCTTTCATCTCTTCATCTTTTTTTTTTTCCCTGCATATGGTCTTGGCCTCTCTCTTCCAGTGTTTACATACCACAGTAGGAAAAAAATTTTTAAGAACCAAGTTCCAACAGGTCTAATGTAGCTCAATAAAAACCCTTGGAATAGGAATGGGAAATACTGGCCCATGGTCATAGTCCTGGGCTCAATTTTTTGGGAACCTTCAGGTGATAATTGACTAGTCTTTGCTGTAGTCTAAAGCAGGAGTACCTAAACTTTTTTGTAAAGGGCCAGGAGGTGAGTATTTTAGGCTTTGTGGGCCTTTCAGTCTCTGTTGTAACTCTGCCATTGTGATTGCTAAAGCAGCCATAGACAGTATTTAAATTAATGAGCATGGCTATGTTCCAATAAAACTTTATTTATATTCATGGACATTTTGAAGTTTATATAATTTTCACTTGCATGAATCAATTCTTTGTTCCTGCTGTTTATGAGTAGTGTTCCATTGTATGAATGTACCCCAGTTTATCCATTCATCCACTGAAGAACATTTGGATCGTTCCTAGGTTTTGGCAACCACGAATAGAACTGCTATGAAATGTTCATGTATAGGTTTATGTGTGAACAAAAGTTTTCATTTATCTAGGTGAATACCTAGGAGTAGGATTCCTGGGTCATACGGCAAATGTATGTACAAGAAACTGCCAGACTGCTTTCCAGAGTGACTGTAGCATTTTGCATTCTTGCCAACAATGTATGAGAGTTCTAACTGCTGCACATCTTTGCCAGCACTAGGTATTACAGTGTTTTTTAATTTTAGCCATCCTAATGTTTGTAGTGGTATCTCATCATGGTTTTAATTTACATGTCCCTAATGGCTAATGATGTAGAACATCTTTTTATATACTTATTTGCCATCTGCCTCTGTTAATGAGTATTCAAGTCTTTTGTGCATTTTAAGGTGGGTTGTTTTCTTACTGTTGAGTTTGTGACTTCTTATGTATTCTGGATAAAAGTCCTCTGTTGGATATGTAACTTGAAAATATTTGCTCCAAGTCTACTGTTTGTCTTTCCATTCTCTTAATGCCATCTTTCACAGAATTTTGATGGAGTCTAAGTTACTAATTTTTTCTTCAATGGATTGTTTTTCATGTCATGTAAAATAACACGTTGCCTAACTCCAGATCACAAAGATTACGCTCCCTTCTAAGATTTTGGTAGTTTTGTGTTTTACATTTAGATCTATAATCTGTTTTAAGTAAATTTTTGTATAAGTCGTGACATTTAGGCTAGGTTTTGTTTGTTTTGACTTTTTTTTTTCGCATATTAGTGACCAGTTGCCCCAATCTCACTTGCTAAAAAGACTATCTTTTTTCCATTGACTTGCCTTTGCAACTTTGCTGAAAATCAAATGATCATATTTGTGTGAGTCTATTTATAAACCCTCTTTTTTGTTCTATTCTTCTTTCTGTTTGTGGTTTTTCCAATATCAGTTCCATTTTCAAAGTCTTTGCTGTGCTTTTTTGGATCTGTCCTGTGTGTGCACCCCCCAGTGGCCAGTCTGGGACCAGGGTCTACCCCCTAGTTCGGTTCTCAGAGCTTATGGTGTGCTGTTTAGGGTCAGGTCCATGTGTGTGCAGTTCGGAGGTTAGCCCAGGAGATCATGAAATTTGCTGAGGTGTTCCCTTTCTGCCGTGATGCTGGTACATTCTAGTTCCCTGCAGTTCCTTCTTTTGGTCCTCCATCTTGAAAGTTATCCCACTCTGCTGCACACTTCTCAGAAGAGTCCTCACGTCCAGGACCAAGAGATGGAAGGAAAAAGCACTAGGAGTTTGCTTCCCCTCTTGGGATCATAGCTCCTCTGATTAAAGAGGAAGGCTTTTCGAAACTGCAGGCTCCCACTGCTGCTGCTGTGGCTGGAATTGCGTCGGGGGTTAAGGCTCAAAAGAATAGACAAAAGAAGGGAAAAAAAGAACTTGGATTTCCCCCCAAACTCTACTAGGAGTCCCCTTTCCAGTTGCTTGAACCAGAACTAGAGAACTTTTCCTGAAGCTCTTCTGTCCATGACTGGGGTCCACTTCTAGGTTTTGGATGACCTTGAGTCCAGGTATGGGGGGTACTGGAGGGGGCAAAAATAGGAAACACTTGCAGTTTGGTGGTAGTTCACACTCTGGTTTTCTTTCCCAATCCATCTGCTCCCATTTACCCAGGACCAGAATTCCTAAACACAAGGCAGTTTTGGTTTTTCCCCCCCCAAATATTTATTTATTTATTTGGTTGCATGGGGTCTTAGTTGCAGCTCACAGGCTCCTTAGTTGTGGCATGCGAACTCTTAGTTGTGGCATGCATGTGGGTCAGTTCCCTGACCAGGGATTGAATCTGGGCCCCCTGCATTGGGAGCGTGGAATCTTAGCCACTGTGCCACCAGGGAAGTCCCCCACAAGGCAGATTTTACCCTCTTTTGATTTATACTGAATTTTTCAGGAATGTGCATAACATGTAAAATCAGGAGATACTGAATTTGATTTTGTTTAGACCTATATGAAAATGTGTTTATTATCTTCAAAAATCACCAAAGGCAGTACTGCCTGTGGCATTTGGGTTGCCAGCTTAACACGCCCATTTGAACCTCATTTGTAATTTTATATTCTCCAGTGATTCTTCATACACATGCATTCTTCTTTCTGCATACTATTTTGTGCTTTGCTTGAGATATTAAAATATTGAAATACTTATTATTTTATTATAAATTACTTAAATTTTATTTTACTTATACTATAGATGGGGCATCACAGTGATATTTTTGTATGATGTGCTTTTTTTATATACATAAATATATTTATTTATTTTTGGCTCTGTTAGGTCTTCGTTGCTGTGTGCAGGCTTTCTCTGGTCAAGGCGAGCGGTGGCTACTCTTTGTTGCGGTGCACGGGCTTCTCATTTCAGTGGCTTCTCTTTGTTGCAGAGCACAGGCTCTAGGCATGCAGACTTCAGTAGTTGTGGCACGTGGGCTCAATAGTTGTGGCTCGTGGGCTCTAGAGCGCAGGCTCAGTAGTTGGGGTGCATGGGCTTAGTTGCTCCACGGCATGTGGGATCTTCCTGGATCAGGGCTCGAACCTGTGTCCCCTGCATTGGCATGTGGATTCTTAACCACTGAGCCACCAGGGAAGTCCATATGATGTGCTTTGGCAGATTAAAGAGGGCTTTAAGTCTTTTGACATTATTCTTCTCTAGAGGTTCTTCTGGGGTTGGCCAGGCATCTCTCTCTTCACGTAATTTCAGGGACTCACCACGTATTCTCTTGAGTGTGGTGGTCTCAGTGTAGGTGGACTTCTTACATGGCAGTTCAGGGCTCCAGGAGTGTTCCCAGAGCTCCAGAACACAGCTGCAAGAATTCTTATGACCTAGCATTGGCTGTCCCCAAAGGCCATCTTCTATTGATCAAGCAAGTAACTAAGGGCCAGCCTGAATTCAGGAGAGATAAGGCAGGAACTGCTCAGAAAGGGCTGGTGCCAGGAAAGGCTTGTGCATGAGATAAGGACCTGGAGGGCCAAGGCTCCCTAGACTCCAGTCAATGAATAAACTACTTAACACTGAGTGAATCTCGACAATTCATAAAACAAATAGAGAGGAAGTCCCTTCATTGGGTAAATGTGCATGTAATATACATGCTATATTTCTCATCCTTGTATAGAGCTGCCAAAGATATCCTTTGAATGCCTATATGCACAGAGCAAATATATATTTATTCAATATCACAGTGCTAAGTATGGCACTGTGGGTGCCATCACTGTGGGTGATAAAGTTAGTGTCTCTGCCCTTCAAGGCTACAGTGTTATTATATATATATATATATACAGGCATGCAAATATATATAAATCAAGCAGTATGCAAAAATTGTCATAGAAGAAGTTCACTAAAGAGCTTCTTGAATCCAAAACAGAAATGCTCTCTTTTCATCTCTAACCATCTATCTGTAATTTCAACCCTGGCTTTCCATTGGAATCATGTGGGGAACTTTTAAACAGAATAACTGCCCCCCCCTCAGATTATGGTTTAATTGAGGGATGGGCCCCAGGCATCAGTACTGATAAAGAGCTCTCCATACGATTCTAGTGGGAAGCCAGAGTTGCGACCAGTGCCCATTTCTCTACTTTCCTGATGATCATCAGACCACCCTTGGCTTCTTTGTAAATGGTATCACTCTTCCTGGGAAGGGGATCCGGCAAGGCTGAGAGGGACCAGGAATCTGTAGCTCCAACAATTCCCCAGGTGATTCTTGTCATCAGGGAAGTTTAGTTAACACCGCTGGTTTCCAATCCCTTTGCAGTACTTAATGCAAATGCCACTCTGAATCTAAACTCTATCTCAATCTCAAATACAGAGGCCATCCCCACCTCTCAGTAAAATCCTAACTCCAATGCCAGCCCTAAATTGAATCCTAGCTTAACGATTTACTTCAGTTCCTACCTTATCACCTACTTCAAATTTTGACTCAAAAACCCATTCATTAATACCTCAGAGGAAAAGACCCCATCTTTGAACCTATTTCCCCCACCCTGTTTGCCACCTTTATCAGCTTGTTTAACCCTACATGGGAGTCACTTGGTACTTTGGCCTGGAAACAGGCAGACCTCAGCTTGAACCTCAGTTCCACTTTCTGCAAGTTGTTTAATCTCTAAGACTCACCTTTCCTTATCTGTAAAGTAGGGATAATAATACCTGCTTTATAGGATTGTTCAGAAGAATTAAGAAAGTAATGCCTAGGAGGCATTTTGAGTTAATAGATGCAGTTAGCATTCTTACATCTATTATGTCAACCTCTATGATGATTCCATTCCAGGTTTCAAGCCCAGAAACGTCCATCTAAACTCCTGCTTTAGAAAATCTAAACAAAATTTATTTGACAGTGTTGGTGCAGGTCAGAAAAAATCTTACCTTACTCAAAAACAATGAGAAAAATTATAAGGCAAGAATGGTTTCCTGAGATTTCTGATCTCTTCCCCTTCTATCTGTCAATGAAAGTTCAGAAAGCAAGTTTTAAAAATTTAGACCTACTTAATTTGGAAATTTTTACTATAAGCACTAAAGGAATATTAGCAACAGATGTTTCGTATTCTTTCTCTTTTGACTTCATTTATAGATCTACCACTGTTCACTCTGTTTATTTTTTGAAAAACTTGTTTTTCTTTTAAAGTTGTCATTACCTTTTCTCTAGGATTTAGGTTGTGTCATAAATCCACGTTTCTCTACTCTAAAAGAAGCAAAATCACGCATAGGGATGGTTTCAGCTTTAATATTTTCAATATTTTCGAAAATAGAGAATGACAAATGACTTTTTTAAACTGCAACTTCCCTTCATGCATTCCTCAGCATGCACAGGCTCTCTCCTAAAAGTAGGACATAACCTACTTTTATGTCAGTTATTAAGATCAAAAGAAAAGAAAAAATACTTTTAACCTGACCTTAAAAATGGTTCCTTTTTTGGTAGAATGGGAATTAATGGAAATGGAGTTCCCAATAAAAATGGGAAAAGAAGAAAGATCATTTATAAAAGAAATATATTCTCATTAAATACATATGCCTTCAGATTCAGGGTCAATAATATTAAGGAAAAGAAAGTGTTTATTTAAAAAATATATATATGTGTGTATATATATATATATATATATATATATACACTTAAACTTGGAGAATGTGTATGTGTGTCAATTCTCCAGGTTTAAGTTTTTAAACTACATTGTCAATGGAAATTATGATTGAAAATTCATTGCTGAGATATTTAACATTATTAAAAATTTTAGCAAAATGAACGAGAGTTGAGGGCTTCCCTGGTGGCACAGTGGTTGAGAGTCCGCCTGCCAATGCAGGGGACACGGGTTCGTGCCCCGGTCCGGAAAGATCCCACATGCCGCGGAGCGGCTGGGCCCGTGAGCCATGGCCACTGAGCCTGCGCGTCCGGAGCCTGTGCTCCGCAACAGGAAAGGCCACAACAGTGAGAGGCCCGCGTACCGGAAAAAAAAAAAAAAAGAACGAGAGTTGGGGACAACCACATGGGAACTGAAGAAGAAAAGGTTATGCTCTATACTGAGAGAGCCCACTTCCTCTGACTCTTTTTCGGCTGGGCAAAAAGAACAATCCTATCCTTCCTTTTGAATTCTCTGTTGTGAAATTTTCATTCTCCCTCTTTGTGGCTTGTTCTTTCTCTTTGGTGTGGGTGCCTGCTGTAATGAGGACATTTTTTTTTATATATACAGCAGGTTCTTATTAGTCATCAATTGTATACACATCAGTGTATACATGTCAATCCCAGTCTCCCAATTCATCACACCACCACCCCACCCCACTACCGCTTCCCCCCTTGGTGTCCATACGTTTGTTCTCTACATCTGTGTCTCAATTTCTGCCCTGCCAACCGGTTCATCTGTATCACTTTTCTAGGTTCCACATATATGCGTTAATATACGATATTTGTTTTTCTCTTTCTGACTTACTTCACTCTGTATGACAGTCACTAGATCCGTCCATGTCTCAACAAATGACCCAATTTCATTCCTTTTTATGGCTGAGTAATATTCCATTGTATATATGGACCACAACTTCTTTATCCATTTGTCTGTCAATGGGCATTTAGGTTGCTTCCATGACCTGGCTATTGTAAATAGTGCTGCAATGAACATTGGGGTGCATGTGTCTTTTTTTTTTTGATATTTATTTATTTATTTTTGGCTGCACTGGGTCTTTGTTGCTGTGCACAGGCTTTCTCTAGTTGCGGGAATAGGGGGCTACTCTTCACTGTGGTGCGCGGGCTTCTATTGCGGTGGCTTCTCTTGTTGCGGAGCACGGGCTCTAGGCACGTGGGCTTGAGTAGTTGTGGCACTCAGGCTCGGCACTTGTGGCTCACAGGCTCTAGAGCGCAGGCTCAGTAGCAGTGGCGTATGGGCTTAGTTGCTCCGTGGCATGTGGGATCTTCCTGGACCAGGGCCCGAACCCGTGTCCCATGCATTGGCAGGCGGACTCTTAACCACTGTACCACCAGGGAAGCCCGCGTGTGTCTTTTTGAATTATGGTTTTCTCTTGGTATATGCCCAGTAGTGAGATTGCTGGATCATATGGTAATTCTATTTTTAGTTTTTTAAGGAACCTCCATACTGTTCTCCATAGTGGCTATATCAATTTACATTCCCACCAAGAGTGCAAGAGGGTTTCCTTTTCTCCACACCCTCTCCAGCATTTGTTGTTTGTAGATTTTCTGATGATGCCCATTCTAACTGGTATGAGGTGATATCTCATTGTAGTTTTGATTTGCATTTCTCTAATAATTAATGATGTTGAGCATCCTTTCATGTGTTTGTTGGCAATCTGTGTATTTTCTTTGGAGAAATGTCTACTTAGGTCTTCTGCCCATTTTTGGATTGGGTTGTTTGTTTTTTTAATATTGAACTGCATGAGCTGTTCATATATTTTGGAGATTAATCCTTTGTCCATTGATTCTTTAGCAAATATTTTCTCCCATACTGAGGGTTGTCTTTTCATCTTGTTTATGGTTTCCTTTGCTGTGCAAAAGCTTTTAAGTTCCATTAGGTCCCATTTTTTTTGTTTGTTTTTATTTCCATTACTCTAGGAGGTGGATCAAAAAAGATCTTGCTGTGATTTATGTCAAAGAGTGTTCTTCCTATGTTTTCCTCTGAGAGTTTTATAGTGTCTGGTCTTACATTTAGGTCTCTAATCCATTTTGAGTTTATTTTTGTATATGGTGTTAGGGAGTGTTCTAATTTCATTCTTTTCCATGTAGCTGTCCAGTTTTCCCATCAGCACTTTTTTTTTTTTTTTTTTTTTTTTTTTTGGCGGTACGCTGGCCTCTCACTGCCGTGGCCTCTCCCGTTGCGGAGCACAGGCTCCGGACGCGCAGGCCCAGTGGCCACGGCCCACGGGCCCAGCCGCTCCGCAGCATGTGGGATCTTCCCAGACCGGGGCATGAACCCGCGCCCCCTGCATCGGCAGGCGGACTCCCAGCCACTGCGCCACCAGGGAAGCCCCCATCAGCACTTATTGAAGAGACTGTCTTTTCTCCATTGTATATCCTTGCCTCCTTTGTCATAGATTAGTTGACCACAGGTGCATGGGTTTATCTCTGGGCTTTCTATCTTGTTAATGAGGACATATTTTTAATTTCTCAGAAATCCATAAACATGCAATTAAAATGAAATAGAAAATGTTTAGCTCAAAAGACACAAGCTCTTTTAGCCAAACTTTTCAATTCCCTTCTACTCTTTGTAGATTAACTTAGTTGTCTCCTGTCTGCAGTTGAGTGGTACTATATAAAGCAGAGTAAACAGTAAAAAGCTTGTTTCAGTTATAAAAGGAGCAATGTTTCAAATCCTAATTAGGATGTAAGAGTATCACTTATACAGATTTGCAAAGTGACCACAAACAGACTTGCCAATATGTGTGCACCATTGTTGTTCATTCTTAAAGGTGCTGCTTTGGCTAAAACAATGACAGTTGTTTCGTTGTGTTTCTTCCCCTTTTGGTTTGGATTGAATGAGATGGCAGCTTTATATGCTGTTACCGTGCTTTGTCACCTAACATGTAGAGCATTTCAGTCTAAAAGTTCTTTTTCCTTTAAGTTTCAGATAACATAAAATGAATTAAAGCCCTTTTTGGTCGATATGGCAGGTTCACAGGGTAGCAAAACATGTTTCTTTCAATGAGAGGCAACCTGGACAAATGCTGGGTGCATTTAAAATTCTGTTAGAGGATGGACATCACAATGGGGGAAATCTCAGTGGCGGGTTTGTAAAGGCTGACCAGAGGAAAAGGAGAAAGATGTTGCTGTCTGAGATGGTGCCTTGGATTGGGAGCCTGAGATAGGAAGTAGAAGGTCAGGAACCAGGAGCTTGGCAGTAAAGCACTACAAACCCAACATGTGTCAATGGCAGAGGCTCTTTCCCTGGAAATATCAGGAATAAAACAATCTAGCAGAGGGGACTTCCTTGGTGGTCCAGTGGGTAAGACTCTGCGCTCCCAATGCAGGGGGCCTGGGTTGATCCCTGGTCGGGAAACATGCCCACAGACGCAACTAAAAGATCCCACATGCCGCCACGAAGATCCCGTGTGCTGCAACTAAAACCCAGCACAGCCTAAATAAATAAATAAATATTAAAAAAAAAAAAAAAAGCAGTCTAGCTGAAACCAGGGGAGGGGACATTAGTCATAACATTTTTATCATAACATTCCTAATATCTCACAAAGCACAAATACCTACCTAAAGGGGAGCTTTTATTGTTTGCCATGGACCAGGCACTATGTTGACAAAAGCTTTCTTGGGACTGATCAAGGAATTCCAAAGGGACCAAGAAAAAGTTCAAGGGAGGTAGATTTCAGTCCGACCCAGAGAAAAACATCCTAACCAGCGAAGTGCTTCTCTTCAAGCTGCCTTACCCTGGAGAGTCACCGTCACCTGCCCCAGCACCCAGCAGCTCCCCTGAACGATTTCTGACTTCGTACACGCTCAGCCCTGCCACATCTCATAACCCAAACAACCTACAGCCCAGCTGGATATTAGTTGCTCCTTCCCACAAGGGAGTGGACTTAGGCCTGGCCTGGCATCCCTTGCACTGGTCTGAGTAACTGGTGTTAAACAGAACCAGGCCTGGTGAAAGCACTGCGGTCCAGCCTTGCACCTTCCCTGCCCCTGGTTACTCACCCTGCTGGCCCTTCTGCCTGGCTCCCTGACACACGTGTTTTCTACTAGCTCTCCCCCAGGATGGAAGAGAGAAGCTGGCAGCCCTGCCCAGCTTACCTGCTTCCTTCTAACCTCTTTGCCCAAGGTTTGCCCTGTGTCGGGTTTTTCTCCCCTGGGGAACAGCATCTCCGTCAGCTGCGAGAAGGCTGGTGTTTCCACGTCATTCCTGACCGGCTCATCATGTGGGTCCCTGACAACGGCCCACGGCCCGAGGTCGTCTGGAGCCGTTGCTCTTCTCACTGCCCATCTTCACCCTGATTTGACTCAGGTTTTGCACAATGTTCCCTCAGACCTTCCACCTCCATTGCTCCAGTGTTTCTCCTGTTCACCTGTGCCCCGCCCACCCTGGACACCACTGGGTTCAACCAGTGGACGTCCTGCTCCCTCCTTTGAGTCACAAGGGAGAAGGGGGGGGTCTTAACTCTGTCCATCTTCCCCACATCATGTAGCAGGTGTTATCGGTGCCCCTCACCCCAAACCCCTTGGCATTTGCTTCCAGAGTCAAAGGCTACTTACAGCTGACCTTGAAAATCTCCACTTCAAGGTTTTTTCTTGCCTTGGGAACACACTGTGCCTGAGCACAGGGAAGTCAGAAATGCCGACAGTTAATTCCCCTGAAAGTGCCCTAAACCAATGGAGAATTGGTGGATGAATACCCATCCCCTTGCTCCTCAGCTGGGTTAATTCTGAGTTTTAATTCATAGTTTTCAGAGTTAGCTAGTGGGATTGAGTTCTCTGCCCACAGTGGTAATTTGCTTGATAATGACCCTTCATTGCCTTCCTTCCCTTCCCTTCCCTATCTCACATCCACCATGTCCAGTGTTTCCTGGGACCCTCTCTCACATAAACTACTTGCACTTGAGTCTTTATCTGGGGCTCTGCCAATGTGCGAGGCCTGACACAATATCTAGCCCACAGTAGGTGTTCAATAAATACATACATAATTAACGCTGGGCAGGCCATCTCTCGATTTTGCAGATGGGGCTTTTGCATTGGGAGAGAAGCTACACCATAGAACCACAAAGGATTCTTCCAGGAACAGCAACCTTCCTATGTAGAAATAGCTTTCCAACTAGGAGACCTGCAAGAGGAGCTGTGAGATGAAAACATGTGAAAGAAAGAGACTTTTCTCCACTTTGTGCCAGTTCACTCTCAGATGTGAAGGGGAGGGAACTAGGATCACAGGTTAGTTATGAAATTGTTCAGTTTCTGGAGCCAGCACGGTGCCTTTTATGGACACTGCAGTCCAGGGTGCTGTGCAGGGAGTGATTTTCCATCACGGTCTATATAATTCACAGCTTCTAGTCACTACAAGAGGAGCCAAAAATAATATAAGATATTCATACCCTAGAGTATTGTATTATAAACACATAAGTTCAAAATCATATATGAAATAAAGTTTTAATTATCATATGGCCAGAATTTTCATAACACTCCTTTATGGCTGGTTGGCACTGCATTAGTACTTCTCTGTTACAAGTGAGGAAATGAGTCACAAAAACTGTAAAAAGACGTGCTGAAGGTTCTATGGCTGCCGTACGAGGACAGCCGGAAGAAAATGTTCCCAACCACTCTCCTCATACACTCAGGCCAACACGGGGTTTTCATCACAGTTTCAGACTCTCAAATCTTCCTGATATATTTTTATAAGAGAACAAAATCTTGTGGTTAATGAGCTATAGAAGACCCATTTGTGAAGGAGAGTTTGATGAAATTATATATTTTGGAGGTAAAATGAGAATCTGAAAATCAGATTTGTTTTTCCATAATAACTAAGAGTTTAACATGGTTGAACAAAATCAGATTTTTTTTTTTTTTTCCAGAACAGCTAGGAGTTTAATGCAGTTGAGCGTATGCAAAATGAGGTCCCCACCTCCAAGGAGCTGCCCTGCTGGGAAGTCTCTGAATTCCACATCCCTTCTATCAGAACAGGAGCTTGGGGATGGAGTAGACAGGATGGGACAGCCCAGGAGCGGTCTGCACCTGGAGTCTACACATGCTCATGGAGCAAAGAAAGATGCATGGAGGGAGGGGACCCAGGTGCAGCAGCACATCACCTGCTGAGATGACAAAGACTGACAATGAACCAGGCAGCGCTTAGCACTTAGGAAATCCAGAAAAACAGCCCTCTGTATTTCCTGGTTCCACATCTACAGATTCAACCAACCGGGGATTTGCCAAACTTGGATAGGGGGCAGGGGGAATTCCAGAAAGTTCCAAAAAGCAAAATTCGAATTTGCCACTTGGTGCCAACTATCTACATAGTATTTACATTGTAATTACAACTATTTGCATAGCACTTACATTGTATTAGGTATTAGGAGTAATCTAGAGATGATTTAAAGCATGGGAAAGATATGTGTAGGTTATATGCAAATACTATGCCATTTTATACAAGGGACTTGAGCATCCGTGGATTTTGTTATCTGTGGGGCTCCCTGGAACCAAGGGGACTAAGTGCAATACACGGGTGTTGGGCAGACACTGAGGCATGGCAGCCTTGCATTTGGGAACATAATGATCCAAACGGACAAGGAGTAACGTCTGGAAGCCACAGGACTGGCTAAAGGGACAGTCATTGGTCAGGCTACAAAAGTAGGCTTACAAGTCAAGAGACACTGGAACTGAGTGCTACGTGGGGACAGAGTGTTCAGCCACTACAGTGAGAACCAAGGTTGAAGAAAACCCAGCCACATGGAAGACTTGATCAGGACTCACTTGAGGAATGCAAACATGGAAGTGAATTCTTCCCCAAAGCCTCCAAAAGGAAAGAAGTTATGCTGACATCTTAATTTTAGGACTTCTGACATCCAGAACTGTGAGATAATAAATTTATGTCATTTTAAGCCACTAAGTTGCAGTAATTTGTTACAGCAGTAATAGGAAACCAATATAAATACCTTATGAAGACACAGTAGCCTCAGAGAAACTATCAGAATAGTCATGATAGTTAAGTTTTAGGGAAATAAAATTGCTGGAGGAGACAGACAAAAAGTTGAATTAAAATATAAAAAGAGCACATAAGAAGATTCAATCACACATAAACTTTCTGGAACTAAAAACACTTTAAACTAAAATATTAAGAGAAAATCGTCACTGTTAAGATCCAACTTGGTGGTATGGAAGACAAATAGAACAAAAGCTTAAAAGACAGAATGAATATACAAAGAAATGGAAACTACAAGAGGGAAAAAAAAACTCGAGAGATATAACTAAGGGAAATAACATAACTAAGAGGATTTCAGAAAGATAAAAAGATATAGGTTTGCTTTAAAATAGAATCAAATCTTCTGTGGTAGCATGTTCATGGGGAATGCACGCTCCCGGAAGCAGTGGGGAGGGAAATGGGAAGGGGAGAATAATTATAAAGGGGGGCACACTGAGCTGCCTAGAGCTTCATAAGCAGCACAGCTGAAAGCTTGGCCCTGTGTGATGTGTTCAGACAGGTGGGATAAACCACTGCATCTCAGAAAAGTCTTCCGGAAAGAGTAAAATTGACTGTCTAGCTCCCGCTGGTGTCCTGTCTGCCACCAGCCAAAGCTCGGTGACTCCAATGACACAGATGTTAGATGTTTAGTTACTGTCCCACAGGTACCTGAGGCTCTGCTGTTTTTTTTCCGGTCTCTTTTCTCCCTTTGTTGCCATCTGATCCTTGAATGCATATTTCATGGCTGATGCCCAGGGTGTCTGTTATCAAACCATCATTTGATTATATAACTGTCCTTACTTGTGCTTTGGCATTTTAAAAGAATGGAGCCTTAGAGAAATGAGTCACAGATAGTCAAAAGAGCCAATGTCTTAATAAATAAACCACTAGATTGAAAGTTGAAGCTGAGCATTAGGAGACCGGCAATAAAATATCCATCATTAAACAAAATTTTTTTTAATTAATTAATTAGTTAGTTTGTTTGTTTGGCTGTGTTGGGTCTTTGTTGCTGTGCGCAGGCTTTCTCTAGTTGCGGTGAGCGGGGGCTACTCTTCATTGCAGTGCGCAGACTTCTCATCGTCATCGTTTCTCTTGTTGCAGAACACGGGCTCTAGGCATGTGGGCTTCAGTAGTTGTGGCATGTGGGCTCAGTAGTTGTGGCTCGCGGGCTCTAGAGTGCAGGCTCAGGAGCTGTGGCGCACAGGCTTAGTTGCTCCGCGGCATGTGGGATCTTCCGGGACCAGGGCTTGAACCCGTGTGCCCTGCCTTGGCAGGAGGATTCTTAACCAGTGCGCCACCGGGGAAGCCCCATCATTAAAAATTAAATTGTTGGGCTTCCCTGGTGGCGCAGAGGTTGAGAGTCCACCTGCCGATGCACGGGACACAGGTTCATGCCCCGGTCTGGGAAGATCCCACATGCCGCGGAGCGGCTGGGCCCGTGAGCCATGGCCGCTAAGCCTGCGCTTCCGGAGCCTGTGCTCCACAACGGAAGAGGCCACAACAGTGAGAGGCCCGCGTACCGCAAAAAAAAAAAAAAAAAAAATTAAATTGTTACTGCTTTAACAGAAACTCATCAAAATATCTACAAGAGGAGTAGGAAGCAAACTTGAAAGTAACAGATTGATGTATCAAATAACAGTGCGGAAAAATCAATTTTTACTGCTGTTTTATTTTCTAGAACATTTTCAAAGAAAGAGAAACAAGTTCGATTAAACTGTCAAATAATTTAAAAAATCCCCAAGAAACTGTGCCTGTACTTTTTGCCAGTGCTCAGTGCTTGATTACATAAAGTTCAATAATAACATTAGGATCTCCTGGCTCTTGAGCCAGAGGACTCAGAGTCTATATATGTGTATATACATTGGTTCGAGGAGAACAGATCTGCTGCCATGAACCCCTTACTTCTTCTAATGCCCTCTCAGAAGACAGGTTTAGTGCTGGAAAACTCAGAATGAAAGTACCTGAATGAAACTCCAGAACAAGTCAAACTTTGGCAGCGAAGATGCAGGGCAGTTTTTCCAGCCAGAATGAGAGGATGGGTGGGAGAGGGCAGAAATGAAGAGATGCTGTGGAGTTTAATGAGAGGAAAGAGCTATTAAACGTATTTACTTCATTTTTTAAAATTGCTCTTTGGTCTCACAGCCAAAGCAGGGAAGGAATGAGGAAAGAGAAAAATCAGCACTGAAGAATATAGAATTTAGTCCAGTAGATTGTAACCAACATAGAAATTCACTGGAAAGGTTCTATGGGAGGAGGACATAAAGGGCCAGGTGAGAAGGGACAAATTGTGTTTGTTTTCCAGAAAACTGTCAACTCCAATTCTCATCAAGGATTCAGGGCCAGCATATAATTTCTGAACCTTAGAGTGTGCTGGGCACTGAGGGCTCCTGAGCAGAGAGCGTGAAGGGGCTGTGATGAGCTGGTCAGTTCTGCGGAAGGAGCAGTAAGTGGCAGCAACTGGACCAACCCAGGGAGTAGGAGGTGATTCCAGGTCATTTCAACCAGACCTCTAGGTGGAAAATCAAGAGAAATAAGATGATGTGTTGAGGATAGGGAATGTGTACAAAATAGTGTGTGTATGTGTAAGTGAGAGCTTGTGCGAATGTAGAAAACAGGATGGGGCATGGTTCACTGGAGATCATGGAAGTATAAATTATTCAATTATTCAGTTTTTTAAAATCTTAAATCAGTTTAAGATTTTAAAAAAGAGAGTGAAAGGACTTCTCTGGGGGCACAGTGGTTAAGAGTCCGCCTGCCAATGCAGGGGACACAGGTTCGAGCCCTGGTCCGGGAAGATTCCACATGCCGCGGAGCAACTATGCCTGTTTACCACAACTACTGAGCCCACGCACCACAACTACTGAAGCCCGTGTGCCTAGAACCCATGCTCCGCAACAAGAGAAGCCACTGCAATGAGAAGCCCACACACCGCAACGAAGAGTGGCCCCTGCTCGCCACAACTAGAGAAAGACCACATGCAGCAACGAAGACCTAATGCAGCCAAAAATAAATAAATAAATTTTAAAAATTAAAAAAAAAAAGAGAGAGTGAAGAAGGGGACAGCCAATGGGAAATAAGCTCCGAAACAAGGTAGAAAGCTGAGTCTATCCCCCTGGCTAAGATACGGGGATAATTCCCTTCAGGATGCCTCAACATTGGGGACCACATTTTCTTTCTTTTTTTTTTAAAGTGTTAGGTCATTTAGCTTATCTTTATATTTTTATACATCTTTATTGGAGTATAATTGCTTTACAATGGTGTGTTAGTTTCCCCTTTATAACAAAGTGAATCAGCTATACATATACATATATCCCCATATCCCCTCCCTCTTGTGTCTCCCTCCCACACCCCCATCCCACACCTCTAGGTGGTCGCAAAGCACTGAGCTGACGTCCCTGTGCTATGCAGCTGCTTCCCACTAGCTATCTATTTTACATTTGGTAGTATATATAAGTCCATGCCACTCTCTCACTTCGGGGGACCACATTTTCTAAGCTCCTATTGGAGACACATGCTCTGATAAGAATACTTGAAAATGAGTTCATCCCAGCAAATTCTACAGTTGCTGTATTAGCAGGGATTTTAACCTCTGCACTATTGATCCTTGGGGCAGAATAGCTCTTTGTTGTGAGAAGAGCTGTCCTGTGCAGTGTAGGATGTTTAGCAGCATCCCTGGCCCTTACCCACTAGATACCAGTAGCACCACTCTCCTAGGTATGGGGGTCAAAATTGCTCTGGTGGAGAATAACTGCTGTTCTGCAATAGACAGTAGCCCCATTTCAGTCCTAATCCTCCTTAAACTCTGCAGCATTTAACAGGATTGTCTGACCACACCCTCCTTTGGTAACCTCTCCTTTCTCTTGGCTTCAGTGAGGGTTTATTCCCTTGATTCTCCTCCTCTTCACAGCCAACTCTTTCTCAATCATCCGGAGGGTAGGTAGAGTCCTAGAATCTCCCCCGTTTTTTCTTGATGATTTAATCTGATATCCCCCCTGTTCCTTCAAAGTACCAAACTCCCAAGACCATGGGCGAAATTCAAAGGATATGGCTCCTGATAGAGCATGAGCTTTGTCTGGGTAACCGGAGCAGTGAAATCAGCTAAGTACTGGTGTTGCAAATCAACTTTTGTCCCTGAACTCGCCTCTGAACTTCATACCCACACTTCTGAATTCTTACTCAGAATTCCCCTCTGGATGTAGCTCTGGTGACTTAAGATGAAAATGTCCAGAGATGACTTCTCTCTCTGCTCTAGAATGTGTTCCCTATGTTTGCTGATGGGATCTTCAGCGTTAGTGGCCCAGAAACGTCTTTGTCTTCTCCCCCTAAAGGCACTGGGTCCTGGATCTTGATCTCTGCGTTGAGTCCATTTGTTTGTACTCCTGCAGTGTCTCTGTAGCCGTGCCTTCCTCTCCACACCATGCTGGGTGGATCCTCTTCATCCCTCAACGAGATGCCTTTCTCTCCACTGTTTTCTCTCTCTCCATTTTCTACCATCTATCGACATGTTTTCTCAGAGCTTACATTTTTAAAAGAGGAAAACATGCATGAAGTTGATGCTGAAACTAGCATTAATTCTAACAAGAATTAATATTCTTGGATATATGAACTGATTGAAGATATTCACACCCATCTTAGTAAGATAGCATTTTCAATACATTTTTCAAATGTTTTAATGAAAAATTTCAAGCATACAGAAAAGTTGAAGGAATTTTCCAGTAAACGTCATATATGCACTGCCTAGATTCTAGAATTATTTTTACTAAGCTTGCCATATCACATATCTATTTGTCCTCCATTCTATCCATCTATCAATCCAGATAAGTTCCAAAGTAACTTGCAGGCACCAGTATATATATATATATATATATATTTTTTTTTTTTGTGGTATGTGGGCCTCTCACTGTTGTAGCCTCTCTCGTTGCGGAGCACAGGCTCCGGATGAGCAGGCTCAGCGGCCATGGCTCACGGGCCCAGCCGCTCCACGGCATGTGGGATCTTCCCGGACTGGGGCACAAACCCGTGTCCCCTGCATTGGCAGGCGGACTCTCAACCACTGCGCTACCAGGGAAGCCCCAGGCACCAGTATATTTTACCCCCAATACTTCAGCATGTTAGAATTCATTATTTGTTGACAATTATTTTTTTTTGTAAGATCAACATGCAATGAAATGCTTAAACCTTAAGTGGACCATTCTGTGGGTTTCAACAATACATATACCTGTGTAACAAAACCCTCCTCAAGACAGTCTTGACATCACCCAGAAAGTTCCCTGATGCCATTTCCTAGTCAATCCCTGGAGGCAACCACTCCACCCCAGAGGCAACCACTCCGGAGGCAACCACTATTCTGATGTTCTTCCACCATAGGTTAGTTTTGCCTGTTTTAGAACTTCATATGAATGGAAATCATACAATATGTGCTCTTTTGTGTCTGGATTCTTTTAGATAAAAATAATATTTTCAAGATTCATTTGTGTTGTTTCATGTATAAGTAGTTTGTTCCTTTCTATCGCTAAGTAGGATTCCACTGTGTGAATATACCACAGTTCATTTATCCATTCTCCTATCGATGGAGACCTATGTGTTTCCAGTTTTTGGCAACATTTTCAATAAAACTGTACTTTTCTTTATCATTTATTAAAGTTTGTAATATATTTTTGTTGTTTTACTCAACTGTGGACTAAGAGTAATCATAATATCAACTCAATACAAAATAAATTTTTATCACCTTCAATTTCATAGTCACAGAAAGTTATATTAAATATACATATTTTTTTTGCAACGTATTATGAAAGGGTGAGCAATAAAAACTTTAAAGCATAAAAATGTAGAGAATTCCCTGGTGGTCCAGTGGTTAGGACTCCATGCTTCCACTGCCAGGGGCCTGGGTTCGATCCCTGGTCGGGGAACTAAGATCCTGCAAGCCGGGTGGTGCGGCCAAAGGAAGAAAGTTATATTAGGATAAACTTCTAAGGAGGAAGTGGAAAACAAATACGAGTTTGAAGGAAAATGAGAAACGATGTGAACTATCCAACCGTTAAAGATGATCTGTGTTTCTTAAATGGATGATGTAAATAATAAATTGCCTGGCATTTAGATTCCACTGGATACATTTGAAAGAGCAATATTTATAATATTCCCGAAATGTCAAATGTATGATGAAAACTATTAGATGTCAAAGTAAAATTATGCAAAGGGGTTCATAGTTTTCCCAAAGTATTTTCCAGAGCTCATTCAAAATACCAACAAGACAAACAGAAGTCCTCCTTGATGCTTATTACCCTAAATTGGAGCCTGGGTTCTAATTGATCACTCTCTAGCTGTAATTGTCATCTTTGAATCCCAACAGGCCTTCAGAATACTACCAATTAGGCAATTTTCATGGATCCGTTTTGGCCTTATTTTATATCTCAGAAAACTGAAACTGAGGTAAGCCTTTGGGCCAAATGCAACCCAGATGGTCAACCAATGTGGTTTCATTCATATGCCCCTCTTTTTTGGTCTGTGGCCAAGCTCTGACCCCAAAGCAGAAGTGAATTCACAGCTTTTCACTGGGAAGATTTGGGGTCTTCCACCATCTTCTTTATTTTTTTCCACTCATGTGGCTGGAATACTCCAAAGGAAATCATAGGTGTCTCTGCATTGGTTATTTCATTTTTCCTCAAGAAGGCCTCTTTTGGCTGAGTTTGAATAGCCACAGATCCTGTTACAGAAAACAGTGATTACAGAATTTAATGGGTTCCTCGTGTATTATATTTAGCTGTGTCTATAGATATAATATGAAAAGAGCTCACTAATTTGTGGAAAATATAGTAAAAGTGGTGGGAATGGCATAAATAAAACCACTGACTGATAACATTTTAATATGAGTAACCTGGAGCCTTTACAGAAATCTAAGGGTCATGGGTAGACTCAACCATTCTCTTTTTCCCAGAAAATGTTCACTTTTTTTTTTGGCTGTGCCATGTGGCATGCAGGATCTTAGTTCCCTGACCAGTGATCAAACCTGTGCCCCCTACAGTGGTTAAGAATCCGCCTGCCAATGCAGGGGACACAGGTTCGATCCCCAGTCTGGGAAGATCCCACATGCTGCAGAGCAACTAAGCCCGCGAGCCACAACTACTAAGCCTGCGCTCTAGAGCCCGTGAGCCACAACTACTGAGCCCGCGTGCCTAAAGCCTGTGCTCCACGACAAGAGAAGCCATCGCAATGAGAAGCCTGCACACCGCAAGGAAGAGTAGCCCCCACTTGACACAACCAGAGAAAAGCCTGCGTGCAGCGACAAAGACCAAACGCAGCCAAAAATAAAATTAATTAATTAATTAATTGAAACAAAAAAAACGGGCTTCCCTGGTGGCGCAGTGGTTGAGAGTCCGCCTGCCAATGCAGGGGACATGGGTTCGTGCCCTGGTCCGGGAAGATCCCATATGCCGCGGAGCAGCTGGGCCCGTGAGCCATGGCCGCTGAGCCTGTGTGTCCGGAGCCTGTGCTCCGCAACGGGAGAGGCCACAACAGTGAGAGGCCACCGTACTGCAAAACAAAAAAACAAAACAAAACCTGTGCCCCCTGCATTGCTAGTGTAGAGTCTTAGCCACTGGACCGCGAAGGAAATGTTCACTTTTAATGTGTCAGGACTGCAGAGTGCTAAGGACAGAATGTACCCCCTCCCCCAATTTACATGTTGAAATTGAAATCTCCATTGTGATAGTATTAGGAGGTAGGACCTTTGGGAGGTGTTTAGGTCATGAGGGTGGAGCCCTCATGAATGGGATTAGTACCCTTATAAAAGAGGCCCCAGAGAGCAACCTCAGCCTTTCTGCCATGTGAGGACACAGTGAGAAGATAGCCACCTATAAGCCATGAAGTGAGTTCTTACGAGACTCTGGATCTACTGATGTTTTGATCATGGACTCCCCAGCCTCCACAACTGTGAAAAATAATTTGTTGTGGAGTCTTTCAAGATGGCAGAGTAGAAGGACCTTGAGCTTACCTCCTCTCATGAGCACACCAAAATCACAACTAACTGCTGAACAACCATCCGTTAAAAAAGACTGGAACCTACCAAAAAAGATCTTCTACATCTAGAGGAATAAAGAAGAAACCACGGGCTTCCCTGGTGGTGCAGTGAGTAAGAGTCTGCCTGCCAATGTAGGGGACACTGGTTCGTTCCCCGGTCTGGGAAGATCCCACATGCCGCGGAGCAGCTAGGCCCATGAGCCATGACCGCTAAGCCTGCGTGTCCGGAGTCTGTGCTCCGCAACGGGAGAGGCCACAACAGTGAGAGGTCCGCGTACCGCAAAAAAAAGAAGAAACCACAACAAGATGGTAGGAGGGGCACACTCAAGATATAATCATATCGCCTACCACCACCCAACACTTGGCATTACGGGGCACAGAGCATCCATGGCTGGAGGGAACTCCTGAAGGGACTGAAGCAGCAACCATGGCTGGAACTTTGTTTAACTTTCCTCTCTCATTGTGTCTGCTGTCATAATCATTTCTACAGACCCCAACGGAGATGTCATAAACAAAAACAATCAGGACTTTAGAAAAGTATCAATGCCTGCAGCAGCCGTGCGGCTGACAGGGTCTTCATGCTCCAGCTGGGTGTCAGGACTGAGCCTCTGAGGTGGAAGAGGCTAGTTCAGGACATTGGACCATCCCAGACCTCCAGCCCCCACGTAATATCAATCGGCGAGAGCTCTCTCAGAGATCTCCAACTCAACACTAAGAACCAGCTCCACTCAATGACCAGCAAGCTCCAGTGCCGGACACCCCATGCCAAACAACTAGCAAGACAGGAACACAACCCCACCCATTAGCAGAGAGGCTGCCTAAAATCATAATAAGTTCACAGAAACCCCAAAACACACCACCAGACGTGGTCCTGCCCATCAGAAAGACAAGATCCAGCCTCATTCACCAGAACATAGGCACCAGTCCCCTCCACCAGGAAGCCTACCCAACCCGCTGAACCAACCTCACCCACTGGGGGCAGACACCAAAAACAATGGGAACTACGAACCTGAAGCCTGCAAAAAGAGGACCCAAAAAACAGTAAGTTAAGCAAAATGAGAAGACAGAGAAATATGCAGCAGATGAAGGAGCAAAGTAAAAACCCACCAGACCAAACAAATGAAGAGGAAATAGGCAGTCTACCTGAAAAAGAATTCAGAGTAATCATAGTAAAGATGATCCAAAATCTTGGAAATAGAATGGAGAAAATACAAGAAATGTTTAACAAGGACCTAGAAGAACTAAAGAGCAAACAAACAATGATGAACAACACAATAAATGAAGTTTAAAATTCTCTAGCAGGAATCAATAGTAGAATAACTGAGACAGAAGAACAGTTAAGTGACCTGGAAGATAAAATAGTGGAAATAACTACCACGGAGCAGAATAAGGAAAAAAGAAGGAAAAGAATTGAGGACAGTCTCAGAGACTTCTGGGACAACATTAAACACACCAACATTCGAATTACAGGGATCCCAGAAGAAGAAGGGAAAAAGAAAGGGACTGAGAAAATATTTGAAGAGATTATAGTTGAAAACTTCCCTAATATGGGAAAGGAAATAGTCAGTCAAGTCCAGGAAGCACAGAGATTCCCATACAGGATGAATCCAAGGAGAAACACACCAAGACACATATTCATCAAACTTTCAAAAATTAAATACAAAGAAAAAATATTAAAAGCAGCAAGGGAAAAGCAACAAGTAACATACAAGGGAATCCCCATAAGGTTAACAGCTGATCTTTCAGCAGAAACTCTGCAAGCCAGAAGGGAGTGGCAGGACATATTTAAAGTGATGAAAGGGAAAAACCTACAATGAAGATTACTCCACCCAGCAAGGATCTCATTCAGATTCGACAGAGAAATTAAAACCTTTATAGACAAGCAAAAGCTAAGAGAATGCAGCACCTCCAAACCAGCTTTGCAACAATGCTAAAAGAACTTTTCTAGGCAGGAAACACAAAAGAAGGAAAAGACCTACAATAACACACCCAAAACAATTAAGAAAATGGTAATAGGAACATACATATCGATAATTACCTTAAATGTAAATGAATTAAATGCTCCAACCAAAAGACACAGGCTCACTGAATGGATACAAAAACAAGACCTGTATATATGCTGTCTACAAGAGACCCACTTCAGACATAGGGACACATACAGACTGAAAGGAGGGGATGGAAAAAGATGTTCCATACAAATGGAAATCAAAAGAAAGCAGGAGTAGCAGTTCTCATGTCAGACAAAATAGACTTTAAAATAAAGACCATTACAAGAGACAAAGAAGGACACTACATAATGATCAAGTGATCAATCCAAGAAGAAGATATAACAATTGTAAATATTTATGTACCCAACATAGGAGCACCTCAATACATAAGGCAAATGCTAACAGCCATAAAAGAGGAAACTGACAGTACACAGTAATAGTAGGGGACTTTAACACCCCATTTTCACTAATGGACAGATCATCCAAACAGAAAATAAATAAGGAAACACAAGCTTTAAATGATACATTATATCAGATGGACTTAATAGATATTTATAGTACATTCCATCCAAAAACAACAGAATACACTTTCTTCTCAAGTGATCATGGAACATTCTCCAGGATAGATCATATCTTGGGTCACAAATCAAGCCTTGGTAAATTTAAGAAAACTGAAATCGCATCAAGTATCTTTTCCGACCACAGCACTGTGAGACTAGATATAAATTATAAGGAAATAACTGTAAAAAATAAAAACACATGGAGGCTAAACTATACACTACTAAATAACCAAGAGCTCACTGAAGAAATCAAGGAGGAAATCAAAAAATACCTAGAAACAAATGACAATGAAAACACAACGACCCAAAACCTATGGGATGCAGCAAAAGCATTTCTAAGAGGGAAGTTTATAGCAATACAATCCTACCACAAGAAACAAGAAACATCTCAAATAAACAACCTAAACTTACACCTAAAGCAATTAGAGAAAGGACAAAAAAAAAAACACCAAAGTTAGCAGAAGGAAAGAAGTCATAAAGATCAGAACAGAAATAAATGAAATAGAAACAAAGAAAACAATAGCAAAGATCAATAAAACTAAAAGCTGGTTCTTTGAGAAGATAAACAAAATTGATAAACTATTAGCCAGATTCATCAAGAAAAAAAGGGAAAAGACTCATATCAACAGAATTAGAAATGAAAAAGGAGAAGTAACAACTGACACTTCAGAAATACAAAGGATCATGAGCGATTACTACAAGCAACTATATGCCAATAAAATGGACAACCAGGAAAAAGTGGACAAATTCTTAGAAAAGCACAACCTTCTGAGACTGAACCAGGAAGAAATAGAAAATATAAACAGACCAATCATAAGCACTGAAATTGAAACTGTGATTAAAAATCTTCCAACAAACAAAAGCCCAGGACCAAATGGTTTCACAGGCAAATTCTATCAAACATTTAGAGAAGAGCTAACACCTATCCTTCTCAAACTCTTCCAAAATATAGCAGAGGGAGGAACACTCCCAAACTCATTCTATGAGGCCACCATCACCCTGATACCAAAAGCAGACAAAGATGTCACAAAAAAAGAAAACTACAGGCCAATATCACAGATGAACCTCGATGTAAAAATCCTCAACAAAATACTAGCAAACAGAATCCAACAGCACATTAAAAGGATCATACACCATGATCAAGTGGGGTTATCCCAGGAATGCAAGGATTCTTCAATATATGCAAATCAATCAATGTGATAAACCATATTAACAAATTGAAGGATAAAAACCGTATGATCATCTCAATAGATGCAGAAAAATCTTCGACAAAATTCAACACCCATTTATGATAAAAACTCTCCAGAAAGTAGGCATAGAGGGAAGCTACCTCAACATAATAAAGGCCATATATGACAAAACCACAGCCAATGTCGTTCTCAATGGTGAAAAACTGAAACCATTTCCACTAAGATCAGGAGCAAGACAGGGTTGTCCACTCTCACCACTATTATTCAACATAGTTTTGGAAGTTTTAGCCACAGCAATCAGAGAAGAAAAAGAAATAAAAGGAATCCAAATCTGAGAAGGAGAAGTAAAACTGTCACTGTTTGCAGTGACATGATACTATACATAGAGAATCCTAAAAATGATGGTTTATGATGATGCTAATAAAAAGTGGGTGCCAGCTGGTGGTTCAACTGGGTTCAGGAGAGTTCATATATATCATCATACAGGCAGCAACACGTTCAGAGTGGTGGGCAGGAAGATTCAGGACCATCAGGTCGTGATAAACGGTGCCGTTCCTAAAGGGTTGAAGTACAATCAAGCTACACAGACCTTCCACCAATGGTGGGACGCTAGACAGGTGTATGGTCTCAACTTTGGCAGCAAAGAAAACGCCAATGTTCGCAAGTGCCATGATGCATGCCTTAGAAGTGTTGAGTTCACAGGAAACAGGGCCAACATTGCCTAGACAAAATTCACAGCTACCTGCCCATGTTCAGAATGGCCCATCACAGGAAGAATTGGAAATTCAAAGAAGGCAACTTCGAGAACAGCAACAACAAAAGGAGCTGGAGTGGGAAAGGCTGGAGAGAGAAAGGATGGAAAGGGAGAGATTGGTGAGGGAGAGGTTAGAAAGGGAAAGGCTGGAGAGGGGGCGACTAGAACAGGAGCAGCTGGAGAGAGAGAGGGAGGGGCTGGAGAGACAGGCCCGGGAAAGGCCAGAACGAGAGCCACAAGAGCAGCTAGAAAGGGAGCAGCTGGAAAGAATATCAAATGCTGCTGCCCCTGCCTCTGAGGAGACTTCTCCAAACTCTTTGCGCGGAGACTCCTCTGCTTCTGAGCCAGGCTTGCAGGCCGCCTCTCAGCCGGCAGAGACTCCAGCCCGACAGGGCATTGTCTTGGGACCACCTGCACCCCCACCCCCTCCTCCACTCCCACCAGGTCCTGCCCAGGCATCAGCTGCGCTCCCTCCTCCCCCAGGCCCCCCTCCCCCTCTCCACTTCCGTCCTGGTCCTTGGGCCTCCGCCTCCTCCACCACCACTTCCTAATCAAGTATCCCCTCCTCCTCCACCACCTGCCCCTCCCCTCCCTGCATCTGGATTTTTCTCGGGATCCACATCTGAAGACAACTGCCCTTTAACTGGACTTGCAGCTGCAATTGCTGGAGCAAAACTTCGTAAAGTGTCATGAATGGAAGATGCCTCTTTCCCAATTCATTGGTGTGAATTCGGCCTTATCTAAAACAGATAAGGAAAGGGACCCCTTCCTTTAAGGGGTAGTGGTTTAATGCAAGAAATGAGTGCCCTGCTGGCCAGGAGGAGAAGAACTGCTGAAAAAGGATCAACAATAGAAACAGAACAAAAAGAGGACAAAAATGAAGATTCAGAGCCTGTAACTTCTAAGGCCTCTTCAACAAGTACCTGAACAATCTGAACAACCTGAACAAGTACCTGAACACCTGAACTAACAAGAAAACCTTGGGAAAGAACAAATACAATGAATGGCAGCAAGTCACCTGTTATTTCCAGACCAAAATCTGCACCTTCTTCGCAGCCCAGGGGAACGGAGTCCAGGCGGAAGCAGGACATTCTAGATGAAATGAGAAAAGAATTAACTAAGCTAAAAGATGAGCTCGTTGATGCAATCAGGCAGGAACTGAGCAAATCAAATACTGCATAGAGAAACAAACTAAGGAGAGATAGGACTTTAATCTGGAGAAGGAAAAAAAAACCCTACAAAGAACAACTGTTAACAACAACCTACATTTTGTGAGCTGTAAGAAGAAAATGGAGACAACAGTCGGAAGGAGGGAAAAACCAACGTACTTTGAAAGCCTTCAGACATGACTACTCTGGCGATAAGCTATTTCCCTCCCAGTTTGCTGCTTTTTTCTGACCTTTACAACAGGATGGGAGTCATACAGGAGTTCCTGTATCAGTTATGCAGAAAATACTAAACCTGTCAGACAAGATCGCCATGCTTTGAAATATTTTCATGTCAAGAGGAAAAATCCCACATTTTCCACAATCCACACTACGATAAAGAGGAGAAAGACTTGAGAAGTTTTTTTCACAGAAAGCTGATGAAGAATTTTGCAAGTTAACGCTATTGTATTGTAAATGTTTCTCTCAGGTTTGTCTTCCTATCATATTCAATATTCCATGAATAAATGAGGTCAGCCCTACACAGGTTAAGATCATAAGATGTGGAACAAATGGAATGGTATGTGCTTTCACAGGGTGATATTTATAAGAAAGTGTCCTAAAAATGATTTATCCAGAGTGAGGAATTTTAGAACGATAGGAAATCTCTCAAGTTAGACTTCATGCAATTTTGTAGATTCAAACATAAAATTCGTCCAGAATCTAAAGATGTAGATGCCTTCCTAAGTTGTTAGAAATGCTTTACCAAATCTGTGCCTCCTACATAACACAAACCAGTGGTCAAATGTAAAACAATATATTGTAGATTTACTGTAGGTTTTCAACCTTTTTTAGATTTATGTGTGTGGACATTTTTATAATGTAATTACAACTACCACAAAATTAGCTTTTTTATTTGTTTTATTTTATTTTATTTTTGGCTGTGCCGCACAGCTTGCGGGTTCTTAGTTCCCCAACCAGGGATTGAACCCGCGCCCTTGGCAGTGAAAGTGCAGAGTCCTAACCCCTGGACCACCAGGGAAGTCCCCAAATTAGCTTTTTTAATTGCAGACAGTAATGCATGTCAAACTAATATGTAGTGGCCTTTTCAAGGCCTAGTCCCAGGGAAAAGATTTTGCAGAGTATAGGGGAGTGGGAGGAAGGGAAGGAATAATGTTTTACTTAAAGTTAATTTCTGCACTATCTTTTTTTCTCAATTATTTGCATGAATAATAATGAGGAATATTTTGTGGCTTTAATTGGTAAATACGTTAACAGAACCAAGTACTTCATCTTTTACATCATGTCTTCAGCTATTTATATTTTAACTTTGGTAAGTTCAATGGTCTGAAACATGATTCTGAGCTTCACGTGAATTATATCTTACTGTGGAACTCAAAACAGCCACATAGCACAGGGACGTCAGCTCCCTGTGCTTTGTGACCACCTAGCAGGGTGGGATAGGGAGGGTGGGAGGGAGACGCAAGAGGGAAGAGATATGGGGATATATGTACATGCACTTTGTTCTACGGCAGAAACTAACACACCATTGTGAAGCAATTAGACTCCAATAAATATCTATTAAAAAATGCTAGATCTTAAAAAGAAACTGGTTTATGCACTAAAGTTTTGTGCCTTGATCTAATATTAACATGATGTCTGTGTAAAATGACAAAAAGAACCAATACTGAATCACATTACATTTCCTGTCATCCTGCATTATCCCAGATTGCTAAATGTGTTCTTTCTAAGAAGTTTGATTGAACTACTGTATACATTTACTGTCCTATGTGACAGTTTTGTCATTGTTAAGAGATTTCAGTAATTAAAATGGGAAACAGAAGCTTAGGTTATTTTCCTTATCAAAACTATGTTCCTTGAAGCGACATTATTATGATGGCTTTCATGCTCTTGTACATTGGATGTCTTAAGCTGAGTGCAGTTTAGGGGATCCTGTCTAATTACAGGAAGGTACCTCTTTCCTTCAACACTGTGATCTGACCTGTGACAAATCTGTACTATATATTATGTAACTGGCTAACAAATCAACTGCAAACCAACTGAATGTTCAAATCTTAGTGCTGGTGCTGAAATCTCTTCAAATAGTCATCATGATCTCAAAGTCTGTTTCCAAATTTGCAAACATCAAGTGTCAATCAAATAAGAAGATGAAACACTAATGAATGTTGAATTCTCATGCTTTAGGTGTACTTCCGTTTTAGATTTTTTGGTTCCCTGCTATTTTTACAGTACTGTTTCATTTAAACTTCCTACATGCTAACTTCGTTTGTGCGATTGAAATAAAATTGCAGTATACACATGTTTAAAAAGAATAATTTGTTGTTTAAGTCACCCAGTCTATGGTATTTTTGTTATAGCAGCCCAAATAGCACCCCAAAACTCTGAGACACAGAGTTTAGCGCATAATTATTCCTGATTATTTAATCTGTATCTGTTCTCACCTCAAATTTAAACTTCTTAAAGGCAGGTATTATCTAAAATTTCTGTCCCTCACAGTTCCGATCACTGGATTAGGTACCTAGCAGGTGCTTAATCTGGGGAATGATAGTCAAAATCTTAATAACTGACTAATTAGAAAGAACACTGGGGACTTCACAGTGGTTAAGAATCTGCTTGCCAGGCTTCCCTGGTGGCGCAGCGGTTAAGAATCCACCTGCTAGTGCAGGGGACACGGTTCGAGCCCTGGTCCGGGAGGATCCCACGTGCCTCGGAGCAACTGAGCCCATGTGCCGCAACTTCTGAGCCTGCGCTCTGGAGCCCGTGAGCCTCAACTACTGAAGCCTGCATGCCTAGAGTCCGTGCTCCACAGAGAAGCCACCGTGATGAGAGGCCCGCGCACTGCAGTGAAGAGTGGTCCCCACTCGCCACAACTAGAGAAAGCCCGCGTGCAGCAACAAAGACCCAACTCAGCCACACACACACACAAAAAAAAATCCACTAAAAAAAAAAAAAAGAATCTTCTTGCCAGTGTAGGGGACATGGGTTCGAGCCCTGGTCCGGGAAGATCCCACATGCCGCGGAGCAACTAAGCCCGCGAGCCACAACTACTGAGCCCGCATGCCTAGAGCCCATGTTCTGAAACAAGAGAAGCCACCGCAGTGAGAAGCCTGCACACCACAACGAAGAGTAGCCCCCGCTCGCCACCACAAGAGAAAGCCCGTGCGCGCAATGAAGACCTAATGCAGCCAAAAATAAACAAACAAATAAATAAATAAAAAGATTTTTTTAAAAAAAGAAGAAAAGAAAGAACACCGGCCATAGTGTTTGGTGAGCACCCTCTGTGCCCAGCATTTTAGTTGCTGGATTGTAGGGAAGTCCAGGGGTTCCAGGGATGGGACCAAAGTAGCAGCGGGGAAGCGGGGGCCCAAGGCTGTGGCTGTTTACCACCCAAACCAGAAGTATTTATATGTTTATAGCAGGACTGGAGTTAGCAGCCAGCTTCTGGACTCCAGATATCACAGACCAGATAGTTTGATGTGTTGGATGATGCTGGTGGCCCACCTTGATCCCCTCTCATCCATTTTTACCATTTTTGTCTTTCCCTTTTGGGGGTGCTTTTGATTTCAACAAGCAAAGTGTGCTGCACCTTTACGGAGAACTACCTTCTAGTTACTGGACCCCACTTGCCTGCAGGTGGAGGCCCTTGGCGTGGTCTACAGCCTGTAACGGATGGGGCGCTGGGGCAGGAACCCTAGCTCCCTTGCCTCGGGTGAGCCCACCCCAGGGCATCGTTTACACTTGAGCCGCCCTCAGGGTTGGGACATCACCACCTGTGGAACCTGGCTGAGCAGCCTTACTCTCCTTTTCGCGCTCTGCTCCCCACACCGCTCTCTCTCTCATCGTTTCACCTGTGAGCCCTCGCTTACGAAGCCACTCCCACACCAACCTGACTGTGGGGATTCTGACGGTATTCATTTCCTAGGTCTACTGTAGCAAGTACCCCTGCAGCGAGTACCGAGTGGCTTAAACCAACAGAAATATCTTCTCTCATGGTTCTGGAGGCCACACGTCTGAAATCAAGGTGTCGGGCAGGGTACGCTCCCTCTGAAGGCTCTGGAGAAGAGTCTGTTCCATGCCTTTCTCTTGGCTTCGGCTGTTGCTGGCAATCCTTGGCATCTCCTGATTTGTAAACACATCTCTCGTCTCTATCTCTGACTTCACACAGGGTTCTCCCTGTGTCTGTGTATCTTTTCTTCTCCTTCTAAGGACACCAGTCATATTGGATGAGGGACCATAACCTCATGAGTATGGCCTCATTTTAACTTGATTGTATCTGCAAAGGACCTGTTTCCCAATTCGGTCATGTTCACAGGTTGGGAGGGAGGTGTTTGCTGTGGCTGTGAGGGATGGATCTGTTCTAGGCTTCTCTCCTTGGCTTGTAGATGGCGGTCTTCTCCCTGTGTCTTTTCATAGTGTCATCCTTTTGTGCATGTGTGTTTCTGTATCTTAATTTCCCCTTTTTATAAGGACACCAGTCATATTGGATTAGGGCTCATCCTATGACCTCACTTTAATCTGATTACCTCGGTAAAAAGCCTTTCTCCAAATACCATCATATTCTGAGATTAATAGGGGTTACGAGTTCAACATACGAATTTTGAGGGGATATAGTTTAACTCATAAGGGGGGCTTACAACTTCATATCTTTTAGGGGCCCAATTCAACCCTTGACACTGACCTAAAACATCTTATTTATTACTTTAAGGTTTTGTGAAGGTCAAGTATCTAAACACACAAAAAATGGTATGTACAGTATATAGAACCCAGTGGCTCTATTTTCCAGTCATCGTTTTTTATTTATTTATTTGTTTGTTTATTTATTTATTTAGGCTGCGTTCGGTCTTCATTGCTGCTTGTGAGATTTCTCTAGTTGCGTTGAGCGGGCGCTACTCTTTGTTGCGGTGCACGGGCTTCTCACTGCGGTGGCTTCTCTTGTTGTGGAGCACGGGCTCTAGGCACACAGTTTTCAGTCGTTGTGATACGTGGGCTCAGTAGTTGTGGCTCACAGGCTCTTGGGCACAGGCTCAGTAGTTGCAGTGCACAGGCTTAGTTGCTCTGTGGCATGTGGGATCTTCCCAGACCAGGGCTCAAACCTGTGTCCCCTGCATTGGCAGGCGGATTTTTTAACCACTGTGCCACCAGGAAAGCCCCAGTCATTGTTCAAATGTATTAAAACACTATATTTTTATCTTTCTGAGTTGTCATAAAATCAGAAACAATATTATAACTTCATTTATAGGACTTAAGTATCTACAACATTTGTGTTTTTACTTCCTGTAGTTAAGGTTAGATTCTTTTTCTGATAAGTATCAGTTTTGAATTGGAAATTATGTACCCTTAAGTGTTATTTGTATGAAACAAATGAGTCATTAATAACACAATAAATAAACTGTACAGTGGTTAAGAATGTGGACTCTCCTGTCAGACGGCTGAGGTTTGCATCAGCTCTATAACTTACTAGCTGTGTGACCTTAGGCCAGATAATTAATCTCTCTGAGCTTTCATCCCCTCAGCTGTAACTGGCGATGAGAACAGTATTGTTATTTTGAAGCACATTGCTCATAGTTAACACTCTCTAAATATTAGCTATTATTTTGCCTGAGGTATTCATTTTTACATAATAAGTCTGAAAATGTAAAGACATAATAGAAGTGAAATTTATAATTACCTCTTTAGGTAAAACCTCACACTTCCAGGAAAGTATTACTAATATATTCCTTTAAAATAACAGAATATAACTAGTCTTTTCTCTTTGTCTTTCTGAATTTAACTATTTATTACCAAGATAAAATTATTCTGTTTTCTTGAGAAAAAAATTTTAATTGTATATAATTTTTTTTTTAAAAAGGCAATTCTCTAATATGGTACAAACTTAAATATCACAAAAAGAAATATAGTGAAAAGTAAGTCTCCTCCCCTTTCCCCCAAATTATCAGGTGACCTTTCCAGGGGCAACCATTGTTACAAGTTTCCTTCCAGAAATAGTCTATGAATATGCAAGGAGTACATTTTCTTACCCATATTTTTAAACGTTATAGCATATTATGTATGCTCTTCTGCATCTTGCTTTTTACAACTTAATAAGATACCTGGGAAATTTTCTCTTGTCGATACCAAGTAGTTTTGTTTCATTCTTTTTCAGTGTTGCATAGTATTCCACTCTACGGATATACCAAACTTACTTAACCAGCTCCCAGTATATTTGGCTGGCTTCTTTTTGTTACTGCATGCGTATGTGCATCTTTAAGCTCATGTGCAAACATATCTGTAAAATAAACTCCTAGAGAAGAATTGCCAAGTCAAAAATATCTGCATATGAAAATGTGGTGGCACTTTGTAAATTGCTCTCCAAAGAGGATGGACCAATTTGCCTTCCCACCAGTATTAGTCCTCCCATCACCATCAGGACATTACTAAATTTTCTGAATTTTTCCAACCTTACAAGTGTCAACAGCATCTCATGCCACTTTGAATTTCTATTTCTCTCATTAGAGTGCAATTAAGCATCATATCATTTGCTTATGAATGATTTATATTTCCTATTTTTTACAAACTATTTGGATAATTTGCCAATTTTCTATTTAAATATTTATTTTTTCATAATAATCTCTATTAGCTTTTTATATATGAAGGAATCTAAATTTGGTTGTATGTGTAGTATTTTTCCTGTTTATTCATTCGCCACTGATTTTGTTACGGTATTTTTTTTTCCAGGAATTAAAAAAATTGTTTTTGTTAAATCTATCAATAAGGTAGGAGACTATTGCAATTCTGCAGGTAGAAGCGTCAGGTGGCTTGGGATAGAGTAATGCTAGTGGATGTGGTGATAATTGATAATTGTATTTGAGGATACAGGTATTGGGAAACTAGAGCTTGGCTGACGCATTAAATATGGTGGCAGGGGGTGGGGTGGGGAAGGTGAGGGAAAGAGAGGTTGACGCAGAGGCTTTTGGCCTGAGTAACCAGGTGGACAGTGATATCTCTGACTGAGATGGACAAGATTTTAGGGGAAGCAAGTCTCTAACCTGTTTTGGAAACATGCTTCCACATGCCTGGTTTCATAATGTGATACACATTCAGGTCCTATTCATTCATTGTCTACTGAGGCTCTTCCCATCAATGCTGAGTCAAACTATATATTCAGCATGTCTGAAACAGTCATTACTACATTGCATACACTCATAGGTGGTGACTTAGAGTTCAAGAGAGCTAACATCATACCCCCAATGTCATCGCCTCACCCTGCATCTGTGGTCTCTTATGGGGACATCAGCACATGCTCTGCAGTCACCAAGGAAACACTGACCTGGCTCTGTGTCTGGGATTGATTTAAAAGAGTTTGACTAGTTTTCCCTGAATTCTCAGGTATTTAACTGGCAGGTTGAGTCAGTTTAACAACTTGGCCCGGTAACCCAAAACCAAAAAAAATCAGACTGGTTTGTACATGTCCGGAGAGAGGGCCATGGTCTGTGAGCTCAGCTGGTGGGGGCAGGGGAAAAGGTTGATTTTTTTCAGAGACTTTATAAACATAAAATTCCACATGGATGATTAATAATTCTGTGCAACATAATGGGTGTTGGCACACAATGGGGAGAAAATCTTACTGAAAGAAAATAAACAGTGTTGTGGAATGATTCCAGTAGGAATTTAAGACAATCTCAAGGAAATCTCTGAGAGTCTGTTTGAATCTGTCTTTTCATGTATCCCTTTGACAGTAAAATCAGTGCCCAGCATCATGGAACACGGTGAAGAACAGCTGCCAGCTAGCACCCCGACTACTGGTACAGCACATCCAGTCACCACGTCCTCAATACCTTCCTAAACAGCTTTCAAATCTATCTTCTTCCTTCTGCAACTTAATGAGTAAAGCTGAGCCAATCACCACCCAAAACAAGATATCAAACATTCCTAGCCCCTCTGCAGTGTTCTTTAAATTAAGGAAAATAATACCTTCATTGTACAGAGAGTAGACAATTTAGTTACGACGCTTACCTTGCTATTTTGTTGATTCTGAGCACTGAATGTTTTCAGCTCTGATCACCCAGTTGGCTTTCCTAATAATGTCTTAGAGGTTCATCCAGAGGCCAGGAGAACAGAACATATACATGTACTACAAGGGGGCCTCAATACCTTAGCAGGTGGGTTACAAACTAGAGTAACTCTAGATGGAAATGTACATGTTACCTTCCTTGGCCAATTGTATTTTCCTGAGATGGTGGCAACACTAGATTCCCATCCCCTGTGCTCCTCTGCAGTGTGATCTTGTCACTCTCCCATAGAGTTGGGGGTCTCACTGTCCTCTCCTTGAATCTGGACGAGTCTTAGTGACTTTCTTTTCTAACAGAGTGTGGTGGAAAGGGATGTTCTAGACTTCAATGGACAAGTCATAATAAGCCTTGCAGGTTCTGCCTGGGAATCTTGGAGCTGTTGCTCTTCGGATACTCCCTCTATGAACCCAGCTGTCAGGCTGTGAAAAGCACATGGTGAGGCCAGGCTTGGGTGCTGTGGTTGACAGCCCCAGCTGAGCTCTCAGCCAATAGCCAACTTTATCCACATGTCACAAGAGTGAGCCACCTTGGATGTTCAGCCCAACTGAGGCTTCAGATGACCGAGACTCCAGCTGACATCTGATTGCCACTTCAAGTGAGACCCCAAGTGAGAACTTCCCAGTTGAGCTCAGTCAGCTCACAGAACTGTGAATGGCTTGTTATGTAGGAAGAGTTACTGAAACATCTGCCACTCTAGGAGAAATAAGGGTCAGGGAAAGTAAAATCAAGGAACCCATACTGAGCATGAGACTCCATGGAAGATACAAGAATATGTATGCAGTTGAGATGGGGAGAAGGGACACTTACATTAAAAGAGTAAGAGATGGTTCAAGGTAGCACATGACTCCTAAATATAGGCATGTAGGGAACAAAAAGATCAGTGAAGGCTGGGAGTCTTCATGGAGGAGGAGGGACTTGAAGTGAGAATTAACAGATAGGGGAGTGCATGCAAACAGAGAATAAGAGGGAGGTCTGGGTACAGCACAGATAGAGGTATGGTTCTAGAAATGTGCCTAATGCTTAAAGACTGAATAGATCAACATGACCGGAACACAGCATTTATATACTTATGTAACAGCTGATAAAGCTGGAGATAGACCCAGAATAACAGGTTAAACTGCTTATCAAGAGAAAGGTTAAGGCAAGAGTTCTGAGTGGAAGAGCCATCTATGCTTGGGTGAGAGGTGAGACCATGGAAGTGAAGGTCTCCGAGGAAAAGAGTCTCAAAATAACTTTGTTGGAGTATGGAATCTTTTAAACTGATCATTTATTTTTGGAAAAATCCGATTTCTATAAAGCAACTCATGTTGGATAGGGAAAGGAAAAAGAACCACCAAGGAAAGAGAACCACTTAAGATTATCATTGTTGAGGAGCATGACAATAATCTCCAGTGATTCCATCCTAACCGAGGAGAAATTTGGGAGTCAAAAGTCATCTAATTGGCACTGAGACCACTGATACCAGCTGCTGAGGACAGGGCCGTTCTAGCTATTTCAGTTACTCTTGAAGCCAGTTTCAGGAAGCAGCCAGACCCTCCTTAGCCCAACCTCAACCACCAGGGAGGGGAGAAGAGCTGGAGAGTTCAGTCCCCAATGACCAATGATTTAATCAATCATGCCTACGTAATGACACCTTGATTTAACACACAGCATCCTGGACGGCGAACAACTGATGTACCAGTTGGGTGGCAAACCCTGACCCTACAGGGACAGAAAGTCCTGTGCTCTGGGCCCTTCCAGACCTTGCCCTATGTATCTCTTCATCTAGCTGTTTAATTGTATCCTTTATAATAAAATGCTAATTATAAGTATAGAGCTTTTCTGAGTTCTGTGAGTTGTTCTAGTGGGTTATCAAATGTGAGAGGGGCATTGTGAGAACTCCTGAATTTTCAGCCAAGCTGGACAGGAGAGCGAGTGGCCCCAGGCTGGCATTTGAAGTGGAAGCCGTCTTGTAGAACTGAGCCCTAATTTGTGAGGTCTGCACTAACACTAGGTAGTTAGTCTCAGAATTGAATTGAACTGGAGGACACTCAGTTGGTGATGTGAAACACGAGGGGTCACGGGGAGAGGTGATGCAGACCACAAGGGAGGGTAACCAAGTGGGGCATTTTCATTATGAAGCCCTATGTTTATAAGGCCCTTCCCTTTTGTGGTAAAGGGGAAGGAGTCAAGTTGATGAGGTCAGAACTTCTGTCTCCTGCACTTTACCACTTTGGTAAGAGATCTGCCCACACATCCAGTGTGGTCTGGCACTTGGTGCTAAGCCAGGAGGTAATCAAAAAAGGGACAGGAACTGCTTCCTGGATGTCTTCAGAGGAAGAGGGAATGAATGAATGTAGGCAGAGATGAGGTTGAAAAGGAATTAAATCTCCATAATGCATGGATTTGGTGCCACATATGGCCCCCGATTCACCTTTGGATAAGCATACCTTTCCTATTCTCAGTGTATATGGAGTGGTGGGGTTGACCCCACCACATGGCTCCTGACCCAAGCCAATGATTGGTTCAGAGGGGGCCCACTACCTAGGCCAGGCCAATCACAGACAGGAAGCATCATGCCAGGAATTTTGCCAGTGCTACTGGGGAAAAAATAAGCTTTTCTCCACTCTAGGCTTGCTAAGTTATTAAGATGTAAGCCTAAAAATGTGGGTGGGTGTCTTGACTCCAGTTGAGGTGAGCGTAACCTGCCAAAGAGTGAAACCAACACAAAGGAAAGCAGAGTGGGGAGGTGTGTATGTGTGTCTGTGAGAGAGACACAGACAGAGAGAGTGAGACAAAGAGGCACAGAGAGACACAGATGACATTATCTCTGGAAGGGCTTGTGTGAGGGTAGTTTGTCTTGGGAAGCAATCCCAAAAGAAGAGTGAGCAACTGGGAAGAGTGAAATCAGAGAGAAGGCAAAAACAGTTGGAAGATACCTTATTCAGTTGCTCATTGCTGTGGCCAACTGGGACTGGATCCCACTGAGACCTTCCAAGAAGCCATATTGACAACCTCACAATAGTTTAGAAGTGGGACACACTGATCAAGGCTCCAGGCTCCCAGTGGATCAAAGGATGCTCCATGAGACACTAGCTTCTCCTCTCCACTTTTAGTGGCCAAGATTCTCCAGAAACCAGCCCATGCTGATAAAGAGTTTTGATACACATACAGATTGAATAACCCCTTATCTGCAATCCTGTTTAGACGGGAAAATAAAAAAGTTTTATTTAGGCTTTTGAATAAACTCAGCCAATTCACTTAATCAAAGATGCATAAGACACAGCATATAACAAGAGATTTGTCTGTTTAAGGAAAGAGATGATTTTGAAACATTTAGTGCTTAATTCTACTTATATGAGGTACTTGAATAGTCAAATTCATTGAGACAGAAAGTTGAATGGTGGTTGCCAGGGGCTAGTGAGAGGGAGAAATGGGTAATGGGTAGCATTTGGGATGATGGAAATGTTCTGGAGATGGATGATGGTGATGTTTGTACAACAATATGAACTTACTTAATGTCACTGAATTGTATACTTCAAAATAGTTAAAATGGTAAGTTTTACGTTATATATATTTAACCACAAAAAAATATTTACTACAGGGACTTCCCTGGTGGTGCAGTGGTTAAGAATCCGCCTGCCAATGCAGGGGATATGGGTTCAAACCCTCGTCGGGGAAGATCCCACTCGTCGCGGAGCAACTAAACCTGTGCGCCACAAGTACTGAGCCTGCGTCTTGAGCCACAACTACTGAAGCCCGCACGCCTAGAGCCCGTGTTCCACAACGAAGAGTAGCCCCCACTCGCGGCAACTAGAGAAAGCTCGCGCGCAGCAACAAAGACCCAACGCAGCCAAAAATAAAAAAATATATATAAAAAAAATTTACTACAGAAACTTAGCTCTAATGAGTGATTCAGGGGGTTATACCACCTCCTTGGCAATGACCAGATAATGAGCTTGATGATTAGGCCAGATTGACTATAAAAAGCAAATGCTTCAAGGAGTATTGCTGTAGTTTTCACTATAAAATATAAATTCATTTTCTGACTTGGAGATAGAACAACTAAGAATGTGATTAAGAGAATGCTCTTAAGGATAAAAGGCCAAAAATTTGGCCTGTGCTCTATGTTAGCAACAGGAAAATGTAGGGCAGGAAAAGAATTCTTCTCACAGAGCAGGAGTGCTCTACAATTTTTTCTTTACCACTTAAAAAATGGTTGGGTAATCATGGTCTAATGAGAAAAAATACTGGGTTTTTCGTTGTTGTCATGGGCACAATCTATGAGCAATCCATCCTTTGATTTTATTAACTGTCACCCCTCCCCATGTGTTATCATTCTGATTAATATACAGATAATTTTTTTAAAATAAATTTATTTATTTATTTTTGGCTACGTTGGGCCTTCGTTGCTGCGTGTGGGCTTTCTCCAGTTGTGGCGAGCGGGGGCTACTCTTCATTGTGGTGCGCGGGCTTCTCATTGCGGTGGCTTCTCTTTGTTGCGGAGCACGGGCTCTAGGCTCGCGGGCTTCAATAGTTGCGGCACGCGGGCTCAGTAGTTAGTTGTGGCTCACGGGCTCTAGAGCGCAGGCTCAGTAGTCGTGATGCACAGGCTTAGTTGCTCCGTGGCATGTGGGATCTTCCCGGACCAGGGCTCGAACCCAAATCCCCTGCATTGGGAGGTAGATTCTTAACCAGGGCTCCACCAGGGAAGTCCCCTATATGGATTCTTTTAATTACCAGTGTACTTTAAAGCCTTTTTAAATGGAAGAATATGAAATTCCTAAACATGAATCTACCTAAATGGGAAAGTTTGTATTTTATTTCCTGTGATACTTTACTTAATTTTGGAGGCTATACACTACAAATTAGTGAATTGTTAAAAGTTATACATAAAATAGCCAAATATAAAATAATTATAAAATAGCCAAGCAAACTGAAAGTAAGTGTAACTATTATTTATATAGAAACGTCTACATGACAAATTATATAATGCATGAGAAGTTCTTAAGAGAGGGTCTAGCACATAGGAAGTGCTTAATAAAAGTTCGTTTTTACTGACAATATTGATGCCTTTAATCTGCTTCATTTTAAGTCCATGAAATACGTAATAAAGACTTAGTGCACTTTTACTAGATAAAAGTCCTCTTGCTAGGCTGTATGGGGGAACAGAAAATTGAAGGAAATATATATACCACAGAGAGGAACATCAGTTCTCCTAGGGATGGGGAGAAAGCAATTATATAAAAAAATAAATGACACGACAGAGAGTTACCCAAATGTTATGGAGATTCAGATAAATCAGGGGAAATTTCACAGAGGAAGAGGCATTTATCGTGGCTCTCGAAGGATGGATGGGATTTCAAGTGGTAAATATGAGAGAGGGAGATGGAGGGGGTGGGGAGAGCACAGATGCAGACAGAGGAGTGAGGGCAGGACCGGATTATCAGGTTTATCTGGAACACAGGACGGCAGCAGGAGAGTTGTTGGAGATCAGCCTGGAAAGGCTGGCTGGGGCCAGAGCATGGAGATCTCAGATTCTGAGAGGAGGGGAACCCTTAAAGTTGTTTGTACCTGAAAGAACATGACTAGAGGGGGACTTCCCTGGTAGCTAGTGGTTAGGATTCTGGGCTTTCACTGCCATGGCCCAGGTTCAATCCCTGGTCTGGGAACTGAGTTCCTACAGGCTTCGCGGGTGCACAGCCAAAAACATGACTAGAGAAAGTTTTTGGAATCGTGATCTAGAGGCATTCTGCTTCTGCTCTATTGAAATAAAGAGGAAAATTCCTTTCATATAGGAAAATGGTTAGTTTCCATTTCACAGATGTGGTCGCTGGCTCACCTTAGGCCAGAACCAACCCTTGGTTTTCAGACTTGAGGTCCGGTGTTTGTTCCGTTTCGGTTGTACTTTATAAGAGCTCGTCGCTGCCACTGTATCTGTATGGACCTGCAGACAAGGTGTCACCAGTGGCTGTTGGGTGGGCTTCCTGATGGAGTCTGAGAAATGGTTAGTAGAATCTGCATCACTCTGATGCTCTCCGAAGGCCCTGGCTGCCATCTTCCCAGGCCCTCCCCTCCCCCAGTCGTGCAACACATCTCAGTGTTCTGGATGGACCGAGAAAAAAGCTGGAGAAATCGCCAGCCAAGATGGTCCGTCTTGGTATGAGCTGTGCCAGTTTAGGGGAGGAGGGATGCAGGTAAATCAAAACTGTTCCTCTTAACATCTTCAGTGTGTCCAATCCCCATTTTTTTTTGCTTCACTGACATGCTGGAGCTCCTCTGCTGGACTCCTGGACTTCCAAAAAGACATTCTTGTCCACGGGCAACTGTCAGAATTGGTGTTCTTTAGGGGGAAGATGGTAGAAAACACCTATTCTTCCAGTTTGCTGACATCACCCCACAGGATCCCTTTTAAAGAATGAGAATTCCCCTGGGAAGATCTATTTACCTTTGTTTATTCACACCTTGCAGAAAATTATCTTATTTATACTTTGTGTAAAATCTAAGCAACTGAGGGCATCTTCTTTAGAATCAAATTGATGGATGTCAATGATTGACATCATTCACATGTTGAATAAATTCAATCCTTTGAAGATTGGCTTAAACCAGGGTGACTATGAAGAAATGACCTTCTTACTGTCTCTGAAGGGAATTCTAAGAGTGGCGGTCCAAAGAACATTTTTGAAAACAGACAGCACTACTTGAGTAAGATTTATGACCTCTTACAGAGCCTGCTTTGAAGGTCAGTCTGTTGGCTTTTCTCAAATTTAACAAATTTGTTTTCAAAACTGAGTTTTATTCTTTCTTGTAACAGAGGCTGTTAGAGCTCACCAATATCAAGTTGGCCATACAGCCAGACGGTACTTCCCGGGTCCCATCGTCTAGGGGTGGTCATGTAACTAGTCTTGGCCAATGGAATGTGGCATTCCAAGTGATGTGTGGCATTTCCAGATGTGGTCCCTAATCCCTCCTTGGATTCTCTGTGTGTCCCTCTTGCCTTGTCTGTTGGCTGGATGCAGAGAATCTTCTGAGACTCCTGGGCTCTAGAGGATAGAAGGGCCACCAGATGAATGAGGCCTGAGTCCCTGAATGATTACATGGAGCAGAGTCTGCTCCCCACCAGCACATTAGACTGTGACTTTTTTGGTTAAGCCAGTCGGATTGGGCTATTTTATGTTATGGCTGTGAGCCCCTCCTGACCAATATACATGATTCCTCTTAGATTCTGATGAAGTTGCTAAGACTTTAGAGGTGACACCTATCCCACGTCTGAACCCCAAATCGCTAGAGCATTGGACACAGCTGTTGCTTTTGGATTTATTTAACATTAGTGTTGTGCTCTCTGGGGCCCCAGGCCAACCACTCCTCTTGATTTAGTTTCTGATTCACTGTCGATCAGCGTCAATCAGTCCGACCACCTTTGCAGGAGATTTCTCGAGGACAGCTAGCTGTGTTGCTGATGAGAAGCTTAGACTGTCCGGGGTTCCCTGCCATACAGTTTGTCTTCAACAGTTCTGTCAACAGGCTTTAGAACTTCACCACCCCCTGCAAAGTCCCAGAATCTTTCCCACATTTTCTTGAATGTGTGCTTTGAGATTGCGAACGGTTAGCACCCAGTAAAGCCTGACCCACGGTGCCAGAACTTTCGATAACATAACCAGTCCACTGAGTTCCCAGAAAATGAGAAATCTATTTTAACATCAGCCTCAAGTTCGCTTTTCGTGTCGTCAGGGAGAGAGACGCACACATTCATTCTACTTGGCTCGTAGAATGAGTCAGAGTGCAAACCAGTAATTTGACACAAGTGACCAAATTCTCATGTACTGGGCTCCAAACTCCTCAATAGACATAGTAAATGAATGAATTTCTCTGGCTGCTCAGACTTGCCAAATGTATATTTTTATGGAGTTAGCTACGTAGATTTATGGGCTTAGGAATAACTAAGGTGGACAGAGGTCTGGATATTGTCTGCACATCTCCTGGAGGGGCTCTGAAGCAAGGACTGGGTCTGCTAGAGCAGCGGCCCCCAACCTTTTTGGCACCAGGGACCGGTTTCGTGGAAGACAAGTTTTCCATGGACTGTGGGTCTGGGGGTGATGGTTCAGGCAGTGATGCGAGCGGACGGGGGGCGATGGGGAGCGGCAGATGCAGCTCTGCTGGCTCGCCTGCCGCCCACCTCCTGCTGTGCGGCCCGCTTCCTAACAGGCCACAGACCGGTGCTTGTTCGCTGCCTGGGGGCTGGGGACCCCTGCGCTAGATAACTCCGAGTGTAAGTGTGGGCTGGGATTCTGGGAGCTAGCGGCTGACAGCTGTGGTGAACAAAAATGTTTCATAATATTTTACTTCCAACAAAAGTGTTAAAGTGTTAAAGTGTTAAAAGTATAAAAGTAAGAGTAGCCCATGGGCATGTATTTTGGGTGAAAAGAAATGACTCAGAACCACTAGTCTAAATAGCCCTATTTTGAGATTCTGCATTCAAACATTTTTGTACATGCATTAATTTGAAGCACTTGTCCCTTTTTCAGAGCCACATTCCTTTTATGTGAGACATCAAATAACAGTTGACATGGTCAGCCAAGAGATGTTATTGTTCAATTTCCTCAAGTGACAGCCCCACACCTAATAATGCATGCAACTGGGAATAAAATTAAGTGTTCTGAGTAAAAAAATGTTAAGAGACCTCCAAAGGAAGAGACGTTATTGCTCGGATATTCACAAATGTAGGCAAAACCATGTCCCTGAGGATTAAATCAATGCTAGGAGGAACATAATTGCATAGAAAAATGCTCCATAAGCTATGAAGCATGATATTAAGTAAAGCTGATCATTGCTGCCTCTTTTTTTTTAGAGATTTTTTTGATGTGGACCATTTTAAAGTCTTTACTGAATTTGTTACAATATTGTTTCTGTTTTATGTTTTGGTTTTATGGCCATGAGGCATGTAGGATCTTAGCTCCCCCACCAGGGATCGAACCCGCACCCCCTGCATTGGAAGGCGAAGTCTCAACCACTGGACTGCCAGGGAAGTCCCTGATCAGCTTCTTTTACTACAAATGTTTATCGTGCATCTATAATATGTCGGGCACTGTTCTTAGTCATTTGGATGCATCAGCAAACAGTTCCAAGTCCGTGATACATATTCAAATAGTGGACAGACAAAATATAATCTATTTCTAGAAGAAAATCAGGGGGTGACTGATTATGCTTGATATAAAATAAAGCAAGTTAAGTATAGGGGGAGATGCAGGTGCTGCTATCTTACATAGTATGGTCAGGGAAGCCCTCTCTGAGGAGGTGATATTTGATGGGAAGGATTGAGCCAAGTGGAGATATGAAAGAAGAGGGTAAAGATGTGACGGTGGAATGATCAGCATACAGATGTTATTTATAGTCATGGACTCGGGTGAGAAGGGTGAGAGTATCCAAACAGACAGGTGAGGAGGGCACTCCCAGTCACTCATCATGTAGAGTCTGCAAAGAGGAAGAGCTGGCAATGGACACCGAGAAGAAGCAACAAGCCAGGGACCTCCCTGGTGGTCCAGCAGTTAAGACTCCATGCTTCCCTGGGTTCGATCCCTGGTCAGGGAACTAGATCCCACAAGCCACAACTAAGATCCCGCGTGCCACAACTAAGACCCGGTGCAGCCAAAAAAATTAATAAGTATTAAAAAAAAAAAAAAAGAAGACGAAGAAGAAGCAATGAGCCAGATGGGAGGAAAACCGGGAGGGGGATGTCCCTGAAGCCAAGTGAAGAAAGTGTATTAGAAAGGAGGCTTGAGCAAGTGGTAGTCCACACAGAAATAAGAATCAGACTTAAATCCCCACCTCCCCTAACGTGCCAAAACAGGTTCCACTTGACCTACACGTGGAGAGCAACACTTAAGAACTTTTTGAAGGAAACAGAGACAAATATTTTTATGACCTCAGTCAGTGGAAGTATGTCTCTAAAAAGACATAAATAGCACATACCACAGGAGGAAAGAAGAAGACGTTTTATATTTCTGGTCATTAAAAAACAGTATTAAAAAGTAAAAAGAGTGCAAACTGGGAGGAAATATTTGCAGCACATATAATAACCAGAAGCTTCTTAATAATTCAGAATAGAAAAAGGACTCCTACAAATTAGTAAGACAAAGACATATAATGCAATAAAAAAATGCACAGATGACATAAATAGGCATTTATCATTAAAGGAAGCTTGAATGGGCAATAAACATACGAAAAGATGTTCAACCTCATTAGTAATTTGCAAAAATGCAAATTTTAATCTGCAAAAGATATCATTTTACACCCACCAGATTGGCATAAATTTTAAAATATGACAATACCAAGTATTGGCAAGGATATAGAGATTGGGAAATATTATTCACCACTGGTAGGAGTGTAAATTGGTAAACAACTTTGGGGCAATTTTGGTTTTATCTTATCAATCTGAAAATGCACATACCCTATGGCCCAGTAGTCTCCCTCTAGAGAAACTCTTGCCCATGTGCCTCAGGAAGCCTGAATAAGAATGAGCATAGAAGCACTGTTTATAATTTTAAAAATTGAAATAATTACTGTCATTAACAAGAGAATAGATCAATAAATTGTGATATAGTCATTGCAGTAGCCAGCCTCCAAGATGGCCACAAATGTCAACTCCCGGCATTCACATGCTTTGAGCTGTCCCTTCCCACACTGAATAGAGCTGAACTGTGGAACCAATAGAATATTTTAGAAATAATAGTGTGTGACTTCCAAGGCTAGGTAATAAAAGTCATTGTGACTTCCTCCTTGCTCTCCTGGATCTCCCTCTTTGGAAGAAGCCAGCTACCATGTTGCATGGATACTCAAGCAGCCCTGTGTTGATAACATCATGGCAAGGAACTGAGGTTCCTTCCAACAACCAGCACCAACTCTCAGTCTCCTGAGAGTGAGCCTCACTCAGTGAGGCTCCTGAGTGAGCCATCTTGCAAGCAAAGTCTCCAGCCACAGTCAAGCTTTAAGACGACTGCATACTTAGCCAATATCTTGACTGCAGTCTCATGGGAGATCTGGAGCTAAAACAACTAGGCTAAGTCTCTCCTAAATTCCTGCCCTACAGAAACTGTTTATTGTTGTTTCATACTCCTGAATTTGGGAGTAATTTGTCACGCAGCAGTAGATAACTAATACAGGCATGTAATAGATACTGCACAGCAGTATAAGTAAGCTGGGGTTACAAGCAGCATCATGAATAAATCTCATAAAAATAATGTGGAGAGAGAAAAAAGCAAGTTCCAAAGACATAGGCGGTAATTTCTGTTGATGTAAAGTTCATAAAACCAAAAATACATACATTGTTAGAGAAATAATACATTGCTAGAGAAATACACATATATAATGAAGCCATGCAGGATGGCAAGGGAATCATAAGCACAAAATTCAGGAGGATGGTTACGTCCAGGAGACAAGCAATCAGAGAAAGACACACGAGAGTTTCTAGTGGAAGTGCTCTACTTTTTAAGCGACCAATAGGTACATTCATGTTTTATATTAATCTTTATATCTTTTTTAATGTATAAAAAAGTCACAATTTTTTTAAAAAAAGGGTGGGAATAAATTGACTCTCATCAAAACTACTGAGAGTCAATTATGCTGAGGACAAAGGACTGACCGTTGGGTCTTTTTTTCTCTTTTTTAAAAGTATTTATTTGCTTGCACTGGGTCTTAGTTGAGGCAGGCAGGCTCCTTAGCTGCAGCTTATGGGCTCCTTAGTTGTGGCAGGCGGGCTCCTTAGTTGACGCACGTGGGCTCCTCAGTTGTGGCATGAGAACTCTTAGTTGTGGCATGCATGTGGGATCTAGTTCCCTAACCAGGGGTCAAACCCAGGCCCCCTGAATTGGGAGCACAGAGTCTTATCCACTGCACCACCAGGGAAGTCCCTGACTGTTGGGTCTTGCCAGGCAGAGGCCATCAATGACCCTAATGAGCATGATTTCAGTGAATCATGCGTCAAAAGTCTACCTGGAATGGGTTGCAAAGAGAATGGAAGATGAGGAAATGGACACAGCAGGTACCAGCTCTGAGATTTTTTGTAAAGGGGAACAGAAAACTTGTGTGGAAGCAGGAGAATAAAAGGATATCTATTTGGGGGCAGGATATTTTTAAAGGATCTAATGAGAAGTGGAAAATTGTTGTTTCAAGAGAAAGTAAGAACTGTGTCTATTCTTGGATATTTGGGAGATAATGAGATACAGTTCAAAAGTGAAGGAGTTGGCCTTAGATGAGAGTACAAGAACGGTATATTGATATTATTCACAGGATACTGGTGGTACCAAGGCTGGGTGGGCAGCAGCCTTCATACTGCTGCTGAGAATAGAATATACAGACTTACATGGTCTGAATTAAGGTCAGATTATTTGTGACGGGGAAGACATCAAACCATCCCTGGTATCTTAGGACAGGGATAAAGACAAAACTATGAAGCAGATACATTGTTTCCAGGATCCATCTTTTGATTATTCCTTTGTCCCTATGGTCCTCTCTCCTTTCCTTTCTTTTCAGATTCTCTTCCCAGTCACAAACTTTCAGAATCTCATCTCAGTTAATGAAATCACATATAAGAAGTAGCAAGTTCACATGGCTCCCTTTGGGGGAGCTTTGGCACTTTAATTCAATTCCATAGTTAAATCTGAACATAGTTGAAGTGGAATTCCATAGTTCCAGTTTTTTTTGTTTGTTTTTTCTGTTTTTGTTTTTGTTTTTTTGCAGTACGCGAGCCTCTCACTGCTGTGGCCTCTCCCGTTGCGGAGCACAGGCTCCGGACGCGCAGGCTCAGCGGCCATGGCTCACGGGCCCAGCCGCTCCGCGGCACGTGGGATTTTCCCAGACCGAGGCACGAACCCGTGTCCCCTGCATCGGCAGGCGGACTCTCAACCACTGCACCACCAGGGAAGCCCCATAGTTGCAGTTTTGAATCTCTAGGTCCCTCCTCCTCCTAACGTTGTGTGACTCCATGAATTTGAAGTTCTTAGAACAAGTTAGTGGACATTGTCTCCACCCAATTCAAATCAATCTGGAAGGTATTAATATTATACTTTAAATGATGAAGTGTGAGACCCAGTTATGAGGGAGCCACCCTTCTTTTATTGTATAGGTGTAGTTATATGTGTCCACTGTGTGTGTCCTGTGGTCATGATATTATACAGTTGGACCAATGTTAGGGCTGGAGCCAACCATCTCTATACTCAGGAACCACACCTGAGAATGGAAGGTAGGGATGGAAGGGGAATCCTTTCATGATGTCAAATACCCGGGAGAAAGGTAAATCTTCCAGGCCAGAAACTAGAATGGGGAGGGAGGCTGTAAGTGATGAAAAGAGACCTTTTCTTTTGGGTTAAATTACAAAGAGGTCAAGGTGTCCAGGAGGAACCTGGTGGTGGGAAATCAGCTGGGACCACCTAAAGAGACAAGTCAGGAGCGCTCTCCTTTTGGGACCCCATGTGCAAAGGGAATGGAACCTAAGCCTTGAGGACAAAAGGAAAGCTGTGGTGGCCTTAGAGATTATTTCTAACGCAGACTGTATTTATGTTCCTCGTATTCCCTGTTCATCTTCACTAGCATCCAGTGAAATCTTTCTGGGTCTAGCCTGTCTCAGCAATAATGGTATCTAACTTTACTGAGTACGTACTGTGTGCCAGAGACTGTATAAAGTCACCTGACAATGTGACTCCATGGGTTAGGGAACACTCAAGGGACAGAATTAAAGCCCCTATAGACTAGCCACGCCAATGCACCAGATTCTAATTCTAGGACTAAACTTCAGAGGCACTGGTGCTTCCTTACACAGGGGATGTGAGATCCAAATAGCAGAGGATATTGCACCTGAGAGTTGAGAGAAACTGATGAAGTCAGAACTCGGAAAAGCTGTGATGGGAAAAGGCGGTGCAAGAAGATGTATTCAAAGGGAGACAATGAGAAACGGTGCTGAAAACAACGGTTCCAGGGAACGAAGTGTAGAGAGAGGATGTTCAGGGCAGGAGTGCGTCACATACATAAGTGGAACAAGCATTATCCTCCTAACAGCACTAGGTGTTTGAAATTATACATTGGTTGCCTGCATCTTTTATTTATAATATCTAATCTGCGGTACTAAAATCTAGTTTGGCAGTAAGTAGCTTCCGTTTTGTCAAGAACCGCTACCTTAAACAAACCATTCTACATTCACCCAACCAGTTTGGGGGGCACTAGAAACATTTTGCTGGTTTTAAGGTATTTTAAAAGGATTGTTTTATTATAGTTCTTGTAATTGGATCTTTTATCTCTGCTGCTTCCAATTCATCTAGACTAGATGCACGGACTAGAATCCGTTCCAGTGTCCTAAAATGAAACGAGGTCAGTCCAGGTGAAATTTTTGTTCTAAACATTTCAAAGTTTCTATTCTTGTTCCATCGGTTGGGGTTTGAAGTGTGGGGACCTGTGGGCTTTTTTTTTTTCTTTCTTTTTTTTCATGTCATAGGTCAGAAACTGCAGCATTTTTCTACCTCTGAGGCAGACAGAAGAAAGAAAAATGTGACACAAGTTTGGACCCAGCTGCCTCCACTGAGGGGCAGGGTCGTTTCTTGGCCCCAAAGTGTATCTGGTCATGTTCCTTCAAAGTGTCCTCTGGTCATGACTTTCTGAAATGGACATGAGATAACCATGGACCAGGGTGAGGGTAGTGATGAAGATCACAGAGCAGAGAGAAGCATGGGAGCAGAATTCCTAGCAGGAAACTGAACTGGCCACACTGGCTATAGCTGGCTCACAGCAGGGCGAAAGCACTCCTATGTGAATTCAGGTTAATTGCTGCTAAAATTATACCAAATTTCTTTTTACTCTTTATTGTCATAAGAAAAAAATCTGGGAAATTCTGCAGTTAATTGCTTGATGAACAAAAATACAGCCTGTCAAAAAGTAAGTCTTTAGCACTCGTCCTCAGTAAGTCCTGTGACAGTGAGTTTTCTCCACCAGCAGACTCAGGCCTGCCCAGTTTCTGAGCCAACATCTATGAGTGTAGGAGTACATCAGTCTATCTTTCCTCACTTCCAACACCATCACTACCAGGCCAGGTCAAGACTCTGGTACACTGTTAAAGGCCTGGTATTTCCCGTGTGGAGTAGAGGCCCTGTTATAGGCTAAATTGTGTCCCCTTCAAAATTCATGTGTTGAAGGTCTAAATTCCAGTAGCTCAGAATATGACTGGATTTAGAGATAGGGCTTTTAAAAAGGTAATTAAGATTAAACAAGGTCGGGGAAGGCAGGGAGGGACAAATTAGGAGTTTGGGATTAACATATACACACTACTATATGTAAAATAGATAACCAACAAGGACGTACTGTATAGCACAAAGAACTGTACTCAATATTTTGTGATAACCTATAAAGGAAAAGGAAAAGAATCTGAAAAAGAATATATATATATACACACACATATCTATATCTCTGAATCACTTTGCTGTATACCTGAAACTAACACAACATTGTAAATCAACTATACTTCAATTAATAATTAAGATTAGGATTTCCCTGGTGGCGCAGTGGTTAAGAATCCGCCTGCCAGTGCAGGGGACATGGGTTTGATCCCCAGTCCAGGAAGATCCCACATGCCACGGGGCAACTAAGCCAGTGAGCCACAACTACTGAAGCCCACGCACCGCAACAAGAGAAGCCACTGCAATGAGAAGCCTGCACACTGCAATGAAGAGTAGCCCCCGCTTGCCACAACTAGAGAAAGCTTACACGCAGCAAAGAAGACCCAATGCAGCAAAAAATAAATAAATAAATAAAGAGTAAACAAGGTCATTAAGGTGGGCCCTGATCCTAACCAGAATAGTGTCCTTATAAGAAGAGGAGGTTAGGACACAGACATACACAGGAAAAAGACCACTGAAGACACAGGGAGAAGGCAATCTTCTACAAGCCAGGAGAGAGGTCAGAAGGAACTAACCCTGCTGACACCTTGACCTTAGATTTCCAGTCTCCAGAACTGTGAGGACACAAGTTTCTGTTGTGTTATGCCACCCAGTCTGTGGCGCTTTGTTATAGCAGTCCTAACAAAGTAATACAAGCCCCAAACGTTCATTCCACCAAGTAATATCTGTTTTCTTGTCCTCGTTCAACAAGCCAACATCAGTGGGCTTCTGCGAGGATCACTCTCTGTCCTGAACCCACCACTTAAACTAGGGGTTGGCAAACATTTTCTGTAGAGGGTCAGATAATAAAAAGTTTAGGCTTTGAATGTGAAGAAGCAAAAGAGAGAATGTTATGTAGCTGCTTATATAACCATTTAAAATGTAACCACTTATACCTGTACACCTACATTCATAGCAGCGTTATTCGCGAAAAGGTGAAAACAACCCAAGTGGCCATGGGTGGATGAACAGATAAGCAAAATGTGGTCTATACACACAATGGAATAGCCTTCAGCTTTAAAAAGGAAGGAAATTCTGACACACGCTACAATATGCATGAACCTGGAGGACGTTACGCTGAGTGAAATAAGCCAGACACAAAGGGATGAATATTGTGTGATTCCACTTATATGAGGTACTTAGATTAGGCAAATTCATAGAGACAAAGTAGAATAGTGGTTGCCGGGGGCTGGAGCGGGGAGGGGGGATGGGGAGTGATTGTTTAATGGGTACAAAGTTTCTACTGGGGATGATGAAAAAGTTCTAGAAATGCTTAGTGGTGATTGTTGCCCAACATTGAGAATGTACTTAATGCCACTGAATTGTACACTTAAAATAGTTAAAATGGCAAATTTTATGCTATGTATAGTTTATCACAAAACGGCTATCCCACCCCTCAAAATGCAACCATGGGGAAGTGGGAGTGGGAGCAGGTGGGTAGGAGGAGAAGCAGATTGGCCCATAGGCTGTAATGCGCCTACTCCTACCCTACACTGTTTGGTTAGGGCTCCGCCTCTATCTCTGTTCCCTGAGCGACAAGCATGAGACCTGCTCTAGAGAGACAGATCGCCTGGAACCATCAACATCTGTCATTAAGTATTATGACCACTGTCTGGAATGACCTCTTACTTTGCCCCTTCTAGATTGTGCCCTTTGCATAAGAAATCAAGCCCAAATTTATCATGTTCCTTTAGACATTCCTGGCTACTCACTTCTGGGGGTAATCCTGCACCTGGAAGGCCCCCCGATACCAGGAGCTCGGGGTCCTCTTTCTCCATCAGCCTGTGCTGCTGACATCTCTGCGTGCCTTGGCGCCTAATCCACCGAGGCTATGGATGGAGATGGTTGAAGGATACAAACAAGTTAAAGAACACAATTCTGCTTAATCGTAACAGGACCTGAAACAAGAAATAGCTGAGTTTGCTGCCTACTATAGTAGAGCTATGCTGGTTAGGCTCGGTATCTCTGAGCAGAGTACAGGGTTGGCTTATGTAGGGTTTGGGGAGCATGGAGCTCGGGGATTGGGAGACTTTCAGAGGCATAAGCGGGTTGACATCATCTGTAGGAGCGTGATTGCTCGCTGAGCTATTGTTGATTGGTTGGCACTGGTGTATTTATTAAAGTGAGTTGATCTCTGATTGGCTGATTTTCAGAAGCTAGGGGTTGAACTGATTGATTAGCTTGTACAAGTGTGTCACTGAGGCAAGTTGTCATTAATCGATTAAAAAGGATGTAAAACTAGTTCGTTGGCTACTTGTTACCATGGTTGCAATCATTTTTTTCCTAGGTTGGTGGGAAATTTTTAATTTTCATGTATTATCTGTGTAGCTGTCTCTCCAGCCATTAAAAATTTGCCTTATAGGGCTTTCCTGGTGGCACAGTGGTTGAGAGTCCGCCTGCCGATGCAGGGGACACGGGTTCGTGCCGTGGTCCGGGAAGATTCCACATGCCGCGGAGCGGCTGGGCCCGTGAGCCATGGCCACTGAGCCTGCGCGTCCGGAGCCTGTGCTCTGCAATGGGAGAGGCCACAACAGTGAGAGGCCCGCATAAAGCAAAAAAAAAAAAAAAAAAAAAAAAAAAAATGCCTTATCTTCCATGGCAAAGAATGTTAATTGCCAGAATTCCCTGGTGGTCCAATGGTTAGGACTCGGCACTTTGCCGCGGCCTGGGTTCAATCCCTGGTTGGGGAACTAAGATCTCGCAAGCCGCGTGGTGCAGCTGAAATAAAAAAGAATGCTAATTGCCTAGGTAATATCCATTCTCCCCTTCTTCCTTACTAACAGAACCCTGTTTTTGTCAAGTGTAACAATGTTCCCAACAAGTACCTTCCCCAGACAACTGTGCCGATTGGGTTGAGCACGTGACACAATCCTAACCAATGAGCTATGAGCAGAGGCGCTGGGTGCCCTTTGGGAAAAGCTCCTTCAAAGCCGAGCAGAGTCAGTGGGCATGCCCCATCTCTCCTTCCTGACTGAAAGGGGGTCATGCTGGCCTGGGGGGCAGGTGCCATCTTGGATCCATGGAACTACAGCCATAATGATGGCAGATAGGAAGAGAGACGGAAAGAGACCCTGAATACGGTGGAGCTATCATATCAGCTCTGGACCGCCTGCCTCCCGTCTTGCAGGTGTGTGACAAAAATCAAACCTCTATTTGGTTCAGCTACTGTGAGTTTTCTATTAAGTGTACCTAAACCTATTCTTATTTGATAAACCTGCCCTTCTGCTTTCCTTATGCTTCCCCTCACAATCATTATCAATGGCTCCCACGTGGCTTCACTGGATAGCAGAGTGCTCAGCACATCACACGATACACTCTCAGTATATATTTGTGGAGTGTGCAACTCCCAGATGAGGTTTTTGTGCTTCCAGATACGAGGCAAAAAGAAGTACAAAACATCACCTACAAAGCAATCTTGCCAAAAATATTTAACGTGAATCCAATCATGAAGAAACTATTAGACAAACTGCATGGGAGACGATCTAAAACAACTCACCTGGACCTTCCGAAAAGTTCCACGTGATAAAAACAATAACCAAGAAGGCGGGAGGGAGGATTATTCTAGATTAAAAGAGACTAAACAAACATAACAACCCAGCGCAATGCATGAACATCATTAAATCCTGGATCAAACAACAAAAGATATCTGCATCACCCAGTATACCTGGACTTACCTGCCAGAAATCCCGAGGGCAGCCACAGTGGCCTATGTGGTTTGGAAAGGGCACTTTTCAAGGGATAGATTCCCCACTCAGAACCCCAAGCAGATGACTCAGATCAAGAGAGAAATTTGGAGAGTTATTTAGTCCCAAAACCACTCATGTAGTTGAGATAGAAATCCAGGAGTTTCTTTACCATTCTAAGCATCAATACAGCCAGAGAGGCTGAGGAAAACTCTGAAATCTATCAGGGATGCTCCTGCAGGGATTGAAAGGCCATTGTAACCAACATATGATAATCTTGCCACAAGCCTTGGAAGCCACCAGGGCTGCTCTGGGGATGCTCATTAGGGGTGTAACAAAACTCAGCCACTTGCAGTGGTTAAGAATCTGCCTGCCAATCCAAGGGACACAGGTTCAAGCCCTGGTCCAGGAAGATCCCACATGCCACGGAGCAACTAAGCCCGTGCACCACAACTACTGACGCCCGTGCGCCTAGAGCCCGTGCTCCGCAACAAGACACTGCAATGAGAAGCCCGCGCACTGCAACTAGAGAAAGCCCGCACTCAGAAATGAAGACCCAACGCAGCCAAAAATAAATAAAATTTTTTCAAAAAAGAAAATGTTTAAAAAAACAAACCTCAGCCACTGCTGCCACTCGCTGTAGCAAACCTGGTGTGGTGCTAGGGCTGAAAGAGGGGTGTGCTACATAAAACAATAGAAGCATTATTAATGCATAAAGTAACGACTGTGAAATGCCTTCTTACCGAGAGGGAGAAAAGCTGCGTCTCCTACCTGAGGACCAGGTATCAGTGAGACAACGCAAGACCAGGGGATCCACTAGGGGGCGGTAGAGTCCACTGGTTAAAGGCACAGTCTGGAATCAGAGAACCCCATCAGTCCTGGCTTCTCCACTTCGCAGGTAGGTGACCTAAGGCTGGTCACAAGCCCTCTGAGCTTTAGTTTCCTCATCTGTGAAATGGAGATGAGAACAGTGTCTACAACAGAGGTTTGCTGTTGATAATAAATGTTCCCGGCATACTGTAAATACCCAGTTCATATTAGTTATTATTCATTATTTACAATAGCCAAGATAGGGAAGCAACCTAAGTGTCCATCAATCCATCAACAGATGAATGGATGAAGAAGATATGAGATACACACAAAATGGAATACCTGTTAGCCATAAAAAAGAATGAAATTAGGTATAAAATAAGCTACAAGGATATATTGTACAACATGCGGAATACAGCCAATATTTTATAATAACTATAAATGGAGTATAACCTTTAAAAATTGTGACTTGCTATATAGTACACTTATAACATATAATATTGTACAGCAACTATATTATACTTCCATAAAAATAATAAATAAAAATAGCCAGTAGTTTAAAATAAATAAAATTTAAGTGTAAAAATAAAGTATTAATCCAAACTTTAACTGCAAAAAATGTATATATTAGTCATTATTTTCGTTCACTGAAATAACACATCGTTCACAGGAAAACTAGAAGGGAAGGCTGCACCTGCACATACGCATCTGGGTAGGAGGTGGGTGTGCAGCAGAGCAAACGAGGACAAAACCCGTTGGAACTTACGACGTAAAGTCTGGAAAATGCTGCGCATGAAGGTGAGTTGAGGAATGAATCACTGTGGGAAGATGCAGACCTGTGACACATCAGGTGAGGGGTGCCCACCCAGAGCCCCCAGCTGGAACCTTTTAGTTCCTTTTTAAAAATACATAATTGTGGTAAAATACACATAACAAAATTCACCATCTTAACCATTTTTAAGTTGCATTTAGTGCATTCACACTGTTGTACAACCATCACCACCATCCACCTCCGGAATACTTTTCATCTTGTAAAACTGAAACTCTGCACCCATTAAACAACAACTCCCCATTCCTCCTGCCCCTGGCAACCACTGTTCTACTTTCTGTCTCTATGAATTTGACTACTCTATACTCTAGGTGCCTCATATAAGTGGAATCACAATATTTGTTTGTAACTGGCTTATATAATGGCCTCAAGGTTTGTCAGTGTTGTGGTATGTCAGAATATTTTTCCCTTTTGAGGCTGAATTCCATTGTATGTATATATGACACCTGGTGTCTCCATTCATCTGTCGATGGATACTTGTAACCCTTTTTTAGTTCTTTTTGAACTAGATAGTCCATCAGGAATTTTCTGGGAGGGGACAAACAACCAAGGGAACCAGCGGCTGAGCCCTGGGATGAGAAGAAAGCTCCAATTCAGCAAGAGGCCGTAGAAATGATTCTCAGACAAGGGAGGAAAGAAATTCAGCCAGTATACATGTGTGTATAGTGTATAGTTTCTAAATGTCACCATATAGTTGAGGACTGGCTTCCCCATGATGGTCATTGCCTCTCAGCTCCAAACTCATGCTTCTCTACTTGGCTTCATGATGCTGGGCTGAGATTCTGCAAACCACACTTTGGGCTCTAACAGTTAGGGATGCAGCAGGAAGGCTGCAGGCCTGGAGGAAGAAGGAAGGATTTGCAACGTCCTTTCTGCTTGTGGTTCTTCAGAGCAACACCCCGGCAATGCCTCTTCACCCGGCAGGGGCTGTGCCTGCCTGTAGCAACAAGTGAATCCAGTTTCCATTTGTTCCAACACCTGCAGGGACAGTGTCATTGCTCCCCGACCATCACCAGCCAGCCAGCACCCACTTCTCAGAGGACTGGGTCCCGGTCCCGTGGGACCACTTCTGCACGGTTTAAGGTTTTAGTAATTCCACCCACCTGCCTTGGTTTGCCCAGCCCGAAAGGTGGTAGCCGCCTCCTCTGTGATATCTTGGCATAAAGTTATAAAAGTTCTCTTTTAACTTTAATGTAGTTAACAGTTCTTCACATTTAGTTCTCTCTTTTCACATTGCTTTGGGTTTTGTCTCTCGACTAGATTAAAATTGATGCACCCCCAACCACTATCTCAAAACTTTAATGGCCTCCCAGGCCCCGTGTTTAAGCCTAAACCCTTCACTCTAAGTAAGAATGACCCGGCCTCCCTTTTCATCCAGAAAATTAAAGCCATTATAAGTGACCTCAAACATGCCCCCGTGATCTATAAAAATGTCTATGGCCATTTTTCTCTTCTTCAGTCTCAAAAGATAAAGCATTTTCTTCCTATTTAATCCCAAATCTTCCAAGGGTGCTTTTGAGCCCAACTCCATCCCACATTCTCGGGGCTCCTACTCTGTCCCTATATCCTCTCTCCAATTCTTAGCAGGCTCTTTTCTGTAGCCTCCAGGGAGCTGAGTAAGGACAGGTCAAAGGACTGGTAGGTACTTCTCTTCCTCCCTCCTGTTAACCACATCCATGTTTTCCCCCATTGCACGTCCACCCCCCAAGTCTGAATTTCTGGACAAGTTCTGCATGCCCAGCACCCAGCACAGCGTCTGGCAAGGAGTAAAACCCTGGGTTATGAGTCAAGTCCATCTCACCTGCCTTCGCTAATCAAGGTCGTTTTAAGACTTGCATGGCCTCCAAGCTGTGTGTAGCCTAAACAATAAGATGTTTGCCAGAGTTCTGTTCCAGAAACTTGGAGTCAGCTGTGTCTACTTCGAGCTGAGCTGGTTAAGACCGGATAGGACCATGGACCCTCCAACTGGGCATGCGTGAGTGTCCTCCGGGTGACCTTTTGAACACACGGAGGCCTGCAGCCTAGTTGCGCCTGCGCAGAAGGATGGTTACCGCACCTTTTCCCAATCACCTTTCCCCAGGCTCCCCACGCCTCAGCCCGCCCTGCTTCTTTATTCGTTATCCCATGCATACCCTGAGCCCCTTCCCTTTAGGGAGGCAGATTTGAGATTTGTTTCCTAGCTTGGCTGCCTTGCGACTAAACCCTCTCTTTGCTGCAGACCTTGGCGCCTCAGCATTTTAGCTTGCTGTGAGTTGGGTAAACCAGCTTGCTTCGGTAACAGGAGGAGGCTGCAAGATGACACTCAGTGTTTGCTGAATGGGTAAGATCAACAGAGGAGTCACCCCTTACCTGCTTGCTGAAGGGATCACTGAATAGCTGGGATTCTGTAGCTAGAGCTCATGGCACACCTTAGGGCCATGTTTCTCCCAGTGTGGCCCTTGGACCACCTGCACCAGAATCACTTGGGGATTTTGCTAAAAATGCTGATTCAAAAGTCACGTGGCGGGGGGAGGGGTCAAAGTGACAGGAGCCAAAACAAAGCAGTATTGGGTTATAACCCAAAGTATAAAATAAATATCCGTGAGTCCATACTGATGTAAATAAATGGTTGAGTAAATAAACAGGGAGAAGAGACAAATCTTCTGTGCAGAAGAATTCCAAATAATTTCTGTGGATCCTCTGTCCCCAACAAGATGGAGCTTAACTCCCGCCTCAAGTGTGGGCTGCACATAGCGGCTTCCTTTCAAAGAGGACAGTATGAAAAGGCGTGTGTGTGTGTGTGTGTGTGAGAAAGAGAGAGAGATTAATTTGACAGTAGAGAAACCAGACTAACACAACCTCACCCAGGTGATCAAGGTCAACACAAACAGTGAGGAGTCAGATTGACAGTATGTATACTTGGTATGAAGTGATGAAAATGGCATTTTACCCCTGGTCTTCCAACAATCAATCCATGACCTCAATCTTAACATGAGAAAAGTATCAGGCAAGTTCCAATAAAGGAACTTGACCCTACTCCTGACCCCTACCTGACCCTACTCCTCAAAATTTTCATGGTCATCAATACAAGGAAAATCTGAAAAACTGTCACAGCCAAGAAGAACCTGAAGAAACGCGACAACAAAATATGATGTGCTATCCTGGATGGGATCCTGGACAGAAGAGGACAATAGGTAAAAAGGAAATATATGAACTAAAGTATGGACTTTAGTTCATAATAATGTATCAATATTGATTTGCTAATTGGGACAAATACACCACAGTAATGTAAGATGTTAATAACAGAAGAAACTGGGGGTGTAGGGCTTATGGGAATTCTTTGTACTATCTTCTCAATTTTTCTGTAAAGCTAAAGCCTTTCTAAAAAATAAGGTCTATTGAAAAATGTTTGGTTCTTTAACAAATGCAAATTCCTGGGCCTCCCTTCAGAATCTCAGGTAATGGGCCTCAGGACTCTGCGCTTTAAACAAGCATCTTGTTGGTTTTGTACACACAAGTCTGAAAACCAGCGTCTTAGAGACTCTCTGCTCAGAGGTATCGAGGCTCCTTGCTTGTTGTGGTTTGGACCCATGCCACTGTGTTGCACAACCCCCAGGTCATCATTGGTACTGTGACCAAACTTACAATGTTAATGGCACCTGTGGAGTGGACACCATGCATTTTCATCTGCTGCAGGCCTTCCTTTGGCCCACAGATATCAATATGAGCCAACAGTTACAGCTGGGAAATGCTTCATCAAAGCCCAAAGCCCTGGGCTGCATTTCTGAATCCCCCCAGTCCCTTCTGGCATTTTCTCATAGGGCTCATAGTGGCTCAGCTCTTCAGATGGGATGTGTGCTGATCAGTTCCACACATTCTCTACCACACCCTATTGTTCCTCACACTTTAAGAGCTGTTATTATCATGACTGTGTTGTTGACTTTTTTAAAAAATTTTTATTTATTTATTTATTTATTTTTGGCTATGTTGGGTCTTCGTTTCTGTGTGAGGGCTTTCTCTAGTTGCGGCAAGCGGGGGCCACTCTTCATCACGGTGCGCGGGCCTCTCACTGTCGTGGCCTCTCATTGCAGGGCACAGGCTCCAGACGCGCAGGCTCAGTAGTTGTGGCTCACGGGCCTAGTTGCTCCACGGCATGTGGGATCTTCCCAGACCAGGGCTCGAACCCGTGTCCCCTGCATTGGCAGGCAGATTCTCAACCATTGCGCCACCAGGGAAGCCCCTGTATTGTTGACTTTTTACAGAAAAAAAAAGTTTTCTGTATCTGGGTCACGCTCAAAAGTGGGAAAATGAAAGATAAATGAAGTGAGCCTGTGTCCTTAAAAACTGGAGGAGAGCATCTTTACCTGTGTAGGTAGGAGAATCTTACTGCCTGATTAACATACAAGCTAAGTATGTCTGTTGATTGCTTATGTCCAGCCTTTTCCTTCAGTGATGGCCCATTTGGACCTCAGGCCAGCAAGAGATGCTGCAGCGATAAACAGACTGAAGGTGGATCATAGAGGAAGAAGGAGGGGGAGAATGACTCTTCTCTCCCCTCTGTTTTTGCATGCCCTGGGAACACAGCGGGGAGAGCAACTCAACTCCCCAGAGAATCAGGATCTGGCAGAGCTAAGCCAGAACCTGCATTCCCAGGTCCTTTGTCAGATGGCGTGATCATACCGTTCTGGTCCTTTATTTCTAATTACTATTTTAGGAACAAACTGTCTCATGAGTGCCCGGGCACAAATAGGCAGACTCGATTTTGAGAACTGTTTCAGCCTCCTTGCCAATGTTCAGAGTATAATTATGAAAATGACAATGATAATAATTGCAAGAAATTACTACAGGCAGGATCTGTTCAAAGTGGTTTTTCTTTCTTTTTTAAAAAATTTTTATTTATTTTAATTTTGGCTGTGTTGGGTCTTTGTTGCTGCACGTGGGCTTGCCTCTGGTTGCGGCGAGCGGGGGGCTACTCTTGTTGCGATGTGCGGGCTTCTCATCGTGGTGTCTACTCTTGTTGCGGAGCACGGTCTCTAGGTGCGTGGGCTTCAGTAGTTGTGGCTCGCGGGCTCTAGAGCACAGGCTCAGTAGTTGTGGCGCACAGGCTTCGTTGCTCCGCGGCATGTGGGATCTTCCCGGCCCAGGGCTCGAACCCGTGTCCCCTGCATTGGCAGGCAGATTCTTAACCACTGCGCCACTAGGGAAGCCCTCTTTTTTTTTTTTTTTTTTTTTTTTAATGTATTACCTTATTTAATGCCCAGAAGGCCCCTAGAGGCAGATACTATTATACCACCATTCCCTGTTTACAGATGAGAAAATGAGGTGTGGAGAGTCAAGTAGACCTACCTGGGGGTCTACACTAGTTGAGAGTCCAGCTGGGATTGGAAGCCAGGCTCCCGGCTCTGAGCATTAGACCACCGCACTGTACTACCCTGTTCAACTCCCCAAAGTTGAACAGATACCTAGAGTTGTTCAACTCTTACAGTATATCAAGATGCTAGAGGACATAACTACCTATTTATATTTTAAGTACATAACACATTTGTGTTCACGTTTTAAGATGATGAAGAACATGCAATGTATGGTAACAGTATACACATCATTTCTTTAAATAGAATCGTTGATTAAAAGCCCTGGACTTTGTAAATTTGGCATGACGGATTGTCAGCTGGAATTCCTATAAACTACTGGTTGGTGGCAGGGGGAGCAGTTGTTCTGCTGTGAATTTGCTTGGAATAATTTTTTAAATGATACCTTTTGTGTTAAAACTTGAGGTAAACTATTTTCTTTATCCACCCAGCTCTTGAGTTGACTGGCAGATTGTATTAGAACTTCTTTTCCTTTCCTTTAGGAAGTCTGGAGTAAGGGATTAGACCTTGTCAGTTATCATCAGAAATATATCATGATCAATGATATTTTATGCCTCTCTTTTATATGTAGAGTCTCATATACCATTTGAACTCCATGTTGTAAGAATAATATGGAATATTGGAGAGGAATTTAAAAAAGAATAAAAATGATCAAAGGGTTAAAAAGTTATAGAAATATTTAGTCTGGAGAAGAGGAGGCTGAAGGTGTTTGAAAAACTCACTTCAGAAATGACTAAGGAAAACAACCCAATCCAAAAATGGGCAGAAGACCTAAATAGACATTTCTCCAAAGAAGATATACAGACTGCCAACAAACACATGAAAGGATGCTCAACATCATTAATTATTAGAGAAATGCAAGTCAAAACTACAATGAGATATCATCTCACACCAGTCAGAATGGCCATCAACAAAAAAATCTAGAAACAATAAATGCTGGAGAGGATGTGGAGAAAAGGGAACACTCTTGCACTGCTGGTGGGAATGTGAATTGGTACAGCCACTATGGAAAACAGTATGGAGGTTCCTTAAAAAACTACAAATAGAACTACCATATGACCCAGCAATCCCACTACTGGCCATATACCCTGAGAAAACCATAATTCAAAAAGAGTCATGTACCAAAATGTTCATTGCAGCTCTATTTACAATAGCCCGGAGATGGAAACAAAGGCAGTGGTTTATTAAAGGGCACTCAGCCAGATGGACATATGCTCGTAGGCACGATCAAGGTCAGTGTCAGGATCCCACCACTCCTGTGGGCATCCCTTCCTCCCTGGAGTCAGGCTCCCTCATGCAGGGTTCACCTGAGTCCCAGTCTGTCCAACTGGCATGTTTGCACAGGTAAAACCTCCTTGGCCTGCACACAAGGACAGACTGCTATCAGCTAGTTCAGAAAACGCAGGTCTTTATTCTTTCATGTCTTTTTGGCCATTGGTAGGGCACTTGTTGCTGAATAATTTCCTTATAAATAAATCCAGCAGGTATAAGGACATAAATACTTGCCAAATCAGAACAATCACCTCACTTTAACATTTTAACCAACACCAGTTTCTAAACATACATATTATCATTGAAACAATATAAAGGAGAATGTTAAATGCCCTTGTTTATGCAGTTCTACCAGTAGACTCTCTGAGACTCTCCTAGAACATAATTTATCTTACAATGACTTTGGAAATCCTTTGTCCATACCCGGTGGAGGAAGGGGAATGGAGGGATGGAAAGGAGGGAGGGAAGGTGGGGTTATCTTGAAACCTACCTGGGATTTATTTTAATCAGGTATGGTATGGTGACAGCCACGGAGACAGCTGCCTTTGAAGAAAAGTTTATTACTACAATTCCCACGAGGAGGGGGACCCGCCACTCAGGCCCACAGCGGGAAGTACTAGGGTCAGTCAGGAGGTAGAAGGAGCGGGGAGAGAGCATGGTCTAGAGCCTTTACTGTGGTTTCTGTTGGGAGGAACAGGCGAAGAAGGGTGGGCAAATCTGAGCAAGTTTAGAATTGGATGGTTTGAATACTTTGGGCAGGCTCTGAGCAATAGGGGTGATCTCTAGTTGTATATTACCTGGCCCTGGGGTAATCAGGGCAGGGGAAGATTGCTTTTGGGTATGAGAGTTAGATACAGGAGGGGCCCGAGAGTGAGGGCTTCTGCCTGGTTGGTTTGCATATGAAAGGCATGCTCCCAGGCAAGTTATTCACCATCTCTGGGAATCAGTAGCCCTTAGAGGAGCAGTCTTTCCAAGCCCCGGGATGTTAAAGCCTCATAAAGTAGGAAAAGCCCCACGATGAATACAGGAGTCTGGTATCCCAGAACCGGGTCTGAGTGACTCTGTGAAAGGTTGAGGGCAAGTCTAGGCAGACAGGCTGCACACACAGTCTGGGGAGAGGCGCAGCTGGCAACGGGGGTGCCTGTCAGAGCACAAGGGGTCGGGACTGTCCACTGATCACAGAGCATGCAGATAGCACAAGCATACTCTACTTAGAGAGCCAAGCAGACAGGGACCATCTCTCAGCAAGGGAGCTGATGAGCCCAGCATTCCCAGGAAGGTCACTGGTCCTTGAAAGTGGGTGGGATGGTGTACTGATCAGGGTTCTCCAGACAAACAGAATCAGTAGGATGTATAACTATATCTCTGCATCTATACATTTCTCCGTCTCTCCATCAGTAACTACCTGTCTATCTATCTATCTATCTATCTATCTATCTATCTACCTGTCTAACCAAAGAGAGAGATTCATCATAAGGAATTGGCTTACGTGATTATGTCTGGAGACTTGAGAAGAGTTGCTGCTGCAGTTTGAGTCTGAAGGCTATCTGCTGGCAGAATTCCCTCTTCTTTAGAGGAAGTCAGTCTTCTTTCTTAGGGCCTTTTCCTGATTGGATGAGCCCCCCCTTGCCCCCATTATGGAGGGTTGTCTTAGTCTATGTGCGCTGCTATAACAAAAATGCCACAGATTGGGTGGCTTAAACAACAGAAATGTATTTCTCACAGTTCTGGAGGCTAAGAGGTCCAAGATCAAGGTGCGGGCCAATCTGGCTTCTGGTGAGGTCCCTCTTCTTGGGAAACTGACACCTTCTTGCTGTGTCCTCACATAGCAGAGACAGAGAGATCATCTCTCTCATATCTCTTCTTACAGGGCACTAACTCTACCCTCATGACCTAATTACCTCTCAGAATCTCCATCTCCAAACCCCATCACGTTGGGGATTAATGCTTCAACACATTTGGCAGAGGGATGGAAACATTCAGTCCATGGCAAGGGTCATCTGCTTTACTCAATGTCTACTGATTTAAATGCTGATCTCACCTAAAAAGTACCTTCATAGCAACTGCAGATGTGTTTGACCAAATGTCTGGGTATTGTGGCCTAAGCAAGTTGACACATAAAATTCACCGTCACAGACGGGGTCAGCAAAGTATAACTGTAAGTGTGAGAAGTCTGGGAGCACGGGGCATGCACTACTCATTCACTGGGGCATGAGATAGACACTGGATCTCGGGAAAAGCTGGAGCCCACCCAAATGTAGAACTGGGGAAGCAGCAAGTGTGGCTCATTCACCCCATTCAATAAATATGTATATTGAAGCCCTACTGTGTGCCAATCACTGGGCCAAGATTTGGGGAAACAAAGATGAAAGACAGGCCCTGCTTGCAGTTGAGTGGAGGAGATAGGCAATTACCCGATGAGTGCACTTAGTGTCTACTGGCTTTGATAGAGGAATGTGATGCCCAAGGTGCCAAAGGAGGCTGAGGGCATGGAATCCAGCCACCCTCACAGAGCAGGGGACTGGAACCTTTTAAATTACTCTTACCCTACATCAGAATTAGACCTAGTGACAGGACCACAGGTTCATCTGCAGAGGGAGGTCAAGGTGGGAGCCGTGACTGTGGCAATGGTGGGTGTCAGGTGAAGAGGCGCTAAAGCCAGGAGAGTGAGTAACTGGTAGTTTCTCCTTGATGCTGGAGTGACCAGAAAACAACAGCCTTAACTTAAAGCAGTTTTAGATTTTGTGAGCATCGTGATCATGAGCAGAAAGATTTTATCAGTGCATTTCTGGGTTCATGGTCTTATCATCAGACACATGGCATATGAGATCAAACATATCGTCACCTTTGGGACAAGGGGGTTGTTAGAAAGAGCATGGTGAGCTGTGGCCCTGTGGTTGGTGGGCAGAAGTAAAATCTCATCTTTTACCTCGGTGGAAATGAAGAAAGAGGAAAGGGGTAACAGATGAATACCAGACGGAATAAGATATTTTAAAATATGAATTAGGGGACTTCCCTGGCGGTCCAGTGGTTAAGACTCCATGCTTCCAATGCAGGGGGTACAGATTTGATCCCTGATCGGGGAACTAAGATCCCATATGCTGTGCAGTGCAGCCAAAAAAAAAAAAAAATCTATATCTATATCTGTATATGTATCTATATCTATATATGTATGAATTAAAGAGAAGAGTGTTGCCTAGTACTGCCACAAAAAGCACACAACCTAGGTGGCCTAAAACAACAGAAATTTAGAGCTTCCCTGGTGGCTCAGTGGTTGAGAGTCCGCCTGCCGATGCAGGGGACATGGGTTCATGCCCCGGTCTGGGAAGATCCCACATGCTGTGGAGCGGCTGGGCCCGTGAGCCATGGCCGCTGAGCCTGCGCGTCTGGAGCCTGTGCTCTGCAACGGGGAGAGGCCACAGCAGTGAGAGGCCCGTGTGCCGCAAAAAAAAAAAACAAAAAAAAACACAGAAATTTATTGTCTCACAGTTCTGGAGGCTGTGCTTCCCCTGAAACCTACACGGGAGAATCCTTCCCTGCTTTTTTCATTTTCTGGTGTTTTTCCAGAAATCCCTGGTGTTCCTTGGCTTGGAGATACAGCACTTCAATCTCTGCCTTGGTGGTCACATGGCATTGTTTCTGCGTCTGCCTGGGACATTTTCTTATAAGGACATCAGTCATGTTGGACTTTGGTCCCACCTACTGCATTATGACATCATCTTAACTAATCTGCAATTACCCTTTGTGCAAATAGGATCACATTCTCAGGTACTGGGAGTTAGGACTTCAACATACCTGTTTTGGGGGGCTACACAATTCAACTCACAACAGGGAGAGAACTGAAGATGCAGGTAAAAGAGAGTCCTGAGTTTAGTTTTACATAATAAAAATAGAAAAGCTAAAGTCAATAAGCAAAATTAAATGTCATATGACGGTCGTCAGTCTTTAGTACTTTATTTTGTATCTCCAGCTCATTTCCTGAAATTTAGGGAATATTGCCACGTGTTCTCTCTTTTTTTTTTTTAACCAGCTGCTATGGTAATGATACTCTTCCATGTATGCATATTTCTGTTGTATTTCTATGGATTTACTATAGTAAATATTACTAATAATGGAAATAAGAGTGATAAGGAGTTTCCTACACAAAATTGTTATGATTATCTCAGCTTGGGAAAAGAAGAAATAAAAGATTAAATGAATATGACTTGTTTTAGAACATTATATTGAACACATCAAATCAATGTGCTATTACTGGTCAGCATGACCTGGCCATGAGATGCACAGCAAAATTAAACATTTGAGCCAATAATGACCCTCACATTTCTGAGTAAGCCAGAGACAGATAAGCTCCCGCTTCTTGATACAACCCTGGGGGAAGTAGATCCTGGGCGTTGGCCTTGCTGTGATGGACAGGAGGTGGCTGGGCAGTTTCATAAGAGGACATATCCTAGGCACGGGAGGAGATTATGAAGTTTGGCCTGTCTGTCCTGTTTTGATGATGCCCTGAAATCCAGCTTGCACCCTGTCAAGGATCCAGGGCAGCTACATCATGGTCCAAGAGAAGTCACTTACGTGGCATAAATCCCCAGCCACATCCATCTAGTCCCATAAAAATGTCCTGCCCTGGGACCTGGGGTAAGAGGATAAGGGGAATTGGTCATTTGGCCTCACTTCCTTCTTTCCACTTTTAGCAGATGCTGGTGATGTCCCAACCATATCCTCTTTGTCCACACTGAAGGTCACCTAGAGCTTCAGTGGACAATTGTCATAAAAAGACCTGTGTCTCTCTGCCTGAGCACTTTCTCTGGATGCAGGAGCATGGCTGAAAGTGCAGGAGGGTTTATAACCCCCAGGAGCAAACCTCATCCAATGAGAAAGGGAGTTGGTGTGAAATAGCCCAGCTTCCTTGGTGGTTGGTGAGACAGTTTTGAGGTATGTTTTGTTGTCTCTTAGGTCTCTAGTAGGACTTAGTTCCAAGTGCTCACAGTTGTAACCAACTCATTACTGACTACCCTCTTCCTTATCTCACTTCCCTAGTTCCTCATCATGCTTCCTAGGGTCACCTCTCAAGTAGAGAGGTGGGATTTGCACCCAAATCCTTGTCTCAAGGTTGGTTTTTTGGGGAACACAAACTAATAGCATTATATCCAATATCCCCTTTGAATGAGGAGTACTCAATTTGTTCAAACAACATGGATGGGCTAGGAAGTGAAGGTGTGGTATTGACAACCTTGCAATGGAAAGCTAGGAATCCGTTCCACTTTTATTACTGCACTGTACTATGAGCAAGAGCCCATCCACTTGATCAAAATTACCCTCAGAGAAGAAAAATGGATAAGGAATAGAATAATCCTGTCTGTGAACAATATGATTATAACTTATAAATATTCTAACCAATGGTTAGTGTTATGGAATATGTATGGTTGTATTAAGATAATTAAAAGCTTCTATGTCTCCTGTTTATAAGTCATATACCTAAAAACAAGACGTAAGAAAATGTCTTATATATCTGATATGTAATTTTGAAGATGACCTAAGACTGCATTGTCTTTATTCACATTAGGCCATACAGAATCCAATTCCAGTTTGTCAACTGTATGCATGGCATAAATTGTATACATCTAGTCTAATGGTTCTCAATCCTAGGAGACCCAACTCTCCCTTTTATAACAAATATTCTACAATTCTGTCTTTAATATCCTAAATGAAAGTCAAGAAAAATATGCTATACATAATTTTAATAATCAATACAACACCCTTACTTTGATGTGATGAAACAAAGGAAAGAAATGTATAAGAAAACAATACATATTTTGATCTGTGGGTGCTGGGACATGACTACACTAGGAGACAAATGCTTGCATTCACCTGTAAATATATTAGTTTGTATATAAGAGAAGTAAGAAGATCAGCAGTGATGCCACACAGGATGTATAGAAAAATGAATGCACAGCAGAAAAATAACTAATGGAGGATGAGAAGGTACATGTGTGGTACCAAGAGACCAGACATGTTTGTATGTGACATGAGAAAGAGAAGTAACCTTCACTTAGCCTCCAAGAAAGAGCAGATGGTCAGGGTGGAGAAGACGAGGAAGTTTGACTGTCTCACAATCAGGCTCCTTATTAGTTGCTCTAACATACTTCCCTATGTTTTGAGGGGTAGTGATGAAGTTTGATAGAAAACTGATTTCCTGTTTTGAAATCCCACCACATGTTACAGCATAAGTTCTGTCTCTAAAACTCAGACCCTGGAGACCACATCCTTTACTATGTGATAGAACACAGAGATGAAAAAGGAAGAAAGAAAAAAAGGAAAGAAGGAAGGAAGGAAAGAAGTCTAGAGAAATGATGCGGTGGACTTCTAAGGTGGGTACTGAAGACTAGAGGGAAAAAGGCACATCAAACCATCACTTCCGTAAAAAAACCCCACACCCTGATTTCCATATGTAATTTTCTCAGCACAGCTTTCTTACCATTGTGCTACACAAACGAGAAAGCCAGAGGCAGGACGGTGCAGTAGTGTCAGTGCCCTGTCATGAGTCCCAACTGCGTGAGAGCATACTTCCCAACCGCAGCGCTGGCTCTGCCATCAGAGCCTCTGCCCACTCATGTCAGGGGCTGGAAGTGCTGGGGAATTGCACCGCTTGGGGGTAGCCTTTAGTAACTGATGGGAGTCAGTGGATAAATACCCCAGCTGCCTCCCCCTCTGGCACCATGACTGTGGAGCGCTGGCTCAGTTGCCCACAGTGCTAATTTTTTTGATAATTCATCTCTATTGGCATCCATCCTTCCCTTCCCATTCTCCCAGTGGTCTTTTCTAGGACCACTGCCAGAGAAACTTGAAACTGAATTTGAAATTTTGCCTCAGAGTCTGCTTTTGGGGAGACCCAAACTAAAAGAGAGGGTAATAATCTCAAATATTTTAAAAAACCTGATTGATGAAATTTAATGATGTCCTAATTCCGTTAAAAGAAATCTCAGATGTTCTCTTACATTTTGTTGCTTTTGCCAGAATTGTTTAGTGAAACTCTTCACCTAAATATGCCTTTGGAAATACTATAATAAATAATGTAGCTCTCATGTTAAAGGAGGATGAACGGAAGTCCTAGCTGAATCCAAATCTTTCCGTAATTAAATAATTCTTTTGTCCCCAAATCATGTTTTAGCCCAATTAACATTTTCTGCAAACATTGGCTAATATCTTTCACCATTTTCAAGTGGATTAATCACCAAATCTGATATTGTAGATCCATACTGACTTTTAGATCTACTCATTTTTTTAAAATAGCATCAAAATTAGCAATATAATCCCAAACCAGTATCTTAGACCTAGTCTTATCTGCTATAGATAACGGAACTGGGAAAATTCTGGGCAAGAGAGCTTCTCTTAAATCAAGTAAGTTTGTTGAAAAATCTCAGGTTAATTCCTTCCTCTTTAATAATATCAATCTCGCTTGCAGATTAAGGACTTGATTTAACATTTCTGATACACATGCAATATATGTCAAATCTCTTCATAATATTTTGATGCCACTATTTAATTTTTACTGATTGAAAACAAAAATGCATGTTAGTATTAAAGAATAAATAAAATATTTTGAAACAATTTTCTTTGGAATCACCATCTTATTTCTATATGTAGGATAAGATAGTCACACTCCTTTTCAATGTTACTGCAAAGTTTACAAAAGAATCTTTTACTCAAGGCATTAATTTAAATTTTATTAGTAGCAGTGATGACATTCACTGGCTTGTGGGCCTTTCACTAAGCTTTTGACGAGTGAGGTCGCCAACGAGTAATGCAGTGACTTACCAGTGGGGCTGTTGCTACTTGTGAGATGTTTACAACCCTACTTTGCTGGCGGACTGTAGCTGCAGCTCCGTCTGCTGCCCAATGACACTGGAAAAGGAAAAAGGTCTTCCTGTGAAACATTTTTAAAGACTTTCAAATTTTCACAACTCTTAGGATCCAATGTCCATACATATGGAAATAAATTTTCTGCCCAATGTTTTTATTCCCATGAACCTTAACATTTGTGGTCAGTAAAGCTTCATTATCATAGAGGTTTCTTGCAATTCACTTGCAACATTCTTTTGACTGTAGATCATTTCAGAGCCTATTTTCTACTTCTGGATTTCTCATAGATTCTCCTACATACAACATTATTGCTCGATTAACAGAAGAAAACATTTAAGTTTCTTTCTCTCATAAAAATAACTTCTTATACAGCAGTTACAATTAATTTTCCCTTATATTGTTTGGATTTCCACAGTATCATTTGTGCTATTCTATAAGAAACGGTACCTCATATCCTTCAGATTGGATCAAAAAAACATCTCAAGGACAATACTATGATTTCCAAACTTTCCTTAAATCTCTGAAGTTTGTATCTTTGCCAACTCTGTGTCTCTCTTTATAAAATATTCACTTGGTCTTGATGGGTTCATCTAGATGAATTAGAAAAAAACTATGTTGCCAATGATATTTTCAAATATTCAGCTGAGTACTCTCAACCTCTTTTCTTAATATCTAAAATTATATATAGTATTTTTAAAATAAGGGCTAAATTTGTACATCTTTGTGAAAAATACAGAAGCACTAAGAATGCCATAAACGTAAACTGATACTGGTGACTCAAGTGCAACGAGTGGAGTTGTTGTAGGTGGTGTGGTTTTCTGAATTGGTAAACAGCTCCTGATTTTCAAATATCAACCAAAACAATATTAGTGGCATTCCTGGAAAATTCGCCATGAATTAAAACTCTGCAAGGCATACATGTTTACATGTGAATTAGAATTGGTTCTCGACTCAAATAAATACAAACGAGCTTTTACCTACATAAGAAGCGTGAGCTGGGAGAGTCAAAAGTTGGTTAGGAAAGAAAACAATTGGTTTTTTTGTAAAAAGGTTTGGTCTGGCATCAGTGGACCCCATGCAGTATTTCCCAGTTCACTGTGACAGCCAAAAATACACTTACGTATTTCCCAAATGCTCCCTACTCATTAAACATGTATTATGAATATTACTGTATCATTGAAAAGACGCAACTGCTCTTTAAAAAGCTTCCACACCTACTTTCTCATAAATATTGATTTTATAGATATTATATGCTGAAAGTGCATTTGAAGCAGTACGAAGCCTACTTTATCCAAGTACTGACCATCAACCCTAGTCATTATCTACTGATTCCTCCAAAAAGTAGCTGACTAGAATCCCTGGGAATTTGGAAAGGGGATCCTAAGCCAGAAAGTTGGATAGGTTATGGCCTAATAACCTTATGGCATGGTAGCTGTCATCTGTTCAGAACTTGTTACTTCGGAAGTTCGTGATTCTTATTTTTGTTGTTGTTGTTGGCCCCCTCTGCTACTTAGTAATCTTTAGGAAAAGTCCAGTTTATCTCTACTATTTGAAAGGAATACTATGCCAAAGGCAGGGTGAAACATATAGGAAAAGGGGCTTATCAGGGATTTTGGTCAGCAGCCTTCCCCCAGCGCTCACCTGGAGATTTTCTTTCTGATGCTAAAACCTTAGAGAAGCTGTGTTTTATTTTATTAAAGGAAGACAACACCTTCACACCAAGAGACTCAAAATGGGTAGGATACAACATTTGTACAACACATTCCCTGCCCGGGAAGGGGCTTACCCTCTCAAGTGTATCGCTATTACCCCAATGTAGAAAGTAGATCAATAAGACATAGCGAGGCAAGTGATGATTCCTAGTAATTGACAGAATTAGGTCTCCATAAATATGATCCAAAGAAGACACAAAGTAGAAATATAGGCATGGAAAACAGAAGTGATATACAGGAAGAGATCTGGGACTGTGTGATAAAGGTTAGATGAATTACACTAGTTACGGTAGGGTTTCTCTACCTGCACTACTGACACTTTGGGCAGGAGAATTCTTTACTGAGGGAGGCTGTCCTGTGTGTTGTAGGATGTTAAGCAGCATCCCTGGCCTCTGCCCACTAGATGCCAGTAGCAGTCTCCTCCCCCAATTCTCACACCAAAATTGTTTCCCAATATTGGCAAGAGTTCCCTGGAGTCTAACATCGGCCCCTGTTGAGAATCACTGCTTCTCAGACTTCAGTGTGCATAGGATCAGCTGGGAGTCTTCTAAACACTGCTTTACTAGGTCTGCGGTAGGGCCTGGCACTCTCTAGTCCAAACAAGATCCCAGATGAGACCGATGCTGCCTGTCCAAGGGCAACACTTGCTTCTTTTAAGGCAAACTTACAGCCTTCTACCAGTCAACACACACGGGTCGTCAGAATGCAAAGGAGATGTATATTCAGGGTATGGAGTGCTGAAAATACTTTCAAGCAAGATCTGCATACCAAATTGAGTTATCATGTATTTAATTAAGCATGTTTAAGAAGTGAACATAAATAAGTGAGGGGCTTGTATTTGTTTTTTTAAACTTCAGAGTGCTTTATCTCCTAATTCAGCAGTTCTCAAAACTTTTGGTCTTGGGATCCCTTTAACACTCTTAAAAATAATTGAGAACTGCAAGAGCTTTTGTTAACATGGGTTTGTATCTACTGGTATTTACTGGATTAGAAATTAACTAAGAAACTGAGTAAATTGTTTAAATATTTGATATTAATTTAAAAATAGTATACCCAAGGATGCAGCCTTTGAGAAAGTAAGGCAGTGTTGACACCAGCAGCACTGAATATACGACTGAAACCTAGTTAGAGCCTCTATATAAACTTTTAAGATTCTGGTGGGCAGGTGCAGAGAACTACTTGTCTTAACAGCTTCAGGAGACAAGTCTCTTACGTTCACAGGCCAGGGACATGCAAAAATCAAGAGCAAATGTATTTCCAGCTGTGTGGCTGACAGGGTCTTGGTGCTCCAGCTGGGCGTCAGGCCTGCACCTCTGAGGTGAGCTGAGTTCAGGACACTGGTCCACCAGAGGCCTCCCGGCCTCACGTAATATCAATTGGCGAGAGAGATCTCCGCCTCAATGCTAAGACCCAGCTCCACCCAACGGCCAGCAGACTCCAGTGCTGAAAGCCCCATGCCAAACAACTAGCAAGACAGGAACACAACCCCACCCATTAGCAGAGAGGTTGCCTAAAATCATAATAAGGTCACAGACACCCCAAAACACACCACTGGACGGGGTCCTGCCCACCAGGGAGACAAGATCCAGCCTCATCCACCAGAACACGGGCACCAGTCCCCTCTACCAGGAAGCTTACACAACCCACTGAACCAACCTCACCCACTGGGGGCAGACACCAAAAACAACGGGAACTATGAACCTGCAGCCTGCAAAAAGGAGACCCCAAACACAGTAAGTTAAACAAAATGAGAAGACAGAGAAATATGCAGCAGATGAAGGAGCAAGGTAAAAACCCACCAGACCAAACAAATGAGGAGGAAATAGGCAGTCTACCTGAAAAAGAATTCAGAGTGATGATAGTAAAGATGATCCAAAATCTTGGAAATAGAATGGAGAAAATACAAGAAACATTTAACAAGGACCTAGAAGAACTAAAGAGCAAACAAACAACGATGAACAGCACAATAAATGAAATTTTAAATTCTCTAGAAGGAATCAATAGCAGAATAACTGAAACAGAAGAACAGTTAAGTGACCTGGAAGATAAAATAGTGGAAATAACTACCACGGAGCAGAATAAGGAAAAAAGAAGGAAAAGAATTGAGGACAGTCTCAGAGACTTCTGGGACAACATTAAACACACCAACATTCGAATTACAGGGATCCCAGAAGAAGAAGGGAAAAAGAAAGGGACTGAGAAAATATTTGAAGAGATTATAGTTGAAAACTTCCCTAATATGAGAAAGGAAATAGTCAGTCAAGTCCAGGAAGCACAGAGATTCCCATACAGGATGAATCCAAGGAGAAACACACCAAGACACATATTCATCAAACTTTCAAAAATTAAATACAAAGAAAAAATATTAAAAGCAGCAAGGGAAAAGCAACAAGTAACATACAAGGGAATCCCCATAAGGTTAACAGCTGATCTTTCAGCAGAAACTCTGCAAGCCAGAAGGGAGTGGCAGGACATATTTAAAGTGATGAAAGGGAAAAACCTACAACCAGGATTACTCTACCCAGCAAGGATTTCATTCAGATTTGATGGAGAAATTAAAACCTTTACAGACAAGCAAAAGTTAAGAGAATTCAGCACCACCAAACCAGCTTTACAACAAATGCTAAAGGAACTTCTCTAGGCAGGAAACACAAAAGAAGGAAAAGACCTACAAAAAGAAACCCAAAACAATTAACAAAATGGTAATAGGAAGATACATATCGATAATTACCTTAAATGTAAAAGGATTAAATGCTCTAACCAAAAGACATAGATTGGCTGAATGGATACAAAAACAAGACTCATATACATGCTGTCTACAAGAGACCCACTTCAGACCTAGGGACACATACAGACTGAAAGGAGGGGATGGAAAAAGATATTCCATGCAAATGGAAATCAAAAGAAAGCTGGAGTAGCAATTCTCATATCAGACATAATAGACTTTAAAATAAAGACTATTACAAGAGACAAAGAAGGACACTACATAATCATCAAGGGATCAATCCAAGAAGAAGATATAACAATTGTAAATATTTATGCACCCAACACAGGAGCAACTCAATACATAAGGCAAATGCTAACAGCCATAAAAGGGGAAATCGACGGTAACAGAATCATAGTAGGGGACTTTAACACCCCATTTTCACTAATGGACAGATCATCCAAACAGAAAAGAAATAAGGAAACACAAGCTTTAAATGACACATTATACCAAATGGACTTAATTGATATTTATAGGACATTCCATCCAAAAATAACAGAATACACTCTCTTCTCAAGTGCTCATGGAACATTCTCCAGGATAGATCATATCTTGAGTCACAAATAAAGCCTTGGTAAATTTAAGAAAATTGAAATCGTATCAAGTATCTTTTCCGACCACAAGGCCATAAGACTAGATATCAATTACAGGAAAAAAACTGTAAAAAATACAAACACATGGAGGCTAAACAATACACTACTAAATAACCAAGAGATCACTGAAGAAATTAAAGAGGAAATCAAAAAATACCTAGAAACAAATGACAATGAAAACACAACAACCCAAAATCTATGTAGTGTAGCAAAAGCAGTTCTAAGAGGGAAGTTTACAGCAATACAATCCAACCTCAGGAAACAAATCTCAAATAAACAACCTAAACTTACACCTAAAGCAATTCGAGAAAGAAGAACAAAAAAAATGCCCAAAGTTAGCGAAAGGAAAGAAATCATAAAAATCAGATCAGAAATAAATGAAAAAGAAATGAAGGAAACGATAGCAAAGATGAATAAAACTAAAAGCTGGTTCTTTGAGAAGATAAACAAAATTGATAAACCATTAGCCAGACTCATCAAAAAAAAAAAAAAAGGAGAAGACTCAAATCAACAGAATTAGAAATGAAAAAGGAGAAGTAACACTGACACTGCAGAAATACAAAGGATCATGAGAGATTACTACAAGCAACTATATGCCAATAAAATGGACAACCTGGAAGAAATGGACAAATTCTTAGAAAAGCACAACCTTCCGAGACTGAACCAGGAAGAAATAGAAAATATGAACAGACCAATCACAAGTGCTAAAATTGAAACTGTGATTAAAAATTTTCCAACAAACAAAAGCCCAGGACCAGATGGCTTCACAGGTGAATTCTATCAAACATTTAGAGAAGAGCTAACACCTATCCTTCTCAAACTCTTCCAAAATAAGCAGAGGGAGGAACACTCCCAAACTCATTCTATGAGGCCACCATCACTGTGATACCAAACCAGACAAAGACATCACAAAAAAAGAAAACTACAGGCAAATATCTCTGGTGAACATAGATGTAAAAATCCTCAACAAAATACTAGCAAACAGAATCCAACAGCACATTAAATGGATCATACACCATGATCAAGTGGGGTTTATCCCAGGAATGCAAGGATTCTTCAATATACGCAAATCAATCAATGTGATACACCATATTAACAAACTGAAGGATAAAAACTATATGATCATCTCAATAGATGCAGAAAAAGCTTTCAACAAAATTCAACACCCATTTATTATTAAAACTGTCCAGAAAGTAGGCATAGAGGGAAGTTACCTCAACATAATAAAGGCCATATATGACAAACCCACAGCCAACATCATTCTCAAAGGTGAAAAACTGAAACCATTTCCACTAAGATCAGGAACGAGACAAGGTTGCCCACTCTCACCACTATTATTCAACAGTTTTAGAAGTTTTAGCCACAGCAAATAGAGAAGAAAAAGAAATAAGGAATCCAAATTGGAAAAGAAGAAGTAAAACTGCAACTGTTTGCAGATGACATGATACTATACATAGAGAATCCTAAAGATGCTGCCAGAAAACTACTAGAGCTAATCAATGAATTTGGTAAAGCAGCAGGATACAAAATTCATGCACAGAAGTCTCTTGCATCCCTATACACTAATGATGAAAAATCTGAAAGAGAAATTAAGGAAACACTCCCATTTACCATTGCAACAAAGAGAATAAAATACCTAGAAATAAACGTACCTAAGGAGACAAAAGACCTGTATGCAGAAAACTATAAGACACTGATGAAAGAAATTAAAGACAATACAAAGAGATTAAGAGATAAACCATGTTCTTGGATTGGAAGAATCAACATTGTGAAAATGCCTATACTACACAAAGCAATCTACAGATTCAATGTAATCCCTATCAAACTACTAATGGCATTTTTCACAGAACTAGAACAAAAAATTTTACAATTTGTATGGAAACACAAAAGACCCCAAATAGCCAAAGCAATCTTGAGAAAGAAAAACAGAGCTGGAGGAATCAGGCTCCCTGACTTCAGACTATACTACAAAGACAAAGTAATCAAGACACTATGGTACTGGCACAAAAACAGAAATATACATCTGTGGAACAGGATAGAAAGCCCAGAGATAAACCCATGCACATAGGTCACCTTATCTTTGATCAAGGATGCAAGAATATACAATGGAGAAAAGACAGCCTCTTCAATAAGTGGTGCTGGGAAAACCGGAGAGCTACATGTAAAAGAATGAAATTAGAACACTCCCTAACACCATACACAAAAATAAACTCAAAATGGATTAAAGACCTAAGTGTAAAGCCAGACACTATAAAATTCTTAGAGGAAAACATAGGCAGACACACTCTATAACATAAATCACAGCAAGATCCTTTTGACCCACCTCCTAGAGAACTGCAAATAAAAACAAACAAATGGGACCCAATGAAACTTAAAAGCTTTTGCACAGCAAAGGAAACCATAAACAAGACGAAAAGACAACCCTCAGAATGGGAGAAAATATTTGCAAATGAAGCAACTGACAAAGGATTAATCTCCAAAATATACAAGCAGCTCTTGCAGCTCAATATCAAAAAAAGGGAACAACCCAATCCAAAAATGGGCAGAAGACCTAAACAGACATTTCTCCAAAGAAGATATACAGATTGCCAACAAACACACGAAAGGATGTTCAACATCACTAGTCATTAGAGAAATGCAAATCAAAACCACAATGAGGTATCACCTCACACCGCTCAGAATGGCCATCATCAAAAAATCTACAAACAGTAAATGCTGGAGAGGGTGTGGAGAAAAGGGAACCCTCTTGCACTGTTGATGGGAACGTAAAATGATTCAGCCATTATGGGGAACACTATGGACGTTCCTTAAAAAACTAAAAATAGAACTACCATATGACCCAGCAATCCCACTACTGGGCATATGCCCTGAGAAAACCACAATTCAAAAAGAGTCATGTAGGGGCTTCCCTGGTGGCGCAGTGGTTGAGAGTCCGCCTGCCGATGCAGGGGAACGTGGGTCCGTGCCCCGGAGGATCCCACGTGCCACGGAGCGGCTGGGCCCGTGGGCCATGGCCGCTGGGCCTGCGCGTCCGGAGCCTGTGCTCCGCAACGGGGGAGGCCACAGCGGTGAGAGGCCCGCATACCGCAAAAAAAAAAGAGTCATGTACCACAATGTTCATTGCAGCACTATTTACAATAGCCAGGACATGGAAGCAAACTATGTGTCCATCAACAGATGAATCGATAAAGAAGATGTAGTACATATATACAATGGAATATTACTCAGCCATAAAAAGAAACGAAATTGAGTTATTTGTAGTGAGGTAGATGGACCTAGAGGCTGTCACACAGAGTGAAGTAAGTCAGAGAGAAAAACAAATACCGTATGCTAACACATATATATGGAATCTAACAAAAAAAAAAAGGTTCTAAAGAACCTAGGGGCAGGACAGGAATAAAGATGCAGACACAGAGAATGGACTTGAGGACACAGGGAGGGGGAAGGGTAAGCTGGGACAAAGTGAGAGAGTGGCATGGACATATATACACTACCAAATGTAAAATAGATAGCTAGTGGGAAGCAGCTGCATAGCACAGGGAGATCAGCTCCATGCTTTGTGACCACCTAGAGGGGTGGTATAGAGAGGGTGCGAGGGAGACACAAGAGGGAGGAGATATGGGGATATATGTATATGTATAGCTGATTCAGTTTGTTCTACAGCAGAAACTAGCACAACATTGTAAAGCAATTATACTCCAATAAAAATGTTTAAAAAAATAGTATACCCATTACATGTTAACATAAGTCATAAATTGTTGTGAAAAATTACTGTACTTTCCCAAGCAAAAAATTATGGGGAAGAACAGCATTATTTAGCATTTTTGCAAATGTCTAACATCTGGTTTAATAGAAGACAGCTGGATTCTCATATCTGCTTCTGCTTTGTTTTTTTGTGATTCACTGTTTTTTTAATAAATTTATTTAGTTTATTTATTAATTTTTGGCTTTGTCGGGTGTTTGTTGCTGCATGTGGGCTTTCTTTAGTTGCAGCGAGCAGGGGCTACTCTTTGTTGTGGTGCATGGGCTTCTTATTGCAGTGGCTTCTCTTGTGGCAGAGCACAAGCTCTCGGCGCGTGGGCTTCAGTAGTTGTGGCACATGGGCTTCAGTAGTTGTGGCACGAGGGCTCAGTAGTTGTGGCATCTTCCAGGTCCAAGGCTTGAACCCGTGTCCCCTGAACTGGCAGGAGGATTCTTAACCACTGTGCCACCAGGGAAGCCCGATTCATTGTTTTAGTTTAAGTATATAAAGAAAATCTGGCCTCACACAGATATGAGGCTGGAAAGGAAGCATTTTAATAGTCACTTCTGATAATATGGATATTCTTTTTTTTTTTTTTTTTTTTGCGGTACGCGGGCCTCTCACTGTTCTGGCCTCTCCCGTTGTGGAGCACAGGCTCCAGACGCGCAGGCTCAGCGGCCATGGCTCACGGGTCTAGCCGCTCCGCGGCATGTGGGATCTTCCCGGACCGGGGCACGAAGCCATGTCCCATGCATCGGCAGGGGGACTCTCAACCACTGCGCCACCAGTGAAGCCCGCAGATATTCTTTTTTGATATGACACCGCAGCTTAACAAATGGTAGTTTCTTAAAGACTAGTTGCAATGAGAAGTCTGAAACCCTATCTTTTGTACTGTTGACACCAAAATTTATTGGTTTATCTTGCAGTTTGAATTGATCTTTTACCCATGCATGATTTTGTAACACCACGTATTGGTCAACTGGAAAATACTAGCTCATTAAGTTATACAACTGTTCCGAATGTGCAGTGGAAAATTCCACTGGATACTCCAGAGCAATTAAGAGTAAAAATGACAAATAATATCTTTATATCACTGTAAAGATAGCTTTGGCCTTTGGTACTCCCTAAAGTGTGGGTGGCAGTCCCCACACCTACCGTGAGAACCACTGTCATACGTTGGCTGCAGCTGACAGCTTCTGCAAACATAAAGGACCTTGAAAGTACCATTTTACGGCAAAATAACTCAATTGGATGAATCTTAAGTTAAACATAAAACGTATTTCAAGATTGTGAACACGCTTCACGAATAAAGAAAAGCCTGAAGAAAATAAAAGTCACTTTATACTTTTGTCTTCTAGAAATAAATGTGTTAATATTTTGGCCCACTGTCACCTCTCCTTAAGGGCAGAGACTGTGTTTTATTGATCTACAAATTTCGGAGTTAGCATAATGCCTGGCCCTTATGAGCACTCAAAAAGAATTTTTCTTTTTTAAAAGTATACCGTACATAGTTTTGTAGCCTATCCTTTTCATTTAGCCTCAGAGTTGGTCAGTTTTCCCATATGCGTTCTATAACTACTGCATAACATTAAAGTTTTCAAGCTCAAACTCACTTTAAAAACCGTGACTTTGCTTTGGTAAGGAGTAAAAATTTTGCAAGGGAAAAAAATTTAAATGACATGGTTCCAGCAGGACTCCAGGGAAGAAGTTTGGGGAGCAGGATCGCTCCGCCACAGACTCACAGCGCCTGGGACACCTGGACACAGGCCACCGCGGCGGGCAGGGGTGAGGGTCCAGGGACCATGGCACTTGGCGCTTTTTCGGGGGCTTTCGCGCGGGACCGACATGCGAAAAGGGGGGGGGGCAGCTGGACGGTCCCACTCCCCACGACAGGGAGGGTCTTCCAGCTCCGGCTCCCCTTTCCTCGGAGGAGCTGCCTCTCCTGCACTTGTCTGGGCACCGGAACTCGAGACAGTTCTGTCAACAGTCAGCGGGAGAGCCAGCCCCCGGGACGGCCCAGAAAGACTGAGCATGCGTGGAACGCACCCGGCGTGCAATCCTGGAAGAGGTTAGAGGTCGCGAGGTACATCACAGCGCCGGCATTCCAGATGAATTAGCTGCTTTGGTGGCTCCACAGGGCGAGTGGCGACGCTAAAGCACTAGTGTGCGGCTCCCAGGAGCTACACCCGCTCCTCCCACGCCATCCCACTCCTTTCCTAAGGCTCCCGCGGCCGTCAGAAAAACCCGGAGAGGCGGACCACTTTCGCTTCGCACGCACTTCCTTTCCCCTGCCGGAAGGGAAAGGGGGTAGAGAAGCATCGCATGCGCCGTTCGCAGGCGGCCCCTAGAGTGGAGTCGAGTTGCTGGTTTCGTTGGCCCGGCCGGAGTGCGCCTGCGCGGTCTCCGGCTTCCCTCCACCTCCGCTTCCCCTCCCCCTGTCCCCCGCGGGGCCTCTGGGTCCGGCGGGACCATGTTCACCAGCACCGGTTCCAGTGGGCTTTGTGAGTACCGGACGCCGCCATCCTGGCTATCCCCTAAACACCACACTGGGTACCTCCTTGAGGAGGCTGGGGGCAGCGGGGACTCTCGGGGTTGCAGGCGGTTTGGGGGTCGATCTGACGTCCCTGTGCCGGAACCTTGGTAGTTCTTGCCCGGTGGGGGGCAGCGGACACCGCCCCCATTTCAGCCTGGAGGGGTCAGTGGGGACTGAGTCAGCCCCCAGCCCCCCACCTGTGAGCCCCAGGTGCGATGCTCAGATGCCCCTGGGGCTGCTGTAGGTGGGCTGGGCAGTTAGGGTCGGGCTGGGTTGCCCTGGTCTTATGGCCCGGCCCCCTGCCCTCAGCGGTAGGTTTGCCAGCTAGAAAGAAGAGGCTGTCCAGGTGGAAGCGATGCTGGAAGCCTGCTCCCTTCCCAGTCACCTTGCTCCATTCATTTGGGCTACAGAGGGACCGAACTGGCTCTCCCCCGGATGCAAATTCCAACCTCTGCTTCAGGAGCTGACCCCTTAGTTTTACTTAGATTCTTTTTTTTCTCCTCAGTCTCTCTTAGGAGTTTTTAGACAAACAAAAACTGATTAAAGTACTTCAAAGTGGAAGGAAGTTTGGAAGTAGTTTGGCAGGAAAGCAGAGACATTGCTGCTGGATGTTGCTAAATTTTACTGGCGTGTCAGCTGTGGAGTGTCAGCAGATAGAGAGCAGAGAAATATATATAGCCTTTTAAACGACTTTCTTTTTCTCATTGAAATGGTTTAATTGACTTTTGATAAGGTGGACTGTATGTTAACTAAACAGCGCTGAGATTAGGCACTGATACAGCAACAGTGAATTGTTTGAATAGCTATAATTTTTGCAATTGCTTGTCACTGTTAACGCTTCATATCTCTATACATGTGAAGTTAATCTTACTGAGTACAGAGGCAGTTGACATTTCCAAATATTAATGATCTGTTGTGAATGTTAGGAATCTTTTTCTGAGAATACTTATCTTAGCCTGGGAGTAAGTTAGTATCAGGGCAACAGGCATAATTATAAATCTTCCTCACTTCTCAACTTCTCAGGTTCTGAAGTGGGTTTAATATTTGTGATTTCCCTTGTTTCATACTTAATTTGATTTATGGCATCTTTCAGGTATTGGCCTCAGAGTATTTTACAACTACTAGGTAATTAATCTTCCCCAAACTACCCTTTAGAAAAAGAACATGACTGTTGAAACTGATACTCAAAAGGTGGTGTGATTTTCCTGGGATCTGTGAGCCATACACTGGTGGATATGAAATTAATGGTAGAATTCTTCAATTTTATTTGGTTTTTTTCATCATTTTGACTTATCCTTCCTTGCTGACCAAAACACATTAAAGAATTAAAAAGGCAAGCAAAATCTGTTATTGGTTACTATGCTGTATTAGCTATTATGTTGGCAAAGTGTTTTCAGATTTGATACAGGGTGACTCTGGGGAAGGTAGTAATATGTGATTACCTGTGGCACATGGTTGATGAGTATTGAATTCTAGGAGCCAAACTGCCACCCAGGGAGAGGCCTAGGCCAAAGGCTTCTCCTCAGCTGTCTTGCCCTTTTTCTAAAATAAATGTATCCACAGCATAAGAATTGATGGAATGGCCATTCCTCAGAAGTCCATGTCTTATATGCTCATTTAACAAACATTTTGAGCATCTCGGAAACTGCGAGGGGCTGGGAATGCGACATTAGACAAGTCTTGGTCCCAGTGTTTGCAGAGCTTACAGTGGTGTTTAGGCACTGGTTTTCCAAGACTGGTCTTTCGGCAAGTCTGGGTGGGAAAATTTACTTTGCTTTGAAATTTTTCTTTGCAATGCGCCCCACTGAGAGGGAAGTGATTTCCTTTAGATAAGTTGTGTAGCCCTTTGGTAATTCAGAGTTCTGATCCTGAGTAAGTGTCCCGAGGATGAATAATCTGCCTAGCAGCGCCCCCAGGGATGTTGAATAACATTCTCTTTTTAAGGGAAAAATCCTGGCCATTTCCTACCACTGGCGTATTTCCCACATCTGTGACTAGTAGATAGTGTATTTGTGTTATACTTGCTTTCCTCCCTCTCTCACTCATTCATTTATTTATTCAACAAGTGTCTGCTTAATACCCACATAAGCCACACACTGTTCGTGTATAGAGGATAAAGTGGTACACAGGATGAAGGAGACCAACATCCAATAAGTAAGTTATGTGTTTTCACATAGTGATAAGCATCGTGAAGAAAATCTGAGGGTAGTGGCATAGACTGTGGTTATGGAGGACTTCAGCAGGACGCTAAAAGAATGCTAAGGATGCTGCTTTAGCAGGTGTGGTCAGTGAAGATGTTTGGGAAGGTGACCCAAATGGCGTGAAGGAACCCACCTGTCAGTTTTTGTTGAAAAGTGTGCATCAGATGGGTGCCTCTCAGTCCTTATCTTAGTGGAATGTTCTCTCACACTGGCCTTGATGAACACTTCTTTCTAAAATTCTTTTTTTTTTTATTGAAGTATAGTTGCTTTACAATATTATATTAGTTTCAGGTGTATAGCATAGTGATTCAATATTTTTATAGGTTATACTCCATTTAAAGTTATTATAAAATATTGGCTTCATTCCCTGTGCTGTATATTACATCCTTGTATCCTATTTATTTTACACCTAGTAGTTTGTATCTTTCTAAAATTCCTTGTTCTTTGACTTTTTCTTCATATCTCCTGACCACAGCTACGTAGTTTTTCACATCCTCAGGATCTACTGGATTTGGCATTAAGTTATTGTTACCTTAAGAAGAGTAGTTTCAGTGGATTATTAAGGCCAAAACCTATTTTTGTTGAGGTATGGAGTGAACCAGAGGTAGAGAGTAGAAATAGAGACGACCGTTGGGATGGACAGCTGGCAGTCTCAGGGAGACACAGCTGGAGTCATCCCTTTGAAGACTCAGTACCCAGGATATCTTGCTAACTCAAGCCACACAGTCCTGAGGTGGGAACCAGTACAGACTTATCAGAGTGAGAAAGTTCTCAAATGAGCTGGAACTTTCCCTTGAGTGAAACTCGTTTTGATCCAAAACATTAGTTAGGGAGCCTAGAGTCAGGTGCAGTTAGGGGAGGTTGATGAATGCGAGGTCCAGCGGTGGCAGCCTATGGTGAGGACATTCATTTCGCTCTGGAGATGGGTGAGCCACAAGGACTGGTGGGTCATTCAGGGTCTGTAACCCCCTCTTCATTTCAGCTTTAGGGTACTGCCTTGGAGCCCGAAGGCTCTGTCCCCAGCATCATCCTGAAATGGACACTTTGCAGTTTCCCAGTGCAGCTGTGGTTGTGCTCCCAGGAAGGACCAAACTGTGTTCTGATTGATATATTCTTTGTTTAGGTATGTGCTCAATGTGTTGAATACATAACTTGTGGGAGATGGTTAAAATAAATCTTTATTTTTGTCTCTCACCATCTCTTTAAGATGCACTCAGCTTGGAAAGCCTTTTCCTTTTATGAGAAGGCATCAGGCCTTATGACTTTTTATTCACTCTTCAAGTTATTGATTCAACAGCTGTTTAATGAGCATGGCTCATTAGGTGAAAGACAAAAGGTGCGTTCAAGTGGCAGTGATCTTAGGGAACAGAAGTCACAAAACATAGGCTCAATTTAAAAATGTCCAGTTCAGTGTATTAATCAACACTCAGCCTTCATTCAAAGGTAAGAGTTTTTCTCCCTCTTTCTCCCAGTTAAGATTTGTAGTTGGCAACCACTTGCTGTCAGAGAAAGTGGTATAGTTGGCTTCTGTCCTTTTGTGTCCCCTCTGACCCCCCAGTTTCCTGTTTCTGACCTTACTGGGTTCTAGGTAAGGTGGGGTGGGAGGAAGAAGGAATAGTGAGGAACTAGGATTGTTCTTCCGTGGCTCTCTGAGCCTGGTACATGGTTAAAGCTGACTCTGTGCTGTGGGCTTTTTAGAGTCTCTTGGGAGGCGCCCATTCCGGCTGCTCCCCTGACCTGGGGGGATGCAGTGTTATGCTGGTGGGCTTTATTTGGTGTCTTTCATAGCTCCTAGGAACTTAGGTCCACCTACAGTTTCCTCCTTCTAGGGCCTGTTTGGCCTGCTTGAGGACACTGCTGGACGGATTGAAAGATGACCCCACTGTTGCCTCTGGCCTGTGGTCCACCTCTGCTTGCTGGAATTGCTGATTCTTTGCCCTGGTCATGCATTCTTATCTCAGTGATCAACATGGCTTCTCCTCCTCCTGCTCTCTAGAAACCTCGGTACCCTGCTCTCAGGGGTCACGTGTTCATCTCACTCACAAGGCCCATTTCTCTCTCTTGACCACGGGGGTATTCGTAGGCTCATGATGAGTATAGCAGCTCTGCTTAGCAGTGGAGCTTATTTCTCAGCCCTTGAACACTTATTCTGGGTCCTGGCAAGTTGCTTTTTATTGCCCCCCTTGTGACTGCTGCAGCTGGTTCCTCGTGTGTCCGCCATGTTCCTTCTTTCAGTCCATGACTCTCCCTCTTTCTTCCTAAAGCAGAACCAAGATCCAGTTTTGCTTTTACTAGAGATGTTTTATGTCCTAATTAGGATCTTTTTGTAGGAGCTAATGCACTATTGTTGTTTTTATTTGCACGTTTTTCTTTTTCCTTTATTATTATTATATTTCTCTTCCCTTTAGTCAAGTTATTATCTAACTTCTCCAACTTTTTCCATTCTCAGCTTGTGGCAGTATCAGTTTTAGTCATGAAGGCAGAACCTACCTTAAATCAAGCTACTTTAAAACTTGCATTTCTATGGAATTTTAATAAATACAATCTGATAAAGTGTATCTCATAAGTAATTTACTCCAGCATATTTGAGGTGTGCTTTCTAGAACACACTGGTACTGTGCAGGGCTGCTTAAAAATTTTTTTTAATTAAAAAATTGTTTTATTTTTAAACCCCAAATTTTATTGTTCAGTTTATTTTTTCCAGCTTTATTGAGATATAATTGACAAAAATTTTATATATTCATGTTGTATGTGATGTTTTGTCATTTGCATACATTGTGAAATGATTACTGCAGTCAAGGTAATTAAAATATCCATCACCCCACAGTTATCTTTGTGTGTGTGTGTGTGTGTGTGTGTGTGTGTGTGTGTGTGTGGTGAAAACATTCAAGATCTACTCTCTAGCCAATTTGAAGTATACAATTCATTATTCCTACCTATGGTCATCATGCTGTACATTGCTTAAGTTTTAGCCCTCATTTAAATTATAATTATAAATGAAAATTATCATTTAATCCTCATTTAAATCATGATTCTCTTTCCCAGACATTTTTCTCAAGATTTTTATGTTATATTGCCACTGTTCTCAGACATTTTCCAATGCTTATGTTACCTTAGTCCCTTGAATGCAGCATGATACAGTGGAAAGAGCACAGTATTAATATTTGGAAAGCGTTCAGAAGCCAGGATGTCCCTAATGTTGTTTTTAAAGATTGATGATGGAAATTAGCACTTCCAAGGCTTATGGGCCCTGCAACAAGGAAATTTAACTTTTTATTAACTCTTTGTTTCTAAGACTTAGTGGGAATGGTTTTCATTGTAGAAAATTTGGGAAGTAAAAGGAGGAAACATAAAATTCCATTTCAGTGTGCTACCCAGATTTCATCCCTGTTAGCATATTGGTGTTCTGTAAATTTTTTTGTATGTATGTATGTAAACAGATTTAAAAGCAAAATTGGAGCTACGTACAGTTTCATATTCTGATTTTTTCATTTAACTTTAAATGAATTTGCCCCATGTTATTAATAATGTTCAAAGATGACTTTTAACATTTTTTTGTTTTGCCTTATTACAAAACTGAAACATGCTTGCTGCCAAAAAAATTAAAATATTACACAAATACGTAATATAGAAAGGAATAGTCAAACGTTACTCTCCCACCCAAATAATCATCACTGCTATTTTAGTGCTCATTCTTTTAGATTTTTTTCTGTACAGGCTCTTACCTGTGTATTCTTTCTCTCTCAGGCACCCACACACACGTGTTTTATACAGACATGGCATTCAAATAAGCATTTTGTTGTGCTCCCCTAACATTTTTTAGATACAGAATCATGACTTTGAAGTATTACAACGTGTTATATTTCAGTGTTTTTCTCCAGTTTTTTCCCATTTAAACAATGTTATGGTGAACGTCTTTTAAGTTATTGATCACATCTTTGACCTAATCCTAAAGAAATGATCACAAACATGGAAGTATAGTGTCAAAGAATAGGAACATTTTTAAGCTCTTGATCTGTATTGCCAAATCCTTCCAGAAAGGATGTGTCACTTTACACTTTTCAGCAGTTTAGCAGAATATTTTTCTCACCAAACTCTTGTAACACTTGAGTATGATAATTTAAAATGATTTTTGCCAATTGAGATATTGAAAAATGACATTTTATTGTTTTAATCTGCATTTCTTTGAATGCCTGGGAAAGTGAACTTATTTTCATCTTTCATATTTGTTGGCCATTTTAATATATTTTTGAACTGATTTGACTATTTATGTCCTTTGCCCTTTTTTTTTATTGGAGTATTTGTTTTGTTTTTGTTAAATTGATTAGTAAAAGTCCTTTAAGGGTACTAGCTTTTGTCATGGTATATGTTACGAATATTTTAATCACTTGTCAGTTGCTTTTTAATTTTTTTTTTTTTTTTTTTTTTTTCCGGTACGCGGGCCTCTCACTGTTGTGGCCTCTCCCATTGCGGAGCACAGGCTCCGGACACGCAGGCTCAGCGGCCATGGCTCACGGACCCAGCTGTTCCACGGCGTGTGGGATCTTCCCGGACTGGGGCACGAACCTGTGTCCCCAGCATCGGCAGGCAGACTCTCAACCACTGCGCCACCAGGGAAGCCCCCGCTTTTTAATTTTATTCATGAAATTTTTCTCATATAAAGTTTTTCATTTAAATAAGTCATTAAAATAAAGGGATTTAGCTCATAAATTTTATTTAGCCAAATTCATCCTTTTCTTTATTAAGTCCTGGGCCTCCTGAGATCTGTTAAATATTCATTTAATATTTTTGTATCTTATATTTTTCTGATTATATAGGTAATATATACTGCTGGTACAAATTCAGCCTACCCAGAAAAGAAGAAAGTGAAACGTGAAATTCTTTCTTCTCAGTCCCAGAACAGTTTGGAGAATATTCTTGTAGGTTGTTTTTTGTTTATGAATCCTGTGTGTGCGTGTTTGTGTGTCTGTGTGTGTGTGTGTGTGTGTGTGATTAATATAAGAGTAATATAAGCATATGGTAAAAATTTATATAAGGATATAATATGAATTCTCTTCACTAGCAGTAGCCGCTTTTAAGTTCCTCTTTCTTTGTTTCTTCTGTTATTACAGCTTTAAATGATGTATTTATGCCTTTATTGATTTGTCAACTACTGGTTCTGCTTATAGATTCCACATAATGAAAGATGAGGAACTTGCATACCTCCAACCTCTCCATGTTTTAGTTTTGGTTTGGTTACCCCTTGTAATGGTTACATTTATAATTTTAAACAATGGACAAAACCCTTTATTTTTTATTTTTATTTTTTTAATTTTTATATTTTTTTGCGGTACGCGGGCCTCTCACCGTTGTGGCCTCTCCCGTTGCGGAGCACAGGCTCTGGACGCGCAGGCCCAGCGGCCATGGCTCATGGGCCCAGCCACTCCGCGGCACGTGGGATCTTCCCAGACTGGGGCACGAACCCGTGTCCCCTGCATCGGCAGGCGGACTCTCAACCACTGCGCCACCAGGGAAGCCCAATCCTTTATTTTTTGATTCATCAGTTTTTGGCACAGTCAGTAGACTACACTATGAAAATGAGAAAAATTAGCCCAAGAACATGTACTTTTTTGTCTCTCAGTTCTTGATTTGTGTTCTATGTGTGCTGTGTGTTTTTATAGCCTGTTCTGTAATGACAGTTAAGCCTTCCATGCTTTGTCTGTAGGTTGATTTTATATAGAAAATCATAACAATAGCTATATTTACATTATTATGATTGTGTATTCATTGTTGAACCAAGGTGTGTGATTGGTGTCATAGAAGAAGATAGAGCCCTAGGTCAGAAAACTTGTGCTACTTCAAGGAGTCTCTTAATTTCTTTTAATATTTCTTCACTACTTAAGTTCACACTCAATTTTTGCTGTTTCTTGACCCTTGCATCATTTTCTTCTCTGAGTCTTCTGTTTTCTCCCCTGGCATCCCTCCTGCAGTAAACGTTTTGGTGCAGAGGACACGAGGGTGAGCTTTCCGGATGCTCACTTGACCATTCTTGTACATAGTGAAAGACTGGATTTGTAAGTAGCTGGTGTGGGTTTCCTCTTTATTTGTGGGTAGGTCTTTGTCCCCAAGAGGCCCGAACCTCGGCTGGCAGGGCCGCCTGTAGGCTCTGTTCAAGTTTGCAGAGCTTGTGAACAGGCTGCTCTCCATATAGGGTGCAGAAGCGGGGAGCAGGAGACGGGCAAAGATGGTGAAAATCCCCCGCTGTGGGCCAGGGTAGGGGGCTTGGCTCTTTGTGTAAATCTTACTCTGAGTGAAGCTGCCCTTCCTCTTACCACCCGCCTCCCACTGTGCCACGTTACCCAGGCTAGCATCTGTTGCGGGCATCTGAAGATGCCCGAGCTCTCTTCTAGTCTTTCTCAGCCCTCAGACCCTTACAATGTCCTCCCTAAGTAGATCGCCACTTTCTTTGGAGAGCATTTCTCGGATTTTATTTTGGGGGGCAAAGCCTTTTCTTCAGCTGGGGTGGTCAGATGAATGGTTGTGTATGAGGAAATGCAAAGGAGTGTGTCTGGGGGCGGGGTTTTGTGGAAGGGCCTGGCCCAGCTGCCACAGCAGGCACGTGTGCCATTTATACTGGGGATGGTTTAAACAGGATGTGGGCTCAACACTAAGGGCCATTGAAAGAAACTTAAGATAATAATTCCCTTTTCAGTTCTTTTTCCTCTTGATTGTCACAAAGAGAAAGTCTCACTTAGCTGCTAGTCTGAAATACCTCTCTAATAGCAGCTAGTTTCCTCTGGTAACGTGGAGAACAGGAGGCAAGCCCAGATCTTTCTGCAGCAACAATATTAGTTAGAATTTAGTAAACTGTGTTTATTTTTAATGTTACCACCTACTGATGACAAAGTGACACTCGTTTTGCACTTATTATAGTGATATAAAGTTTCCTTTAAAATACATTTATTTAACTAAAACATAGTAAGATAACTTAAAGAAAAATATTAAACAATAGGATAGGTAACACTGGGATATAACAAAAATTGTGGCTCCGTAATGGAACTGACTGAAGTTTGAGAAATACTGTAAATTATTCTGTTGGGTAATTCTGTTTGCTCATTCTCCTCTCCAGGTCTTGGTATTTATTCATTAGTTCCCTGGACTATTTGGAAGGAGGCATTTCTCTGGTGTTTTGAAGGTCCTTTTATTTCAGTATGACTTTGGGAGGGGGGAAAAGTGGACAGGTATAGGAGCCTGTCATCTTGAACTGAAATTTTGTTGAGCTGTCTTTTTGGTTTCATTGCTTTTATTTGATTCTTGAATCTGTTTAGCATTAATTTTAGTGTTTATAATGTTTAAGTGGGGTTTTTTCGTCCCCACCAACCAGCCAGTCTCAGCATCAGTGGTTAAAGATGTTAGTAGCATCTCTACTCACAAATGGATTAGGTGCTAAAGGCCGTGTACAGGTCCAAACTTAAAAGGATTTAAGCTTGGTTCTCTATTTTAGTAGGCTTTTCCAGCAGACAGGAGTGGAAGAGGTTCCTTGTATCATCAAACTCTAAAATCAGACTTGGGTTTCTCCATCTTGCAGATGTATGTTTTGTTTACGTCCTTCCCCCCAATAGACCCGTTTAGTCTACATTAAACATCTGCTGACAGGTAACTCCCTCTCCTGCTTACTTTCTCAGATGTTCAAGTGTATGTCTTTATAGATACGGTATCCTTACTTGTCAGTCTACTTTGGTTGATTCGAAGTTTCATAGGGTCTTTGAACATATAGAACCATCCTTGGTTTGTTCTGGAGCTGTTACCGTTAGGGCAGCACCTTCACCAGCCTTGGTCTTTACGACTCAGCCTTCTCTTAAATTAGCATTGCTCTGATAGGCATTCACCTCAGTGATAATTCTCTAGGCCAGACTTTGAACACTGGCAGGCCACACAGATGTGTTTTGTTTGAGCTGTGTGTTGGTGGTGAGGGTAGGGGGGTGGGAGGAGAGTCACCTTCCAACATTTTAGAATTGGTGTCTTTGAGACAGAAATCCAGATTCCTCTTAGTTCTTGAGATGATGATCTGCCACACCAGGGCTGAACTGTTGTGTGACAAAAATCCACTGATACGTGCTTTTTGCCACCTACCTCCCCTGTTTCACTGCTACCTGCCTGGCCTCCTTAGGTACTTGAACTTACAACAGATCGTTTTTTTTTTTTGCCAATAACCACACATTTTCTCTTAAAAATTTTTTTTTTCTTTTCTCTTACAGTTTATCACATGGGTCTAGAACAAGCTTGTCTAGACAAGCTTTCTGATTCACTTTTTCAGAGCTGTTCCTACCGTTGAATAATTTATCATTATTTATGTGTAACATTTATAATTTTCTTACTTCTTTTGGCTTTTAAAATTATTATTTCATTTTATTGTATTCCTTGTCTAATTAGCACTTTTAACAATGACTGCCTTTTTTTTTTTTACACTTAAGGAAAGGCTTTATGTTTGTATAAAATCTCCCTAAGAAGGCTAAACCCGAGTAGTGTCCAGCGTAGTGGCAGGACTGAAATTAAAGTGCGGGAGCCTGTTGCCACTGTTGCTGACATGCAGATCTGACACACTTTTCTCTGGCGTCACGAGCCTTTGTGTTCAGCTCTGTTTTAGAACTTTCTTTTTCAATTTTATTGCTCGTTCTTTTTTTCCCCCTAATTCATACTATTGAATATTTTAGATATAGAATACATTCTTGTCTCTAGAGGACAAATCTTCCTCTTTCTTGCCTTTTTTCGGAGTTCTTTTCTGGAAACTTCCTAGCCTTTTCTCCTGTTCATTTTCCTGATGAGTTTTACAAGCGTTGGTCCAGTGACAAGTGTTCACGGGCTGCCCTCCCAAGCCAGGCCCCCGGGCCACCTGTTGGGTGAGGAGTGGTCAGTGTAGCAGATGCCCAGGGCCTTCACATTCTCCCCAGTGTGTTAGGAACAGCAGCGGGTTCATGGATGGCTTACAGTGTTTTACTTCTGAGCATCGTAGGTAATTGACTGTCACAAAAATAAACTTGGGACCTTTTGATTCTCGGGCAATTTTATGAATGTCTTTGTGGAGACGGTCACCAGAACGCACTTGGTCACTGAGGGTGTGTTTCATCAGGTTTCCTTCCAGGAAGCTCATAGGCCTGAAGAGTAAAGCAAGGTGGATGCAGAAGGTGTCCCTCGTAGTGCACAGGTTTCTGCATTTTCGTGGACTTACACACGTTGGTTTAGCCCCTTTTTGATGAAAAAGTTTAAGGAAGTGACTTCATAAAACACCAGCTCACCCCATTCTTGTGGAACCCCTGAGAAGTTTACCAAATAGTTGAGTAGTCAGAAATAGGAAAACGATCTGGTAGGGTATGGCAGCCCCTCCTCCAGGGGTGTGAACCACACCAGGGTTTTTGATGAGTATATTTTGACATGGTGACTTGTGGGGATGGGCAGAGTTGCTGGGTTACTGCCTTTTCCTCCCCCCCATCCCCACCCCCTGCATCTCTCCTCAGCTACGATGCTTCTGTAACAGCCCACATGGCTAAGCTTTGCCAAGACCTGTGGTTAGTATCTTTAGTACCTAAAAGATGCATATTTTTATTCAGGTAGAATTCACATAACATAAAATTCACCGTTGTAACCATTTAAAAGTGTACAATTATTGACTTAACAGCACATTCACATTGTTGTGCAGTCATCACCAACCACTCTCTAATTGTAGACCATGCTTATCAACCCTAAAAAGAAGCGCAGTTCCCATCAAGCAGTCCCTCACCATTCCCTCCCCTTCCCTGCCCCTGACAACCACCAATCTGCTTTGTGTCTCTGGATTTTTAAATTCTGGACATTTCATGTATATGGAGTCATAATATGTGGCTTTTGAGTCTGGCTTCTTTTGCTTAGTATAATGTTTGCAAGGTTCTTCCATATTGTAGCGTGTGTTACTAGCATGTGTCCTTTTATGACTAATAGTTCGTTGTCTGGATATACCACATTTTGTTTATTCACCTGTTGATAGACATTTGGGTTGTTTCCACTTTTTGGCTCTTAGGATAATGCTGCGATGAATATTCAGGTTTTTGTTTGAATATCTGTTTTCAGTCCTCTTGGGTATATAACTAGGAGTTGAGTTGTTGGGTCATGTGGTAATTCTATGTTTAACTTTTTGAGCAACCAAAAAGATACAAGTGAAGTACTAAAAATAGTAAGAGTGAAAATCCCTTTGGACCATGGACCATGATATAAAGATATCAGATTTCTTTGTTATATATTACAAAACCTTTTTCTTTGGAGTCAGGCAGAACTGGTCCAGATCTCAGCCTAACTAGTTGTGACTTTGCACCAGTTATTTAACCTTTCTTAGCCTATTTTTCACCTAGAATATTCAGATAACTAAGTATTGCCTCAGGTTTACTATAAGCATTCACTGAGATGGTATTACACAGAAAGCGCTTTTTTTAGCACAGTGCTTGGCATAAAGTAATCCACATATACTGTAATAATTATTTTAGGATAATACGCAGTCACCATAGCCTGATTGCGATTCTTTGCCACAGAGAGATGGCTTCGTACTGCGGTCATACCAAAGAGGTGAATGACCCAAAAGGAAACACCTTAAACTTTGGTGTTTTATGTTGTCTTTACCGTAGATGTTCTGCATTTTTATTTTTATATTAATGCATTGTCTGTCATTCTCAAAATTTGTTACATCCCTATTTTCAAAAGTGGAAGGACCCATTGTAAAGAAGTGACATTTTTTAACCTTCCATTTGATCACTGCTTGGGTTCCTCATGTATGAACCACTTCCTGGCTCCACTCACGTGGGGGGCCAGCAGATGGCTAGCGATTTGCCTTATCTCACTGCGTAAGGATTTAATGAAACTTTTAAGTGAGTTAGTAACTAGTTAAACCGAAATTATTTTTTCTAAGTCTTAAAATATTTTCATAAAAATTTAAAACCCCCCGTGAACAGATCATTCAGAGATTGCCACTGTTAATATTTTGATAGGTGCTTTTAAAAAACCCATGTATTTATGAACTATTTATTCAATATATAATAATGCTACTGGAAATATTGCACTTACTATTTAGGAACATCTTTCCAAAGCATGAAATATTTTTCTACAACCTAGTTCTTAAAATTGAGTATTATTCCATTTTATGGATAGAACATAATTTATCTATTTTCCTTTTGGACATTGATGTTTCTAGTTTTTTCACTATCATAAACAATGCTGTGATGAGCGTCTTTGTAGCAAAAATCTTTGTGTATATCTGTGATAATTACTTTGGGCTAAATTCCTAGATGTAGATTTTTTTTTTGGATCAGAGGGTTTATATATTTTTTTTAAACTTTTGATCAGTTTAACATTTGATAAGTACCCACCACTCTGTGTTGTACCCTCCCAGACTGCCGTCTTTTTATATCTCCATTCACAAGTGCATTTACTTTTGTTACAGAGGGTACCACTTGGATTTCTGTTATTGCTGTTTGTGACTATGTATGTCTTTCAATTAAAATCCACCATGCAGGTGACAGTCCCTTTGGACCATGGAGCTCCGTGGCCGCGCAGCATAGGGAGCAGTTTTATTTGTAGTCAGATTGTCGGGGTTTGTTCTTCCACTCCCTGGCCATTAGATCAGACACCTCTTCTTGAACAGCATTCCTGTGTCCTCAGCCTCACCTCTTATTCCATGTATTTCTATACTCTTGTTTGGTGTAACCTGGTCTGATTTGGTAAAGCTTATTTCTCTGTTTTCCCCTTGGGGCTTCTTTTCTGTGGCCACTCTAGACGTTTGAGGGATGATGGATAAAAATGCTTTCCTGTTTCTTCCCTGGGTGATGGTTCTGAGATACATTCACAAGGCTTCTTAGAAAATCCTGTGGGACTCAGCACTTGACAGAAACATCTGTAACTCATAGAGGTGGCCAGCTTCGTAATGAATCCTTGTATTGACTCTCTCTGTGTTTCATTCCCTGTGTCCCTCACTCCTGCTCCCTGGAACCACATTCCAAAATAAACTACCTGCCGGCTAGTCTTTGTCTTGCCTTTTATTTTAAGTGGAACCCAGGCTGAGTCATTTGTGATCACGGACAGGTAACTCACTCTTTGAGTCGCAGTTTTCTCATATTATAAATTTGGAGAGGGTCATGTCTACCTCATATAATCCTTTCCTTCACCAGATACTTACTAAAACACTACTATATGCCCGATACTGTCCTGGGTATAGAAATATATAGTAGTGAGCAGGACAAGGAAGACCCTGCCTTCATTGAATTTACATTCTGATGAGGGAGACAGACAAGGAGGGAAACAAAGACAAATTTCAAATAGTGAAAAGTGCTCTGCAGTAAATAAAAAGTCATGAGGGAATGCTACTCTGAGGTGCTGTCTGAAATGAGGACCGAGTGATGAGGACAGGCTGGATGTGGGGAGAACATCTTGAGCAGAGGTGCTGTGAATGGGACTTTGCACTTGCCATGTGCTCAATAAACGTTGGATAGTATTAGGAGTAAGGTTAGATCAAAGGGATAACCTGTCATTAACTACACAGCAGTAGGTGACCAGTTTTGTCTCATGAATGGACAAAAATTGGCTTCATAGAATAAGCACATAATTGTACAGGATGTGAATAGAGTTGTGCAGTACATTTTTCTCTACCAATGTAGTGAGTTACATTGATTGATTTGCTTTGCATTCCTGGTATAAACTTAACTTGGTTGTGATGTATTATCCTGTTTATGTATAGCTGGATTCAATTTGCTAATATTGTGTTGAGAATATTGCAACAAAATATTAGCAAATTGGTCTGAGGTATTGGTCTCTTGTTTTCTTTTAACACCTTTGTTTTTGGAATCAGTGTAATGTTGGCTTCATAAAATGAATTGCAAAGTGTTCTCTCCTTTCTACGTGGTGGAAGAGTTTATGTAGGATTGGTATTCTTTTTCCTTTAAGTGTTTGGTACAATTCTTCAGTGAAGCCATCGGGCCTAGAGTTTTCTTTGTTGGAAGACTTAACTATGAATTCAGTTTCTTCATTTCTATAGGACTGTTCAAATTTCTTTTTGACTTTGATAAGTAGATTGCATCTTTCGAGGAATTTGCCTGTTTCATCCAGGTTGTCAAATTTGTGGCTAAAATGTTGTTTCTGATATTCCCTTATTATCCTTTAAAAATTATTTATGATAAAAGTACATACATAAAATTTACCATTCTAACCATTTTTAAGTGTACAGTCCAGTGGCATTAAGTGCATTTCACAATGTTGTACAACCCCTTACTAGCCTATTAATGTCTATGGCATCTGTAGTGATGTCCTCTCCTTTATTCTTTTTTTTTTTTTTCGGTACGCGGGCCTCTGGCCTCTCCCGTTGCGGAGCACAGGCTCCAGACGCTCAGGCTCAGCGGCCATGGCTCAGGGGCCCAGCCGCTCAGCGGCATGTGGGAACCTCCCGGACTGGGGTACGAACCCGTGTCCCCTGCATCGGCAGGCGGACTCTCAACCACTGCGCCACCAGGGAAGCCCCCTTCCTTTATTCTTGATACTGGTAATTGTGTCTTCTCTTTCTTTCCTGATCAGTCCTGCTAGAGGTATATCAATTTTATTGATCTTCTCAAAGAGTTAGTTTTTAGTTTCATTGATTTTTCTCTATTATATTTTGGTTTTCAATTTCATTGATTTCTGCTCACAATTCTGTCTTTCCGTATGCTTGCTTAGGGTTTAATTTGCTCGTCTTTTTCTAGTGTTTTAAAGCTTGTACTCTTTATTGTTATTTGAGACCTTTTCTCTTCCTGTATAAGCATTTAATGCTATAAATTTCCTTCTAAGCATTGCCTTATTTGCAGCCCACAAATTTTGCTTGGTTGTACTACTTTTTATTCTATTTAACATATATTCTAATTTCCCTTGTGACTCCGTCTTTGACCCAGGTATTATTTAGAAGTATGTTGTTTAATTTTCAAGTACAGTTGACCCTTGAACAATGTGGGTGTTTGGAGTGCTGACCCCCATGCAGTCGAAAATTCGAGTATAACTCTGTAGTTGGCTCTTCATATCCATGGTTCCGCATCCGTGGATTCAACCAGCCATGGATTGTGTAGTGCCGTGGTATGTACTTATTGAAAAAAAATCGTATAAGTGGACCCTTGACATTCAGACCTGTGTTGTTCAAGGGTCAGCTGTATTTGGAGGATTTTCCATCCATCTTTCTGTTGTTGATTTCTAGTTTAATTTTGTTGTAATCAGGGAACGTACTTTGTATGATTTTAATTTCTTTTAATTTATAGAGGTGTGTTTTATGGCCCAGAATATGGTCTGTCTTGGGGAATGTTCCTTATCCATTTGAAAAAAAATGTGTAATTTTTTGTTGTTGGGTGGAGTATACTATAAATGTCAATCAGGTCAAATTGATATTGTTTTTCAAGTCTTCTATATTCTTACTGATTGATATGACAACATATTACAGCATGGATGGCTGGCTTAAACAACAGAAGTTTATCTACTTACAAGTCAGGAGACTGGAAGTACAAGATCCAAGCATTGGCAAGTTTGGTTTTTCCTGAGGCCTTTCTTCTTGGCTTGTAGATGTCTTCTCCCTGTGTGTTCACATGGTCTTTCCTCTGTTTGTGTGCATCCCTGGTGCCACTTCCTTCTCCAATAAGAACAGATTGGATTAGGGCCCCACCTTTGTGACCTCATTTAACCTTAAACTACCTCTTTAAAGACCCTATCTCCAAATATAGTCGAATTGGGGGTTAGGGCTTCAACATATGAATCTGGAGGAGGGCGAGGGACATTTCAGTCCATGACACTGATTTTCTGTCTACTTGTGTTATTGATTACTGAGAGAGGAGTGCTGAAGATTCCTACTATATTTGTGGATTTACCTGTTTCTATAAGTTTTTGCTTCATGTATTTTGAAGTCTTATCTCAGCTCTCATATTCTGTGATTCACTATTTGCCCACTTCCACAGTTGAAGAATGGTAAAATGAACACCATATACTTACCACCTAGATTCTGCAATTAACATTTTACATATTTGCTTTATTAAATATCCATTCTCTGTTTCATCAATTTGCCTTATTTTTTGGTGGATTTCAAAGTAAGTTGTAGTCACTTTATCTCTAAACACTTAAGCATACATGTTGTTAACTAGAATTTAATAATAATTTAAAGTTCTTTTTTTGTTTGTTTTGCAGTAAACTTCATATGGCAAAATGTACAGATCTTGAGTTAATCGGTAAATTCTGCTGTCCATAGTAATACTGTATACTTGTCCTGTGATGTAGGACTTCTTGGACCATTGTATATTATCTGTTACTTTCCTCATAGGTTTCTGGGATCTGATTTTTGCTCATCTTAAGAGGAGGACTTAATGGTAGTGTTATCTGAGTTAAGTAATCAGGTCTGTATTTTTAGGGGTTTAGTCCTAGACAGAATTAAAATGATTGTATAAATAGTATCCATTATTAATTCAGTAAATATTTTATTTATTTTTAGTCTTTAATTGTGTAAAATACACATAACATAAATTTGCCATCTTAACCATTTTTAAGTGTATGGTTCCATGGCATTAAGCACATTCACATTGTTGTGCATTTGTGGCTAGAACTCTTCATCTTGCAAAACTGAAACTCTATACCCACTAAACAGCTCCCTATTCTTCTCTCCCCCCAGCCCCTCAAAACCACCTTTCTATTTCCTGTCTCTGAATTTGACTCCTTAGGTACCTCATAGAAATGGAATCATACAGTATTTATCGTTTTGTGTCTGGCTTATTCCCTTCAGCATAATGTCCAAAAAGTTTATCCATGATGTGGCATGTGAGAACTTCCTTCCTTTTAAAGACTGAATATAATTCATTATATTCTGCTGTATGGATATACCACATTTTGTTTATCCACTTGTCCATCAATGGATGCTTGGGTATTTATTGAGCAACTCTTATATATCAGTCACCTTTCATTAGATAAACACTTGTTGACTGCCTTTATGGACCTGATCCTGTTATAGGCATGAGGGATACTGCAGCAGTGAACACAGGCAGACAAAATTGTTGCCTTCAAGAGGCTTATATTCTAATGGGGACTGAGGATGGGGAGATGGACAATACACAGAGAAATGTATTTCTTGATTCCAAATTGCATTTTTTCACATTTTAGTGTTTCTAATATTGGGTTGTACTTTACAGTTGATGCCATCTTAGAATTATTTGACAGTGTTTCTTTTTTAGTAACACCTAAAATAATGGTATATCTTACAGTCAGTTTGAATCATAGATTTGGTGAATCACTATTAATAAGTCAATTGTTGATAAGTGCTGTGAAAAAATAAACCAGAACAAAGGGGATAGAGAATTACATGGGGTATCCACAAATAAGGTGACATTTGAGCAGAGCACGTGTTCACTACAGGTGATACTTTTTTCATAGCAGGACTTCCTCCCTGCAGGACATAGTGTGTTGGTTCACGTTCTGTTCTCACTCTGGACTGGTAACAGCTTGTGGACTAGTTACTTTGAGCAGCATTGGTATAAACGGTAGAGCCCTAGGAGGTGGTGGGCGGAGATGGGGGTTAGGGAACAGTTTGCAAGGTGGGCCCAGATCTTGTAGGCATGGTAAGGGCGAGGGTGACAGAATTTTCCATCTTAGGAACTGGCAACAGTTCTACTGGCTCGCCACAAAAACTTTGGGTCATCTTTGATTTCTCCATTTTCCCATACATTATACCCAGTTAGCCAGCAAATCCTGCTGCTGTACCTTCCAAACATACTCCAGTTCTGACCACTCTCACTACCCCCACCCAAACCACCCTGGTCCAGGCCATCATCATCTTTTGTCTGGATTATTATGATAGCCTCCTAACTGGTCTCCTTTCTTCTATGCTTGCCTTGCTGTAATCTCTTCTCAATTTAGCAACCAAAGCAATCCTTTGAAAACATGTCTGATCATGTTACTCCTTTCCTAAACATCCCAAGAGCATCCTGTCACTCTCCAAGGAAAGGTTAAGTCCTTATGGCCTATAGGGTTCTACACTGTTTGCTCCTCGACTTCTTTGGCCTTATATCCTGCCTCTCTGCTTTTTGCTTATTCTGCTGTTAGCTGCCTTGGCAGCCTTACTGTTTCTTGATCGTATTGAGTGTGTTTCTGTCTCACAGCACTTGGACTTGCTCTTTTCCCTGCCAAGAATACTGCTCCCCAGATATCTGCAAGGCCCACATCCTCAGGTGTCTGCTCAAATTTCACCTTGTCAGAGGGCCTTCTAATCATGCTATAAAAAAGAGCACCCTTCTTTCCCTACTAGCACTATGTTTTCCCCTAAACCAGGATAGGCTAGTTATGCTGCAGTAGCAAACGGCTCTCAAATGTCAGGGACCTGAAACGACAAGGTTTGTTTCTTACTGCAGGCGTCCCTCCATTGTGAGTCGCCTGGCAGGGCCTGTCCCGTGTTGTCTTGAACTCTGGCGTCCGGCTCGTAGCATAGCCACCATCTTGATCATTGGCCAAGGGAAAGGCCATTCACTGGCTCTCCAGTATTTGCCTGGAAGTAACATCTATTATGTTGACTTGGCCAAAGCAAGTCACATTGCCATATGCCACTTCAGTTAGGGGCAGGTGTGGGTGGGTAGCAGTCCTATCTTTTATCTGAAAAGAGAGCAGGAAATCCATGGTGGGTAACACAGCCTCGCTCTTTACCGCTTAATCTTTCTATAGCATTTATTTGTATCTGACATGATATTTACCTTGCTTTGTGTATTTTCTTTTCTCTGCTGTCTAGACTGTAGGTACCACAAGGGGAGGGACTTTGTCCATCATTTGCTGCTATACCCCAGGACCTAGGATAATGCATGGTCTGCAGCAGTAGGTGCTTATTAATTGTAGAGATATGAGTGAGAACACCAAAGCAAACCATTCATTTGTTCATATGGCGACATGTAAGCCATTGGGAGTGTGGAGCAGGAAGGTTTGAGGAGAGAGCACACTTACTAGAGAAGAGCAGTAGCATTACTGGTCAGTGGAGAGTGTCAGTTTGAGATTTGAGACCATGAACCTACAGTGGAATCATGCAGGCAGCAAGGAAGAGGCAGGAATGAATAAATAATGGGACCCATTTCACAAGGATCGGTGAAGTCCAAGTTGAAGGAGGAAACCTTCAAGGTGCACCTCTGTCACCTCTGCTCCGTCTTCAGTCCTGTCGGAATAATAAGGGAGGAGCTTGCCTTTCACCAAGGAGGCCCAGTCTCCTGGGATTGTGATTGCGGTGGTTGGAGCAGTTTTCCCTATATTCATTCTTTTTTTTTTTTTTTTTTTTGTGGTACGCGGGCCTCTCACTGTTGTGGTCTCTCCCGCCGCGGAGCACAGGCTCCGGACGCGCAGGCTCAGCGGGCACGGCCCACAGGCCCAGCCGCTCCGCGGCACGCGGTATCCTCCCGGACCGGGGCACAAACCCGCGTCCCCTACATCGGCAGGCGGACTCCCAACCACTGCGCCACCAGGGAAGCCCCTTATATTCATTCTTTATTTACTTCTCACTACTCTTGAGGTAGTGTCTCTTATCTTCATTTTACAGGTGAGGAAAACAGGCTGAAATTGCTCGCGTTAGGACTTAGGTTGGTCAGGCTCACAACCACGGTGCTTTCCGGTACGTTTGGGGTACTAGGTGGAGGGGACTCCACTTTCTGGGGGGCGGGGAGCTCCGTTAGCTCTTAGATTCCCTGGAGCCTCGATTGCATCTTGGTCATGAAAATAGTATGCAGCCACTTTACCGATGGTTCCAGTTTAGCTGTTTGTAAGACCGTACCAGAGAGGAAGTAGTTGGGCTATTTTTATATATGCAAACAAGTGCAATTACCACACTACCAACCATAACTAGTAGATTCACTCCCCATTGAAGTGCACCTCACACAATCTGAGAACGTCTCTGTCTGAAAGTGTCCGTGACGCTTTCCTGTGGTCTTGCCTGTTGATGATCTGGACATTTCATTCCCTCAAGGAGCTGTGCTAGGCTTTATGGCCAACATAGAGAAGAGAAGGCAGGTGGCCTCCCTCGGGAATCTTTAATGTAGTCGGGAAGGCAAAACAGGTTCCAGACCCTGACTCCTCAACTAGTACCTGGAAACGGGGATGCAGGTTGGGGGAAGAGCCCCTCGGGCTAAAATGGGAGAGACTGATGTAAGGAAGTGGGAACTGAGCTGTTGTTTGAAGTCTGCGTGAGATTTTTTTTTTTTTTAAGTGAAAATCCCATAGTACCTTTTTTAAATTCGTATGTATGGAAAATGTAACAAGTATTAACATTTTAAATAATCTGATTTACTTAATGAACATTCTGATATGGAGAGGAAACGTCACTCTTGAAACACTTTTTCCTCATATAATTTCAAATTATTAAGAATTAAAAACATAATACTTTATAGTTTGATAAGATTTAGCCTATCACTTCTCTACTCAAAGATTATTAAATCTTACAGTCTGAGCCAGTATTACCACCACACAACTGTAAAATAAATTTATTGATGATAACTCTATAGAATTTACTCCCTGTATTTGATGTTACAAACTTTAGGGTCTTTGAGATATGCAGGATCCTTGTATGTAACTGGCATAAACCCCATTATTTGAGCTCTCTTAATTGCTTTTGTGATTTCTTTTTGTTTCTTCCCACAAAGACCTGCTATGTGCCTTCCATAAATGCATCTAGTAAATGGAGAAATAAACTGGGATAAAAGCTGTACATTCTTATAATCTACACGTTTTCCACACAAGATAGATTTTTTCAGAGGCTCCTTATAAGGATTTTCCATTGGAACAGGCAGGTCCTCATTGCTGGTTGCCTGTTTATATTGTGAACAACTTCTCCACAGCACTGCATGAGCCCCAGAATCTGTGAGGCAGACAGCAGCCGTTACGAAGTGCGTTAACGTTCCCCTTCCTAGCCCACTGCAGAGGGCTACCATAGCTGCCATGGTTCGTTGCTCTTCCTCTGCGTGAGATTTAGACAAGGTTCCAGGGTGCCCGTGGTGGAAAATCTCAGCAGACCACTGCAGGCAGCAATGTTAGCACTTTTAACCGCTTCTTAAATTTCTTAAAGTAAATGTTTATGTACGTGAATCCCAGTCATGCTCAGGAGCTAACTGATCAGTTTGATAGAAAACATACTCCCCTGTCTATTTCTCTATACTTTGGTGACCGTTTTCTGAAAAGGTATTCCATGGAAGTAAACTTGGTTTGGTCTCGTCTAAGAGCCAGATGATAGTGGAGCCTGCATCAGCCGATTTCGCTTGTTTTCCAGTGCCCTTTGATCACTTACCTCTGCAGGAAGATGTTTTGGAAATATATGTTAATAAGAATTAAATTCCAGAGTGTGTGAACTTTGTCTTCATTCTAATTCAAAAGAAGTGAATTCTCTTGCTTTTCAGTCGTGTGGTTTTTAAAATCTTAGGGACAGTCATTCTGAAAGCAGTTTTGTTTTTCCCTCCAGACAAAGCACCTGTGTCCAAGGGTCTTTTACTGGTCCCCAGTGCCCTGTCCCTCCTGCTGGCCCTCCTCCTTCCACACTGCCAGAGGTTCTTTGTGTACGACCTTCAGGCAGTCAAGGACGACTTCCAGGTGAGCTCCGCTCCACTGGCCTCTGGGAGGGGAGAAGGCAGGCCTTCTTCTTTGATTTACCTTTCTTCCTGCCATTCTTAGTCTCTCAAAGCCTCTAAATTTGTAAGAAATATTATTTATTATTAATATTTCCACTAACAAGTAACTTCTCTAGTTGTATTTATTGATAATTTCAGCAAAGCAGGTTATAATGAAGCAGTGCAGTATTTCCTTTTACACATCTCTTTTCAGCTTCAGTTTTTACTCATGGAAATGCAATTTTTAATTTCAAGAGAATTAAACAATGTTAAATGTGTTTTTTGTATGATTAGCATGCATACTTAACATTTTCAAAAACTTGCCTCAGTTTGAATATCTGTTAGAGGAGCTAAGCTCTCTCAGCTCTAATAGATTGTCTGTGAATTACTTTTATAGTGGTAGTTAAAACAAGTAGGAAATTTCTCTTGGGTTTTTGCTGGTGGGAAGAGCAGAAGTCTGTGGCTTTCAAGATTTATGGGTTGATCACATGAAAAATGCTGGTGCTGGGTCTTGTCTGTGAGTTGGAGTGCAAAAGGGGTGTTCCGGTACCATTTCCAGCTCGGCAGGGATTTCCCCATACCAACAATAAGCAATTCTCAGACACCAACTTGGGTGTCCTACAGTTGAACTCAGTTCTGATGCCATCTTCCCAGAGAGCATCAGATTCCACAGGGTTAGGGCTCAGTCCCACAGGACTGCCCACTGCGCTCGCACTTCAGATGCCAGTCACCAGCCCAGGTGGTTACTTGGACTTCTGACCGAACGGCTATAAATCAGAGTTCCCACGACCCCCTCCCTGGGCTCAATTAATTTGCTAGAACAGTTCACAGAACTCAGAGAAACATTTTATGTACTGGATTACCAGTTTATTATTAAAGGATATAGATGAACATCCAGATGGAAGAGATGCATAGGGCAAGGTAAGGGGAAAGGGTGCGGAGCTACCGTGCTCTCTCTGAGCCCCACTCTCCTCAGATCTTCACATGTTCATCACCCAGGAAGTTCTCAGAACCCTGTCCTTTTGGGTTTTTATGGAGATTCATTACATAGGCAGGATTGATTAACACTGGCCATTGGCAGTTGATCCACCCTCCAGCCCCTCTTCCTCCCCGGAGGTCAGGGTGTGGGACTGAAAATTCCGACCTTCTAATCACAAGGTTGGTTCCCCTGGAAGCCAGCCCCCATTCTTAGATGCCTCCAAAAGTCACCTCATTAACATGACAAAAGACACCGTTATAGCTTTCTTCACTTTGTAAATTCCAATGGCAAAGACCAAAATATATTTCTTATTATAAATCACAATATCAGAGAGTGTTAGTGCAAATTATGGTTATAACCTGCCACTTTTCTTTGCTAAATACTTGATTAGCCATTTTAAGCATGATAATCCACTCTTGAGCACTGACATCTTTTCTTCATAGGGATGTCATTAATGCCATTGCTTCGGTGGGCTTTGCCAAGTTCCTGTGATTCAGTTATTTATCCATACTGCTGCTTTCTGTTGGAATATAATAGAGCTTCAGTATGATTTCAGTTGCTGTAACACAATGATTCTTAATCCTGTCTGCACAGTAGAATCACCTACATAAAGTGTTTTTTTTTGTTGTTGTTGATGCCAAGACCTCACCCTAGACCAGCTGAGTCAGGGAGCCTAGTGGTGGGGCCTGGGCATTGGTGTACTTTTTTAGAAAGATCCCCAGGGGATTCTAGCATATGGCCAGCCCTGAGAACCACTGCTGTAAGGCAATGTCAGGGCCCTGTGGCCCTGAGTTGGTACCTTTCTGTTTGGGGGGTTAATTTGGTTCACCTGGCTAAGTTGGCAACAATCCCCTTCTCCTGCACCACTTTGTGGGCATTTGTGCTCTAGAGGTGGGACCTGCCTGGATGGAGGACAGTCACCCTCTGTCTAGGAGTGCAAATAGCCACACTCTCCTGGCAGAACCTCTTAAGGAGCCCTCAGTGTGCATTTCTAAGAGCTGCTACAGAGATATGGAGAGTTTCAGTTCTACCTTGGGGAATCTGAGCTTAGAGTATTAAAAATAAGCAGTATAATGTAAACGTAATAAATGTGCCAAGGAAGAGACCTGAACAAATCTTACTCCTATTTGTTATTCTTTTTTAAATCCCCATCTAGATTTGGCGGTTGATTTGTGGAAGAATAATTTGCCTTGATTTGAAAGATACTTTCTGCAGTAGTCTGCTTATTTATAATTTTAGGATATTTGAAAGAAGATATGGAAGCAGAAAATTTGCAGTAAGTTTTTATGTATTTTCCCTTTGCTACTTAGGTTATAGAAAAAAATGTTTCTGTTTTCTTGTTTTTAAATAGTTTTATTTTGTTAAGCTTGGTGTTTCATTAACAATTATCTTTTTTTACATGATCCTCTGTCTGATTTGGAACATGGACATTAACCAAAGAAAAAATTTAAATTTAAGCAATTAGCATAATAAAATAATAATGATGATAATAGATAATAATATCAGTGTGAGTGGGCAATAACTTTTTTTTTTTTTTGGCTGCACTGAGTCTTTGTTGCCGCACGCGGGCTTTCTCTAGTTGCGGCGAGTGGGAGCCACTCTTCGTTGCGGTGCACGGGCCTCTCATTGCGGTGGCCTCTCTTGCTGCGGAGCACGGGCTCCAATCACGCGAGCTTCAGTACTTGTGGCTCACGGGCTCCAGAGCACAGGCTCAGCAGTTGTGGCACACAGGCCCAGCTGCTCTGCGCATGTGGGATCCTCCTGGACCAGGGCTCGAACCTGTGTCCCCTGCATTGGCAGGCGGATTCCCAACTACTGCGCCACCAGGGAAGCCCAGCGATAACCATTTTAATAAGGATTTTTATTTTAATAAAATTCTAATCACTTATTTTGCTTAATGGTTTGTGTATTAGTTGTAAAAATAAGTCATGCTATAAATATCTTTTCTTCAACATACTTAGAAATTATGGAAGTTAATACATTTGACCAATATGGTTTTACTCCCTCACTTTGAAAAGTCTATTCAAACAAAAAACAAACTTTAAAAAATATATATATACCTGAGCTGGTTCTAATTAAATAAATGTTAGTTTATTTTTAGAAGACTCCTCTCTATAATGTTCTTCCTGTTTTATTTTTAGTCCTTTCTGCTGGGTTCCTGGGTTTTGTCGGCAGTGGGTGACTTTATCCTCGTTGAAGCTGTGCGGTATTCCTTTGGTATCACTGCAGCCAGGAATTTGCCTTCTGGATTGTAAGTAGCTCTCAAATATTAGCTTAATTCATAACTACTTAAATCTGACTTAAAGCATTATTACACATGAAAGTCAGTAAGAGAATATTTTAAACTTTTAGATATAGTAAAATTGATTTTATATGTAAAAATTCTAGTGTATACTTAACATTTTCATTATGTTCTTGACACAGAATCTGTTTTACACTCACTCTTTTTTTTAGCTTTCAAATCTCATATTTTAGAGAATTTTTAATGAATTTTCTCTTCTGGTCCTGAAGATAGAATTGTGTTTTCATAGTGAAATTTTGTCTTTGTAACTTTGTTAACTAATTAAACATAAAAATACAAAATTTAATTAATTAGATTAGGAAGCAAAATTTATTTGTCTGAAGTTAAGCTTCTGAAGAATGATGCTTTTCTTAAATTATATTGTTTATATATTTCCACCAAAGGTAAAAGAAAATCAGTATATAGGTTATAACTTTGTAGCCAATCTGCAGTGGGCAACCTAACTCACAGAGTGTCTGTGCTTTCATATTGTGTTGGTCTTCTTTAAAAACAAAATGAGAAAACATGTATTAGTTTATGAAATGATTGGCATTTAGGAGCAGAGTTGTTAGCACATATAAATGCCTTTAAAGCATCTCTGAATTAAGTTTCTGAGACAGTTTTTAAGATATGAGATACTATAAAATAAAGGTAACATATTTAAAATTTGTGTGTACTAACTTCAGCCTTATTTTAATTTTCAGTATATATTTTTGAGAACTGTTAGGCTATTGCAAGTACCTTGATTTAGATTCACTTTGTATCTCTATTTTTAAAATACGGTTAGTGATCTTATAGCTCTCACACTTACATTGTTAATATTTATGGTAATAGCTGCCCTTCGTGGGATTTACTGAATTATTGGCATGAGTATTGATGTTTAGTTGTCTTAATAATGTATGATTCTGAATAATATTTTAATGGAGACACATAAAGTTCTGTGTCATAATTATGCAGTTTTTTAGTTTTACGGGTTGTAATTGCAGTTAGACTAAGAAGTTTAAGTTGACTATTCTGCTATTGTGGTAAATAGTGTAGTCATTAGGAATGATTCCATGTTGATTCAGAAAAGAAGTAGCATTACTAAATCATTAGTTTTCCCCTAACGTTTCTCATTGAGGCCAATTCTTTTTGGTTCTTTATAAGGCCTACTGAGTTGTAGAAGGGTTATGTGTATCGTGTATGTTTGTGTTAGAATAAATTTAGTGGATGGGTAGTAACATAGCTTTTAATTCTTATTTACATCGTCCCCTTGTGTGATGACTTTTATTTTCTATTGCACATAGAGTTGAATGACAGTTATTTCTTTGAATGAATGACACTTATTTCTTTATGGAATCGTGACTGGTACATATAAGGAAGATTGATTCAATTTTGAAGTTGGTGGCAATGTTTTTACTAATTCTTAAGGCCAGAAGGCTTTTACCTATTTAAATCTTAGCTAGTAGCAAGAATTGAAAATTTGAGTAAATTCAAAAGTTATAGGATCCCCTTTGAAAGACAGTGTGAATGTTAATTCTGACATCACCTCAATGAGAATATATTTCTCTTTCCTTTTAAATCATGAAACATTATAATATGGCTTTTTTGAATCTTGACGCGTTCTCAAACATAGACTTCTTGGAACCTAAATCTTTACTTCAATAAACTTTGCATTTTGTAAATATATCTTTTATTTGATGGTAAGCAAAGCTTCAAAAACTCAGGAGAGGAAACTTTTTTAGTCAATGTGTTTTATAATTTGCAGTGTTTTCCACATAATGTCTTGTTACCTTTTTCTTTCTCATCAATGCCAAGTTTACCTGCACTTCCTGCAATTCTTCACTTCCTATTTAATTCTCTCTCTCTCTTTTTTAACCTCACCACTATTAAAACTTCTCTTATAAAGGTCACCAGTATCCAACTAATTTCTAAAGCCAGTGGCTTGTTTTCACTTGTCTTATCTGACCTTTCAGTGGCACATTAAATGCTTTTGACATCCCGTTATTTCATGAAATAACCTGCTCGCCTGAATCCTAGCACCCTACTCTCTCCTGGTCCTCTTTGACCTCCTTTACTCTTTGCAGCTCCTTTCTCAAGCTTACTCCAGGTGCTCTCTCTGTGCCGTCGCGTCCACCCCCATGACTTCAACTACAGTTAGCATCTGTTGTTTGTTTCCCAGCTCTCTATTTCCAGTCCATATTGCTTTCTTGATCTTTCTTCAGTCATATTTCCTAGTGACTTCTAAGACTCAAGGAAAATTCATCATGTTCAGAAGCTCTTACCTCCTCTGATCACCTCTCTTTTTGCACTCTCATCTCCTCCTCCTTCTGTACTCCTTATTTTAATTAATGGCATTTTCATCTACTCAGTCATCCAAGCTGGAAATCTTTCCCTCTTCTCATCAGTGGCGTAGGGCACCGACTTTTATTCATTCGAAGTCCTATATAAGTCAGCTTTTCATCGCATCTCCTTGACTCCTTCTGTCATTATCCCAGTCTTAACTAGCCTTTTCTTGCCTAGATTTTTGCAGTAACTCTCCAACTAGTCTTCCTATCAATTCCAAAGTATTTCATGCAATGTTTTCAGAAGCTGTCTTTCTAAAATACAAGTTTGACCATGCTAATCTTCCTTTTAAAAACCTCTAAGTCCTTATTTTCTTCAGAATAAAAATCAAGCTTCTTCAAGGTGGCATCAGGGCCGTCTAGAATAGTACAGATGGCTTAGGCTTTGCCATCACATAGCCCAATTTACCTGAGATTCCAGCTCTGCCGTTTATTATTTGTGTGTCATCTTGAGCAAGTTACTTCTCTCAACTTCCCTCATCTGTAAATTGGGGCTCATACTCTGTAATTCACAGGGCAGTGGAGGGAACTAAGTAAGGTCACCTATGCAGACATCCTAGCAGTAGCAGCCTCCCCACCCCATATATTGTTGTTTGTTTCTTTCCCTTCAAAGCCCTCATAATCTGACCCCAGTCCAATGTTTCAAGCCACTCCCCCATCAGTCATTCAGCTTTCTTAACATGCTATGTATTTGTATTCTCGTACCTGCTGGTTTTCTTTCTGCACCCTGTTGCCCTTTGGCAGGACTAATTGTCCTTTTTTAAAATAAATTTATTTATTTTATTTATTTTTGGCTGCATCGGGTCTTCATTGTGGTGCGCGGGCTTCTCATTGCGGTGGCTTCTCTTGTTGCGGAGTACGGTCTCTAGGCCCACGGGCTTCAGTAGTTGTGGCACGTGGGCTTCAGTAGTTGTGGCATGTGGGCTCAGTAGTTGTGGCTCGTGGGTTCTAGAGCACAGGCTCAGTAGTTGTGGCGCATGGGCTTAGTTGCTCTGCAGCATGTGGGATCTTCCTGGACCAGGGCTCGAGCTCGTATCCCCTGCATTGGCAGGCAGATTCTTAACCACTGTGCCACCAGGGAGGTCCCCCCACCCTGACTAGTGTCAAGTAGAGTCTGGTGCATACTCGGCTCTCAGTAAGTGTTTATTGAATGACTATAGTCTGTTTCCAAAGGAAAATGAATTTAGAGTAGGTGGGGGCTGATGGCAATGGCCTTTACAGCACCCTCAGGTGCTTGCTTCTGCAAATTTTGCTCTGCATCAGTAACAGTGATGAGTTGAACATAGTTGTTTGTGTAGGAATCATGGAAGTTTGGTGTTTAGAATACAAAGTACTGGATTTAGACCAGCAATTCGGAGTATAAATTAGACCAAAGGGAGCTGCATCTAGTTGGAAAATAATTCAATCAAATTATTTCAAACAATAGCTCCAATATTTTGCCTGCTGACCTGATTGACATCATGACTCACCTGCACATAGAATTAAATCCAAAAAGTCAACTATGTATTTAGATAAGGCTTGAATATGAAACACGAATTGGATGCTTTTCTCCCAGTAATTCATGAAAATGTTTTATACAGGTTTTAAAAGTAAAGATAATGAATTTATTAAAATACTTTAGTGTATTTAATTATGCTGCCGCAATAATAAGATCTCACAAAGGAGGAAGAGTTCTTAAAGTTTATTATTTGTTTTTGGGAGAGAAGGGACTTGATGATATCATACAGAATATCCACTGACCCTAAGTTAGTAAAGTGAATTTAAAGAGATCGAAGACAAACAATGACCGTTCATAACATTTCACTGTTTATGTTGCTTAGGGACCGTAAACTACCCGAGCGGAAGCTCTTTCTGCGCACGCTCCGAAGATAATTGCGGTATAGCATGACACTAATGACTCGAGCCTGAAATTGTTTTGAAACAATGTAGTAGAGAATCACATCCAGACAGGTGCTGAGGTTCATGAGGAAGGTGGCAAAGGCTCCCCACGGGTTGTAGCTGTTCTCCTCCCCTCCCAGCATCAGGAAAGCAAAGCAGATGTGGAAAGGCATGAAGCAGACGAGCACCTGCACCATGAGCGTGATAATGATCCGTATAGACTTCTTCTTGACTTTTGGCTTCAGCTTAGATGTCTTACCGTGAAGGAGACTATGAATAATGACCAAGTAGCACCCAATCATGATGAACAGAGGAATCAAGAAAAAGAAAATCAGTCGAGTGAAGTTCAGCGCATTAATAGCTTTTAAGTGGATGATGTCAGAAATCTTGAGGCAGGTGGCAGGGTTGGAGGCTTTATCTGGGTCTTCATAGAGCAGTAGGAGTGGGATGGTGGTTGTCAGGGTCATTATCCAGACTCCCACACACGCTAGCATGGCCTTGCATGTGTTTTTAAGTTCCTTGGTGTATTTCGGCTGTACAATGGCCATGTATCTGTCGGCACTAATGAAAGCAAGAAGCCATAGAGCAATACTTGGATAAAACACTGTGAGAGCCCCAAGAATCTGGCAGAAGTACTCTCCAAACGGCCATTCACCTTTTGCATAATAAAACATTCGAAAGGGTAAGCTCATTATAAATATCAAGTCCAGTAGTGCCACATTCATCATATAGATGGTTACGGTGGTTCTCTTCTTGGTGGTACAACTGAAAACCCATAAGGCAGTGACATTAACGAATAAGCCAGTTATGAAGATACAGCTGTAGAAGACAAGGGCTGCTATTTTGTATTCGTCTGGATACGGGTCGATAGAAGGGCCAGGTTGAGCTTGACTGTGAGGGGTGGTCATCTTATAGCTTGTTGTGGGCATGACACTTAGAAACTGTAAAATAGTTAAGAATAGGAGGAATAAAACTCTTGTTGAAAAAATAAATGCTTAACATTCTCACACTCGACTTGGCATATCAGTGGATTTTAATTTTGACAGTATTTTATGTCATAGAGTCAATATATGTGTCTTAGTATTTATTAAGAAATACACTCCCTAGGTATTATTACTAATATGTACTAACATATCAGTGTATTAAGATGGTCTGGTGTGTCATGATGCACTGGCAAATGTATTCATTTTCTCTCTGTAGTGTGAAATTGGGTAGCAATTGTGCCTGTGGTAGGTATCCTTTGTTTGGGACTAATTGGGGAAAGGCCATTCTGAAGTTTGAATCTTAGAAAATATTGATAGTTTGCCACCTTTTATCATCTTCATTCTGTTTCAATATTTGGTAACCCAGATTGGTAATGTCCAAATAATGAATTTTTACTCATTAAATATAATTTTAATATATAAATTATGTATTAGAAAACTAATTAAAAAAACCATATAACTGGTTGCTTACTGAATATTCACAGTAATTCTCATTTGAGAGCAGGAACTTTTCCTTTTTACTGCTAAATCCCCACTGCCTGATGAGTACATAGTAGATACTCAGTAAGTAATATTTGCTGAATTGATGGATAAGTGAAGGAAGGAAACTTTGGCAGGGTGACCCAGAGCAAGCACTCACTAGTTTGTCAATGAAGGCTTGCTTAATTGGCCATTAAACCATTTTGTTTTTTTTAAGTGGCAAACGCTTCTTCATAGTATTATGTTTTCTCTAGATTATCATAGGTCTAGAAACAGCAGTGTCTTGTGCCATGGTATACAGATCAAGAACTTTTACTCTCTCTGGTTTTTTTTTGGCCACACCTTGCGGCATGAGGGGTCTTAGTTCCCCGACCAGGGATCGAACCCATACCCCCTGCACTGGGAGCGCAGAGTCTTAACCCCTGGACTGCCAGGGAAGTCCCACAAGAACTTGACTCTTAAAACAATAGATGGGCTAGTTTTTAATGCACAATTGGGAGTGCCTAATGCTGAGTCTTCCAGATGGTGTTTACCAGTGCCCCAGAAGCGGATTACACTGCTGCAGTGGTGCACGGAGAGCAACACCTTGAGAATAAGATATTGCTAGTATAGTAACTTTCACGCCCTCACTCTACCGAGATCCAGAAGTGTAAATATTATTTGTCAAATTTAATTTTAAAAAAGGAATATCAAAGACAAATAGTTATTAGTAAGAAGTCACTCAGTAACTTTATGTGTTTGCAGAAACTAATTTCCACCCCCGCCAAATGCCCATTTCTACTGGAAGGGAGTTTAGCTGTGACCCCCTCAGTGTGAAATTTCTATCACCCACGATATAACATCAACAACAGTGATTTTAAAAATAGACTCGCTGCAAAGAGATGGAACCTTGTGGCATCCCCCTTGAAATATGGAGGTGTAAGAAAAGTTTCCCTCAAAAATGTCACTTTGCAGAATGGTCTCTCTCTCATTCAGCCCTGAGTCTCTCTTTAGTGAAAACTGGGGGAGGTTAGCCATCTGGTAGTGGCATCATGGGCTGTAATTTAAAATTAATTTGAGCAGTTGCTGAGGACAAACACAAGGTATGAATTTGTTTTCTTCTCCCTCTTTTCTTCCCTTCCTACCTTCCTGACTAGCGAGTTTGCCAGATATTTAGGTTAAATATGATTTTGGAGTAGAATTCTATATATTTAAAAGCCTGTATTTATTAAAATTTCCAAATATTGTGTTGACTAGAATATTAATTTCTCTAAAATGAGAAAAATACTACATAGAAAAATTAACTCTTTAGTATTATCATACAAAGGAAAATAATTTTAGAGACTTAACTCATTATTAACTTTCCATGAATTTTTAAATAGTAAAAATTGTAATGTAAATGACATTTTGTATCCTTTTTTCTTTTGTATCAGAACTCCCTCCACCCATCCTTATTCCCGAATTTTGTCACATAAATTCCTTACTTACAAACCATTTTTGAGTAAATCTTTTTCCCCTCATTGGGTTCAAGCTGACTTTATGTCACCAACAGTTGTGTTCATTTGCTTAAGGTTAACTAAAATACGTGTGATGCATGTGTTTTAAAGGCATTACCATACAGGTTGTACTCTGTACACATGGATAAATTTTTGGATAAATATTGAAAAGTGATTGGTTTTTAAGTCAGCATTTTAAAAGCTTTAGATTCCATGATTAGCTATAGTCTTTTCTTAAAAGACTAAGTATATACTGTGAAACAATGTAATTGAAACCAGGTGACAAAGACTCCTAAAGATATTTATGATTTATTGTATCAACATTTTCTTTAAGTTTAAAAAACTTACATTTACTATTAAGGTAAAACAGTATTGAAAATAAATGAAACAACATGTTAATAATGTAGGAAGATGACAGTATATCCCATTTGAGGGTCCTTCACCAACATAGTTTCAGTAATATATTGTTAAAATAAAACAAGGATTTTGAGATTTAGTAAATAAGTACAGCATTATTTCTGATAATCTGTGATGAAGTTAATTAAATGCTACTTACCTCCTGTCCATCAAAAGGCTGTGTTTGAGAGGAACATTTCTCAGTATACCCAGTTCTGTAAAAGGGATTTCTTTGAGTTGCTTGTGTTAAAATAGCTCTTTCTAGAACTGGTATATTTAAGAAATGCTGTATTTCTTTTGTTTTAGGTTCTTCCGTTGCTTTAAGAAGTTGTTTCAAATATAATACTCGGTATACGAGTTGGTACTTGTTCAGCTGTAATTGCTGCTTTGTCTCTTTCAGGAAGTACTCTCTGAAATAAGGCTTTTTCAACTTATGACTTTGCCCTGGATGTGGTTTTTCTCTTTCACAAATGATTTGTTTCTGAAGTCATGCTTCGCATAAGCTCCCCATGAAATGATGGCATATATTTAAGAGAATCATACAGAAAGGAGAAAATGTCTTGAGTTTGTTTACTTGGTGCTTAAAGTCTGCATCATCTGTTGAAAGAGAATGAGATTTGATGTTGACTGAATAGAATTCATAGTATAACTTAGTTTCTAAGCTGTGTGACTTTGTCTAGTTACTTAAGCACTCTGAGCCTTTGTTCCTGCTTAGTTTCTATAGTGCTAAAATAGAGATAATACCCATATGGTAGGATTTTGAGGACTCTAAACCAGAGAAGTCCAAGGGCTAACCTGGCACCTAGTAGGTAACTTCCAAACAGCGTTAACCCTTTACTACAAAGTTCCTAAAATCATTGAATATCCACTTTTTACTGCTAAACCATTTCTTTTTTTTTTTTTTTTTGCGGTGTGTGGGCCTCTCACTGTTGTGGCCTCTCCCGTTGCGGAGCACAGGCTCCGGACGCGCAGGCTCAGCGGCCATGGCTTACGGGCCCAGCCGCTCCACGGCATGTGGGATCTTCCTGGACCGGGGCACGAACCCATGTCCCCAGCATCGGCAGGCGGACTCTCAACCACTGCACCACCAGGGAAGCCCTAAACCATTTCTAAATGGTAGAAATTTTGGGACCCTCAATTATTTGCTTCTGCTTTGCATATACCTTTACCTACTTTGGTTTGCTTTATTTATTAAGTCCCCAATGCTTCATATCCCTTTTCTGTCACATGGACGTCTAGAAGTAATTCCTTTTGTGAAAACATCCCTACAAATTGTTAAGAACTTTGGAAGTCTTTAGTGGAATAATTTACATATTAGGAGTATTTTAACCTAAGAAGAGAAGTGAAACCAACGAAAAGGGAAGTGGGCAACCCCAATCATTGCCTGCCTGCCTAGTTACATTAAAGTTTTTACTTTCTCTTTTCTTTAAAAAAAATCATAATTTCATTTGCTTGTACTAAAATTTTAATTATCTTTATACTTGGTTATGCGTGATTTATCAGCCTTTAAAAGGTACATGAACTTAACTGGTGTTTTAATTTAAGACAGTTTGAGGGCACATGCTCCTTTTTTTTTTCCTCAGACAAAACCGTAGTAAATCTGTGACTTATAAATTGTTTAAATCCTTTCCTTTGGTGATTAAAGTACTTTTGATTATGTTAATGCCAGAGTAATGGGTTTTAGAAGCACAAGCAACAGCCGCAGCAACTATTTCTTGTGTAAATGAGGATTTGAGGCCCAGAGAGGGCCAGTGACTTGCTGCAGAACTCAGACAACCAGGCCGAGCCTCTTCTGTGCCAAGTTCAGGGCCCTCCCCTTTCTGCCCTAGCTGCTGTAAAGACTTCCCGTTGTGAGGTGATTACATTGACTTATTCACTAGACATGATTTGCTCATTGCTGAATGACAGTAATCAGTTTTTTATACATGGAGTTATGTTTCATATGCAGGCTAGGAGTTTGATATTTCACTTGGAGATAGGAACCTCTTATCTGCAGATCCAATCTTTTCATTGCCTTAATTTCATATAGCCTGTGACAGGTCTTCTAAAATTCAGTATTGATTAGTGTTCTGTGTGCTGCTGAAATCAACAGGCACAGGGAAGGCAGATATCTCATTAAGACAAATCCCCTTGTACACAGGGAGATTCTTTTTTCTGACTTGCCGGTCTCTCAGAGAGAGGCACCCAGGGGCACAGCTGGAAGGTGGGTCCCGCCTTTCTCTCCATCTTAGCCTTACGGGATTTCCTACTCCTGGCCTTTCACAGGCTGTCCCACCAGCAGCTGTGACATCCTTCCCACCGCACTCCCATCTCTTGGCTTGGGCGGCGGCTATTTATCTGAAAAGTGTTAGCTTGGATGCTGCCTTTCCCAGGAAGTTTTCTCTGACCCCTGAAGCTGGTTGGTTATTCGCCCCTGTAAGGTTCCTTAGCACTGGATTCTTACCCCTGTAGTGGCTTGTGTTTGTATTATTATTGGGAGTTTATTTGCCTTTTATCCTTCACTACATTGAGGTTCTTAAGGGTTTGCATGTGTTGTATATGTATGTATTTAACAGTCAGTTAGTAAATACTGGTTGAATGTGTGACTGAAAAAGTAGGTGAAGAAATGGAGGGTCGAATATCCTGAGCCCAGTGTCAGCATCAGGGACACTTTGACTTGCTAATGTGAGGGGAACCCGCCAGTCGCAAGGCAGACTGGAGGCAAGACCCACTGTCCTTCTCTCCATGACCCTGCAGCACTTAGCATTGTTGTCTGTGCTCCTGGCTCGTCACACAATAATTTTATGTTGGAAAAGAATTACAGTTAAAAAAAAAATTTCCCCCAAACCATTTGGCAGCAAGTAAGTAAACAACGGATCAAGAATTAAACTTTTGGGGCTTCCCTTGTGGCGCAGTGGTTGAGAGTCCGCCTGCCGATGCAGGGGACGCGGGTTCGTGCCCCGGTCCGGGAAGATCCCACATGCTGCAGAGCAGCTGGGCCCGTGAGCCATGGCCGCTGAGCCTGCGCGTCCGGAGCTTGTACTCCGCAACGGGAGAGGCCACAACAGTGAGAGGCCCGTGTAGCAAAAAAAAAAAAAAAAAAGAATTAAACTTTTATAGTGTCTGGTTTGCCTCTTTAATACTTGAACCTAATGAAATTTTTATTCAAATAGAGGAGCTTATCTCATTCGGGGACCAATATTCATGCAGCTTTAATTTCCTTACTTATTTTGGGATATGAATGAAAGAAATTTTTCACCTTGCAAAAGAGGGATTTCACAGAGTTTCCTTCACTTTATAAAGTCATCTGTTTTAGCTCCATTTTTTTTTTTTTTTTTTTTTTTTTGCGGTACACGGGCCTCTCACTGTTGTGGCCTCTCCCGTTGTTAATAGACACAGTAAATCCCCATTATAAAAACATGCTCTTTGGGACTTCCCAGTGGTTAAGAATCCACCTTCCAGTGCGGGGGACACAGGTTCAGTCCCTGGTCGCGGAACTAAGTAAGATCCCACATACTGCGGGGCAACTAAGCCCATGCGCTCTAGAGCCCGCTCACCACAACTAGAGAGAGAGCCTGTGCGCCACAACTAAGACCCGACAGAGCCAAGTAAATAAATAAATAAATATTAAAAAGAAAAAGAAAACATGATGTTATATCAGAGATTTGTCTATGCCACAGATAAAATTGTATTTCTCGTTCTTAACACGTTTCTCTGTACCTCAGCAAGTGTGAGTGAGGCTTATCCTAGTTCCTCAGACCAGTATTGTGATGAGGGGCCCACTGTAGTTACTGTTTATCTTTCCCAGCTCAGATGGCCATCAGCACACACAGCCAGAGCAGTTGGTAGACAGCCAGTCCCCAGAAAGGAGAGGTGGTGAGGGACATGGAGGGAGCCCCGAACTAGGGTGAAAATCTTATCATTTGGCCCTGACGGTCTTCCACTTTGATCTTACGGAATCTTTGTGCCATACCCCTTTCTTTTTCAAGCTTGCATCTAAACTCACTGCTCTTTTTTTTTTTTTTTTTTTTTGAGGGGCAGATATATTGAATAGTGGTTTCTGGATAAAGAAGACTGAGATACTATTTGTTTAAATCTATTTTATTTTAAATCCAGCAACTTACAACTGTAGTCTTATAGCCAAATTAGTATGGACCTCGTTTCCACTTGATTTCCTAAATTGTATTATAAATTTAACATTTCCCAAATTCCTTTTCCTTGGCAATTTTTGTTCAGTTTCACAGACATACGGACAATCAGATGATTACTTACCTCACAGCAAGCAGGTTGAACCCAGATAACCAAAATGATAGATAATTCTAAAAATAAAATTGATCTAAATTGGCAATCAAAGTAGAGTTCCCTAAAGATCTTAAAGATTCTTTCACTTAGAGGATCTTAGGAGAAGGCATCAACATGACAGTGAAATCATTCCTGGACCCACCGAAATCCCAGGCCAAGATTTTGCAGGGTGACGTCTCACTAACTGTGTGGAGAGCCATTCAGTGGTCCCCGGACACAGCCAATTAATTGGAACTCTCTGGTTATTGTGATGTACGTGGCCACCTCCTACAGATTCTGGTCTCACAGTTAAAGGAGACATGTAGAGGGAGATGAGTTTCTAGGGGAAAATATCTAGTGATATGGTGAAGTAGCAGCGTAGAAGAAAAAGGTATTGTGGAGAGTCAGGATTGGTAAAGAAATGAGAGGTGTGTTATTGAGTTACTTAAATCCAAACTTGTATACTGGTGTGTGTGATGGAGGATTTTAGTATCAGGCATCTGTATACTAAAAAGTAACTACATGACTATAGGTTGAAGTTTGTTGGTTTAAAAAGTTACATAGGATTTTTTATTATCTCTGCTATTACTCTTATCTGTATTATCAGAGGTGAACAATCATTAAGCAGAGGTCTAAGTGCTTTACATGCTTCACTGAATTTAATCATTATGCCAACAGCAAAGTATGTTGAGGACACAATAGTTGTATGGATGGTGTAACCCAGGGATATTTACTCAGGAGTCTCAGATTGTGAGATTGTGTTGTACTCTTTCTGTATTATGGTATTGTACTTTGTTTTAGTAAATTTTGTTGAAGTTGGTCCTACTTAATAGAGAATAATCAGAATAGTAATTTGATCTGTAGCAAAAGAATCTTCTGAGGGAATAGACCATCCTTTCCTTTCCCTGTTTCTCACTAATGAGTTGATATTCCCAAGGAAAGATTTTGTAACTGGATTCTGTCAGCCTGTAAGTTTAATTTTGGGAGGGAGATCTCTGCCATTCAGTGAGCCAAAGACTTTTAAGCACTCAAAAATGGGTATATCCAAAAGGTTGATAAACATGTATAAGTATACTGGACCTCATAAGTAATGGGGAAGCGAAAATTAAAACCATAAGAAGGATGTTACTACCCACTCACCAAAATGGCTACAGTGAAAAAGACTAACAACAAGAAGTGCTGGCTGAGTAGTATTCCATTATATATACTCAGCCAGCACTGGAATATTACTTGTCCATAAAAAGAAACGAAACTGAGTCATTTGTAGTGAGGTGGATGGACCTAGAGTCTGTCATACAGAGTGAAGTAAGTCAGAAAGAGAAAAACAAATACCATATGCTAACACATATATATGAAATCTAAAAAACAAAATGGTACCGATGAACATAGTGGCAGGGCAGGAATAAAGACATAGACATAGAGAATGGACTTGAGGACACGGATGGGAATGGGGAAGCTGGGGCAAAGTGAGAGTAACATCGACACATGTACGCTACCGAATGTAAAATAGCTAATGGGAAGCAGCAGTATACCACAGGGAGATCAGCTTGGTGCTTTGCAACGACCTAGAGGGGTGGGATAGGGAGGGTGGGAGGGAGACGCAAGAGGGAGGGGATATGGGGATATATGTATGCATGTGGCCGATTCACTTTGTTGTGCAGCAGAAACTAACACCGTATTGTGAAGCAATTATACTCCAATAAAGATCTATTTTAAAAAAAAGAAAAGTGTTGGTGAGGGTACAGAGCAACCAGGAGCTCTTGCGCCTGGCTGGTGGGAGCTTAAATTTGGAAAACAGTTGGATATTAAGTACTAAAATGAAGATGCATCCACCCTATGACTCACATTCCACTCCTAGGTAGAAATGCGTGTTCCTGTGCACCAGGAGTTAGAGATAAGAATGTTCACAGTAGCATTATTTCTAATCGCTCCAAATTAGGGACAACCCACATGTTCTGCAACTTTAGAGTGGATAGATCAGTTGTGTCGACAAGCAGTTGACTGCTTTTCACAATCAAAATGAATCACATAGAAGGCGCATGGAACAACACAGGCGAATCTTGTGCGTATGGTGTTAAGTGAAAAGAGCCAGACGTGAAGGAATTCATATTGTACGATTCCATTTATATGAATTTCAGAAAGCAGACCAAACTGAAATAGAGTTTAGGGATTCGTGCATAGGGTTGCGGGAGCATGTAATATGTAGGGCACATGGGAGAGCTCCCAGGATGCTGGGAAGTTCTGTTGACCTGAGTGCTAATTATTTTAGTGTTTGTTCTGTGATAATTCACTAATCTGTCTATTTTTGTTTTGCCCTTGTATCTATAAGGGTCTCAATAGAAAACAGCACACTTAAACTAGAATAATTCAAGGGCTTATGTATAAAGATCTAATGACAAAAGAATGGAACCTAGTGACAAAAGGGGGACCTTTGGCAGGACCGTTTCCTTGTTGTGCCCACCACCTTTAGGCCCAAAGAGGTTTAGGAAGGGAGAGGTTACTAGATCCTGGAGGGGTCACCCCTGGAGAGTCAGCTGCCTTGGAAACAGTAAGTGTGAAGTAACAAGGAACAAGGGGAGTAAGTACCCTGGCCTCAGGCTCCTCCTTGCCCAGATGTCCTCTGAGGCGCTAGCAGAACTCAGCAGAAGCCAGGGGGCCCTTGAGCCTTTGGGTGGAATCTGTACCCTCAGCCTCAGGAACAGAGCAGGGTGGAGAAGAGAAAAGAAGCAAGTGGATTTTTCCAGCATGCTGGGTTTTTCTGTATGAGTGTTACATTTTGTATCAAAGAGGTTTCTTTAAAAAGACTGGGTTTGAGGCTATCTGCTTCTTCTAAGCTGTTTCCGTGAGTAATTTTTTTTAAACACCTTGAGTCTCATCTCATCTGTGAATCATCTCTTCTTATCTATGAATCATCTCTTATCTGTGAATCATCTCATTCTTATAGCTTGTGCAAAGTATATGTTTTAGACACCGAATACTAGTTCTCATTGTATTGTTCTCTCCTGCCTCAAATACCTTTTTTTTCTTTGCAGCATATTTTTCCTGGGAATTTTCAGACTGGGAGTGAGTAACAGTGCAAGAGGTCTGTCTATGCTACTCATTAATTAGCTGAGTTATTGTTTTTAAAAGTTAGTTAATTTTCTCTGATCATGACTCTTCCCAGCTGGAAGAAAGGGGAATTTGGATGAGACTTTCTCGAAGGGCTTCCCACCTCTGGCATTATACAGTTCTAAGGAACTCTTCCCACTGCAATGAGTACTTTATCATTGTCTCCTTTTGAGTTTTTGTAGGACTGGAGATGAGAGACGTAGGATAGTACTTGGGCCTCTGTGCCCTCACAGCTTCTGGGTGGAACCCCAAATGTGTCCAGGAGTCACTTAGTCAGACCTCATTGCAGGGAGCCTTGAATGTGTTTGTTGGTATTTCGGTCCTACTTGAAACTCAGAGCACCCGGAACCCTGTGGGGTTCCCATTAATTCCTGGCCGTTGCCTTCCTTTCATATCCTTTATTGTGTTGATTTCTTTAGTGTGTATTTTTAAAAAATTTTTAAATTGAAGTATAGTTGATTTACAATGTCAGTTTCTGGTGTACAGCAAAGTGATTCAATTATGTGTATATATATATTCTTTTTCATATTCTTTTCCATTATGGTTTATTACAGGATATTGAATATAGTTCCCTGTGCTCTACAGTACGACCTTGTTGTTTACCTTAGTGTATATGTTTTAAATCTTATTTAAAATTTATCTTTAAGTCAACTTAATCTTCTTAACATATTTGATATTCTTTATTCTTTAGACATTTAAACATTTCTAGTAGACTGTTAGATTGTTCCAACTAATTTTCCTATCTACTTTTTCCTTTTTCCTTTAACCATTACTTTTGTAAGTGGCAAGCAGAAAGTGCAGCTGTGAGGATGGGCCGGGTCCAGGGCTGCCCAGCTCCTAAGCCTGCAAGGCTGCCCACTCTGTCACTTGCCCTCCGCCACTCTCTCAGGAGAGCTGTTGTTCTTCGTGGTGGAGAACCTCCCTGAGACATTATAATCAGCCTGCAGAGGAAGACATAAGAATTGTGCGGGCTCTTTGTTTCCTTGGTAATAAATCTGTACTCATCTGCGTTACTCAGAATTGTTGTTTACCAGAACTCTCCCTCTTATGCTTAAAAATTAGTCTAGCCCCAGTGACAAATCAGTTGCATTTTTGCAACCATGGTATCTCCTTATTGCTCATGCTTTTCATATGGATATTCTTTTTTTTTTTTTTGCGGTACACGGACCTCTCACCGTTGCGGCCTCTCCCGCTGTGGAGCACAGGCTCCGGACGCGCAGGCTCAGCAGACATGGCTCACGGGCCCAGCCGCTCTGCGGCACGTGGGATCTTCCTGGACCGGGGCATGAACCCGCGTCCCCTGCATCAGCAGGCGGACTCTCAACCACTGCGCTACCAGGGAGGCCCCATGTGGATATTCTTTACGAGAAGTTTATGGCTTTTAACTCATATGGCCTCTTGCCATCAACAAGCCGTGCTATCTGTATAGTATCTTAACAGAAAAGGGAAGGAAGTGGGTGGGTAGTACCACCCTCAGAGACCTGCAGGGCAGCCTGCTGGTGTGCATTTGGACGGAGGGACGTAGATCCTTGGCTTCAGCCTTGCCTCTAGTGGAGGATTTATTCTTCTAATGTTAATGTAGTTCTTTATTTGGAGATCAGTAATCCTAGGTTTTTAGAGTTGGGAGTTGGAGGTTTCCATGGCTCTCTCTTTTACAGTTGTGTTTTTATTCATCCCTTGATCGTACTCTCATCTCATGTATTATTCTTCATATTTTGTGTCTGTCTTGTTGACAAGGACCTGGTGCATTCGTCTTCACATGTATCAGAGCACCTAGCATAGTGCTTCACACACAGTAGACCCTCAGTAAATAGGCTTTTTGATTTGACAAGTGTTTGTGTGTTTCTTTTTCTAAAGGAAAGAAAACTATACGGTGTCCCCCCCAAAATGAACGCCTAATGTTTCTAAATAGATATGATCACAAAGACAATATCAAGCAAAAGAGTGAGACAAGAGATAGATTAGAGTTGGTTGAGGAGAGGCCCTAGGGTGAAGGTATTTCGGCAAGATAAATATTTGATGTATCAGAAAAGTTAATACCATTTATTTCATGTAGGAGGACTTACACTCATGTGTAAGCTCATGTATGTTTTCCACTGTTCCATACTGATTGACATCCAAGGTTGTTTTGACATAAACACTGTGCTTTTACTGCCACCTACAGGTGACAGCGGGTCGTGGAGCTCTTCACCTTGACCCGATTTGAAGTCTTGTTGAGATTGAAATCAATGTTTTAAAAGCTGTTAATTGGTAGAAGATAATACATGTATTTTAATGTTAATTTCTCAATATTTCTGTATTATGCAGAATTATATAGTAGACATATCCTTATTCCTCTAAAACGTTTTGGCTTAGAGACCATTTCTGCCTTCATGGGAAGCATTCTGTCGTTTTTAGGAAAGTGTTTTCCTCTGTAGGACCGTGTATTCCTGGGCTAGGGCCTTGAGAAGATTCCACTTTAAATGTTATTTGTGCCTGATGTTCTACTAAGAGTTAAACATAAAGGTGGCCTTGGAACAAATTTGATATGGTTTAAATGTTTTTTAATTGTAGTAAAATGTACACACATGAAATTTACTGTCTTAACCATTTTTAAGGTACAGTTCAGTAGTGTTTGAAGTACATTCACATTGTTGTGCAGCCAATCTCCAGAACTTCTTTCCTCTTCCCAAACTGAAACTCCATGCTCGTTGAACAACTCCCATCCCTCCCTCCAGCACCTGGCAACCACCATTCTATTTTCTGTCAGTGAATTTGCCTACCCTATATACCTCATGTAAGTGGAATCGTACAATATTTGTCTTTTGTGATTGGCTTATTTCACTTAGCATAATGTCCTCAAGGTCCGTCCATGTTGTAGCATGTGTCAGAACGTCCTTCCTTTTTAAGGATGAATAATATTCAGTTGTATGTATATATTACATTTTATTTATCCATTCATCTGCTGATGGATACTTGGCTTGCTTCCACCTTTTGGCTATTGTGATTAATAGATGTACAGATATCTCTTTGAGACCCTCCTTCAGTTCTTTCGGGTATATATCCAGAAGTGGAATTGCTGAGTCATGTGGTAATTCTATTTTTAATTTTTTAAGGAACCACTGTACTATTTTCCGTAGAGCTGTACCATTTTACATTCTCAGCAGCAGTGCACAAGGGTTCCAGTTTCTCCACATCCTTGCCAACACTTTTTTCTGTTTTTTGTTTTGATAGTAGCCATCCTAATGAGTTTGAGATGGTATCTCATTGTGGTTTTGATTTCCATTTCCCTGATGATTATTGACATTGAGCGAGTTTTCATGTGCTTCTTGGCCATTTATACATCTTCTTTACAGAAGTGTCTATTCGGGTCCTTTGCGCGTTTTTAAATCAGTTTTTGTTGTTGTTGTTAACACGTAGGAGTTCTTTATATTTTCTGGGTAATGACCCTTTATCAGATACTGTGATTTGCCAGTATTTTCTCTTATTCCATAGGCTGCCTTCTTGCTCTGCTTGTTTCCTTTGATGTGAGGAAGTTTTGGGGCATGGTTTTAGGTCCACCCATTTATCATATTCTCATGATAAGGATGAATTGAAATGCTTTAAAATTTTAAATGTTAAGATAGGGTAGAATAGATTTTCCTCAGTAAAATCCATTTGTCCTTTAGAGACTTTCCCCAGTGACTTAATCTGAAGAGTATTTATCTCCAGTCCTCAACACCTTTCCTTCATCCGGGAGGGTGTGAACAGGGTGAACAGAAACAAGCTGTATCCCAGAATTGGCTCCCTTCAGAGCCTTCCACTTACAAGTGCTTCCTTCCTATGCTCTGGAAATTGTTTGTCTCTATTATTGCAATAATATGAAAATGAAAGAACATTTACCTTTCTGTAGTGTTCTTATTCCCTGCTGGGCCTGATTAATATGTATCAATGATTGCCTTGAAAATGTAGCACGTTTGCAAATGAAATTTGCAAATTACAAATGCTTTGGGAGATATTTTAATAATAGTAGAGCAAAGAAACCCCGGAACACAGTGGCTCAGAGAACACAGGTGTCTGTTTCTCTTTTGTAACATACCTGGTGGGCAGGTGGGCTCTGTTCTAGGAAGTCATTGGGACCCAGCTGGTAGGGCAGCTCTGTTATCCTCACCATGTGCCCTCCAAGGTTTCCATTTCTAGCAATAGGGAGGAATCAGAAGGGAAGTCCAGGATAAGGGATTGCTCTTTCACCAGGTACTTTGGAAGTTGTAAATGTCACTGCTGCCCATACACCATTGGCAGGAGCTTGGTCACGTGGCCACACCTAATCATAGGGGAGGCTGGGAAACTAGCTTTAGCGAGGGAGCCAAGTCCCTGGAGACAAGGGAGAATGGGTCTGAGGGGAACTGCTAGCAGTCGCCTTCAAAGACCAAGAGCTGTAATACATTAACTGGTTTAGCAAGTTATGGGCTCTGTGATCAACCTATAAAACACTGAAGAGAGAGAACATCAGGTCTTTCTCTTTAGCCTAAACAATCAACTGCAGAGTCACTGAACGGCAGGATTGTTGTTTCGGTAGTCGTGTGTCTGGGAAAGCTAAGGAAAGCCTGTGAGATGGCATTGTGATGTGACTGCCAGTTGACACTGATGTGCTCATGGATGCTGCAGGTAGTATGACAGGGCAACAAGCACGGCTCTGGTGGTCCTCGTCCGCATCAGAACAGGGAGGGGATGCAGACCTGCCATGTGAGGAACAGTTGAGAGAGCAGGCAGTGTTGATCCTGGAGAGGAGACGATGGGGCAGGAGAACAGTCTTCAACTGTTGAAAGGGGCTGCAATATGAAAGAGGAGTTAAAAATTGGGGGGGTGGGGCATGGCCAAGGGTGAATTAAGACTTCAGAGATGCTGCAGGAGGTTATTGGGCTTGGTAAGCGGTAACTCAGAGGCACTCACTGTCTTGAGGCAAAGTGATTCCCTTGGGAGGTGCTGACTTGCGGACACTGAAGATACTCAAGCAGTGGCTGGAAAAGCACCAGGCAGGGATGTCCAGGAAATACACATTGGGCAGATGGCAGGAGTGAAATCTCCGTGCAAGCCCTTGAAACTCTGAGCATCTCTGCTCGTATGCTCTTCCTTACTGTGGGATTCGCTGGTAGGCTTAGAGAACTAGAGACATTAATAGGAGTCTAGCAGAGGGACAGTGTTTCCCAGGAAGTTCTGTGCAGCCCAGCAGCGGTATAGCAACCTTGTTCTCCTATTCTCTAAATAACAAAGACATAAGTGTTCATTAGTGGATGAATAGATTAAAAAAATATGGTGCGTGTACACACACACACACACACCGGAGTATTTATTCGGCTATATAAAAAGGAAATCCTGTCATTTGCAGCAACATGGACAGACCTTGAGGGCATTATGCTAAGTGAAATAAGTCAGACAGAGAAAGACAAATGCTGTATGATATCACTTATATGTGAAATCTTAAAAAAGCTCATAGAGGATAGATTGACAGAGGTGGGAGGTGGGTGGCAAAATGGGTGAAGGGGGGGTCAAAAGGTATAAAATAAAAATAAATAACTCCTGAGGATCTAACATACAGCATAGTGGCTGTAGTTCATAATACCATATTGCATATTTGAAAGTTACTGAGAGAATAGATCTTAAAAGTTCTCATCAGGAGTTTTAGGGTTGGTGAACACACGGAGATTCAGGGAGAGTCGAGAGTGACTCACTTGGAGAGAGCATGGAAGCTCCATGTCCTTTCCCTATATCTTGCCCTATGCATCTCTTCCATCTGGCTGGTCCTGAGTTACATCCTTTTATAATAAACTGGTAATCTAGTTACAGAAAAAGTTTCATCACAAGAAAAAACAGTTTTGTAACTTTGTATGGTGATGGATGTTAATTAGACTTATTGTGGTGATCATTTTGCAATATATACAAGTATTGAATCATTCTGTTGTACACCTGAAACTAATATAATCTTTCATGTCAATTATACTCAATAAATATAAAATAACAAGAACATAATTCACTGTAGTAGATTATTATACTAGTGAAATAAACTATTTGTAAAACGAGGAGGTGTTTTTCCTATATAATCTAAATAATTGCTTTTGCTTATGAACAAAGAATATTTTTAAATTTTTGAAGTATATATACTTCCAGAAAATACTTTATAAATACTTAAAATTAAAGAGAAACAGAATGAAAAAAATCTTGACAAAATTAAAATTTAGGGTTAAAATGACTAGACCTAAATAATGAGTTCGTAGAGAGGGTGACATCTTTGAAACATTTGTAAAATAAAGTATCCAAAATAATTTCTATTTTTCATATATTACTAACAATTCTTATAGAACTTTAATATGAACTGTTTAAGCTTCCATGTTCAGGATATTTTTCCCTTTCTGAGTGAGCCCATCAGCAGTTTAATTGGCTTTGCCTGCAGTCGCGTGGTTAACCATTAGATGGCAGTGTTAGGCAGAATTTGATAAAAACGAAATTTACTCTGAAAGTTATTAAATGGGACTCAAATGGTGAAATAGTTTTGTAATCAAAAAATACTAGAGAGATATTGTGGTTTATACAAACAGCTTGAACAGTTTGGATACCCTGTGACTGTCTTTAGAGCGTATATACAGTAGTTAGAATTTAAAATGGGTATTGTACATGTGTGTTTATTTATTCCTAAATTACATGGCAAATTATTTCAGACACCATTGGTATAACAATTGTGACAATCCTATGATAAAAACGTAAGAATAGGGTTTCCCTGGTGGCACAGTAGTTGAGAGTCCGCCTGCCGATGCAGGGGACACGGGTTCGTGCCCCGGTCCGGGAAGATCCCACATGCCGCAGAGCGGCTGGGCCCGTGAGCCATGGCCGCTGGGCCTGCGCGTCCGGAGCCTGTGCTCCGCAACGGGAGAAAAAACCTAAGAATAATTTTAGGTTCTGATTATGAGTGCGCTCAATATAGCACAATTTCAAATTTATAATTATGCAAGATGAAGTAATACCCTACTTGGTCCCAATGCTAATCGTAAGAAAAAAAATACTGTTACCTGGGCTAACCAAAGAGCAGAGATTTTTGTCAAAGGGATACAGTAATATTGTTTTACGTTTTGTTTCTCTGAAGTCTTATATGAGGCACAAGCTATATTTTTACCAGAATGCACATGTATGTAAAAGTTAATAAGAAAACTCTTGGAATTTAACAGAGGTGATAATATAATACCATGTTATAGTCATCAGCTTTTATTTTCCCAAATAATGTACCTTAGCTGATTCTTGGGCACAGAATGGAGTGGTAGATTTTAATGCCTACTTCTAGCATTTTTATACAATATCCAAGGGTATAGGTATCGGCAACAAATAGAATATTTTCAAAGCCCATAAACTGAGGAAGTAGGAGATAAGAGTTTGCCCTAAGACAAACTATATAGTTTCTATATATATTTAGAAATTGATGGTTGATGGTGTGGACATAATAGCCTTCCAAGGAAGGATAAAAATAAGGAACAGGAAGCTGAACTGTGAAGGGTGATTTTTACTATACTGTCTGTGTACTTTTTATAACTTAGAAAATGTTCTAATGTTTTATCTAAGTTATTTTTTGAAAAGTCAGTTTTAGTCGTTTTTTTAGGAAATGAAGGAATAATTTCCACAGTAAGGAAAGGAATACCTTGACACTCCCTTGTATTATAAGGTAACACTTAGTAGTGTTTGAGCGTGCATGTATATATGCATGAATGAATGAGAGAATTCTACCTCATCTCTTGGAAGAATGATCAGCTTCCTCTGATTTCCCCATTTCTTCATTCAACACATTTATTGAGAACCTGCTTTGTGGTAGACAGTATGTGTTCCGGGCTCTGAGGTTCCTACACTGATCAAAACAGACAGTCTTTCTCATTGACTCTGAATTATAATCGGGGATAGTATGCAGTAAACAATATAGTATAATATATAGTATGACGGGTGATGATATATGCTGTGTAAAAACAATTCCACCTGTCAGCCAGCAGCGGGAAAGGGAATACCAGGGTGCAAGCAGGGTCGCAGTTTCAAACAGTATGGTCAGGAAAGGCCTCGGTGAGTGGGTGACATGTGAACGAGGACTCAAGGGGAGGGCCATGTGATCTGGGGCGGGGGGCGGTCGGGGCGTGGGGGGCGTTGTATTCCAGGTGTAGGGAACTACCAGCGCAAAGGCCCTCAGCTGGAGGCCTGACTCAGGCAACTGTGTAGCTGGAGCAGAGTAGGTGGGGGGAGGGGATAGTAGGAGGTGAAGTCGGGGTAGGTAGGAGAGGTCACCAGGCTTTACAGGCCTTTGTACCAGCTTTAGCTTTTACTCGGCGAGCAATAGGGAGCCATTCATGATTCTTTGGGAGATGGAGGCATATTGGGCTATACTGGGTTTTTTTTTTTATTATGGTTCCTATTCCTGTAAAAAAGCGTGTAATCGTTTTGCCCATTTACACATTGTTCTGGTACTTGTAGTTCTCATATGACCAAATTCTCCCTTAGGGCATTCTGTTATTGCATCTTGTAGTTTGTGATTTTTCATTGTGAACTTATTTTTTTTTTAATTTATTTATTTTATTTATTTTTGGCTGCGTTGGGTCTTCGTTGCTACGCGTGGGCTTTCTCTAGTTGCGGCGAGCGGGGGCCACTCTTCGTTGCAGTGTGTGGGCTTCTCATTGTGGTGGCTTCTCTTTTGTTGCAGAGCACGGGCTCTAGGCGTGCGGGCTTCAGTAGTTGCAGCACACAGGCTCAGTAGTTGTGGCTCATGGGCTCTAGAGCAGATGCTCAGTAGTTGTGGCACACCGGCTTAGTTGCTCTGCGGCACATGGGATCTTCCCGTACCAGGGCTCTAACCTGTGCCCCCTGCGTTGACAGGTGGATTCTTAACCACTGTGCCACCAAGGAAGTCCCGGCAAATGTTATTTAAATTTAAAAAATTTTTCAATGGTTCCTTGCTAGTATATAGAAATACAATTGATTCTTTTTTTCAAGTAAGATTTATTCCAGGAATACTGATATATAGTTCAATGTAAAGATATCGATACCTATTAGCATATATCATGTATTTCATTACATCAGTGGGTCAAAAGCAGCAAAAATGATCATTTTACAATTCAAATATAACCAAGTCATGGCCATGCTTAAAACAGAAACCTGGCTTTCTATTGCTTTTTTTTTTAAATTGTGGTAAAACCCACATAATATAAAATTTATCATCTTAACCATTTAAGTGTGCAGTTGTCTTGTTAAATATATTCACATTGTTGTTCAACAGATCTTCATAACTTTTTCATCTTGCAAAACTGAAACTACACCCATTAAACAGTAACTCCCCATTTCCTACTCTCTTTTCAAGCCTTTGTACCCAGCATTCTACTTTCTCACAGAGCTGTTCTAGTAGCTGTTTTTTTTGGAGATCCTTTAGGATTTTCTCTGTAGATATTCACGTTGTCTGAGAATAGACATTTTTGTTTCTTCCTTTCCAATCTGTAAGCCTTTTATTCATTTTCTTGCCTTATTCCACTGACAAAGACAATCCAGTATGATGTTGATTAGGTAGAGAGGGTTGACATCCTTGTCTTATTCCAGGTCTTAGGAGGAAAACATTCGGTCATCATTAACCATGTTAGCAGAGATATTTCCTAGATACTCTTTATCAGTTTGAGGAAGTCTCTTTTAGTTTATAGTTTGCCTAGAGTTCTTTACCTTGAATAGACTGAATTTTGTCAAAATTGTTTTGCATCTGTTGATATGGTCTATGGTTTTTCTTATTTAGACTGCTTTATGGAGAATTACATTTATTTTTGAATGTTGAACCAACCTTACATTCCTGTGATAAGCTCCACTTGATGTATTATACCTTTTATATATTTCTAGATTTGATTTGCTAATATTTTGTTGAGAATTTTTGTGTGTATATTCACGTGTAACCTCGGTCTGTAATTTTCTTGTAATATCTTTGTCTGGTTTTGGTATGAAGTTAGTGCTGGTCTGGGACATGTTGCCTTCTGTGCATTTTCTTGAAGTGTTTGTGTAGGATAAGTATAATTTTTTTCCTAAATATTTCGTAGATTTTGCCAGTGAAGCCATCTGGGCCTGGAGTTTTCTTTTTTGGTACGTGTTTTTGTTTTATTCCTCTATGAATTCAGTTTCTTTTACATATTAACAAGTCAGAAGAACTGTGCGGATGTTTATATACACACAGATGTTTATACACACACGGATTTTTTTGTAGGTTTACTTATAATTACAAAAACTTGGAAGCAACCAAGATGTCCTTGAATAGGTGAATGGACAAACTGTAGTACATCCAGACAATGGAATTATTCAATGCTAACAAGAAATAAACAAGCCATGAAGAGACATGGAGGACCCTTAATGTATATCACTAAGTGAAAGAAAGCAGTCGGAAAAGGCTACATGCTGTATGATTCCAAATATATAACATCTGGGGAAAGTCAGAACTATGAGAACAGTAAAAAGATCAGTGGTTGTCAGGGGTTAAGGGGAAGGGAGGAATGATTAGGGAGAATACAGAGGATTTTTAGGTCAGTGGAAGTACTCTATACAATACCAAAGTGGTGGACATATGTTATTATACATTTGTCTAAGCCTATAGAATGTCTGCCAAGAGTGGCCCATAATGTAAATTACGAACTGAATGATAATTTTATGTCAGTATAGGTCCATCAGTTTTTAACAAATGATGATGCGGAGGCTATGCATGTGTGTGGGTTATCGCTGTGCCTTCCTTTCAATTTTGCTGTGAACCTAAAACTGCTCTAGAAAGAATAGTCTTTACAAGAAAACAAAAAACAGTTTCAGTGATTCTTCTCAACTTTCACTTTTCAGTGTCATAGATTTTTGCTTCTATCATTATTTCCTTCCTTCTGCTTGCTTTGAGTTAATTTGATCCTCTTTGTCTAGTTTCTTAAAACAGAAGTCTAGACCATTGATTTAGACCTTGCTTTTCTAATATTCAATATTAGATGTATTCAATACTTTACAATTCTCTTTATGCACTGCTTTAGCTGCATCCCACAAGTTTTATGTTGTTTTTATTTTCATTCAATTAAAAAAATTTTCCAACATCCCGTATGACTTCTTCTTTAATTCATGGAGTATTCAAAAAAGTTTTTAATTTCCAGGATTTTCCAAATACATTTCTGGTATTGAATGCTAATTTAATTCTGTGTAGTCAGAAAACCTACTTTGTACGATTCCAATTCTTTTAAGTTTGTTGAAGTTTGTTTCTTGGTCTACCTTGCTGAATATTCCAAATGCACTTAAAAAGTGTGTGTATTCTGGGCTTCCCTGGTGGCGCTGTGGTTGAGTCCGCCTGCTGATGCAGGGGACACGGGGTTCGTGCCCCAGTCCAGGAAGATCCCACATGCCGCGGAACGGCTAGCCCCGTGAGCCATGGCCGCTGAGCCTGCGTGTCCGGAGCCTGTGCTTCGCAGCGGGAGAGGCCACAACAGTGAGAGGCCCGCGTACCGCAAAAAAAAAAAAAAATGTGTGTGTATTCTGATGTTATTGGATAGTGTGATCTATGAAAGTCAATTAGGTCATGTTGGTTGATGTGTTTTTTTATGTTTTCTGTATCCTGAGTGGTTTTCTGTCCACTTGTTTTGTTAGTTACAGAACAAGGAATGTTGAATACTTGAACTACAATTGTGGGTTTGTCTATTTCTCCTTTTTGATCACCCTTAACTTCAGCTTTCTGTAGTTCCCTCTTAATTCTTAGTGGGGTACTCTTTCTTGTCTTTTTTTAAAAAATTTATTTACTTTTATATAACAGGTTCTTACTAGTTATCTATTTTGTACATGTTAGTGTATATATGTCAATCCCAATCTCCCAATTCATCCCACCCTCCCCCTGCCCCCCGCTTTCCCCCCTTGGTGTCCATACGTTTGTTCTCTACATCTGTGTCTCTACTTCTGCCTTGCAAACAGGTTCATCCGTACCATTTTTCTAGATTCCACATACATGCGTTAATATATGATATTTGTTTTTCTCTTTCTGACTTACTTTACTCTGTATGACAGACTCTAGGTCCATGCACCTCACTACAAATGACCCAATTTCGTTCCTTTTTATGGCTGAGTAATATTCCATTGTATATATGTACCACATCTTCTTTATCCATTCATCTGTCAGTGGGCATTTAGGTTGCTTCCATGACCTGGCTATTGTAAATAGTGCTGCAATGAACATGGGGGTGCATGTGTCTTTTTGAATTATGGTTTTCTCTGGGTATATGCCCAGTAGTGGGATTGCTGGGTCATATGGTAATTCTATGTTTAGTATTTTAAGGAACCTCGATACTGTTCTCCATAGTGGCTGTATCAGTTTACATGTGGAGTACTCTTTCCACGAGTATTTTCACAGTGTGTGGCAAAGCTTTGAGTCCTTGTATACATAAAGATATTTTTTCGTTTGCTATCACTTTTAAATAAGTTGGATATACAAAATTTCTAGGTTGAAGTTCTCTTTCTTCAATATTTTTAATAGTATTACTGTACTACCTTATTGAATCCCGTGTCTTTTGAGAAATTTGAGGTTGATCTTATCACTTTGTCAATTGTTTATTCTTTGCCTTTGGAAGTTTTTAGAATTTCCCCTTGTCTTTCTTAAATATCACCATAATGTGTCTACGTGTACGTTATTTTTATCTCAACTGTATAGCTAAGAGACCTTTAGTTGAAATATGTGTGCCTTCTTAAAATGACTTATGGTTTTTTTAAACGTGTTACCTCCATGTCTTCTCCCTGTTCAGCCTCTTGTGCTGACTTCTGGTAGGATCCCTTAGTTTATTTTTCTAGCTTGGTAATTTGTTCTTCACCTGTATTTGTCCCATCTGTTAAGTTTTTCATATTTAATGTTTCCACGTAGTCTGATTTCATATTTTTAATATTTTCTCTGATATTAGTATAGATATTAATACATATTATAACTTGGGGTTCATCTGTTATAAAAATTCTGCTTTCATTAGTAATATTGTTCAGTTTGTTCTTTCTCTTTCGTTGTGATTGTATTCTAAGGATGCCTAGTTAGTTTGGCCTCTGAACTTGTGCTCCCCTGAGGCGTATTAAACATTTTGGCAATGTCAGAGCAGATCCCTGGGGCAGTGAGCCCCCGCAGGATAGAAAACCCAGTCACCACAGAGCCCGTTTGTTACCCATTCCTGTTTGCTGACATCCCATCAGGCATGCAAGCTAGTTGGGGATTCACCTTCAAACTCTTAGAAATAAACAATATTGAGAGGAAGCAGGTTTTTTAATATGGTCATTTGTCTGAGTGGGGAAGGGAGGATGTAAAGGAAGAAATAGGTGAGGGAATGCTACCTCTTGTCACCAGTACCAACCTTGCAGTGTTGCTGTTGACAGATTGAGTGGAGATCTGCTTATTAATACTTTGTGACAGTTTGTGATGAGGTGCTTTCATCTCTTTTGGTTCTACACCTGGTGGACCCTGTCAATCAGGGAAGTCAGACATTCTCGTTTTGAATTTTTCCTGAATTATTTTGATTATTTCCCTTCTATTTTCTTGGTTCTCTCTTTCTGAAAAATCGTACTATCCAGGTGTTCAGCCTCTTGGACGAGTCTAGTTTTAATCTTTTTTTTTCTCTTCTCTCCTTTTTCTTTCTGTCTTTTTGTTCTCCTTGCTAGGAGATGTCTTGGGCTCTGTCTTCTAATTCTAATTATCATTTTAATATAAACTTTTATTGAAGTACAACATGTACATGGAAAAGTGTACATATCCTAAGTTTGGAGCCTACTGAATTTTTACAAAGTGACACCCTTCTAAACACTATCCAGATGGAAAAATAGAACATCACCTGCCTCCTAAAAGATGCACGTGTGCTGCCTCCCAGTCACTACTTCCTCCCCGAGGTCTGTCCTGACTTTTAGCCCTGTTCTAATTTTGTCTGGCTTTGACCTCTATATAAGTGGAAATGTGGACTGCTATACCTAGTACCTTTCTCTCAATATCATCTTGATGTTGCTGTACTTTGCAGTAGTTCGTGCTTTATTTATCCTTGTAGAGTGTGTTTTGTTGTATGAATTACTGCTGTTTATTCATCCTATTGTTGATGGACATTGGTATTGTTTCTGATTTGGGATGATTATAGACACTGTTGCTGTGAACACCCTTGAACATGTCTGTCTTTTGTTGTGTGTATGTATACATTTCTGTTGGGTGTACACCTAGAAGTTGAAAGCTGAATTGTAAGGGGTACATATGTTTAGCTTTGGCAGATGCTGCCAGTTTCCTTGTGGGTCAGGAGTTTGGGAGCAGCTTAGCCGGGTGACCCTGGCCCTGAGTCTGTCATGTGGTTGGAGTCAGAATGCCAGCAGGGACCATGGTGGTTTGGAGGCCTGACTCGACTGGAAGACCCTCTTCCAGAGTAGCGCACTCACATGGCTGTTGGCAGGAAGCCTCAGTTCCTCACCACGAAGCTGCCTGAGTGTCTACGTGACCTGACAGCTGATTCCCCCAGCGCAGGAGTACCAAGAGAGTTAGCAGTCCTTTTCATTCCAGTCATTCTAGTGGATGTGTAGTGATATATTATTGTGGTTTTAGTTTGTATTTCCTTTATGACTAATGACATTAAGTACCTTTTCGTCTATTGAGTACCTTTTAAATATTTTTGCTATTCTAGTTTTAATTTCCATTAGTTCTTTTTTACTTTTTCAATATTCATTTTTGCTGGCATCCTGTTTTTGTTTCATAGATGTAGTCTTTTTTCTTGTATCTTTTATGATATTAAGGATAATCCTCCCTCTGCCTCAGGGTTTTCATTTCCCTGCACAGTTTGTTTCTTCTGAGTTCCTTTTTTCCTCCTTGTTTTCTGCTTTTGATGTTAGGGGCTTTCCTTAAATATCTCTGAGCCTTTGGTTACCTGTTTATATTTAAGAGCCAGTTTCTAAAAAAGCTGATTGAAAAAATGGATTGTGTGCGAGGGGCTGAATGACCCTTATGGACTTCATGGTAGGGTCCCCTCGTTGGGATGTTCCACTGTGAACTCGCAATATCAGGGTCTATAAATATATGCCTTTTTTTCCCTCATGAACTGTCAGATTCCTCAGGGCATGCTCTTCAGCCTACTACCTGTAGGGTGTAGGTCTGGGAGTCTCAACATTTCATACATAAACTTTGATTTCCAGTACTGTATTTGTATTCTTAACCGTGCATAGGAGTCCCCTAGTCGCAAGGCCCTCCTTGTTACCATTTCTAGATAATAACCCCACCCCGAGTTTTCTGCCGGGACGGAGAGGGACAGTCAGCAGGTGGACAGAGTGCTGGGAGGGGATCAGTGCCCTGACTGCCTCTTCGCAGTTCTGGAAAAACTCGGTGCCACTGATCCTGCAGCCCTTGGGAAGCTTGGGTGTTAATCAGTTTGCATCTCAGATTTCACCGTGGCTGCTTTAGTGTTTAGTTTTCTCAGGTTTGCCAAGTTAGTTACTACTCTACTCTTCTCACCCAATCCCAGCAGCTGTGAGCATCTTTTCAAGGCTGTTCTCTATTTCTTTGCACAAATTGTGTTTTAGGCATCTCCACACCGGTCACTTGTAATCTGCTGGAGTGCTGGTGGGAAAGGAGCAGGGAGGGGCCTGCTCAGTCTCAGGATTTGTCTGCAGGAATTTATTGTTCTTCTCACTTTTGCAAATACCCAGTTTCCAGCAGGATAAATTTCCTGTTAGTCTTATCATAGAGGGACCTTTCCTGATGTCCTTGATGATCAGATTATATGTTTGACATAGGTCTAATTCTGCCTCATGACATTGCAAAGGATAAAACTTTTTAGGACTGGACACAGCCAATTCAGGAGGCTAAGAAACAAATATTACGGTGCTGCCATATTTATTTGGTGGACAGACTTGGTTATTTAGACCTATTTTTAAAAATCAGTCATAGATATTTAATGTAATTCTTTCTTAATTTTGTTGCTCTAAATGAGACTTTCATTTGGACCCCACTGTTACTGTAGTAACAGTTGGTACCAAGAGGTAGTGTTAACTTTTAATCTCAAAAGTGCTAAGGGATTGAGTTCTCTCCAGCTGAGGGCCAATTGGAGAGTAGCAGCACACCTATAATCATCTGTGGGCATCTTGAACATCAACCGTTGGGATATTTTAAGGGAAGTGGGTATTGTGGGCAGAGTTAACAATAAGTGACAGTTAGCTTTGTAAGTTACTTGTCCCTCTGGTTTGAACTTGGGCTAAATATTCAACACGTGAATAATCATCACAGCTTGAATAATGTCCAGTGCCTTTACTTTAGAAGTAAAGTGATATTTCTCAAAGATAGAGCTGCCAGGGCCTCCGGATTTGAAGTGATCACATTAGTGTGTTTAGATTAATTAGATGAGTTGAACTAATAGATATTTCAAATATCTTATCTCCTTTGATTCCCATTTTAGAAAGTACTTTGTGAAATTGGTATGATTATCTCATTTTATTGGTAAGAAAACTGATTCTCAGAGAGACTAAGAAATCTGCCAATCTTGACATATAAGTCAGTTGGAATTTTGACCTAGATTACTCCACTCTAAAAATAGAATGCCTCGTAATCAAGATAAAGCAATGGAAGTTGACAGGCTGCTAGTTCATCATGTTTATCAGTCTGCAGAGGATTATGTTTCTGAGTGTTGGTCACAGCAAAGATGTAGACATTCTTTCCTTAATGAGTCCCTCTTCATAAAGTCTGCTGTTGTGTAGCTAAAGCCTTTGGAACTTGAGCCCTGTTATCCCCCCACTCCTTTTCCCACAATCCCCACTTTCTCCTCTTTCCCCTTCTCTTATCTTTTAGCTTCTGCCCACCCTGCTCCGTTTAGCCTCAGTCCTCCTCTCCCCTCCCAGCAATACCTACTGGTTTGGTTAAACCTACCAGGGATTTTAGGAAGTAAGTACTTTAATGTGACTGCACAAAAGCGAAGTTGACTAATGAAAGAGAAGTTTTTCAAATCTTTATTTAGAATGAGAGGTGTGAGATAGTAAATAGCCTGGACTCCAGGGCTTCAGGACGGGCTTACAGGACACTTCTCAAAGAAGCTTTCTTTGACCATCCCCACCCTGCAGTTAGGTCACAGTCTCTTGTGATGCGCTTTCTTAGAATATTTCTCGTAACACTTGTCACCACAGAGATTAAATAATTGTGTAATAGACCATTTAATATCTGTCTCCTACACTAGCATGTAAGCTCTGTGCAAGCGGGAGACCGTGCCAGTCTTACCCACTGATCGTGCCTCAGCATAGTGGCTCCCACATAGTCGGCACTGTGTTGGATGGGTGGGTGGTTGGATGGGTGAACGGATGGCGGGTGGGCAGATAGAGTAAATAAATGAATGAAAAGCCATTGGTCTTTGGATTCCAATTCATCTCCTTTTGTTTGGACTATTGCAGTAGCCTCTCAGCTGTTCTTCCTGTCACCAACTCAAAGCTATCATCTGCACTGTCCCCCCACCTCCGTAATTTTATCTCCAAAAAGATCTTATCTTATTCCTTTACACCTTCATAAAGCTGTGACTTCCTACTGCTGTTTTGTAAAGTTTAACTTGTTAGTGTGAGACACCTCAGAGTTGAGTTCCCACCAACGTTTCCAGCCTCGTTTACTCTCATTCCCCACTTGTGCTCCTCACACCAGCCTAATCACATTATTTACCACCATCTGTCACCCCTTGTCATTTCACGTCTCTGAATCAATTTATTAATAAATCAGACGGTTCTGAGCACAACATCATTTCTCCCCTTTGGCTGGCAAAATTCTGCTTGACCTTCAAGGCTCACCTTGGACATCTCTGCTCTATGAAACCCTACCCCAGCCAGAAGTGATCACGCCTTCCTCTGTGCTCACAGATGACTTTATGCTTACAAGTTACGTATAATATTTATTACTTGGTTTTGTAATTGTTTAACTAATTGACCCCTCTCTCAACTTAGTGCTTTTAGGAACAAAATCTTACTTTCTTTTATCAAAGCTCCCTCAGCGTGGAGCATCTGGGAGACGGCATGGAGCAGTGAAAAGAGGGTTCTTAAACACCAGAGAGACCTGGCTGCGACGGAAATTTTGATCTGCCACGTGCTAGTTACTTCAATTTTTCTTTTGTACTAATGCCCTTTCCTTTCTTCTTCTTTTTTTTTTTTTTAAATTATATTTTATTTATTTATTTTTGCTGCGCTGGGACTTAGTTGCGGCACACGGGATCTTCCTTGCAGCATGCGGGCTTCTTAGTTGCAGCATGCGGGATCTAGTTCCCCACCAGGGATAAAACCTGGGCCCCCTGCATTGGGAACATGGAGTCTTACCCACTGGACCACCAGGGAAGTCCCGAATGCCCTTTCCTTTCTTTTCTTTTCTCTTCCTTCTTCTTTTTTTTTTTTTTGTAAGTCACCTCAAAGCTGTTACAAGAAAAATGTAAAAAATGAATTTCAAATTTGTGTTCAATGATATGTTTAAAGGATTGAAATGTTGTAGATTTATAAAATCATTCCCAGGATCTTACCTAAAGGAAAACATATAATCCATCCATTCTTATATTCTCAGAATAGCTCTTTTCTTAACCAGAAAGTTCTCAAACTTCCCATCAGTTTAGTTTCCGGGTGTCTAGTGCTGTGTGTCTGATGTCATGCATCAGGAATCAGCACACGCCATGCCTGTCCAGACACTATGCCCACACACTGATGTCACTGTAACCCTTTGTACGGTGAGAACTGTCGTCTTCTTTGAGGAAGCAGGCTCAGAAACCTTGAGCACCATTTTCTGTAAAGTGGTGAAAGAAAAATCATGATGATATTAGAAGATGCATAAGGAAAGGAAGTGGCTTCTGTTACTTCACTTGTGCATTTGACATTGTCTAAGGAATGATTAGAAATGATCAAGGTATTAGTAATATTTGAAGCCCAGTGTCTTCCGAATCAAATTAAGTGGCATAAATGGCGAGTTTCTTACGCTTGGAGATTGCTGGTTGATTGTGAAAGGAGACTCAGGTTTTTTGCACTGCAGGATTTCATTGACAGTTTCAGTGGCCAGAGCATCTTTCCAGGGAACGGATTTAATGTACTGTATCTTGTTTGAAAGACGTTGTAAGCTGTCATCAGAAGGTATGTAAAGCCACACGATCAGTGATTTTATATTTGAATGTGAAGGGCAGCGATACAGTTACCCTAAACCAGAGTTTTCTCAGCCTCAGCTGGCGCTTTTGGCCGCACAGTTCTTTGCCGTGGGGGACTGTCCCTTGCATCGTGGGATGTTGAGTAACACACCTGGCCTCTGCCCCAGATGCCTGTAGCACCCCAGCCCAGTCATGACAGCTAAAAACGTCTCCAGATAGTGCCAGATGACATTTGGGGCTCAAGATTACCCCTGATGGAGGGCCACTGACCTAAACCAAGCTTTTACAGAGCTTATCACCTGTTTTGAAATCCCACACCATGCATGGTGCTGGGTGGTAAACAGAACCTTGAAAAGAGTTGGCGCACACCCTTGAGGAGCCGATGACCTATGAAGCTTGAGATCTTTTGACTAGGTAGAATATTTCTAGTTACTTGACTGAAATAGCTTTGGTTGAGGCTGTTAGTAAAAATTTGTTTCAAAGAAGTTTAACATCTGTTTTCATTTCTGCTTTTGTAAGTTGCTTTGCTACTCAATTCCTGTATTTTAGCTGTCTTCCTCTTAGGACTTAAAATATTTGAGTATATGTCAAAATTTCTAGTTTGGTAGGAAATATGTTTTATTCAAACAGAAGTGAAAATGTTAGTAACTTTAAATTAGGATAGGATGGTGAAAAGTTTAATGTTGTTAATCAGGCTAGATGACAGCAGAGTAGATAATACTGAAGGGAACTCAAAGTCTGGCTCTATTCAATATTCACTTCCTGTTTTTTTTTATCATTGGTTGGAAAGTTGCACCTTATGAAAGATTTTAGATTCAGATCATTGTATTATTCTAAGAAGAAAAATTCAAAATGCTAACCACGCCTTGGTAACCATAGCAAAATATACAACACACAAAAATAATCTCATACTTATCTTAGGGTTGAATTTTTTTGTATATGGTATATGTTGGGTTCTGAAGTATCTAATTTGCTTCTTTTATCTGAGGTCAAAGGAAAAGAGGCTTTCTCAGTTACAAGACACAGGCATACCTGTTAGTTGAAGTAATAGAACCGACTCTGGCTTCTTTAGCGGAAAGGAGGTTTATTATTAAGGTAGTTCAGAGACTATTTGGGAGGGCAAAGATCCGGTCTTTGATGCAATAAAACCATAATTAATACTTAAATTTATCCCCTCCCATAAGCTGATGTTGTTTGGGTATTTAATGTTTAATGTTGGCTTATAGAACATAAGATTCATGAGGGCACCTTGGTCTTTGTTGTTTTCAGCTCTCACATCCTTGTACCTAGAACAGTACCTAGCTCATAGTAGGCCCTTAATAAATATTTTTTGTATAAGTAAGTTACTAGACAGAGGATATGTTCGTTAGTATCAGCAACAACATGGAGAAAAAATACAGTGGTGTTGAAATGTTAAAATTATACATTCTATTGGGAGGGGTTTTTTTGGCAGCAAAACTTATTCTTTTTCTTTAGTTATCTTGACAAATAAATATTGAACGACTCTTTTGTACCATAGAGCCCTGTTTTACATATGTTCCTGATTTAAATGAACATCCACAGCAGTCTTGCAAGAGGAGATATTGATATGGTTGTATCCTTTGTGAGAAAGTGGAGGTTCTGAGGATTGATCGAATCATCAGGGTCACGGCTATTTAAGTGGCAAAGCCTAGATTGAAATTCATGCCTGTCTGACTTTTAGCACAGACATGCCCCTCTGTGCAACACAGCCTCAGTGCCGTTTTCTTTTTTTTTTAGGTTAAAAAAAAAATCTAGTTAATGGTCACCTGTTCATTCTATTAGAAAGTAATTTGTGTGTATAGACTCATCAAACTGAGGCTTCCTATTTGGATTTTCAACGACAGTGTCGCAAATGTTTATAAAAGTAAATGTTAGTCTCTAGAGACAATGTTTATGATTGCACTCAAATTTTGCTGCTAAAATGAGAAGTACAAAAATAATCCCCCATGGAATGGGGTCTGAAAAAGCACTATGAAGTACTTCAGTTATTTAGCTCTTAATATTCATTTTAATTTAATAGACAGAAAAAAATCTGTGCTGTTTCTCTTCAGAGCTTCCGAGTGCTGCCACTGTGTTTTATACTTTTAAAAAAAATTCTGAAATAATTCAGGCCTTATACGACAGTTACAGGAATAGGACCCTAAACCCAGATGCCCTAGTTATTAATGTTTTTTACGTTTGCTTTATCATTTTCTCTCTATGTACACATGGTATTTTTTCTGAATCATTTGAGAGCAAGTTGGAGATGTAATGCCCCTTTACCTCTGAATACATCAGTATGTATTACCATAAAATTGGCAATTATCCAGTTTTGTCACAAAAAAGAAAAAAAAATCTGGTCCATGGGACATCTCAGAATTACATCTTATGTTTAGTTGTTATGTCCCTTTACTCTTTAATCTGGAACAGTCCTCATTCTGTCTTTGTCTTTTGTGTTCTTGACATTTTGAAGAGTATGTTAGTTACTTTATAGAAGGTGGTACTTATTTTAATAATGTGGTAAAATTAAAGATTTTGAAGGAAGCATTAGATGAAAATAATTTGTACTTCCCTTGTTTTTTTTTGGTATAACCTGTTAAAGATTTTTATTATGAGAAATTTCAATCACAGAAGCAGAGAGAATAATAAAATGAGCCCTATTACCCAGAATTAATCATTAACATTTTTGCTCCCCTTCCTTATTCTTATACTCTTCCCCTAAAAACTAAATACTTTTAAGCATTTTGCGGCAATTTCTAGACATCGTAATATTCCATATTTAAGTAAGGTCTAAAAAGTAACAACGTTTGCTTATATAAACATATTACTTTAACCTAACAAAATTATTTATAATTCCTTAATATTATATACTACCAAAACTATATTCAAATTTCTCCTATATTCATTTTTTCTCTTTGCAAAAGCCCTTTACATTTGGTATTGCATTTGGTTGTGATAGCTGTTAAGTTTCTCTCTCTCTTTTTAATTAGACACTCCTTCCTCTCTTTTGGTAGAATAATATTTTTTATGGTATAGTGCATATGCCTGGATTAGCTTGCTCATTATCTTTTCCAGGGTCCTCTTAGTGTATATCCACATAAAGCAGAGGTTGGAAAGCTGGATGCTGTCTCTCCTAAAGTCCCTTGCATCCAGAGTGCTGCCTGTGATTCAGGTTCTTGTATGGTGCTTGAGTTCAGTGTGAGCTGAGGCAGTAGCATATGAGATGCCCATTTTGCTGGTCCATTTCTACAGACCCAACAGGGCCCTGGAGGTTACAGTGTTCAGACAACTTCCTGATCCCTAGACTCTGTTGAAATGACGTAATGACTTCCTGATTCCCAGCATCCTGAATGTGGCAGAGGAAGCAGTCTTCATGGTAGACCAGTCCTTATGTGTTGTTCCAGGAGCCTGTTCCTGGACACGAAGCCTGGATCTGCCCTTCTGGCCCTTTCAGAAATTTCACAAACACCTAGGTCTGTATATTAAATCTTTTTCTGCCCCAAACAGCTGGAGAGGTTTCTATTATCTGTAAGTGAAACTTGACTGACAGAACTGGTAATCAAAAGAACATAACTTTTATCTTTGACTTCAAATGTATATGTACAAAGCAACGTACCTGAATCTGAAACATTCAGATTTGAACTGGGATGTGGTTTAAGGGAAAGGAAGCAGCTCTTTGCCCGTGTGTGTGTGTGTTTATGAAGCCCTGACAATCTTTTCATGCAGATTCCTGGTGTAACCTGTTCTTTGCTGGTGACTTTGTCAACAAAAGCCATCTCTTACTAGGACTTCTTGTAGGTCTGTTGACACCACCCTCCCCTGTGCTCCTAGGATATGAATGTGGCCCCGTGTATCCCATTCCTGTCTTCCCACATGACTTGGGTTGTGCAGCTAACTGGTGAGAGATGGAGACCAGCAGCCGTGTGACCTCCACCTGCCTCTGCCTCTCAGTCCCCTGTGAATCCATTCCTGAATTTCTGCTTCCACCCCTGATGTAACAGCAGTATGGGAAATGTGTTGGGGACTGCACTTACCATTTTTTAAAATTTATTACAGAAAATTTCAAACATACATGAATGCAGGGAGAATAATATAATGACTACCACGTACCCATCACCTTATCAGCATTTTGTCAAACACACAAACTTCAAATAATTTGACAACTGGATCCCTAATGGTACACTTTTTTTTCTTTCTCTTTTCCATTTTACTATTTGCTTTCTAAATTCTTCATGGCCAAGACCTACGGTATCTCTCAGCCCTGCCCCTGCCTTCAGTTGACCGGCCTCTCCGTGGCTCTCTCCCCCTGGGGTCTCTCCCTCCTCCCAGGGTTTCCCCTCCCTGGGTCTCTGGGGACCTGAGTGCGTGGGTTCAGGCACCATCATAGGCCCCGTCTCAGGTAGAGCCCTTACCCTGTGTTGGGACTCACAACAGGGACTGCATTGAATTATAATATATGATAGACCAATAATATTGTTTGCATTGATTTTTTTTAAACTCTAACACAGGCAGTAACCCCATATATTTTCACTACATATTAAAAAAAAAAGCAGATGTTTCACTGTAGGACTTAAGGGGGAAATTGTGGAACTGAAGTCGTAAGAACACATCAAAATATTACTTTTTTTAGAGTAGGATTAAAACCTTTTGCAGACTTTGTGTAGTTTCATTCTGACACACTTTTTTTCTTCTCAACCTGCATGGGAAAAATCATTCTTACAAGATATGGAAAGAGAAATAAATGTTCTCACACTCTGAGAAAACTGTTAAAAGCCTGTCAAAAATTACTTGAGTTCTTGGTTCAGATCCATTGTGGTAGGTACCACATGAGACAGAAGGTGGTGCGGTTCCTGCCCAGGAGTGACTTGCAGTTCACTCAAGTAGGCAAGACAGCTGAAGATCACTGTTAACAACAAGAAGCAACGTAGTAAGTGTGCAAATAGAGAAAGCAGGTCTTTACAATTTGGGGGGAAGATAAACTATTGAAACATCATAGCATGTATTTTCCCATGTACAGACCCTCTTATACAGTTTCTTCCTTCTAACAATTACAGTGCTGCAGAGATTTCTCTAAGTTTGAAGAGTCTGGATATGCATTATCTGGGATAAATTAAATAAATGAGAGTAGTCCTCTGTAGCTTCCTTGTGTGTGGAAGAAGAAGGAAAACTAGTGGCACTCCTCTTATATTTTCAACAGAAAACTTTCTTTTTGGAAAAGAAATCTTGGCTAATTTAAATGTCATTCCAGTTTCTGATTTCATGTATTTTCCAGGATTAGTATTTCAGTACTGAGCATCTATTAGTTATCTGTTACTGCCTAACAAACTACAACACACAAAAATAAAACCTCTCATCCCCATACTTGAATAGTACTAATCATAAAGTGTCCTCCGCTAACATTTGATGACCTGTAGTCAACATATATATTTTTGAGCATTATCTCTATGCAAGGTGCAGTGCTCGGAGCTACCCAGGATAGGAAGAAGTAAAAGTCAGGGTCTCTGCCCTGATGGAGTTTATGTTTCAGCTGAGGGATATAAGAGTGATGCACGTGAAGTAACAGACCCTGGGCTGTTTGATGGTTAGCAAAGAGCATACATATTCTGGAGTGCCGTTATTTCGTTGATAAGATAACGGAAATCTACAAAGGCTGAAAGATTGGTGATGAAAGAGGTGATGTAGCTGACATGCAGTCAAACCAGAACCAGGTTTCCAGGCCAGTGTATTTTTTCTCTCCCTTTGTTTTCAAGATAATATTTGTTTAAAGTTAAAACTATGTGGCATAGGCTGTATAAAAGCCAAATAAGTTGAGGAAAGCGAAGATGCGTGGCTTTGAGTAGTCAAAGGAGAATTAAAGGAGCAGGTATGATTAGACTATGAGTGTAAAGAATAAATGGCAGAAGCAGAATAATCCAACCAGGAGAACCAAATATTTGTTATATTCACAGCACAGACCAACTATACTATCTTGAAAGGTACATGTTGGGCAGTGGAGGGAAATGAGGTTGCAGAGGCTTGAAAGTGTGGGAGAAGAATTTGGACTTCATGTGGTAGTCCATGGGGAAATACTCTCAGTCCTAGAGCGTGAAATGACACGATGAAACTGGGATTAAGGAAGATTATGTTTGTTTGCCGGGAGAACTGCATCGTGTGTGCATTTTTCTTTTCTTACACTCATTATATTGGTCAGTTGCATTCTAAGTAGGTTAAACACTGTGTTGATCAGAGGCTAGCCTGTGTTGTGGCCACAGTTAACCCTGAAATCTCAGTGGCTGAATACATAAATGCATTTCTTATTTGCGCTACTTGGCCAACACAGGTGGATAGCGTACAGGGGTGGGGAGTTCTCCATTTACTCGTTCAGGGACCCAGGCTGACCAAAGGTCCCACCACTTAGAACCTCGCTGGTCGCTGTGGCAGGAGAGAAGAGCAGTATGGAAGCTCCATCGCTGCTCTCCAGAGCTCCAGCCTGGAAGTGAGTGACCTATATCATTTTTGCCCCCAACCCATTGGCCAGAGGTAGTCATGTGCACCCCCAAAGGGAAGTTGAGGATATTCGAGCAGTAAGTGTCTCTTCCAAGGCTCTCTGAGGACCTGGGCATATAATTCTACTTGCTTAAGAGAGACAATGTAGTGATTAAGAGTGACAGACCCTGGAGCCGGACTGCCAGAGTCTAGAGCCTGCCTCTCCACTTACTAGCTGTGTGGATCTGGGCAATTTACTGAACTTCTCTGGAGCATAATTTCCTCATCTGTAAAACAAGGATAATAATGGGACAAGCCTCACAGAATTATTATGAGGCTTGATTATATATAAATTGCTTAGAGCATTATGCCATGTAATTGTTAGGAATTATTTAGTATTGCTGTTATTATTATTATTATTTTTTTTTTTTGCGGTACGCGGGCCTCTCACTGTCGTGGCCTCTCCCGTTGTGGAGCACAGGCTCCGGACGCGCAGGCTCAGCAGCCATGGCTCACGGGCTCAGCCGCTCCGCGGCATGTGGGATCTTCCCGGACCGGGGCACAAACCCGTGTCCCCTGCATCGGCAGGCGGACTCTCAACCACTGCGCCACCAGGGAAGCCCATTGCTGTTATTATTAATCTGCTGGCTTCCACTATAGTACCTGAAAGGAAGGTTAAAGTTTCTGATTCCAGTTGATGGGACCAGTGGGAAAGAAGTTGTAGTAATTTAGGTGTGTGATGCCAGCATCCGGACTAGGATGATGATTTGGGACAAAGAAAAGACGAGCAAGAGTGAGTGCAAGAGGAGAAAACCCAAGCAGGGTTCACTGGCCAAATACCGTGGATGAGAGAGGATGATCAGGTGTGGGTGACCCAGAGAATGGAGCTTGAGTTTGCAGAGAAATTAGGGGGCCCCTGTGGAGAAAGACGATAAGCTGAAAGTCTGATGTGGTGATGGGAAGTGTCTGAGGCCTGGGAAGCCACAGGAAGCGGAGGAATGGAGCCATCTCTTAATGAACATGTTTCTGTAGGAGGTGACATCCTTGTGCTCCAAGTCAGGCTACAGGCACTGGGGCCAGTGCCTGTAGTGCACTGGATTGAGTCCCCAGCTCCACGTCTCCGTGGCCTGGCACTCCAGTTTCCTCATCAGCAAAATGGAGAAAAAGTTATACCCACCTCTTAAGGTAATGAGGATTAAATGAGATAATGCCTGTCAGGTGCTCAAAAAAGTGGCACATAGTAAACAGTCAGTAGTCATTCCTTCTCAGCTAATTGAGCTTTTAGTTGAGTAGAAATTTGAGAATTATTTTTTAAGTGACCAGTTCTTCAGAGTTTAACATAAAACAAATTCCGGTGACATCGGTTCTCATGAGTGCATTTAGTCTTCCCTGGATTCAAAAGAGTGGGCTGTGTTGTCACCAGATCAGCTCTTCATTTTTTCACTCTTACCTGAATAGTCAATGAGCAAATGTTTTTAGCTTTGCAAAGAATAACAAATTACAGTGGGCTAAGAGTGACCAAAATAGACCATTTTAAAGGCTAATTTAAGGTCAATGCTTCCTCTTTTAAAATTGCCTGGTACTTTTTACTGATCGGTAAGAGTCACTGCCCTGGCCTCTTGAAATATAAAATTGTTTTCAAGCAGAACATATTTGTGTATCTAGATTTAAATTGGCTTCTTGGGAAATTAGTTCTGTTCTTTAATATGTCTAGTTTATATTGCAGGGTCTTAGAGGGTCTTTGTCTTCAATTACACAATTACATATTCTCTAGCATATGTAATTAAGCATTTAGAGTGTTTCTTTTCATTTCATTGAAAAATTAAGAACTTCACAGATATTTCAGTAGGGCTTTAGTATTTTGTTAGTAATAGTACAAAACAGGTGCTATTCAATTAGATGGATATCTGAGAGCCTTCTGTGGGAGAGGCTCTGTACCACGTGCTGTGTATATAACCTACGACATTCTCATCCTCAGGGAACTCATAGCCTGAGTTTGTAATCTACCTACTCTTGGTTATTTGTCCTATTTAAGGGTTAGCTAACTTGCTGGCCTATAACGAAACAAGCCTTGTAATACTTTTTTCAGGATCTGTGTGTGATTCAGTTCTGTCTTTTTTATGGCTGGGATATGAAGTTAGGGTTACATTCCTGATGCTGCCTCTAGTTTACCAGGTGCCTTTTCTGAATTTAGGTTTCTTTATAAAGTGTGGGTGATACAGTCTGCTCATCCTGTTTCACAGGATTGTGAAACGGAAGACATTACATACTGCATGGACTATTTTTGTGAACTATTGCACTCTTCATATATACATGATGTCATTTCTAAAATCTAACCTTTACTATACTATACTATCTATTCTGTACTATCACTGAAGTGTCTACATGTTTATACTGACTCAAATTAAGTAGCTTTGAGAGGTTTTTTTAAATTAATCAAATGATCCTTTTAGAAATAAAAATAAAATTATGGAAGAGGTAAATATGGTTAGCTGCCATGTAACTATCAGCTTTCCTAGATGATTTTTCCTAGCTACATGTTATTATTTAAAATTGTTAATAATATATCACCTGACTGCTGGAGAAAATATTTATAGGTTGTGATTTTCAAATAATGTATTATATATAAGGCCACCTCCTTATTTCTGTAACAGAACACAAAATTATACAGCATTGTCCCTGTTCTCCAAGTTTACCTACTCCTGAGGGAAATGCATGGGAGATAAACCTAAAGCCAACTAATACTACAAGACCCTGGGAGGGTGCCCCAAGGCCGTGTGTGAACAGTGGCTTCATGAATGAAATAGGAAGTAAGGTCCTTTTGAAGGAGAGCGAATAGCTGAATTGACTAGAATACAGACCTTTTTTTTTTTTAAAAGATTGATTGGAAGTAGGTTTAAAGTTTACCTTCTTGGCAGTATGGCTACTGATGATTGGATAAAATCATTTGCGCAGACTTGTGATATAGTGGAAGAAGGAGGGAGAAAACTACTCATTCCTTTGTCAAGTGACATAGGTATTTACTACCTTGTTTGGAGGATCTTAGGAACTGACCATTAGCACCGAGAGGCCTCTCTTATCCGCTATGAAACAGCATGTTGGCTTATACATACAATAGTCTATGCTGGAACATAGTCATAGAGCTAGTGTGCCATGAAAATGATCTGAAATTCAGGAAGCTTTGTTTCTGGTTTTCCTTCAGCAACTTTCACAATGGTTTCTCTTTTGGGATCCAACTCAAATGACTACATAAGTGCCACCCTGCATAAAATTTAGTGTTTTGCCCTTTTTTCTCCTTCACTTGGAAATGTTTATTAGATGGAGTGAAGGAGAGGCCCTAAGTTCCTGACTTGCATCCTTGTGGTCTCACCTGTCTCCGTAAGGTGAAACAAGGACCAGTGCCTATTTTTGACAGTGGCTTTTTAAGGTCAGCTAGCTATCTATGAAATTAACAAAATACAAATCAGAAAGCACTCAGTAAATGGTGCTGAATCAACCATTAAGATTAGTTTTCTTACAGGATAAAAGTTGAAAATGAGTAAGAGAAGACTTTGAAAGAAAATATTTCCAGGATATAAAGCCTAATAAAAATTTTAAGTATGACTCATGACACAGCATTTCATTTCTTTAGTTCCGTTATCAAACTTGGTATCATTGCTAACATGGATACTGTATTGGGGTAATTTGGGGATTCAATAAAGCAAATTTGAGCTGGCAGATGGGTGATTGTATTTGCAGAGGTCATGCTACTCATAAAAAGGTATTTATTTATATAAAATTTATATATTTATTTATATAATGTTGTAAAGAATCCTGGCTACTCTGAAGTTTATGATTTTGCATTTTACTCCCCATCTTCTTTAGGCAAGTGACAACTACACCCCACTGCTCATCCTCCCTACCCTTTCTGGTAACCGAAACCCCTGAAATACAGATACAGGGTACTGTCAACTTCTGTATAAATAAGAAACCATCCCCTAGGGACCCAAGAAAAACCAAGGCTATTTGTGTACTTTTTTATTCTCAAGGAGAATTTAGCACGTGGTGCCTCCTTGCACAGGAAGTCCTCGTCATATTCCTGAGCAGTGGCCCTTGAATGCTATGCTGGCTGTTTGGGAAGAGCTTTCATTGCATTCATCACCATAATGTTGCTGTCCAAACTCTGTCTACTGCTAATTTTATCCTCCCTGTAACTTTTGCTGAGAGTTGACAGTGAGCACTGAAGGACATACTCATAATTTTGTAGCATCCAGCTCTTTATTCCAAAAGAGTTTTTTGAAACAAAAATTTATGACTCAGAACAAAACAAAACAAAAAAACTTATTATCGAGGAGATAAAGTCTAAGATTGAAAGAAACATGAACTGAAGAAATATGTTATCAAAAAAAAAGAAAAGAAATATGTTACAATATTAACATTTCTACACTGGCAATATACAATTTTAACAGTCTTTTTTTCTTTTGCCAAATTATTGGCAGGAAATATTAATGATTAAATTTTTCATTAACACAAAACTTTTCTTTCTACACTGTGAGTTATTAAAATATGCTCCCTTTTGGTGTAGTATTTCATTTACAAATTAGAACTTTGCTTAATGTTGTTCTCGAGTGTAAAAAAATGCATATATATCAATTTACTTCCAAGTTGGAGGTGAGAAATATAGTGCCCAATGAAAGGAATTTAAAAGAATCCTAATTAGAAGTTAAACAATCATTTTGATTTATAAGAAAAGTCCTGCAAAGTTTGTCATACAGTTTACTTTGCTATAAATGCAAGATTTAATTCCTTTTTACTTTCCATTTAAAGACTTGGAATGTATCATCATTTGAGTTTCCGTCATTTCACGTGAGTTTTCTTCAGGGGCTGACTTCACGGCACTGGAAATTGATACACTGACTTGACGTTTCAGCATCTTCATGACCTTTCTCTTGTACCCTTTACATGCAAAGAAATATATAAAAGGGTCCATGCAGCAATTGAAGTTCATCAGGCATACTGTGAAGTGCAGAGATATCTGGAATGAATATCTTTGGCTACATTCCAGGAGATCAGGAAAACGAAGCTGCTTAATCATGTGTTGAATAATTGCAATATGATAAGGTGTGAAACAGACAACAAACACAACAATTATAAAAATAATTGTGTTGAGAGCCTTTTTGTTTACACCAGATTTCTCACTTAATGGGTTCTGTTTGGCAGTTTTAAAGAGCTTGCAACAAATTTGAGAATAGCAGATAAGAATGATTACCAGCGGAAGTACATATCCTATGAAACATGCACCAAGCAGAATCCAGGGAAGAGATTTGGTTTCTTCAAAGTTTGGATATTCCATGCACGTATTCCTTTCAGCCTCCTTCTTTGACATAGGTTTTATGAGCAGTGGGAGTGTTTGAGCAAATACGAGAATCCAGACAAATATGCAAATGCATTTTGCATGTTCAATTCTTTTCATCTTGTTGTACCGCAGCGGGTGCACCACGGCAAAGAACCGGTCAATGCTCAGGCAGGTCATGAAGTTCACGCCTGCGTACGTGTTGATGTAAAACACGAGAGCAGTTATCCTACACAAGGCCTCGCCGATTCTCCAGTCAAAACCCAGTGCGTAGTAGGCTATCCGTGTAGGCAGAGCGGTGGTGAACAGTATGTCTGAAATCACCAAATTGGTTGAATATAGAGTGGTAGAGTTGATTTTTTTCCTGTTTTGAATAATGACTGTCAAGGCCAACAGGTTTCCCACGAGCCCAATTATGAAGACGATGCTGTAATGCAGAGGCATGAGGATCCTGGCTGTGCGGTAGTGGGCGTAGAGGTCACAGTCGCTCTCCAGAGGAGCTGCAGAGGGTGTAGTAAAGTTGTCCATTTTTATATCCATCAGCAGTGTTCAAGGTCTCTAACAAAACCAAGAAGGGTACGTTTAATTAAAAAAGCACATTTAACTAAAAGCGATAAAAACTGCCTCCTATAGATCTAACTTTTAAAATTTCAAGATTGATATAATTTTTTATAATCTGTGATACGTAATGTGGTTACATACTATATAGTAACAGAACCAGCAGAGAATAAAATTTATGTTTTTACTCTCACAATTTGGTGGTTTTGGCAAAGCTCTGGCAAAGGAAATAGAATCGTTTAAATAGGGCAAATGTATTTTTGCGAGAAGAGGGAATGCACTAACTTTTTCGGCAGAAATTTCCCCTTCTTTTTTCTGAATCATTGTCTGGTTAAGAGTAAAATCATGTAAAGCACCCCACATTTCAGGAAGCGTAACACTTTGCTTTTAAATTGAATATCAGTTGGACTTTTTTTTTTCCGCCAAATGCATGTCACTGCCAGGAAATGAAGTCAGTCACACATTTATGTAGTGAAATATGGACTCACCACAGTGATCTGATTTGTGTTAACCCCAAAATTGTGAGAAACAAGCTAAGGCCTTTGTTAGGTTCTCTTGAAAAAGAAAAGAAAGAAAGAAAGAAAAGAAGACGATGACCACAGCAGCCCCAACAAAAAAGAAGAAAGAGAAACAAAGGGAAAAAATGTAAGAGCTTCAAGGGGAAACTTCAGAATTAATGCAGATACGCCGCTGATGCATCAGTATGTGTTCGTACATGGACACACTGTAGGACGCATTACACATGTGGTGTTCTGTGTTCTGCTTTATTCATTTACCATGTTCATGGATCAGTGTAATCTATATTTTTGTCCTATGTGTAGATCTTATATAGACATTTGATAGATATTCTGCAGTATTACAGTGTGTTAATGCATAATTTGCTTACCTACTCCCTTTATGAATATCTGGATTATTTCCAACTCGTTTCTTGTTATAAATAACGTCTAAGATGAAATTTCAAGTCCTCAGTTGAAAATTGGAAAACTCCTACAATAAAACTCCATTTATGAGGCTGAACTTGGATAAAACTAAGGAAGAGAAGAGCAACAAATTCTGTGAAGTTATTTTTAGAAGAAAGATAATTTTCTGATAGGTCTATCTCTATGCACAAATCTGAAAGTCACCAAAGCTGAGGGAAAAGTTGAATATATCTAGTGATGATGGTACTGTATGTTAAAGGAAAGAACTCTATCCCTAGCCTTATCAAAGCAGTGACTACAAATCTACTTCTCCGACTGCGGTATTAAATGAACTGGAGCTCTGCTAACTTAGTTCTAACCATCTTAAAACAGTGATGCTGACGGACAAGGAGGGTTCTGAGAGGATTGCACTAATGTCATAGGTGTGCATTATCTACAGTGTTGATAGGTTAATCATGAAAATATGGGAATACAACCTAAAGCAAAAGGAAGCAACAAAGGAAGTAGAACTTTTTATTAATCAAGGGAATACAAGAAAGGAGACTGGGAAGAAGCAAAGGATGAGGATGATAGGTAGAAAACACAAAATAAGAGGGTAGGAAATGCGTCACAACAAATTTAAATGGCTTGAACTCACCGATTAGAAGACAGAGACTGTCAGTTTGGATTTTTAAAAATCCAGCTGTATGCTGCTTAGAAAAGAGGGAACTCAAAGCGATTTGGAAAGTTTGAAAACAGGCACGGGAAAACGCATACCAGGCAAACCCCAACCAGTGGAAAGCCAGAGTAGCAATATTAACATCAGAAAAAAATAGAATCCAAGGCACAATCAATATTAATAGGGGTAAAGAAGGTCGCTACACAAGTTAAAAAGAACAGTTCACCAAGGGCATGAAAAGAATCATGAACTGTATGTGTAACAGCAAAATTTGACAGAATCTAAAGGAGAAATGGTCAAATCCACAGCCATAATGGGAGATTTTAACATATTTTTATTAGAATATGACAGGTAAAAAAAAGATTGACCCAACATGACTTAAAAGCTAACAGAATTTGTGCTGAAAGCACATTAGAATTATTTGCAAATTTAACCATGTACTAGATCATGAGAGGTGTCTCAGATTTCTCAGAAAATCATTAGCTAGCAGCTCACATTCCTTGTGAGCAGTACAGTGCAACTAAGTTAGAAATCAAAAATAAAAAGATAAAGGATGCACTTGGAATCTAAAGATATATTTTTCTGAGGAACTCATGGGTTAAGAAATCACAATGCAAAATTTGAAGTGCTTAGAACCGAAGGACAAAAATACTACAGAACTGTGGAATGCAGCTAAAGAGTTAATCCGAGATTGATGCAAAACCTTGAATGCATTCATTTCTTAAAAAATTGAAAATAGCTAAGTTAAATATACAGCTCCAAGAAGCTAGAAAAGAACTGAGTTTGCCCCAAAAAAGTAGAAAAATAAAATTAATTGGAGATATTAATGAAATAGAAAACAAAACAAACAAAAACCAATAAATATGGACTTTATATTTTGTGCGGGGGTGGGGGGATGGAGTGATTCTTGAAAGGGAAATTGTGTAAATTGCAGTTGTGGAATAAAAGTAGGAAAACTTTTTGCAGTTAGTAGGGAAAGGCTTCGCTCGTGTGAGAAGTGGCTTTCAGGAGGGAGAGGTGGAAATTCCAGGCACGGGTTGCAGTTTAGGAACAGGCATTAAGAGCTGCCTTTATTTTTCTAATTTTTGTGAAAAAAATGTTTTTCTGAAAATCTCAATATGTAAATTTTATTTCGAGGAGTCTTCCAAAGCAGGTTCCTGGGAACTGCCTTTAAAATACATGGTGGGGGAAAAAATACACTGTGGAGTCTGCTAATCCTCCATCTGAATAATAATTATTGTAGAGATTAGGAAAGTTACACTAATGTATGAATCAGAGAATGTGCCATTGCCTACCAGTTGCAAATGCATGCCCAACTGCTTCACTGAATGAAATAAACCCAGTAGAGTCACAAAAGGCAGTGTTTTCAGAACATTTTAAGTTAAGAAAAAGATGTTTAACACAGTGTTAATTTTAAGTGCGAAAATTTGCAACCAAATCAAATGTCCGTCATTAGGGAACTGGTTAAGTATTTTATGGCCATATAGTAGAATACGATGCAGCCACTGAAAATGGCAATGTAGATGCCTATTTCCTGACAGAGGATGATGTTAAGTAAGGAAAGCAGATTCCACAACAGGCCACTTTGCCGGTAGGAAAAGCAGCTGTTCACACACACATCCCTGCATGGATATATAGGCCAAAACATAGTTCACAAGTACAAGTAATTTTTGAGTTTCATCATATATTCTAAATTTTTAACACCAAACATGAATTGACTATGAAATGAGTAAATAGGTAAATAATTTTTTTTAATCTGAAGAAATCTTTTTTGAAATTCAGCTCTTCTTGCAAAAGCCTTGTCCTCTGACATACTTTTCAAAGCTAGTGCTCTTTATTCAGATTTATGCCTTAGTTTTCGCTAGGTGCCTACCTTAAGTCATGTTTGGAAGAACCGTCCCAGCAGCCCTGCAAGCCAGGTGTTGCCATCACGCACCCACTCTCCACTCCAGGAAACCTCTGTCAGAGAAGGTAAGGGTCATGCTGGATCCTTCTCTCTGCCAGCCTGGCTTCAAGCCTCCTACTCTGTCCAGTCCTCGGCAGGGGCAGCTGCTTCACGCTGCCTTTCAAGAACTGAGAGTTTGTAGTTTCAAACTGGTCTAGGCTTCAGGGCCATTCTCACCTGTACACAAACAGCCGGGGCACGTGTGGCCTAGCCGTTCCAGAGCAGGGAGACGATTCTTCCAGAGGACAACGGGACTCCCACTCCAGGAGAGGTGCCTTCCCAAGTGGGAGGCCAGACTGGTGGACGCTGCGTCATGGAGCCCTGAGGGGGAGACTGGGGAAGGGCTGTTTGCTGCCCGCCCCTGCCCCGAGTCGGTCCAAGAAAGGCACTTGCACAACGTGGGTGTGTAAATGGGCTGACCCAGAGGATCTCAAGTAAAGGAGACTCTGGGCTGTTTTGAAATGTGTTCTTTTGGATATTTAGTAACCTCTGGAAGGTTGATTCCATCCGTCAACAGCTCTAGTATATTACCTTTGGTGTTACTTATCCTGTGTTACTAATGCTATAGTTTTAGTCCATTTTATCTTTTCCAAATTGAGAGAAAGCCACTTTCACATACTTGACTGTTGTTATCCCGTTCTTATATCAACCAATCCCAATTTATTATCATCTTCCCTCGGAAATATTATTTTATCCCTTCCTTTAATCATTTTAGGATTCAGGATTACTTTCCTGAACGTTGACTTACTCCATTCTTTTATTCAGCAAAAATTGGGTTTAGTGCCTCCTCTATATGCTAGATCCTAGAAATTCAGAAATGATACCTTTTAATGTCTGAGGACCTCAAACTGAAGGATGGATGTTGGGAATGTGCTGTTGTCTGAATGAGGTGTTATCTCAGTATTTGCTATGTTTCTTCTCACACACACACCCGGGTTCTGCTTGCTCTTTGCATTACAGTGCTCCTTTACTAAGCTTTCGATTGCAAATTCCCCTTTTAACTGTATCTAGTCCTTCCTCTTTTAGTCATAACTAAATCCTTTCTTTCTTTCTTTCACTATATTTTAAGTATTTGTCGTAATTATTAGACAACAGCGTCTGACGTGGTATTTAGGATAGATATACTGAGTTGTACTTGAAAGTATTGAAACTATGGCTCGTCATTTTGTTGCCTTAAGAAAAGCATAAAGAAATGTTTGTTCTAAATTTTTTTTCCTTAGAATACTTGTACCTGTAATAATTATAATTTCCTCATAATGCTTTCTGATGAAAGGATGTACAATGTCCCTAAGTTGTCCTTAGTGCCTCACAGCTGAGAGACAAGAATGAGGATTGCAAGCTTTGCCCTGAGGGCACAGATAGTACCTGGGCTGCTGGAAGTGTGGGTTCTTATTCAGGTTCCACCCAAGGAACTACGGGGCAGCCATCTGTGCCAGTTCTCTTAACATTTTTGTTAATAAGCAAACGAGGCTATCTCAGGTTTGTCTCTGTAACGCAATATTGATCCTTTTAACTTTACTATTATCCTAACGTGTAAAACAGCAAGTTCTTCCACAGCAAAATATCCTCCGAAGTGTTTTCACTTACATTTTTGAAAGTGGGCCTGTGTGTGCTTTTCTCTAGAATTGATTTCCTCACTAATAGAGTAGCTAGTGTTTCTTAAGACACTATCGTGTCATTTTTGCATAACCAGACATGTTGACATGAACTGTCAAGTTCTTTCTAGCCACAGAAAGGAAAAAATAAAAGGCCCCCTCAAAACTCATTTATTAGTATTAAAGAAAACTAAGAGCTAATGTGATTTGTACTCTAGAACTATTTAGCCTGGATACCAACTTGGAGGCATTTGTGACTTTTCACAGGGTACTTCTGCAGTCCCAATTTACTTGCTTGGATAATGATTTATTTGTGGCAGAAACAGAATAAAATCCTCATTATATTCAAAGATTTAGTAAATGCTAGAATACCAGCTTTTAGTGTTTAGCTTTAAGATTCCTGAAATGTCCTGGATACCCCTAATATTTATTTGCTTAATAATCATCAACACTTAAAAGTAAGAAGGGGTTAAACTTCTAGTAATTTTGTTTAAATTCAGTCCTTAGCAATGAATCGAATGGGTCAGGTCATGCTGACATGATCATTAATAAGAGGTGACTTCTCTGTGAGATGAAGTCTGCTCAGGACCATGTTTACACGTTGAGATGCTGTGACTCAAAGTGCCCACAGTGGCCTGCACCAAAGAGGAAGTTACAGGAGTACACTCTCAAAAACAACCCAAGAATGGACGTGCAGATACAAGTGATACTTGTCTGTTGTTAAATGATGAGTGTTGTTGTTTGATCCCATTGTTTGTCTGATTTCTGTTGCTACACTGTCCTTTGGTTATTTTGTTGAAGAGGGGTAAGATTGAGGTAAAATTTCTGGAGTGGGAAAATAAAGTCACTGGGAAAGGAGGGGGCAGAGGAAGGCTCCAGGCTCAAAGGAGCAACAAGGAAGCAGATGAGCACAGATGGATCAGGACAGCAGGCTGGGGCTGTCTACTGCCTTTGAGGACAAACATACCCCGTGGAAGAAAGAAATCATTGCTGCTTCCTCCTGTTACCTAGTTTTATACGTATTTGTCAGTTGCTTGAAAAAGCCTCCTTGTTCTTGAAGCTGAGCAAACAGGGACATCTGAGTTTGGTCCAGTGTCACACATACCGGGGCCTAGCACTCAACCAGTCATGTTTCTCACCTGCTTTACGGTGACTCAACAACCATCACCTGAGCAGTTGTGTGTCCCACTGGCCTACAAAACAGGCAGGTGCGAAACAGGCATCCCTGAGGCACAGACGGGCAGTGACCAGCACAGGCCCAGCCTCGCGTCCCTTCACTGGTGCAGTCTGATGGCCGTTCCAGACTACTACCCTGCTCTCAACCGCTCTGACGGCCAGCACACACCCCGATAACCTAGTCAAAGAGATCTTCCTACACTATCAGGTGATACCTTTTTTTTTTTCACTAGCTTTGAGTCCTAGGTTGATAGCTGTGTCCAAGATTGATTTTTTGGGAGACTATATAGGGAAGATTGTCCAGAAAGGTGACCACTGACAGGTGCCCCCACTTTCTCAGACGGAACCTCCCACGTGCCAGAGTGTCTGTGTCAGGAGTTGAGTCGTCTGAGGGCACCTCTCTTCCCTGTCTCCTAGGGAGCTCGCTCGCTTGCATCCTCCGGCTTGTGGAAGGGTGACCCTGCGTCTCACCCCAGGACACAGCCTGGTCCTGCCCACCTCTCAGTAGGTCTGCACAGGGTCATGTGCAGGACAGTGCACAGGGAGCTTCTTCAGAACAGGAAAAAAAAAAAAAAAAACAGCATTGGCCCATCTGCACTTTCCTCTTTGTGCCTCGGCGGTGTCCTGAACCCAGTGGGCACCCGCTAAAGACACTTCACCTTCTGTAAACACGTACGTTGGAATTGATGGGAAAGTGAAAGGTGCCTGACATTTGTGTTACCTGGTTAAACACCCACTTGCACATTTGGGGTTTTACACAGTCTGGCTAGTTTTCTTTCACCTTTCACTGATTATTTATTCCTTGTGTGGCTGTTGGCAGCTTGAATACTGACTAGGACGGTATGAAAGTCTTCAGAGATGAAGACAGAGGAGATGGTAGCACTGCGGACTTGAAGTATATGGCATAATGTTTAGGAACTGGAAGAAAATATAATCCCACCGTAATACTCATTTCAGTGTAAGGAAGACAAATACTGTGTTTCCCTGTGGCATGATTTGACCTGTATGTAGGATAACCAACTGCATAATATACAAAGACTCCTTATAATGAAGGGCTGAGTCAGTATAATCTTTATCCTCTGAATCCAAAATATTTCTAGAAACAACCCTTTCTCCTTAAAGTTCAAGCGAGTTTCAGATCTTGATTTTCGTCTCTATTACCTCATAGAACTTAGTCAGAAACATTAAATATCCTCATTTTATGGATAAGCAAAATTCAGGAGAGATTGGATCATTTGCTCAGGGTCCCCCCTCAGGACAGTTGCCAAGCCAGGGACCACGCAGGCCTCCGTGTCCTCGTCCCCCGCTGCCTCCTGCCTTCAGCCCGCCGGCCCCCGGCCTCTCCTCTGCACGTCCCCTTCTGTCTGTCCGTCTCCCTGTGTGCGTGCTGCTCCCACTGCCCTGCCTGCCTCAGGCCGCCCTCACTTCTCCGTGGAGTTGCAGTTGCAGCACGCACCGTGCCGTTCAGATGGTGCCCAGGCAAACTGAAAGCCGTCTGTCACGCCACACGGTCTCCTTTGTGCTCGGGGTCTGCTTCCCTCTTCAGCTGGATCTCTAGCCGTCTTCCATCCTGTGACCCCCTGGCTCTGGCCCTACTAGATTGCTTGCTGTCTTTTGATGTCCTGTGTTCTCTCACAGCTCTGTTCCTTTCTGACCCTCTTCCTTCTCTCTGGAGCCTCCTCTCCCCGGTCCTGGATCCTCAGCTCCTGCTTTCCTTCAGGGCTTCGCTCAGAATCAGCTGCTCCCGGAAGCTTCCCTGGTTTTATCCTCTCCTGCTGCCCCGACAGCACCTCCCCCTGCCCCACAGAAAGGCAGCGTGGGGTGTCCTCACCAGGGCACTGCCCTCTGTACTGGCATCTGTACTGTTTGTTTTGTTTCTGTTTCCTACTGGCCTGTGAAGTCCTGAGAGTGGAGGCTGTGTTGTTAATTTTGTGCATCTCCAGCTGACCCATGATTGATGCTCAATAAATATCCATTAAGGAATAGCAGAATCCCAGCTTTCTTGATCCTCAAAGTTTCTTATCAGACTGCAGGATACATTTGATTGATAATAGTAACCAGTATTATTCAGCATAGACTGTGTCCCAGGCACTGCCCTGGGCACCTTATGTATGTTCACTCACTGAATCTCACAAAACTTTCCCAAATCCATTGCCACGGGTGAAACTGAGGCACAGAGCGCTTATGAGTCTTGCCTAAAGACACAGCTGTTAAGTGTCAGGATTTAATCCAGGCAGTTTGGCTCCAGAAATCACATTCAGTGTAGTATGTTTTAGCCCTAGCTCCTATTTCCAGCATGATCTGAGGTTATTGGTAGGAAACAAGTAAAATAGGAAGACATCTCAAAACTTTAACGCAAACCAACTCATACACCTGTCTCAGCCAGAGAGCAGAGAAGGGCTAGGGAGGTGGGGAGAGGGAGGAGGGAGGGAAGGAGGGAAATACGCTGATATAAATCAGGAATTCATTAATTTATTTGTAGCATATTTCAAAGTAAGTAAAAGTTTTATAAATAAACTTAGATTTTTACTATTTTTAACAAGATGTCTATAAAACAGTTTGGACTAAAATTTCCACTGAGAGAAGATGGTGAAGACCTAGGATAGCTCTTATGCTGTTAATTTATTTTTATACTGGTATTTAAATATTTGCAGATATTTAGCAAAATATTTTTATTCTTCTCTTTGGGCTTTCCAGATACCACAAGGATCTTTGTTACCTCTGTCGTTTTCAGAGGATTTTAACGTGTGTTATTTCATCTTACATTGAAGCCCACTATTTTACAAACTTCCTGGCAAGCTAAGAAGGATACAGACTGGAGGGTACTGCACATCCTCAGCACATACACAACCAGGGCATTTTAACAACTCCAGGAGGCCCTTAACCATAGCAGAGAGAAAGCTGTCACTAGTAAACTCCTTTACTGGATGGTGAGCTCTTTTTTTAGATGTAAACTTCTTAAGGATGATGGCTTTATCTCATTTTATCCCATAGAGTGTTTCAGAGCTGGCCAGCAGCAGATATCTAGTAAATGCCTCTGGAAAGCATAAATGAATGAAAGTCATATTTATTCCATTAAATGACTGGTCATGTTACTGAAAAGCTCTCAGAAGCTAGTTGAAAGTGATTTATAAAAGGAATTCCCACCACCACATGATAGGTGAACCTTGTGAGTGAGAATGCTTTCTGGAGCGGTGTGCTCTTTGCAGTATTATGTCCAAAACTATGATTAACCCCCAAGAGAAAACATGCACTGAAATACTCGCAAATGCAAAGTCCAGACAGAAAACACAGTTAGATGTATAATCATCCACAGACTCGGTCTTTATGTAAAATGTTTTCTAAAGATCTAGAAATAAGTTCAAGAAAAATAATTCCCATAGAAATGATAGGGCAAGGAAACTTTGCATGTTGGATTCATCCTTCCGTGGTTTAATGGGCAGAGGGAAGAGAGAATGGTAACAGGCAGTTTTCCAGCACTTACTGTGAGAGCCAGTACTGTAAGACCTGGGCAGTGTGATTACTCCCCATTTTACAAATGAAGCAGTTGAAGCCTGGGAAGTAACTTGTCCAGAGTCACGCAGCTGGTAAATAATGGAGCCCCAGTTCAAGCCTGACTCCAGAGCCCATGCTCTTAACCACTACACTATATTGTACTTAAAGTGAGACCACCTCCCCCGCCAAAATAAAAAAAAAAAACACACCCTCCTTTAGAGGAAGTCTCTGCACAGCTTATATTTTACCAAGTTTCTGTTACCTCCATTCCCAACCTGGACGTAAATACTGGCAATTCACTGCATATAATTCATTGTTTTGTGATATTTTTTGGGCACACAGAAGTTCTAGAAAAAAATACGGAGATGTGTTTAGTCTTTCTGATCATCAAATAAATATAAAGCAAAGAGATGTTCTTTTTTCACTTGTTAGATTAATAGTTTATATTTAGAATTAAAATACTCATGTTGGCTGAGAAGCAGTGAGGCCCAGACTGTCACTGGTGGGAGAGTAAATTGGTAAAATGTTTTTGTAAACTGAAAAATATCAATTTATATCTGAAGTTGTTTTTTTTTTTAGATGTGTACCCTTTGCCCCAGGAATTCTACTACTGGGACTCTATCCTGAGAAATAATAGAAAGTATAAAAGTAGAGAAATAATAGAAGTATAGGAAAGACTTTTATGTGCTTACATATGTGGTCAAATAGTAACATGTACTAACTCTTTTATTTTAAATTGTGCTGTATAACTTGTTATAAGTACATAAGTACATAAGTACATTTAAGTGTAGGAATACTCCATTTTAAAATAACTTTGTTCCTTTCCTTCATAAAGTATCCTGAAATACTGGCAGTATTTGATGATTAATATTTGATACTGTTTTTTTGTAATTGTGAGTTCACAGCGAAGTACAAAGTTAGCCCTGTTTTTTGGCAAAGATATTTCTGGCATGATCCATTGCTTTCACCCAGCTTAGTATTAGCTTATTAGAACTGCCTGTCACCAGAGAGTCTCAACTATATTAATGATAAAATCTTTGTTAGAAATGTTTATAGCTTTTTGTTGAACAGATTCTTTACCTTTACCTTCAACCTTAATTAGGGTTTCAAAGTTTTTCTTAACTCACAAGACCTTGTTGAAAAAGCAAAATATCTGGTACTTACCTCTTAGTGCCTTGTTGGGACCTCTGTGTGGTGGCAGTCAGTATTCGCCCAAACTGAAGTAGGTTAACCTTGGCACGTTGTTTTAAGGGAGATTATGCAGACATCCTTTTATGGTGGTGGCTTTTTTTCTGTCACCCTGTGACTGAGCACAGTAATGATCAGTTAGCCTCATGTGTGCGTGTGCACTTTTTTTTGTTAATAGGAAGTGAAATTTTTCTGTTAGTGATTTTTTAAAAAAGAGTTATCCAAAAACCCCTTGGAATTTATGTATTTTTGATATCTATGGAACTTCATAAATTTTTCTATAAAGATTTAAGTTTAAAAAAAATCCTTTGGAAGAGACTGAAGCAATAAACCTTAACCAGGAAAAAAAAAGAATCATAGTTATTGATGATTTTGTATCCATATTATGTGTAAAGTGTGAGTTTTTAAAGGTTTTAAGGGAAAAAATGTCAATTTTGACAATTCTGTCTGCCTGGAAATTTGGTGCAGGGAGTAGTTCACTCATTCTGTATCTTATCAACAGCTTAATGAGAAAGAAACAGAAATTTCTGTGGTGAGTGGAGAAAAATGCATGTGTACAGTGATTAGTCAGTATTTTCAGGCGGGAGACCAACTGACTGGATCGCTGATTGCATGGACACATGCATGACGAGGGAAGAGTTGAAGGGGGCATCCTACAGCTAGAATTGCCTCTCGTGCACAGGATGAAGGAGACCTGTGCTGTTCACCTTCAAGCCTTAATGGACTCACTTTAAACCAACAGTGTCACATGGCTATCAAAATGCAAATTGATTTGCAGGCTAAAATAATGGAAATATAGCGCTCAGAACAAGAGAGATGATCTGGCCATTCCCAGTGAACTCAGGAGGCTGCGTTTTACAGGGCACGGATGACCTTAGAGCATGGGTGGTGAGGGGTCTAGATGCCAGGTCTTAGGAGAAATGATGGAATAAACTGAGCATGTCTGGGCTTGGCAGGGACGTGATCATTACCCTCACGTGTTAGGAAGCTCTCATGGTAAAGGGTTTAGATTGTATGTGTTAGTCTTCCTAACTCCAGAGAGTAGAAGGAAGGCCTTGTAAGAGGAGGTTACCAGACAGCTTTCAAATCAAAATGTGAAAGTAGATCTCAAAAGTTGAGATCATAAAAAAATGGCATGTTGTCTCTTATTCAGGTGCTTGCATAAACAGGATGACTATTTTGAGGGATGTCGTAGAGAGAATTGAATCATTTGGTAGGAATTTGTAACCCTGTGACCTCAGAGGCCCTTCACTCCAGGATTCTGTCCAAGTGGCTGAGGACCTTTAGCCTCTCAGCGGTGTGATTCCATTGAGAGGCTTGTTAGGTTCTTATAAGCTCTAAAGTGCTGAAGATCTGTAGAGAAACCTTGTCAAACGGAAGAGCTACAGCTCACCTAAATTCTTTGGGTCTCCACCCCATTATATAAAATAAAAGTATTGAACTAAATGATCACCAAGATAATTCCTAGTCCAATAATTCTGTGAGGGGGAAATACAGAGATTTTATGATTTGGTGGATCAATATGATAAAATCTTCTAGAACTATTTCCTTTAAAACTTGGATTGAAGAATCCTTGAAGAAGACACTGTTGAGAAGAAGTTTTTCAATTTGTTGAAAAGCCATCCTGGTGGGGTTTTGGTTTTTAGTTTTTGAAATAGTTTTTATTAAGTAAAACGTTGTTATATCATGAAATCTAGGTAAAGTAAATGTTCTAGCAAACTGGATCTCCCCCTTTTTTTGGTATTAGAGTAGTCAAGTGTATAAAGAAGAGGTGATAGGGTAATTGTCCTCTGAGATGCCGTTGAGGTTTAGTGTGAGATAATTTCATGAGCTCACAAACCTTATTTTTATTGTTGAAAGTTACCAGGATTTCTTTAGTTGTACTGTAAAAGTGGAGTCCATGTCCTTTTCTGTAGAAGAGATGGACGTTTGTGACCTGAACTGAGAGTTTCTACTATTTTATTTGTTCTGTCAAGCACAGTTGTGAGTATAGAGTAGATACTCAATAAATATTAGTGACGTTAGTGAATGAATTCTTTATGAACCGTGTTCCTCTTTTCTGAACCTCAGCTCTATATGCTTAAGCCAGATAGGACTTCCAGAAGTTAGCTGTTCACAATACAAAAAGGTCAAACTGAGTTGTTGTTGCCAATATAAGGAAAAAATGTTGTCATAAAATAAGGAAAAGAGAAAAACTGGTCAGTGACTAAAAACACTCAGTGTGTATAGAAATAGCAATGGAAATTTTCTACAAAACAACCTGTGTAACCGTGGTCTGAACTATGTGCTTTTTGTATTATGGGTAGATGTGGTTTAGTGTTTAGTCATCACTTAAAACTACACAGTGATGAATAACTTCTAAGGAATTTTGAAACTTCTTCTATTTTGGTATATAAGATATGAGCTGGGGTCATTAAAATTCCTATCAGTATTTCTTAGTTTACATTGGAATGTAACCTCAACAAGAACTCTGCTTCAGATTTTATTATAGCTTCACTCTTTACACTTCATTGCTAAATGTAAACAGAAGACCTTCTATAAGTTAGGTACCTAAAGTCATGTTCTGTAGTGAGAAACTCAAGTGCAACCAAAATAGAGTTTTCTTATTATTACCAAGAGAACAACAGGCCATATTTTGAGTATATCTATGAAACTGTATGTTTCAATCCCATTAAAAACAACAAAACAAGAAAAGGGGTTCTTTAAAACAAAAGACAAATTCTGCTGTATGGTTTTACCATTTTAAAGAGAAATTCATTGATTCAGCAAGTACTCACTGAGCAACTACCCTGTGCCAGGCCTGGTTCTAGAGAGTGGAGGTAAAGCAGCAAACAGACTGACAGAGATCCCTGCCTTCGAGGAGCTTCCATCCTAGTCGTGGAGACAGATGATAAATAAGCCGCATAGTAAATTCGGAGGTTATTGGTGCTGTGGGGAGAGGAAGGAGAGAAGGCAGAGTAGGGGTGGGGCTGTGAGGTGAGTGCGGGCTACAGTTTGGAGTGGGGTGGTCAAGGAGGGCTTCTTGGAGAAGTTGCTATTTGAGTGAAGACCTGAAGGGTGTAAGGCAGTGAGTGATGCACTTGTCTGTGGGAAGATGGCCAGGAGAGGGGGAAGCAGCAGCACGCGCCCTGGGGCACAGTCCTGTGTCCGGGGAGCAGTGAGAGCGAGTAGGGGGAGTCTACGGAGTAGAAGGCAGGTCGGGGTGGGGGACGCAGGGTCTTGTGCGTGTTTGTCACGACTTTGGCTTTTACTCTTGGCTGGCGGTGGGTCATTGCAGGATTTTAAGCCCAGGAGCGATTAACTTGTTCTTTTTAACGAAAAGAATGCACAGCTGCTTCATCAGCTGTGTTTGTGTGTAGTATTGATATTTAGAATGACAATTTAAATAACCCTCTGTTAAAATTGCTTTCGTTAATTTTTTTTTTTTAATCTAACAAATGTTACCGGTCGATTACGGGTAAGTGTCCGCATTAGGCACTAGGGGGATGCAACGCTAAATAGAACGTGGTGCTTTCTCATAAAATGAATAATCTAATGGGAGGTTTTTTTAAAAACCCTATGTAGTTAGTTAAGATGTAGATCATACAGCTGTTCAAGAATAAGACTTGTTTCATTGCCCCACATTTAATGAGCTTTTCTCCTGTGCCAAGCACTGGGTCCAATGCTGGGATAACCACAGGCATGTATCTCCTTCCCTGCCTTGGGATGTATTCAGCCCAGGAGGAGGGCCAGAGGAGTGAAGCATTCCAGACCTGTCCGCCGAGCTGTCTGCAGACCTCTGCTGCCCTGTCCCTGCCGTCTCCTTACGAGACCGCGGGAGGCTGCATCTTACCTGTCTTCGGGTCTCCGGTCCTGACCAGGGCCTGGCGCTCAGCTGTTCACTGGTTGGGGTTTTCCCTCTTCTAGCATTTACTACATTCTTATAGCTGCCTGTAGATGCTGCTGCCATTTATCACATCTTCAACCTGTGTTTGGTTTGGTTTTGTTTTTAATAGAATCGAGAGGACAGTGAATAATTTTTTACATAATTAAATACATTCTCTATCGAAGATGGGAAAATGCACGAGAGGGACCTGTTGTTTCCACAGAGATGATAATGAGAACATTTCTTTGTGGAAGTGAAAAATATTTCTTGCATTTTTCTTATGGTAAAAGCAGTCGTTCTTTGTACGATGCCACTTATCCAAAACATGAGAAAATAAAAGACTAATTAAATTAAGCCGTGAGTTTAATGAAGAATGGGTGTAAGTGTGTGTCCAGACCACATGCCTCATTCATGTCTCCCGCCTCGCCCTCGTAGGAATGTGAGTTCGCCGTCCTGGAGCTCTAGTTCCTTGAGGTTCGGGGCTGCTTCTTACTTAGAGATGTGGACGGAGCTGCTGTGGCTGGCCCATTGCCTCTCACACAGATTCACTCAAACAGTGAAACTGAGGGCTCCCCTGGTGGCGCAGTGGTTGAGAGTCCGCCTGCTGATGCAGGGGACACGGGTTCGTGCCCCAGTCCGGGAGGATCCCACATGCCGCGGAGCGGCTGGGCCCTTGAGCCATGGCCGCTGAGCCTGCGCGTCCGGAGCCTGTGCTCCGCAACGGGAGAGGCCACAACAGTGAGAGGCCCGCATACCGCAAAAAAAAACAACAACAGTGAAACTGGGGTAGCTGTGAGGGTGAAGGAGAGCAGCTAACCAGCAGGAGGGTGGAGGAATCTCTGGGAAGAGGAGCTGAGCCCTGTCATACACCGTAAGTGTAAGTTTCCTAAGCAGAAAAGTGCAACCGACACTCTTGTGTTGAAACAATAACCTGTGTCAGTGAATAGTCATCAGAGCCTAAGGTGCCCAGGGAGCATCTGGGCGGGGAGGGGGTGAGAGGGGATGGGCCAGATCAGGGGAAGGGAGAGGAAGACGGTTGCAAGGAACCACACTGGTAAGAAAGAATCGCAGGACTTTGCTCTTTCGTGCTGATGTTTGGATTTCCTCTTTGGATACTGGCAACCTGTGGAAGGAAGGGTTTTAAACAAGGGTGTGACATGATCAGAGTTGTATTTGGGGAAGACAATACTGTTGGCAGTGTTAGCAGATGGATTAGAGAGAAACAAGACTTTAAGTAGAAAGACGTTTGTGACTTTGGAATATGTCAAGTTGAAGGTATCAAATCGAGTTTCATAGCCAAGGTGAGGGGACAGCCGGACAGTTTGAGGACTCACTTCATTTTTTTAGTTGAAGCCATAGAAGGGCTTAGGATTATACCAGGAGAGACTGGCAAGAAGAAAAGCCTCTAATGGAACCCTGGAGAGGGTAGGCGAGGAGTGGTGGGAGACACATGGGCAGACCAGCAAGAAACAGGGTTTAAGACAAAAGCAGGAAGGAATTTGAGGAAGGGAGGACAGGAGCAGCGTGCCTTGTCAGGTGCTGGAGTGAAATGTAATTGGACAAAGTCTGAGATGAAGATTTTGGATTTGACTGTGATGAATTGTAATGTTTCTTGCTTTTGGTTCATCTAGTCTCTTTCATCAGATTTCAAGTCATTCGTGAGAAGAAAACATAGCATCAACTTTAAATTTTCTCACAGTGCTGACAGTTCATTAGTAGATGCTGAACCACCTCTCTGCAGTAGTTTTGAGAGGGTCAACAAGGGTTAGATAATTAGAGGTCTCATAAAATGTATATATGTACAAATTATTTTGGATGTGATGTACGTATAGAAACCCACTTGTGTATCTAAGACCATGCTTTCAGACTGAAATAAAATGATAAGCAGTGTTCCTTCAAATATGCATTTACCATGGTATTTTAAATCGGGTGCTACACCATAGTGATTTTGTTTGTGTGTTTGTTTGCATAGCCTGGCACCTGTGTTTGCTCTGTTTGTACCGTTTTACTGCTCCATCCCGAGAGTCCAGGTGGCACATATTCTGGGCCCGTTGTCCATCACAAACAAGACGCTGATTTATATATTGGGACTACAGGTACAGTATGCATTTTTATGTTCATGTTTCTTTAACCAGATCTCTCTCTCGCTTTTTTTTTTTTTTTTTTGGTCTTTTTCTCATTTGATCTCCTTGAAAACAGTGTGTTTTTTTCCCATAAGTTTGGCTTCGTGATCTATATCAAACGTTCAAAGGAAGTGTTACAGAACAAGAACGTCAAGGTATATAAGATACTAGAATACTTTCATAGCCTTTAGAAATCTGATAAGAGCTTTCACTGTAATTTGTATCGGTGGAAAATATTTTAATTTCATTGTACAATTGCGTTTAAGTGTCTTTTAAAAATCATAGTATGAAGTGGAAACAAATGAGAACAGTCAAAAGGTGGAAAGTGGAGAACCACTGTCAAAATTAATGTATTGAATAGAGTGTCACAAAGCTCTGAAGCGGAACCAGATATGCTTTGCCAGCTTCATAGCTCCTGCGCTGCACGGGCCTGATTGCACTGTCACCATCCACTAGATGGTTTGAGACGAAGGCCATTAGAGGACTGACTGTTCGACTTAAATTGAAAAAGAGTATCTTCACCAATATTCCATGAATATTGATTGCTCTCTGCTGGGTTCCAGGCGCAATGATAGAAGATACATGTGATTTTCAGTTTTCAACCTGTAGTACCTGTCACTTTTCTTTCACTCTCACACCTTTTGATGTAAATTTTTATTCTGCTGTTTCCTGTGGTACCATGTGTAGCTTGGCCTTTCGATCCACCATTATGCTCGTAACATTCCTTACCCCACGCATGTGGAACCGGATACCAGTGTCACTGTAGAATGCCCTGCTCCCTCCCCTTTTAACCTTCAGCATTTCCTCTAACTTCTCTAGTCTGCTGTCCTGTGTTAGCAGTGGCTCATCTGGGGTGGGTGTTTCCTAACCAGTTTACAGCCTAACCAGAAACAGCCGTTTCTCATGAAATGTGTTTATTCTTCATCTCTCAACCTATATAGCGTCACACTCTCCCTTATCCTCCCTGATACTCGTATAACCTAATAGCCCATTTCCGCATTTTACTCTTACTACTAGGATTTGCTGTGGCATGTTTAATTTTTTTTTAAGATGTTACAACAGAAGGCAGAATGCAACGGTAGAAGAGCACCCTGGATGGGGGGCAGGAGACCCAAGTTCCAGTTCTGACATTGCACACATTACCTTGAGACTTGGGTCAAGTTATGGAAGCCTCTAAGCCTCATTGTTGACTCTAGTTATAGAGCATCTTTGAGGGTGAAAAACATTGTTTTATTAATTATGGAGTAGGAATTCAGTGGAGCATTGTGGAAAGTCTTTGGAGTCACGTAGACTTTGGTTTAATTGGTTGCTCTGGTAATTATTTTCTTTCTCTGTCACTTTTTCTGAGCCCCCATTTGCCCATCTGTAAAGTGGGGACAACGATATCTATCTTACAGGGTCATTTGAAGGATTAGAGATTATAGCATTGAGTTTTTAGGGTAATCTGAACAGATAATAAGAACTAAGTCAATTGGTTCCTATTATTAATTAATCATTTATGTCTCTGTGGCTGCCACCTTTGGTTTTTCTGAGATTGTGAGTGGGTTGTTTTTTTTGTTTTGTTTTGTTTTGTTGGTGAGGTAGAAGCTGGTGTCAGAAAGTAGAGGTGGAAATGCCCCTGGCTTCTTGATAAAATCTGAAGTCCTTAGCATGAATGGCATCCAGGGTTTCTTCTTGCCTGTCCCATGTCAGCCCCCACCCCTCCCCACCTTGACATGAGCGTGAACCTTTTGTTTCCAAAACTTCTGTTCTCTCCTTCCATCCCTCCCCTCTGGATCTTCGCACATGTTTCTGTGCCTCTGTCTCTTACTCAACAACTTCTTAAAACCAGGGACGTTTGACGCATGAATGGATGAGTGAATGAATGACTTTAATCATGATCAGGAGAGCAAAAATATTTGTGAAGGGTCATTTAAGTACACATGGCCCAAGAGCCAGTCATGTAATGCCCGGTGCTGGGGGCTGTGGAGGAGAAAATGAAGCGTGAGATGTGGCACCTGCCCTCAAGAAGCCCAGCTAGGAGAGAAGGCATACAGTAAGTGCTGTGAAAGTATTAGCTGTTTTATTGTTCTCTATACTTTTAGAAAAAGACTACAGAAAAATATTTTTCCACATAATTCTCATCCTTGTTATTATCAGTCATTCACACTGAACAAGCATCCATGCTAGATCAAAGGATTAAATTTTAGATCAAGGGATTAAATTTGAAGTTGTAGCCAGTGTTCATTTCCACATTAGCTAACACAAGAGCACAGCTTGTCAGATTCTTTTTTTACCTGTGCTTTGTCATCTCTTACCTTTGTCGTCTTTCTGTGTATCTTTTTTTCTATGTATTCTTGATAAATGGGCGCCACTTTGAGGTTTTCATGTAGCACAGTGTCAGCAATGAACCCGCTTCTTTCTCTACAAGCAGAAGTGCTTAAACTCCCCATAAACTCCCCATCTAAAGATCTAAATGTGAACAAACGCGAAGCTACAAGTCTTTTTTTTTAATCTGTATATGTGACTTTATTTTATTCCCTAAATATTTCAGTGTATATTTCCTATAAACAAGGGCATTCTCTTACATAACCATTGTTCAGTTAACAAAATTGGGAAATTAACATTGATACAATCTTATTCAAATTTATATCTTATTCAAATTTCTATCTTATTCAAATTTCACCAATCGTCCCAATAATATCCTGTTATTAGGCTACAAATCTTTTCTTTCTTGCAGGAACACTTTGAGATGTCTTGTGACTTTTTTTTTTTTTTAAACCCTGAGCACACCCTTGGGGGTAAATGATTTGGAAAACAAAGGGAGAGGTTTCATAAGACCCAATTCTAACTGCTTTTGCCATTAATGAACTTTGATACCATTACTTAGTTTGCTCTTTCTTGGGTAAACTGGAATGAGAGTGTCAGCAGTTAAGCAGAGCAGCATTGGACATGGACCTGTATGCTGGCAGATGTCTTCCATCTAAAACTAGAGTAGCAATAACAAGAAATTGAAATGAGAGAATTATATAAACTAATATTACATGTCATTACTTAACACCAAGCATTGGATGGTGACTACATATTTTGTATGTTGTTAATACTAATAATTTCTTTCTATATAGTATTTTACTTTGTTTAAGCCAATTAATGTCCATTTGTAATTAAGAATATGCTTGAATTTCACTTATTTTTCTTTGCACGGGAGTGGGCTGGGTTCAACCAATCTGTTTTAGGCTATTGAAAAGCTGAGTTAGGTCTTGGTATAAAAAAAAGAAAGAAAAGAAAAGAAAAATTAGTATGTTGTTTTCTTTTATATAACAGAATTGATATTTATTAATTTTCTATTTGTTTATATTAAGATATATATAATTAAGACTTAACATAAATGGTTATGGCTGGAGTTATGTAAAAATAAATATGCTGTGACTGGCAGTCGAATTTCATTTTTAGTTGCCTTTTTTTTTCTTTTATAGCTTTTCACCTCTGGTTCCTACATCTGGATTGTAGCCATAAGTGGACTTGTAAGTGTGATTCCCCCCTCCCCCAATTCCCCCTCTTTTCTGAACAAACTTTAGGAAAAATGTCATATTTAGATCATGGGTCATATTCAGGTGTCAGATTGCATCTCAGAGCTACCTTAGTGATGAAAAAGCCAGTTGCATGGATAATTGAGATGAAAGAAGCCAGTTTGTCTCAGTTTTCAAGGTAATTTTAATGAAAGTTTTAGCTGAGTTTGTCAGTGTTATTTTTAAATTACTTAGTAGTTGAACTCATAGTAGGACAAAATGGCAGAAAAAGAAAATGAAGAAGTTGGATTTACCAAAATTAGTGAGAGATATTCTGCTTGTTTTGGAAAGAGACATGGTCATGCAAGGGGGAAAATAAGGTTAAGTGGAAAGTCAGGTGGATTGGAACTGATGGAAGATTCATCAGGGTGTGTGGCCAGAGAAGGAAGAGGGCGGCGTCTCCTCTGTGTGCCAGACCGCCTTCATCTTCCCCATCCCCACCCTGCTGTATTGTATTTTATTTTATTTTAATAAGCATATAAGTTTATTTTAATAAACTCTATGAGGTATTGAAAGTGAATCTAAAGCATGAAATTGAGCTTTATTTTTCATCCATGGCTTAAATTTGAACTCCCAAATTTATCTAAAAATAAGTTTATAACTAGTATATGTGAAATACAGTTTTCAATTTCTTTCTTGGAAAAGTCTAAGAAAATTACAGACTGGATTTATAGTAACATGTATAACATCAAAGGGAAAGGATTTGGAAATAACTGCATTCCACTGCAGACATTTTAAGTAAGTTATCACTACTTATTCTTGTTTCCTGGGTGAATGGTATTTTGAGACACTGGGTCATTACTTTAAGCCTGCTCACTTCTTTCCTTCCTTTATGCTGTCTGTTTTATTCCTTTTCTATGTTTATTCTTTTCATATACAACTTAATCCTTCAGTCCTCACAACATCCAGCCAAAATTCTGGGGATTGAAGTCACTTTGTTTCCCCCTCCCTAAACATTTTTCTCAGATGCCCAGATTTGCTTCAGGAACACAGAGCTGAACTCCATTGTGGGGTCTTCAAGCCATCTGAGCCACCTGGTATTCTTAAGACTTGTAGTGATTTAAAGGACAGCCTGGGGTCATACTAATCCTGTGGGGCACAGTGGCCAGGCTCTGCCCAGTCTAATCTCATCCCCACTTGAACTGCCAGCTTGATTGGCAGGTACTTAACCAGCCTGCAGACAATAGGTAGTTCATTGCTTTCATAATGAAAGCAGCATGAGAATTCACTCTTTTGTTCATGATAAAGTTCTGTTTCTCTTAGCAGTGATAATCTTGAGCCCTTTTTTGGATATTTTCCTAAAGCATTCAAAAATTTGAAAAGTACCTTATTGTGTTATATTTCATTGTGTTAGTTTACTGTTAATTGATTTGCTCACATTATCTGAACCCCTCTTTAATAACTCATTATGTGACTCATTTGTTTTAAGGCATCCCATTTTCTTTCTTTATTCTGTTTTCAGATTCCTGGTTTTAAAATAAGTTCTTGCTGTCACCTCAGAAAGTTTCCCTTTGTGACATTCGGTGCTCTAGAATTGGAGGTTGCATTTTTAATCTCTTTCTAGTCTTTTTAAAATCTAAAGTATGTGTGTTGTGATCAGTCTTTTCTCGTACAGACGCTTAACAGGTGGTAAGGTGCTTGATTTAATTTTTTAAAGGATCAGAAGTTTAACAAATGTTTAACATTAAAATTCCTAGTTTCAGAAGAGTGAATAAAATTGCTCAGTACTTGAAATATAATCCCCAGATGAATGTAGCTAGCATTTGAATAATCCCACTATTAGTAAACCCCTTTGAGCCAATTGAATCTTCACTTTATAGTAACTAATTCAACTAATATTACTGACCTCCTACCATTACACAGATCTGATAAATCTTCATATCAGCCTTGTTCTTTACTATTATTCCACCATAGTTAGATGATACTGTGTTTACTTAAGATGATTAATATCAGGGATAATTACACCAGTTTTCCTTCATGCTATACCATAGATGTTAGTGCTTGTTTTGAATTTAATGAATATTTTGTTTCTGACTTTTTCCAGAAAAATCATACATTTGTTATGAAATATTTAATATAATATGGTATACTTTAGAGAAGGATAATTGTAAAGGAGGATATTCAAACTATTTGTGAATGTTTGGTTTACACACCACTGATTGAGGGATGGAGATCTGAGATCCACAAAGCCACAGCTTGTCCCAGATGTCTCTTGCTCAACCTGACTTCTCCTCTCCCTGTGTTTATCAGGCAACTTCCCTTTTTTGTTTTTGTGGCGGCGGTGGGGGGGGGGTTGTTTTTATCCTAAATAAAATACTAAAAAGAAAATAAAACTTTTACTACCAGAAAGAAATGCACAGATGGTTTTCAGTGTTTTGGAGGAATGTTAGAAAACCTGTTGATAAAATAATCACCTTTTAGCTCTGAAACCAGTAGTTCTCCTAACATACTATATGTAGTAAGGAAGTAATTTTATTTCAATCTGTGTTTTTAAGAGAAAGAGCTTTTTTTTATAAAAAGACATTTGTATAAACCTAAGTCATGTGTTATCTGCTGTCATAGAAACCAAAACCTTTACTCATGTTCTTCTGAAAAGCTGCCAGCTTTGGGTTTATTTTATTTAGTTATTGGTGGATTTATTTTGCTTAGGCTGCTTTTTCTCTCTGCTTGTGTCACCCATTCTTTCATGATTAGAAATGTTTCTGAATACATAGCTTAAAAATATCCCGCTGACTAAAAGAGGAGGAGGAGATAAATTATATCAGGACAGTATTTTGCTAGGTGGGAGTGCACTTTCTGTCTTCAGTGATGTCACAGAAGAGAATAAGGACTAAATATTTTTCCTGAGTGGAGGGGGGTTGGGGAAGTGTGTTTAGCTTATGAGGAGCAATAATGAGTTAATTTGACTAGGACAGCTGTCTCTCCACAGTTCTGTTTTGTGATCCCTCAGGGATTCCAGCTGCTGCCAGAAAGGATAAGGGTCGTTCGGTTTACGTAAAGATTAAGATTACAGTAAGTCTCCTACATACGAACCTTCAAGTTGCGAACCTTCAAAGATGGCAGTGCGCATTCACATGTCCAGTGAAGTTAGTTCACGTGTCTGGCGTACATTGTCACGTGCGTGCATCCTCTACAAGTGGTTGTGCTTTTGTGTCCTTTACGGTACTGTATAGAGTACAGCACCGTACTCTATACAGTATCTGTACAGTAGTACAGAATCTTTATTTCAAGCCCAGGATGTCAGGAAGCAAGCGTAAAAGCAGCGGTGATGTAGCTGGTACTTGCCTGTTCCCTCGATGCCAGTGCCTGGATGCCAGCTGTTGTACTGTACTACTGTACTTTTCAAGGTACTGTACTGTAAGACTAAAAATGTTTTCTTTATTTTTTGTGGGTTTTTTTTCATGTATTATTTGTGTGAAGAGTATTATAAACCTATTACAGTACAGTACTGTATAGCCGATTGTGTTAGTTGGGTACCTAGGCTAATTTTGTTGGACTTACAAACAAATTGGATTTATGAATGTGCTCTCGGAACAGAACTCGTTTGTATGTAGGGGACTTAACTGTATTCACACGTACCATTGATACATGTTTTAATGTTGCGTTGTTCTTCCTTTGACAATTCTGGCTTCTAACACCAACATTTTTTTTTTTTTTTTGGCTGCATTGGGTCTTCATTGCTGCGCACAGTCTTTCTCTAGCGTGGCAAGCGGGGGCTGCTCTTCGTTGCGGTGGCTTCTCTTTTTGCAGAGCACAGGCTCTAGGCGCGTGGGCTTCAGTAGTTGTGGCTCGCGGGCTCTAGAGCTCAGCTCAGTAGTTGTGGTTCATGGGCTTAGTTGCTCTGCAGCATGTGGGATCTTCCCAGACCAGGGCTCAAACCCGTGTCCCCTGCATTGGCAGGCGGATTCTTCCCAACACCAACATATTTTTTTTTTTTTTTTTTGCGGTACGTGGGCCTCTCACTGCTGTGGCCTCTCCCGTTGCGGAGCACAGGCTCCGGACACGCAGGCTCAGCAGACATGGCCCACGGGCCCAGCCGCTCCGCGGCATGTGGGGTCCTCCCAGACCGGGGCACGAACCCGCGTCCCCTGCATCGGCAGGTGGACTCTCAACCACTGCGCCACCAGGGAAGCCCCCAACACCAACATTTAATATCTAAACTACGACTGTTTTCATGAAAGTTTGCAAAATTGTAATTGGAAAGCTTGGCTATTGTAGCCAAGTGAAATATTTCAGTGTAAGTGAGTGCTTGAAAATGTTAGTATACACCTACTTTCATCATATTCGCACCTCATGTCTAACTACTCTTCTTCACCTCTTTGGTGAGAGACCTTCAAAAATTGAGGCCACTCTATATGTTCACAGTTCCTCCAGTCTTGTTACACATTAATACTTTTTTTTTCCTTAAAGAAAATATTGCTTTCTTATCGAACTTTATTTAAGGTCTTTTGTGGTTCTGCAGAAAGTCTTCAGGCCCTCCGTATCCTTGCACTTCTTCATTTTCTGCCATCTTATGAATCATAGTTATGAGTCATTACCCCTGGGATGTACCCTAATTCTCAAAAGCTGATGTCTCGGGCCTGAGCTGATTCTAGCACGATTAAAATAGGAGCCTGCTTTTGCCAGTTTTTCTCTTTTTACAGTTCACATATTTATCACCATTTGGTCCTCTTTCAAGCTGTTCCGCAGCAGATGAACAGACAGGCCTGTACTTCTCAGACTCCAGGCTTCTCCCCTTCAACCTGTCCATTTACCATCTAGTCATTTCCTGCATTTGTTACCTGTTCTGTACAGTATGTCAGACTTTGATTATCTTGTGATCAAGCAACCTTAGTGTGAAAGAAAATCTGTCCTACTCAGTAACAAGATTAGAAACATAGATTCACACCAGATTCGTTAGGACTTTGGATGTGGTCTGAGTTTGTATTTTTATCTGTAGGCAGTGAGGATCTTTAAAGCTTTTCAAACAAAAAACTTCACGATGGTGCAAGATTATAGAAGTCTTATTAGGGTTTGTAAGTCAAAGAAGGGGGGAAGGAGAGAGTTGAGCAACCTTGAAGGAGTCAGGATGGCTCATTTGTGGGCTGTGATTTGTCTGTCTGTCTTCCCCCAACAAGAGTTTTAAAGACAAAAAAAAATAAAACATTGTCTTATGGTAACTGTAAAAGAAAAAGCATCAAACAGAACCTTATGTTGATGGGCTTTCCAAGTCATGGTATATCATTAAGGAGAAAGCTTAATGGAATTAGCATAATCTGCTATGGAAATCAGAACTTCTTTGGAGTAAGTTTTCGAATCCTGACCTGCATCTCGGGTGAACGAGGATGGGGAGTTGGGTCCTCTGAGCCTTGCCCTGCTTTTCACGTCTTTCTCTGCTCTTCATGCTTCCTTTTCTTCTTCCTTATTCTTGCTTCCCTTAGATTTCTTTTCCCAATTCACCAAAAGAAGGGTACAGTGTAGCAGGTCAGGTAACTCATCTGATGCCCAAGGTTTTCAGTTGAACTTTAGGGACTAAGATGATTTTCTAGCAGTTCATTGAAAATGAGGGCAGGGCTTTCCTGGTGGTGCAGTGGTTAAGAGTCCGCCTGCCAATGCAGGGGACACAGGTTCGAGCCCTGCTCCAGGAAGATCCCATGTGCCTCAGAGCAACTAAGCCCATGCGCCACAACTACTGAGCCTGTGCTCTAGAGCCCGTGGGCCACAACTACCGAGCCCACGCACCACAACTACTGAAACCTGTGCACCTAGAGCCCGTGCTCCGCAACAAGAGAAGCCACTGCAATGAAGAGTAGCCCCCGCTCGCCACGACTAGAGAAAGCCTGCACGCAGCAACGAAGACCCAACGCAGCCAAAAATAAATAAATAAATTTATAAAAAGAAAAAGAAAATGAGGACAGAAGCTGCAGAGGGAGGTCAAGGCTGGTTAGAGCTGTGAGGTGGGTTGGACTTGTGAAAGAACCTAGTGTAGAAGTGGAAGATGACAGTGGATCCTTAAGAAACAGCCATATTTAGAGGGTGCTTTCACCTTCTTATATAACACAGTATTTACAATCCCAACACCAAATGGAGTGCTTATCAATCCATTGTACATCTCTCTCTCTCTCGTTCATTGATTCATTCATACCTTCTCTCTCCCCCCATTTTCCCTCCCTTCCTCTCTGTGCCCCCTTCCCCTGTCCCAAAACCTTCTGTCCTCTGCCTTGTCATGACAATTACAACTCAGTCCGGGGCTGACAGAATGTCTTATTAGACAAGTGTTACACGGGGAGTGACTAGTAGACTTTTAAATGTTCACTGCAGAACAGATGAAATCATGCCAATGTCTTGATAAAACTGTCAGAGAAGTGCCTCATAAAGTATAGCTATAAAATTTTCATTACTGTAACTTACCTTCTACTAACTTACCTTTCTTTAGGCAAAAACCTTTTGGAGGCTTTCAGAATTAGGCCTCCTCAGGCCCCTCTCTCAGCCCTTTGGACCCTGTGCTCCAGGGACACTGAGTGTCTTGCTCTTCCCGGCACCTCGTGCTGTCTCAGGATTCTGTGCCATCACTTATTTGTCTTTAACAAACACATGGCTCTTACTATGTACCAGGCACTTGTGGTAGATGATGTTGTTTCTTCAACTGTTTTGTTTGTTGAGAATATTTGCTGCCCGTCTCTGTGGGCACCTCCCTGAAAGGCCTGCCTCTACGTGCCCTGCTAACATCAGACTCTACTCTGTGACTTACATGAGCCACTGGACCATGAGCAGAAGTGATGAATGCTTCACAAGCAGAAGTTTTAAGAACCATTGTGTGGTTCTGCCATTGCTCTGTTCCTTCTGTCATGAGAAAAGCATGTGACGTATAGAAGCTGCTCCTTCAGCCCAGACCCCAGAATGAAGAAGACACACGGATCAGGGCTGTGGCCAACATGTAAGATGAGTGAGGAATAAACCTTTGTTATAAGCTACTGAAATTTGGGATAATTTGTTACCACAGTATAACCTAGAGAGAGCAGACTAATACAGCTCTTTTCTAAGCAGTTTACTAATATTATTTAATTAGTCCTCCTGAAAACCTGATGATGTAGGAACTGTTGTCCCCGTTTTATAGATGAAGAAACTGAGGCACAGAGAACTTAAGTTATTTGCCAAGAATAACTGATAAGTAGTGGAGACAACATTCAAATGCAGGTACTGGGGCTTTGGTGTCTGTGCTCTTAAGAGGTGGCTTTCCATAACCATACGCAGGTTCTTCCAACTACATCCACTCCTTCACCATTAGATGCCTTCTTTTCCTAGAAAAAAACTTATTCATTTAAGTTCTCACTCTGAAGCCTTTTCTGAGTCTGCCCTTTCAGTTTAGAAACTATACATTATTCTTTATTTTATAACCCCCAGTGCCTAGCAAAATGTCTGGCATTTTATCTTTAGTCTATAACTAATTGTTGAGTTTCAGAATTCAGTATTATCAAAATAATTATTTCTGTGCAATAAAACGCTGTAGCTCTTTGTGATCGTTGGGATGCTGTCAGCGTGTACTGCCTCACTAGGTTCTTGACACTCTCTCTACGGCGGTGGAGAACCTGGGCTTACCATCTGAAAGATGAGGAGGCTGAAGTTGAGGTTGCACAGCTGATGGATCATAGAGCCAGGACCAAAGGCCAGGTGTTCTGGCAGTTCAGCGGGGTCAGTGCCTTCCACTGCACATTTCAAGGCTCTCATCCATGTCTGTTTCAACCACAAGACACTTAGGTACAAAGCTGTTCTTAGATCTTCCCTTGACTATACCACCAAGATGAGGCCCTGATCATCGTCAACGGAGACACGATTCTGGAGGGAGATCTTGGTCATGAAGAAGTTTTAAAAGTACCCAGAGGTGCTGAAAGACACATATCCACAGCAGCTTCCTGCAGCCTTCATTAAAAATGTTGTGGGCCGACCAATATCCAAGAAAACTTTATCCCGTTGGCAGCCTCTGCCTTCTCCCTATTATGAAGAATTCTGTCTATAGCTATACTGTACTTTCTTCTCTAATATCATCAAAGATATTTAACTGGTCCTCCACATGATGGATTAAAAATGCAGCTCAAACCTCACCTTCAACAAACTCTTTGTCTTGTGTTTCTGGCATTGTCATGTACAAGAAAACGAAGTAAAGGATGGCTTTGAGAAAGCGTAAAGGATAGTATAAAACATATTGAGCTGGGTCAGTACTGCTGCTGGTCAAAGGAAAAAGAAATGGAGATAAGGAAGAGGTTAGCAAGAAAAACACGCATGCATTTTCATTTTAGATGATTACTGGTAGATTACATGGCAGTTGCCCCACAGAGCATTTTCTCGCAGGGTCTTTACGTTGTTTTCCTATCAGGAGATGGAAAGTCTTGAGTCGGTTTTGATTATCTCTTTAAACTGATTTTTTTTAATAGAAATGTCCAGTGTTCCTTCTTCTTTGCAGCTGATTGTGTTGATATTTTTCCTATATCTTGACTTTAACCTCTGGTAAAGAACTATGGTAAAAATCAGTGCATGAGATTTTGAATATATTCATTATAAACAACAGCATATTATCAGAAAGTCTTATGTTAGTTTATGTTAGCTTGGAATATTTTTAAGGTATCAGAAGTTTTTTATTGCTAAAGATTGGTTTTAGTCTCCGAAACTCCCACCTCTTTTATAAAGTTTAAGAGGAGAATTATACATCCAGAAATGTCTTAGTCTTTCTAGATCTTCACATTTACTTTTTTTTGAAAAATTTTTTTCTTTTTTGTTCATTAAAGTGTTACATGCAATAAAATTTACCAATTTGAATTGTACAGTTTGGTGAATTTGGGTCCTTGTATACAGTTTTGTAACCACCACAATCAGGATAGAAAACAGTCCCGTCACCCTAAACATTTTTTTCATGCTGCTGTGAAGATCTGTATACACATTTATGTGTGGACATATGTTTTTACTTCTCTTGGGTAAATGCCTAGGAGTAGAATTGCTAGAATTTATCATATGAAAAATATATGGTACCATATTATTTTACAAAGTGACTGTGCCATTTTGCATTTCCACCGTCAGTGCGTGAGCATTCCAGTTCCTCCGCCTCCTTGCCAGAACTCCGCATTGTCAGTCATTTTAAGTTCAGTCATTCTAGGTGGTGTGTAATTATATCTTGTGGTTTTAATTTGCGTTTCTCTAATGACTAGGGATTTGGGCATCTTTTCCTGTGACTATTAGCCATTTGTATATCTTCCTTTGTGTTGTGTCTGTTCAAATCTTTCACCCACTTTTTCGTTGGGTTACATTTGTATTATAATTACATCAAAAGAGTTCTTTTTATATTCTGGATATAAGCCCTTTGTTGGATATATTTTGTAAAAATTTTATACCAGTCTGTGGTTTGCCTCTTCGTTTCCTTAACTATGACTTTCAATAAGCAAAAGTTTTAACTTGACTAATTCAGTGTTTCAGTTTTTAAAATAGTTTGTGCTTTGGTATCTTAAGAAATATTTGTTAATCTGATGTCACAAACATTTTGTCCTATGTTTTCATCTAGAATTTAATGGTTTTTGCTGTTACATTTAGGCCTAAGATCCACTTTGAGTATAATATTTGTGAAGTTAAGGGTTGAGATGTATTTTTTTCCATACAGATATCTAGCATTGTTCCATCAACGTTGAAAAGACTCTTTTCTCTTTTGCGTATTACCCTAGCACCTTTGTTGAAAGTCCGTTGACCAGTGTGAGTCTGTTTCTTGACTTTCTTTTCTATCTCAGTGATTTATATGTTTGTTCTCATGCCAGTACCATACTGTTTGAGTACTTTTGAGTATGGTAAGTCTTGAAACCAGGTAACATAAGTATTCCAACTTTGTTCATCTTTTTCAAAACTGGTCAAGCTATTTTAGGAACATTGACTTTCCATATGCCTTTTTAAATCAACTTATAATTTCCTTCAAAAAAGAAAAAATACAGTTAATATTTTGCTTGAGATTGCACTGAAACTATAGATCAGTTAGGAAGGATTGCCATTTTGATATTTTAAAATATGGCCACAGATTATTTTATACTTCAAGAGATGGAGCTTAATTTCCCTCTTCTAGAGTGTGGGCTATACTTAGCGATTCACTTATAATGAATAGAATATGGCGGGATGGAGTGTGACTCCAAAAGGCTGATGATAAGAGGCACGTTACTTCTATCCTGCTCCCTCTCAGGTCACTCATTCTGGGGGAAGCCAGCTGCCATGTCACAAGGGTACTGAAGCAGCCCTGTGGAGAGGTCTGCATGGCAAAGAATGATGGCATCCTGCCAGCAGTCAGCACTGACTTGCCAGTTGTGTTTCTGAGCCACATTAGAAGCTGGTCCTTCAGCCCCAGTCAGGAGTCCCAGATGAAGGCAGGTAGGCTGACATCTCGACTGCAGCCTCATGAGAGACCTTGAGCTACAGCCACCCAACTAAGCAGTCCCTAGATTTCTGACCCACATAAACTGTACATATAATAAATGCTTATTGTTTTAAGCCACTGAGTTTTGGGTAATTTGTTAGTCAGTAATAGATAACTAGTACAACTATTTTAACAATATTGGGTCTTCCAATTCATAAACATAATATGTCTACATTTTTCTAGTAATTCTTTAATTCCCCTTTTTAATTTTTAAATTTTCGATGTACAGGCCCTACACATCTTTCATTAAATGTATTCCTTTTTGTGGGGTTTTGATGCTATTTTAAATGGAGTTATTTTGTTTGCTGCTTGTATATAGAAACGCAGTTGATTTCTGTATATTGCTATTGTATACTGTAGTTTTGCTGAATTTGTTGTTTCTGTGGATTCCTTATGGTTTCCTACATATATGATCAAGTCATCAGGAAATAGGTTTGGTTTATATGTTTTACTTCTTCGTTTCTAATCTGTGCCTTTTATTTTTCTTGCCTATTGCACTAGCTAAGACCTCTAGTATAATGTTAAATAAGAGTGGTGAATAGACATCCTTGCCTTGTTCCTGGTCTTAAAAAAGGATTTCGTTTTTCCCTGTTGAGTCTCTATCTGTAAATGTGTAAGTTGTTCTTGATCTTTACATTCATTTTTAATTTGTTATTTTTAGTCCAATGTAAGAAGCAAATTTTTAACATAAGCCTGTTTTCCCCTCGATTTTAGTTTGTTGAATCAGTTTATGAAAGTGAATATAAGTTTAAAGGGAGGTGGTCTCCTTGTTGAAAGGGAAATTCAAAGGTATTTACATTTTAGCATTTGATTAAGACTTTTTTCCATGTGCTAGAGACTCTAGCTGTCTCCCAATGTATTTTTTTCCTTCGTAACAGAACCTTCATCTTATTTGAGGCAGCAGGGCCGCCAACTAAAAGATCACGTTTTCCAGTCTCCTTTGCATCTAGGTATGGCTATCAGACTAAATCCTGGCATCCTGGCTAATGAGCTATAAACATACGTATTGGTGGGACTTCTAGGAAGGCTCCTTAAAGTAGCCTTTTGTCCTTTTGTTCTTCCTCATTTTCTTCTCCCCGCTGCCTGGAATGCAGTTAAGATGGTTGGAGCTTTTCTAACCTGAGGGAGAAATAAATTTCTGTTGTATTTAAGCCACTGTTATTTGCGGTTTTCTGCTTTATGCAGTTAACCTAATCCTCTTGACGCATGATTTTCTGAAAGAAAAAGCTTAGAGCAGCTTTCTAAGACAATTTGTTAGAAACAAATAATCTATTATTAGTTTAATTAATTCTGTTAATTAATTCTGTTATTCGTATTCAACTTTTCAAGAATCAGAAGGATACCCAGTGTTTAAATAGATACTTTAAAATAATATTGAAAGAGAAAAGAGGGCTATGGGAAATTCATCTGAATCACTCTTGTACTTGACAAAGAACAAGATAGCAAGACTCTTTCAATAAGTGCTTAACGCCACATGACTCTGTCACGAAAACAACAGTCATTTCATAATTAATCACAAGTGGCACAAATAACTTGGGGCGTTTCTAACTTGTGTACATACTCTTTGCAGAATAAAATGAGTAATTTCCAAAGTTCCTTCCTTCTTTCTTTAGTGTTTTTCAGTGAAGGAGAAGGAACAGGAAAATGTAAGGTTCGTTAGAGCAGGGATTTTCTTTGTTTTGCCTCCTGCTGTATCCCAGTGTTTAGAACACAGCCTGGCACCTTATAGAAGTTCAGTAAAATATGTGTTGAATGAATACGTGAGGCCTCAGTGGGCCTGGTTTCCTCGGGACTTGAGTGAATATGAAGTCTGCATGAAGGGGTCCAGATACAAGGGAACGTTTGTTCCCTCAGCTCCTCTTGTGACGAGCTTGTGACGGCAATGCTCTCCCCCAGGAAAGCAGCCCCGTGTGTTTGTCCTACTGTCCCATTAGATGACAGGTTTCTTGAATGTTGGGACTGTGGTTCACTAGGACCCTGGCAGTGTAGTTTGCCAGGTAGGCTTTTGTTCAGCCACAGGTGACTGGAGAAGGAGATCAACAGAAACCTGAGTGCTGGTGCCAGGTCATGGTTTCTCATCTCCGCTGGCTGTGGTTTCATGCTAACACTAAACAAGACCAGAGGACAGTTGAGGTTTACTCTCTGTAATCAAGGGAGTTTCACATGTTTCCACACAGCAAATTAAATTCTTTATTCCCTTTGGCCTGGACTTTCAACTGCAAGAGGTCCGGAATGCTCTCTGGTTGCTTCACCTCTGGGACCCTTTACCTGGCCGGGGTTCCCAACTCCTGCTGCTTGAATGCTCTGGTTCCAGCTCTCCCTGCCCTTCACAGACACAGCCCGCTTGTTCATTTCCACTGTATCTAAGCATCCTGGCCCTGAGTCCTGGCCTGCCCGAGATCACTGCCACTGCTTCATCCCTTGCCATTGGGCCTCTCAGCTTGATCTTGGGCTTCCGGGCTCTGAGGGCCTGCCAGACCTCTCCCTTAGGATTTCCCCTGGCCTCTTGACACTGCAAATCCCAGCAGGTGGTCTATTTTTAAAGCCTCTTTTTTCACAAACTCTGGGGGTTTCAAGAAAACTATCATTCAGAAGTCCCAGGATAAGAAGGGTTGGTAATGTGATTATCAAATATTTATAGGAAACTAAATTCTTAAAGCTCTTTATATTTTAATCCTTTGTGTGAATACCTGTGTTGACCAAAAAATTAATCAATAGTCAATCTAAGAAAGCATGGAAATTTTTATCTGAGCCAACCCAAGGATTATAACCCAGGAGACAGCCTTTCAGAGAGCTCTGAGAACTTCCGCAGAGAGAAGGGGGAGGCCGATACACGTGTGACTGTGACGAAGGAGCACATGCAGTCAGGCACACATCTTACTAGAAGGCTCCTGCTATTTGCAAGGAACAGATACCTTAGCTAATGGTCTTAGTGTTTTTCTAAGTATGCAGAGGTGCAGGAAACTAAGTTTACAACAGTTTCTCCTGAAATATCTAACTGTCTTAAGATCCAGTTCTGTCAGTTTTCCCAGAGCACAAAGTGCTTCATCCTGAACTTCGCCTTGAAATCCTTTCAGAGTGTGCTACTTGCTGTAGGTCAGCGACTGCAGCGGCTAATGACTTGATTCGTGGAGAACTGGATGGTGGGCAACTTTGTTTATTCTACAGTCCCTTCCCTTTCAGTCTTAGTATTGACTAAGGTTTGGGAGGCATTTCGTGACCAGTTTTTCCCACTGTGCTTAGGAATGCTCATTCCCAGGTCAGAGGAGGATTTCATTGATAGGCTACTCAGTGCTATTACTGGACTAGGCCCTGTTAACAGTAGCCAAAAGCCTCTGGACCTCCTGTCTCACTAGTCTGTTATGGTCTAGGAAATGGTTCCCTCTTGTTGCTTCTTCCCGTATCCAGAGTCACACTGTTACAATCATTGATCTTATAGGACTGTATGTTTGGTCAGTGGTTTCAAGTCACCTAATCATCATTTATTTTAGCACACATTTGGTAATGCAAAAAAACAATAATCTTGTAAAATAGGCAGAATACAAGTAATATAGCCAGTAAAATTAATAAGGTCATAAGTCAGTATCTAAACTAAGAGCTAAGGTGCAGCCCAGTATCTCCCCAGGTTGTCTGACCAGTCTATTCTGCACCAATCTCTAAGGAAAATGATATGTTGGCATTGTACATAAAGTTCATCTAAGGTGTCTGCGTGTACAAGGCAAGTGGTGGGTCATTGTGACCATTTACAGGATTGAGTAAGGAGTGTTATCATCTGAGGAGTTACATAGTAGCGCCAGAAGGAGAAAGATTGAGCATTGTGGTTGAGCAGGTATTTCTGCCGTAGGGTAGGTCTGGCTAACACATAATGCAGATGCACAGAGCACACTAGAGGAGGTGGAGGAGGACAAAATGGGCAGAGAAAATTTTGTGTTTAAATTTTTCTTTTCTTGCCTTAAAATATGAATTTTAATTTCACCACCTGAAACATTTTACAGTAGCACTTTATTTGTCTGACAGCTTGGGGTCATGCTGGTGTATCAGAGGTGTGGACAGGTGAATTCTACCTTTTTGTCACATGGGAAATACGAACTTAGGACCAAAAAAGTGTGTCTACTGGCACCTTTCCAATTTTCTTTAAAAGAATCTAAGATGACATTTTGGGGGTTTTTTGGACTATTCATTCATTCACGATTCTCCCAGCAGGTGCTCTTCTAGGTGCAGAGGCAAAACAGTGATCAAAACCAACCAAAATTCTTCCCCTTCCAGAGCATACATTCAAATAAGTAACCCTTAGAATAGAACTTTAAGCCAATGAGCACAAAAGCCCTACTTTATCCCCGCCAGAATTTGCAGCCGTGCATTTGTTTATTACTGGGTAGGATGTCCTAATTCTTCATAGGACGTTCCTACTAATATTGAACACATAATTTCATAACTGTATATGTGATGGTGAGGGGATAGATATGGGCAAGAGAATGAAAATCTTCGGCCTTCATCAATTCCCTGAAGGAATCTATGACCAAACCCCCCCCATTAAGAACCTGCCCCCTTACTAAATTGTGAGCTCCTTAAGTACAGGCAACAATTATACATTGTCGTTATTTTTTTCTGTATTTCTTTAAAAGGTATATGATTTCATAAAGCATAAATAACACTGTATTAATGGGTTTATAACGTATATAGGTATAACATAATTAAGACAGAAAAGTAGCACAGTGAATGGGGGTGATGTTAAATGGAATTATACTCTTGAAATTTCCTATATTTTAATTGAAGTAATTCAGTATTAACTCTAAACACATTATGTGTGTATTGTAATCCCTAGAGCAAACACAAGAAAAAAATATGAGATATTGCTAACAAAATTCCATTAAACAAATTAAAATGAAATACTAAGAAATATTTGCTCAACACAAAAGGAAGTAAGAAAAGAGGAACAAAAAGCAAATGAGATAGAACCAAACAGCAAAATTCAACTATGTCCAGGTAAGTATATTAAGTGTGAATAGGTAAACACATTAATCAAAAGGCAGAGATTGTCAGACTGGATTTAAAAGTAAGAAAGTGCTATATGGCGTCTACAAGACACACTTTAAACACAGACACAAAAAGGGTTGAAAAAGAATGAAGAAAGATTAATCATGGAAATAGAAATCTGAAATGGCCATATTAATATAAGACAAAATAGATTTCTATATGAGTATTACTCAGAGCAAAGAGGGATTCTTTATTATGATAAAAGGGGCAGTGTATGTGTGCCTAATGACAGCTTCCAAATACACCAACATTTTCCAAATACATGAAGTTAACACAACTATGGACAAGTGGACAAATTCACAATCGCTTTGAGACTAAAAAATACAAGTGTTTAATTTTTCACCTAATTCAAATCTCACAGTTCTGATTTGATCAATTTTTTTCATATTTCGTTATATTTATAACCACATTTTGCTATCTTCAGCTAAATCAGTGTGATTTTGCTGTTATACAGGTCCATTTTCTATCTTCCTTTTTATCCAGATCTTCAGAAAAGGAATCCTTACTTCCTCGCCTCCAATTCATTATATATTTTTGCCATATTTACTTCCTGTCTCTTTCTTTATTACATATATATATATTTGTTACAGAGAGTGCTGCCCCCGACGCCTCCCCTTCCTTCTTCCCTTATCATCCTGCTGCAGAAGAAACCACATTCCGTGGTTCTGTACTTACTACATGAGTATGTGTCCATAAGCAGTAAATACTAGCATGTTGTGTTTTGAAGTTTTGCAAAAAGATGAATACAATATGTAATACCTTTTTAGAAACATATTAATACATGTACACCGAGTGTATTTAACTGCTGTTTAGTATTTTGTGGGATGAATAAACCACTCTTTAACCATTCCTCTCCTGGGACACTGTTCCCTAGCTGTTACACAGAGCTTTGCAATTGAGAATTTCCTGAAATATACCTTTGGCGGCTCTGCTGGGTATTGTCAAATTGCTCTCCCCAGTGGTCGGGCCACTTTGCCTTCCCTCAGGACTGTGGGAGAATTCTCAGTTCCCCCTCATCCTCACGAAAACTTGAAACCAGGTTTTTCCATTTTTGCTAATTTTTATTATGTTTAACATTGTTCAGTGAAGATTTGCAGTTCTCTGAAGGCAAGTGAGGATAAACGTCCATTCATGTGCTTGTTGGACATTGGAATTTCCTTTTCTGAAATTGCCTTTTCATCTGCTTTATGAGTTGGGTTGACTGTCTTCTTACAAATGGATAGTTTCTTTATGTTCTGACGCTACCTTTCTTGAGGACAAGAATCCTAAGGACCTTCTCCCAGGCTCTTGTCGTGTTTCCCTTCATTTATGGTAACTTTTGGCCCCCTGTAGCTTTTATTTATTTGTTTGTTTGTTTTTGGCTGCATTGGGTCTTTGTTGCTGTGTACGGGCTTTCTCTAGTTGCGTCGAGCGGGGCTACTCTTCGTTGTGGTGTGCGGGCATGCAGTAGCTTCTCTGGTTGAGGAGCACGGGCTCTAGAACGCAGGCTCAGTAGTTGTGGCGCACGGGCTGAGTTGCTCCACGGCATGTGGGATCTTCCCTGACCAGGGCTCAAACCCGTGTCCCCTGCATTGGCAGGTGGATTCTTATCTACTGCGCCACCAGGGAAGTCCCCCACTGTAGCTTTTAAATTGTAAAGTAGATGAATGTGTGTTTTCTTTTATAGTTTGGGCTTTATGTTTCTTATTTAAAAATCCGTCCTCATCCCAGTGCCAAAAAGATGTTCCTTCTGTATTTTGTGCAGAAAGATTTACAGTTTTATAAATTATATTTGTGTCCTTAATCCATTGGGAATTTATGTGTGGTGTCAGGAAGGGAGAGCTGTTTTGTCTTTATCGTTATGTGTGGCCCGTGTATGTTTTTTCCCGTTTAACGCACCCATTTCTGCTGTGAACCAGGTGCCTTGTACTCGAGTCTTTTTCTCTGCTCTTGCTCTTTACGTCGATTTGAGTAGCTCTCCGTAAAGACCACACTGTTTTAATCACTCAGACTTTATAGCATACTTTGAAATCTGATAGGGCTTATTATGTTTCCCAAAAATTATCTTGACTCTTCTGGATCACTTATTCTTTATGTTTAAATCTTTTTATTGTGATACATAACACACACCCAACTGTGCGTCAACTATAAATGTTATGAAGCCAAACAAATCACTATGAAGCGGACGCACCCGCAAAACCCTGTGCAGGTCAGAGCACTGCCGGCCCCCGGAGCCCCGGTGCCCCTCCCTTCTGTGACTGCTCTCCTGGCGCACCGCAGATGGTCATCACCGCCATGCTTCGCTTTATGGTTTTTCCACTTGACTGATCCATTTACAAAGTGGGGTCATAATGTATGCAATCTTTTGGGTCCAGCCTCTTTTTCCCAACATTATGTTTCTAAAAATTTAAACCTTAATATTCCATACAAATTTTAGGATTGTTATTTAAGTTCCAACCAAAAGACCCCAAGAGTCTCTTTGGTATTATATTGAATATATATATTAATATGGTGAAAATTGATGTCTTAACAATTTTGCATCTTCCCATTCGTAGATGTGATGTTATGATATCTTTGTTTATTACTAGAGGTTTTTTTTAATGTCCCTTATTATAGTTTTTTAGTTTTCTATAAAGGCCTTATATATTTTTTATTAAATTTATTCCTAAGTATCTCATTGTTTTTGTTGCTGTTGTCTGCTCGCAGCTCATTGTTTTTCCTTCCTCTAGGCAGTCAGTATTTGATCTCTGGTTACTTTTGTTGACTTAAAGAAAAGCGCACAACATAAGAGTTGTGAGTTTAAGGTTTATTCAGCGTCTTACTGAGGACTGTAGCCTGGGCCATAGCTCTGAGGAACCACTCCAAAGAAGTAGGGGAGGCGCCAGTATAACAAATTATGAATTTTTTGGCTGTGAAATACATCTAGTCAAGCATACATCTCAGTCAAAGATTACCGCCAATCAGAAAGAGCAGAATCTCAAGTTAATTTTAGTGCTTTTCTTTGTATGTGAAGGTGCAAGAATCTGGGGTCATTGAAATTCTTCCTGAGATATGCATCTAGCCCTCTAGGGGCGTGTTTATCTAAAGCACAGAGTGCCTCATCCGGATTTTTCACCCTGAATTCTCCTCAGGGTGCGCTGTCAGCGTGCGACTGCTGTGGGTTGTGACTTACCCTTATATAATGAGCTACGCTCTTTTGTTCTTTTTTCTTCACACTTTTAAGGATTTCTTTCTCTGTTTCACTATAATGGATCTAGATATAAATTTCATTATGTTATCCACCTTGGGACTATTGCATTTTCAATCTGAGTATCTATATTCTTTATTAATTCTGGAAAACTCAGCTATTATCTGTTGAAATATAGTCCCTTTCTTCCTATATTTCTTCTGTTGTCTTCTTCTGGAAGTTCTGTGAGACATACACGGAAGGCCTCTCTGTCTGTATGAAGTCCACATGTGTAGAGCCCCCGGCCTCCGCTGTTGGCCTGCTCTGCCCGCTCCAGAGCCTCTTTGATGCAGGCCCTGCAGAGCTTTTACCTTCTCCCCGTAGAGAAGGGAGAGGGTAGATGGGGGCTCTGCTGGGTGAGGGGAGGCATTGGAGTTGCTTCTTGCACAGAGTTCTGTGACCCTCCACTTCACTCCCACCTTCACAGTACCTGGTGCCTCTAATCCCTGAGTCCGTGGCGGGGGGTGGGGGCGGTGGGTGGGACCCTCTCCCTCGTTTGGATTTACCCTTCTCATATGCTAAGTATTTCTAACTACTCAATGTGTTTTCCATTTTGTTAGTGTGGTTGAGGATTACAGATGCTTTCTAGTTTCAGTGAATGTGAAGTTTGTTTCTGTTTTTGTTTTCTTAGTTGTTTTGTACCATTTTTGAGAGAAATAGCATAGAAATTATTTGAAACCAAAAGTCCTTTTCCATTCACTCTTCAACCTCCTCCAGTGTGTCTTTTGCTCCTACCACTGCACCAAAACGGTTCTTAATGTTGCCAAATCCAACAGTCATCTTCTTCCTCTCTCCGTCTTACTTGAACTCTGGGCTACGTTAGACATAGCTGACTATTCCCATCTTAAAACACTGTTCTCTTAGCTTCAGTGGTACTAAACTCTCCTAGTTTTCCTTCTTCTCACTGGCAGCCCCTTCTCAGATTTCTTTACTGGCTTCTCCTACTCTGTCCATCCACAAAATGCTGGTGTACCCTGGGTTCAGTCCTAAGTCCTCTTCTTTCCTCTGTAATAACGTCCCCCGCCCTCATTATCTCCTGTAGTCCTGTTGCTTTAAACACAGTCTTATACCACTGACTCCCAAATCTTTATCTCTGCAAACTTTTCTCTTGAGTTCCAGATTTTTATATCCAACAACCCTCTTGATAGCTCCACTAAGATTTCTAATGGATACTCCCAAGCTCATTCCTGCATTGCACTCACTGTTTTCTCTGCCTGAAACGTTCTTCCTCCAGTTCATCAAATCACTGGCACCTCACTATCCTTAAGAACTCTGCTCAAGTGTCACTTCCACCCGACCTAAAGAAGGTCCTTGCTCCAAGTCACCTTATCTTATTTCCTTCATAGATCTTGTCTGGAATTGTTTTGTGTGTTTGCTTGTTTACTGTCCAATCTCTGTATTGATTACGATTACCTCTGTAAGAGTAGGGCTTTATTTATCTTGTCTTCTGCTATACTTTAAGTGCCTAGAACAACACCTGGTATATAGCAGATGCTCAATAAATTTTTGCCTAATTAGTTAATTTAAGTTTTATTAGTAAAACATTAAAGTGTACTTTTCTCTTGTTAGACAGAAATTTGTCAAATATGTTCTAATTTGGTGTGAATAACTTATCCTAAGAATCAAATTCACAAAATTAAAGATTTGTCTTTAACAAAGGAATAGCCATTCTCATTTTTACCTAGGAAACCATAGAGACTCCTGAGACTTCTCTTACCATATAAATTGCCTTAAAGATGAAAAATAGCCTTATTCGTAAACAGAATTGTTAATTGCTAACTATTGGCAAGGATTTTAAAATCTAGGAAAAATACTTGCAAATTTTATTAAAACAACTGTATACATTTTAGGTAGTCTTTATTTTCTGATAAATGTATTGTATTTACATATTTGATATTGATGCTGGGTCACATCATCGAATATCAAAGTTGTTTTCTCTCAGTATCTCTCTCTGATGGCCATCTGCCAATAAGAATAACCACAGAGTTAGTACAGTGTGAAAGTGTTTTGATAATCAAATATTTCATGGCTTTTTTTCAAAAGACAGCATTGTTTTTTTAAATATTGTACCAGTACTTTGAGTGTTAAATAGTTAGGATTTTGCTGTCTCTTCTAATTTAATAAAAACACATTTGTTTACTGAGTAAATTCATTTTTTTGTTGGTTTGTGCTGCTTAGTATCCTGCAACCTGGTAGGAGTTCTGGTTGTCACCTAACACTACAACAGTGAAGGAAAACACCATCTGAAGTGTTTTGCGGTTATTGATTTCTATGTTAAATATGTTCTTTAACATTTTATGACATTTCAACAATCCAGTTGGACGCTTTTTCTTTTAGATTTCCGGGCTCTGCTACAACAGCAAAATGTTGCAAGTTCATGAGGTGCTCTGCGTCCCCAGCTGGATGGCAAAGTTCTGTTCTTGGACACTTGAGCCCATCTTCTCATCTTCAGAACCCACCAGCGAGGCCAGAATCGGGATGGGGGCCACGGTAGACATTCAGAGACAGCAGAGGATGGAGCTGCTGGACCGGCAGCTGATGCTGTCACAGTTTGCACAAGTGAGGCGGCAAAGACAGCAGCAGGTAAACAATAACCACAATGGAAAATTCAGAAATACTCAGGGGCCTGCGTAAACTTCTCCTTTGAGACTGTATGTGTGGTAGAGTCTGCATTTCATTCCTGTGCATTGTATCATAGATACCTTGACACGTTTCCAAGTGGAATGTAGGTCTCTGATAGTGGCTATTGTTAGTGTTTTCTTTTTAAGGTAAAAAAAGTAACTTGCAGCTGAAAGACTGGTCAGACTGGACATTCTTGCTCCACTTCTATTAGATAAGCATGATTTCTTAGAGAAACACCAAGCCTAGTTAACAAGACGGGATATTTATCTGTTTTTATCATCTTGTAAAAGCCACAGTGTCTTCCTGTTAAAATGCTTATTATTGTGTGCTCTGGACTGAAGAGCAAATGTCAAACTTCTTGATTTTCCTTGGTTGCAATGGAGAATATGAAGGTAAGAAAATTTTCAAGGGAACAACCAACAAGTAGATCAGATAAATTCTCTGTTTTCTTAGCCTTGTCGTTAATCGTCAGGAAATACTGAGCATTTATCCACAAAAACTGCTCTATCCAAGCAATCCAACACCACACTGGTCTTCCCAGGGTTACTCTGCGTCAGGCTGAAACCTCATACCTGGTCCTTCTTTGGCACTTCTGTGATCCAGTGCATTGGGTTCCTCGTTTCTTGTCTCCATCCCCTTTACCCTCTGGGGTATGAGAGAGAGTTCTGTTCTCTCCTGCCATCTCCCGATCTCCTGCCTGCATTGCGTGTGAGAAGTAGGTCTTCATCGCGTGTGGTCTGGAAAGTGAAATCAGATGTGATGTCCCTGGACGTCAGTGGAGAGGTGGGTCCCAGAGTTTCTCTCTGGGGTGGGAAGAAGGGGGCCCCTTATCAATGGGCCGAGTCTGCAGGTAAAAGAGAGAAGTGAAGGCTATTCCCTACAGGTGTATTTGAATTTGAGGTGACTCTGGAACATACAATAAAGGTGCCCCTGATGTAGTTGAACATGGAGGACAGACATCACTCTTGGAGAGGTCAGAGCCGTAGGTGCAGATCATGGATTAAGTGTGTAGGGTTGGGAGGTGAGTCCTGTAGGAGAATCACATCCAGGATGAATGTAGGCTATAGGCTAAGCCTGCATTTAGCAGGAGGAAGAGGTAGATCCTTTGAGGAAACAGAGGAAATAATGAAAAGTATGAGAACTCAGAACAGCCGGTGTCCAAAAAACTGAGTAATAATGAGTATAAATATTTTCTGATAGAATGGACAGAGCTATGAGGGAGAGAAAGAAGTAGTGTATGATCCTGAGGCTTCTGGCTTAGCCAAGGAGAGAGATCAATGACAGCACCATCCCACCAACATCAGAAGAGCAGGCGATGGGAAATACATTGACTGAGGTACCTTCAGGCTACCTGGGGGGAGATTCCCTGGTAGATAGCTGTGGTCTTGTGCTCATGAGCAAAATGAGAGGTTGTGTTTCTGAGGTTGGTGTCCCCAGGCAGACTCTCGTGTGTGAAGTGAATCGGAGAATGCCGTCAGGATGAGCATCTTTGGGGGGTGGTGGTGAAGGGCAGAGGGAGACTTCGAGCCCCAGTCACAGAGAAGGCCCGAGCTAAGCTTACGGTGCCCAAGCCCCGGAGTTGCGAGAGACCTTCCGAGTCGTCCCAGATTCAGAAAGGTGTTGGCGCAGATTGCAGGCGCCTCTCCCCAGGTGCACGCCATCCACAGAGCAGATGTTACTTGAGAACCATCAGGTGCCCGCCCCCCGGCAGCAGGAAGATGGAGCGCTGGTCCTGAAGGAGGGGGAGGATCTGGGTCGCAGACCCGTCCAGAGCATCCGCCCCTCGTGCTGCTTGGATCTTCTTGTTTTACTTAAGTTCTCGGAGCAACACCTCCAAGATTGCAGTGGTGCTTTTTTCCCAGGAGAAACCTTCAAGAGGAAGGTCAGCAGGACAGACTGCATCCCCTTCTGCTGAAGCCGGCCTCGAGGATACACTGATGACCATCTCCGTCGTCTGTTGTCCACTTGAGAGTCCGCACCCTTGGCTGGAAGGCTTACATGATGAAGCGACACATGCTGTCATCCCTGTGGGGTCTGGGTCCCCAGTCTCCAAGCACTTCCCAGCTGTGGCTGCTGCACTTGTCTGTTTACTGTAGAAACTGGGTGAGGAAGTACAAGAGATGCCCTCGCAGATCACCCGAGTGCCGCCCATGATCTTCCCTCCCCTTTCTGTGCCCGTGGCCGTAGCTTTTCCTGGTGGTCAGGATTAATTACTCCTGCCAGGATAATGACTCCTTTCCTTGCCTGCCAGTCTTTTGGCACAAGAGCCCAAACTGGGCAACAGCTGTAACTTAAGATGTAACGGTATTCTTGCTTCGTCCCCGATGGAAGCGTTCCCTTCCTGTGAGCCGAGCTCTGTAAACCACGGAATCCAGAGTTGTGGAACGAGAAGCCCAGATTCCCCAAGTGGGTCACCTTGAGGGAGGATAGTCAGGGCCACTTCTCCTTCCATCCCTTGTTTACAAGAGCCGTGTGTTCCGCCTACTGGGGACACAGCACCCGTGTGAAGGTGGTTGATTTAGGGTCTGTACTGCACACTAGAGCCTCAAGCGCTGTCCTTGGTGGGTACCATCTCCAGGTTGGCGTCTTACTCCCACCTTCACCTGGCTACCCATTGGTCTGGCGAGCTGGTAGCGCCTGGGTCGTGCTGTGTGAGGGTCAGTGTATCCCGTGGTCTTGGCACTGCCGCGCCCTCTTTGCTAAAAGCGGGCCTTGTGGTCTGATGTGATGTCATCTGGAACCCTGGTCGGTACCTCATGCCCTCTGTCAACCCACAGAGGTGGTGCTTAGCGACAGAAAGGGCAGGCAGCCCCATAACCAGAAAAGGTGTCAGTTCCAGGTAAAATGAATTGCTGCCTGTAATAGTCAACACAGGTCGCCCGAACAGAGTACCACGGACTGGGCAGCTTCAGTAACAAACTTTTCCTCATTGTTCTAGAGGCTAGAAGTCCAAGATCAAGATACCGTCAGGGTTGGTTTCTAGTGAGGACTGTCCTTGGCTCGCAGGCAGCCGCCTTCCTGCTGTGTCCTCACATGGCCTTTTCTTGGCGCCTGCGTGTTCCTGGTGTCCCTTCTTATAAGGACACCAGTCCCATTGGATTAGGGAGGGCCCCATCTTTATGACCTCATCTAACCTTAATTACCTGTTTAAAGTCCCTGTCTCCAAATATGGTCACATTGGGGGTTAGGGACTTCAGCCTGTGAGTTTTTGGGGGGCATGTTTCAGTCCATAATGGTGCCCCTTCCAGACTGAAAAGGGCCCAGTATAGTCTACCTGGCTCTATGACTGTTGGTTCTCCTTGATGGGTGGTGGCGTACGTATCAGGGCTCAGCACTGCTCTCTGTTACCCTGGAAGCTAAGTCCACGTTAGTGAGTGGGGCCCATGCACAGTGGGGCTCCTTCCTGGCCATCTTGGCTGCTCTGTTCACCTGCCAGCCCTGGGATGGCCGGTGACAGAGGCTGGCTGACGTCAGTCTGCCAAGTCATCCTCTTCTGTGCTGGATGTTCACGGTAAACACTGGAACCCAGATGTCACGCTTCATGCCTGTTCCTTGGCTGGACCCACATGACTCTTCCCAGGCCTCCTTGTCCCCTACCTTCCCATCCCCTGACCACCTAACCAAGTCATTCACCACGTCCAGTGAGTCCCTAGGTGTTATTTACCTCAGGCCACCTCTCTTTCCATGCAAAGCGGGCGACCAAATGCACTGCCCAAGCTCTACCCATTGGGAGCATTAGTCCCTGTCACTGTTCTTCAAGGTGACCCCTGAGTGGAGCTGTAGTGCAGCCATGGTCTCTTTTCAGCTTTCAGTTGTGTACCAAGCCAACCCATCCATGAACCGAATTTGGCCATTTTCCTCCTTGTCACTTGGTGGTTAGGGACCCACCCCCATGTAGCAGGAGGTGTGAACTGGAGAAGAGGTTTTTATGCAACAGAGGTTATCGACATGGTGGTCTTGGTGGACCTGCTTGTGCAGCTCGCCTGCGCCCCCCACCCTGCTCGTGCTGACCCTGGATACACCACTTACGTCGGACGATGGCTTTCTTTCATCGCACCTGATCACAGAACTTGGTAGGTCTCACACTTCTGACCACGCGCTCACTCTGTACCCGTGGTCAGGCACTTCCTGTCCCCCAGGGTCCAGCAGCAGTGTTTCGAAAGTGTGTAATTCTCTGCTGTGTATGTGTGCCCGTGCTCCAGTGCCCTGGGCGTCCGCATCATGGTGGTCCTCTGTGGCTCACTGCAGACTCCACCCGGTGTCTTCCCCACCACAGATACTTTGAATATCATAGTATCTGCCGGGTTGCACAGCCCAAGCATCCATGACCAAACCAGACCAAAATCCCCGCCCTCTTGGAGAGGGCCTTCCAGCCGGGCAGCTGTGAAGTGACGTCCTTTGGTCTGTGACTCTCCCCGCCGCGTGGCAGGCTCTTCCACTTTCCGAGGTCAGTCTTGCCCACAGTTCCGAATCCCAGCCCCTGGGCTCTTGCCACAGACTTCTCATTGTGCTGGAGAGAAGAGCATGTGGTTCTTTAGTCCGGGGCTTACTCAGTGCCCTCCTCATTTCTTCCCAGCGTCGGCCTCGAGAAACACAGCTGTCTCCTCCGTGTCCCCTGAGGCTCGGGGATGCCGGTCTGCCCAGAGACACACAGCTGCCGGCAGGGCTGCAGACTAGGGGCCCAGATGTGTCCGATTCCAGGGCCTCTGTGTGTGTGTGTGTGTGTTGTTGGTTTTTTTCCTTTCCTTTTTTACTTCGGCTGTCAGGAAACTCAATGCCAAGTTTAGTGTTCAATCAAAGTTAGAACTTGTGCTTCCATCTTCTGTGTTTTTAAAATACCTTTTTTGATTGTTTTAGTGTCCTTGTATCTTACTGTAGGCGTTCTCAAATTCTGTTATTGCATTTAAGATAAGTCTGTCACTTGTTAACAAACTGTGGGTTTTCAAATGTTTTTCATAGAACCCAGAATTTATTTGGTCAAAAAACCAATCACTTCCTAGTTACTGTACATTAGATTGATCTGTTTGCAGTTTTTAATTGCAAGCACTCCAGAATAACGCCGAAGTCTTGTTTGAGTGTAATTCCCTTGCGCGTCTTTTGCCTGCTTCTGTCTCGCCGCCCGGCAGCTGCTGCTTTGTGCTCGCTGTCGCCTACCCGCCTGTGCTCCGCACTTGGCTCTGCGGTCGCAGTCAGCCAGTGGTCATTATTGAGACAGTGACCAAGACTGGTGGGGACTCGGTGGGCACCTAAGAAGTGAAAAACCTGTCTTTTCCCTTAATGACTTTGTGATCAGCGTCAGGGAGCTCAGCAGATACACTTGAATTAGAGAAATATCCAAGAACGATGAAATATAGACCGGAGTGCGCGGGGCAGTAAGACACCCAGGAAGGCGCCACTGGGGGTCCTGTTACTGTGAGAGGAGGTTTCAGGGGCTAGAAGGATGGGCAGGATGTGGCGCGGGTGGAGAGGATGAGGCAGGTCATCCCAGAGGAGAGGACTAGCCAGAGGGAGGGAGGCGTGGAGGTGATAAGGAGGCCTGAAAGGGGAAGGCCTCGAGGAGACATGGGGGGCTGAGGTGGTAGGGTACCTAGTGACAGAGAGAAGTAACACAGCGACTGTAATCGAGGGAGGTGTTTTTCAACCCGACGGCAGAGTTGGATTTTGACATTGGAGGCTGTCAAAAGTGGTTTAGTCAGTTGTAAAGGTAGGACAGGTATCTCAGAGAAATTCCTTTCATTGCAGCATGTGAGATGGGTGGAGAAAGGAGAGACCATGGAGGAAAAGACCAACAGGAGATTTTAGAAATCCAGCGCTCTGCTCTGTGAATGCCTGGCCGGGATAATGGCCAGCTCCTCACTGGGCTCCTGACCGGCATTGTCCGCTGAGGTCCAGCCCGCTGATCTCTCCCCCTGCACACTCGCAGTCCATGGCTCTCCCCTCTGTGCTAAGCTCATGGCTCCCAGACTTAGACCTATGGTCTAGACCTCCTCTCTCCTGGGCTCCAGACCTAAATATCCTACTGCCTGCCGGGCATCTCCACTTGAATGCCCCACAGGCACCGGAAATTTACCCTTGCTTTGCTAAATTGGCTTCTCTGTCTCACTCCCTCCCGGATGGAAAGCACCATCGTCCACCCAGGGGCCCAAACCAGAACACTGTGGCTTCCCCTTGGACTCTTCCCTCCTGCATCCGTGTCCCTCGTGTCGCCTCCCTCACCTGCACCCCAGAGAGTCTACCTTCTCGCTGTAAACCCACCACTCCCTCTCTCTTCATCCCCCTGCCTTAGTTCAGGCCACCGATGTCACTCACCTAATAAAAGCTTGTCACAACTGCCCCCCTCTCCCGGCCCTGCCCCACACTCCAGCCCCCAGGGCGAGCTCTGTGAAGACACAAACCTGATTGTCTCACTCCCACCAAAGTCCTTCCGAGGCCCTCCTGAGCCTACAAGGCAGTTCTGCTGGCTGCACAAGGCCCCTGCCTGCTTTTTAGCCCCTGCCTTCCCCCCGGCCCCCAGCAGCCTCGGGCTAATCACTCTGAACTGTTCACAGTTCATGTCAGCCCCGTGTTGTTTCTCACTTCTTGCCTCTTCATCTACCCTTCCCTCTGCCAACAACAAACTTCCCCTGTACCGACTTCCCCACTGCACCCCATCTCACCCACACACGGTCTCTGCTTGCCCAACTCTTGCTCACTCTTGAGTAAACTTTCTGAAATCCCCTCCTCCAGCCTCCCGGGCAGCACTGACCCTCTGTCTGTCCTTAGAGCCTCTGGCGTCTTTCCTGACCTTGCCAGTCCCGCCCCTCACCATTGACTCACGTCCCATCTGTGCCCGAGATGTGTCTTGGGGTGGGGGTGGGGCTTTTCCATTGTGTCTCTAATGTGTGAATAATGCCTGGCATGTGGTAGGCACCCATACATTTGGAGAATTAGTGACTCGATATGTACATAATAAATATTTACAGAATTTCTTAATGTACTGAGCCCAGCTGAATACAGGTGAGTAGTCCTGGCTGGAAACTATACAGCTATCCTCTGAGAGGACAAACCACTAAAGACAGCCCGAGACCCATGTTCAGGGAGAGCAGAGAGGAGGAAGAAAGGAATTCCAGGGGGCGGGGAGGGATCCGGGAGAGTTCAGTAGCACAGCAGCCGGGAGAGGAGTGTTTCAGGAAGAGTGGGAGAGGGGGTGCTCAACAGATTCAGAGGCTACCCTCCCACCCCCCAAAAAAGGCCAGGCAGAGACAATGACGAGGAGAAGATCACAAGAGTCAGCAAGAGTTGGCTCGCTCTTGAAAGGAGTTTCAGCGGGAACGCACGCACCACGTTAAGAAGTAGTGCAGGGTTTGGAAGCAGAGGAAGGGCAAGCATCACTTGTGCCCTGACCAGCCAGCCTCATCCTAGGACATTGCCACGGGAGTCACATCTTGGTTCTTGAAAGTGAACTCTGACGTTGCACTTCTGAAGCACTTGTAACGTGCTCTGCAGCGAATACACCTCCATGGCTCTAAAGGGCAGTGAGCAGTGTGATGGCTCTGCAGACCTTGCTTCATCTGCAGCTTACAGGGTCAGTGCACAGTGTCCTGAAGTTCATCATCAGGCCCAGTGACATGACCTTTCTGGACACCTCCACGGTGGTCACTACGCAGAAACTTTCGGCTCGTTGGCTTATGGACTCACTGTGATGAGGGCTGAGTGGACGACATAATAACGCCCGGTCCCTTTCTTCCAGCTCTCATCTCCCCCCACGGCAGAGCTTTCCCACTCTTCTGTACGTTGATGTAGCGGCGGCGTGCCAGTCACACGTTGAGTCTACTCCCACCAGCTTCTTGCTCTCAGGTTCGCTCCCCGCCCCCAGTAGGGGTGCTGGCTCCATGGTCGGTGACGTTGCCGAGTCATTTTGGTACCAGCAGCTGCGGATCATTTTCCACTGCTGGGACCGTTACGTAACTTTTCATGGGTTCGTGCTTTATTCATTCACCGAGTAGCATTTGAATTCTTGAAGGACAGGAGCTGTGTGCTCCACTTATTTGTGCCTCTCTTGGTTCCACTGCAGTGTGCAGCCGTGAGGGAGAAAATGGCGCTGCCCTGGCTTCAGGAAGCCTGCAGCCCCTGGGGGAAGAGAGATGAGTCAAGGCGAAGTGCTAGGTTTCTATTGGAGTTTGCGCCAGCAAAAGAGTCCTGGTTCTCCCTGAGGGACTCAGCAAAGCCCTGTGTGGTTGAGGGGAATCTGGAAGAGACCAGCACTCGGGCAGGCATTTCAGGCCTAGAGAACCGTGTGAGAAAAAGCACAAGGGCTTGAGACAGCTGTGGGAACACAAGTGATTGCATTTGCCTAAGTTCAGGGCTCCCCTAAGGAGGAAGCAGTGAAAGAGAGGCTGGGGAGAAAGCCGAGGCCAGGACATCGGGGGTCTTGGGGGTGCTACACTGAGGGGTGTTTTTTCTTTTGTCCTGCTAGAAGTAGTGAGTCAGTGAAGGCTTTAGGCAGAAGAGTAAGTTAGATTTGTCTTTAATAAAGATTACTTTGGGGACTCCCCTGGTGGCGCCCAGGTTCCATCCCTGGTCAGGGAACTAGATCCCACATGCATGCCACAACTAAGAGTTTGCATGCCACAACTAAGGAGCCCGCCTGCCGCAACTAAGAGCCAACGCGACCAAATAAATAAATAAGACTACTTTGGCCATGACATGAATACCCTTGAGAAAGCTGATACTGGAGGAAGAAGACCAGTTGGGAGATGGTGAGGATTCTCTGAGTTCTGGTGGTGAGGCAGCGTGTCCTCACTGCATGAGACTACATGGCCACAGTCAAGCTCTGCGAGCCTCTGTGCATTCACACCTCTAGAACAGTCACTGAAATGTCCTGTAATGATGAACATTTGAACAGCAGGGTTGCTGCAGGAGTCTCTGCAGCTTCTTAGCATGGATTCCCCTTTTTGCTGGTCATGATGCCATCACGATAGAAAAGCAGAATATAAATGAAAAGGGGAAGAAATTTGCAGTTAAGGAATCAACACTGGGTTGACGGGGAGATCTGTGCACAGTCTATCTAATAGGGTTGTCATGAGGATAAAATAATTTATGCAAAATTACTTGATATACCAGAAAGATCTGTCAAATATTAGTTATTCTGATTGCATTGGGGATCTGTTTTTGGGCTCTCAGGAAGTTTGAGAGAGAGTCCTGATTTAGGAGCTAATTGGATAGTTACTACTCTTTAAAACTTGTAACCTTTAGAACAAGGGTCAGTAGGCTATGGCCCATGGGCCAAACCCGAGGCTAAGAATGGTTTTTACATTTTTAGTGGCTCTGTAAGCACCTACATAATATCTTTGATTTTGCCTATTGGTCTTCAAAACCTAAAACATTTACTACCTGCCCTTTTACGGAAGAACTTTGCCCACCCCCTGCTCTAGAAGATTATGCAGCCAGCAGCTTTCCAAGCAGCTCTGTTTCCCAGGAAGTCTGTATTCTCTGAGATGTGATCGTCTGTTACTTGTATGACCCCTATTCTCTCTGTTGGCTGGTGGTGATAATGCCATCACATACCACAACATAAACTTGGTGATAAGACTTTCTAAGGTATTTCTGTAAAATGTCCATTTACTCTAGAAGTAGAATTACGGTGAAGCCCACTAAGAACGCATCATGCTTGGTATGAGCCAAGTGGGAATTTTGTCAACAAAGCAGTGAAGTCGTTTGGTGCTCGTTTTTTTCATTATGTCTTCACTTCCTCCGGCTGCCCGTGTTTCCTGATTGATTATCACCCCTGTTAACAGTAGCGAGCAGCTTATTTGACCTGCAGGGAGAGAAGATGTTGATGCCTACAGCAGCTCACCATTATTCACACATGCATTTCAGTTATTTTCTCAGTATTTGGTTGAATGGTTAGCTAAGTTTCTAAGCGAGGGTGAGGTGTATTCTCTCACCCTCACTTAGAAACATTTTGCGGCTGTGAAAATTTTCTCTTTATCCACCCCAGCAATCGTTGTTAGGTAACATCTAACATATACATTATTATGAGTCACGTCCCCCTTGCAAATCATGTGAGTTCCTTTTATTAATCAAGGATTTTTAATTTAGTAAAATATTTTTAGTGTATTGAAAGTGCTCTCAGGTTCTCATTTTTTTTTAAGTTTTTTAATAACTTTATTGAGATCGAATTCACATACCATATAGTTCACCTCCTTAAAGAGTACAGCTCAGGGAATTCCCTGGTGGTCCAGTGGTTAGGACTCCGCACTGTCACTGCCAGGGCCTAGGTTCGATCCCTGGTCGGGGAACTAAGATCCTGCAAGCTGCATGACGTGGCCAAAAAAGAGAGTACAATTCAGTGGATTTTAGTGTACTCACAGAGTTATCCCACCATCACCACACTGAATTTTAGAACACTGGTATTACCTCAAAAGGAGACTCTTCCCATTAGCAGTCACTCCCCAGTCCTACCACCCACCTCGCCCTGAGCAACCACGCATCTATCTTCTGACCCTCTAGATTGGCCTATTCTGGACATTGAATCTAATCATATACTTTTGGGTCCTTTGTGACGGGTGTCTTTCACATGGCCTCATGTTTTTGAGGTTTGTCCATGTAGCAGCATGTCTGATTGTCCTTCCTCCTGGCGGGTGCCACCCCACGGAGCCAGTGTCCATCAGCGCCCCTGCATCTGGTCTCTGAGGAAGCTGCTTACTCACCTCTTAGTTTCCATGAGCATCCTTTCCACAAGATTTATTTAGTGTTCAGCCAGGCTCTGGGGAGCAGACAAGACAGCACAATCTTTCCTCTCCCTGAGCTGAGAGTAGGAAGAGGCAGTTACAGCAAAATGTCACAAGTCCTCTTCTAGGAGAAGCCCCTTGCCCAGCCATGGAGGGTCAAGAAAGTGTGTCTGGAGTGGAGCCCTGAAAACTGTATACCTAAACCTGTGTGTGTGTGTGTGTGTGTGTGTGTGTAGCAAAGGAGTCCACCTTGAATCCAAAGGGAGCACGTTCTCAGCCGAGATGAACCCAGGCAGCCTTGAAGACAGCACACGGGCATGTGGCATGCTTCTCAGCACTTTTCCTTTTTAACTTTGCTCTTTCACGTTTTGGTGCAATTTGATTTAAAAACCATCCTTTTCAAGTTGCTGTGCTGCCTTGTCAACAAAGCAATCTAATCAGTTAGAGTTAGTTCTTTTATGACTTTTTTCTTTTGTGAGTATGAAGTGTATAGTATCAGGTGCGGAGTAAGTTACTAGTGCTTGGTTGATAAAAATCTGCAAATTAAATGAAAATTAGGTGCAAGAACTCTATTTTCAAGTGAAATTAAAGCTAAGCTGTTTATCTCAATCTGTACCTCCTTGCAGAAACTACTGTTATGTATTTGGTGCTCTTGTAGTTGGTCATACTGACCTTTTTGACAAAATTCAGAACAGAAAGATAGGATCAATACAAATTTTAACCCCTTTCCAAGGCTGACTCATTAAGTGACCTCGAGAAAATCATTTCTATTTTCCATTCTGCCTTGGTGTTCATGAGAAGGGAGAGTGTGGTACAATCTCATGGTACTTAAGGAAACAAGTAAACGATGATGACATACCTGGTATTTTGGAGAGATAGAAGTTATCAGCAATCCTAATTCTTTTCATAATTTTTTATTTTCTCACTTATTAATCACTTTTTAAAACCATGAATGAATTTAGAGATGTACCTTGAAGCAGACATAATGTCAAACAGGGGAATATTAGAAAAATTGTCCCTATAATCATTTTGTAAATTTTTCCTCCTCAAAAAAAGTCATCCCTGTGCGTTTTAAAACCAGAATACGGGGCTTCCCTGGCGGCGCAGTGGTTGAGAGTCCGCCTGCCGATGCAGGGGACACAGGTTCGTGCCCCGGTCCGGGAAGATCCCACATGCCGCGGAGCGGCTGGGCCTGGGAGCCATGGCCGCTGGGCCTGCGCATCCGGAGCCTGTGCTCCGCAACAGGAGAGGCCACAACAGTGAGGGGCCCGCGTACCGCAAAAACCAGAATACGATTCCAGCGCAGGACAGACCCCTGGACCACCTGTGAGTGTCTCAGCAAGAACCCTTCTGATCATCTCAAGAAGCCTTGAATTTCATGGAACCCACCCCAGCTTCAGACCCTGCAGTCTTTTGCTGTGGGTGACAGATGTGGCTTTGTGAAGAAAGCAGGAGTACAGGAATTTCCGGACTCATGAGTCATGATCTCCTGTCCGAGATTAGAGCACAGATTAGCGATACCAAGATTTTTTTTTAAATCATACTTTTTTAAGTGATAGTGGTGTATGCACCCTGGTTGCGCCTGGATTCCCAGGGTGGAGTGAGGGGTGCAGGTGCAGGTTTCATTGATAGTTCAGAACGTGGGCTTTGGGCTGTGAGAGACCACTGTGAGAGTTAGCACTTCATTTCCACAAATCCACATTCCTCATTCGTAAACTGTCCATCGCTGCCGTCTAGTAGGGGTGGTTGCTCAAGGATCCTTGATCATTAGAGATGCTTGTTAGAGCTCCTTGATCAGTGCAGGTAACGCTCATAAACAGTACTGGAGGTTATAAAATGGAGGGTGTCTAGACCAGTGTCTGTCTGGGCATCCCTCCTGCAACAGCTCTGGCAGGAGGCCACTGGGCTTCTGCTGCAACAGTGAAGGTCTCTTTTTGAGAGAGAACTGCTTGACTTTCAAGACATTCTTTAATATACTGATTAGGAAGAAGCAGCTAATAATTATTAGTTTAAGGACCATCTAGTCCAGTTTTCTGTTTTACAAATGAGGAAACCTAGACTCAGTGTTACATTCTCTTAGATTGGCAACTTGACCTAGTTCTGTAGAAATTCAGCGGACAGGGAGACCAGTAAGGATTTGGATTGTCAAGAAAGAAGCCAGTTAGAGGCACAAAACAAGAACTGGGCTCTGTACAAACCTGTAGGGCGGCAGATGGTCGTAGGGGACAGGGGAGGGCATTTTAGGTAACAGACACGATTGGAGCAAATGTGGTCTGAATAAGTGAGGGACACAGTCAGTGGAAGGAATATGCAGGGAAGAGGTAAGAAGTAGTTAGGGTGAGGCTGGTTTTGGAGGACATTCAAAACAGGACAGAATAATCTAGATGTGATGCAGTAAGATTTTCAGTTGAGACAGTGGTGTTGTGAAAGGCCTTGGTGGGGTAACTCATGCACAACTCACCCGCCATGGTGTGCAGGTTGGATGGAGACAATACAGGCACACCTTGGAGACAGTGCAGGTTTGGTTCCAGACCACCGCATTAAAGCAAGTATTGCGATGAAGTGAGTCCCACGAATTTTTTGGTTTCCCAGTGCATTGTAAAAGTTATGTTTGCACTACACTGTAGTCTATTAAGTGTGCAATAGCATTATATCTTTAAAAATGTGTATACTTTAATCAAAAAATACATTATTGCTAAAAAATGCTAACCATCCTCTGAGCCTTCAAGGAGTCATAATCTTTATGCTGGTGGAGGGTCTCGCCTCGATGCTGACGGCCGCCGACTGATCAGGGCAGTGGGTGCTGAAGGTTGAGGTGGCTGTGCAATTTCTTAAAATAAGCCCCCAGTGTTGCTATCACCCCAAACAATTACAGCAGTAACGTCAGAGATCACTGATCGCAGATCACCCTAACAAATGCAATAGAAATAAAGAAGCTTGAAGTATTGTGAGAATTACCAGAATGTGACACAGAGACACAAAGTGAGCAAATGCTGTTAGAAAAATGTCACCAATAGACCTGCTCAGTGCAGCATTGCCAGAAACCTTCCGTTTGTAACAAATGCAGTTATCTGGGAAGCACCGTAAACCAAGGCCTGTATTAGTGGCAGTGAGGTCATCTAAGAGGCTGTTGGCTTAATCTCAGAGGGGGACGACAAAGACTTAAACAGACCCCCTTGAAGGGAAAAATCAGTGGTACTTAACTGGCTGGATTTGATTTATCAGGGAGAGAGTTGAGTCCAAAAGGGTCCCCGGGCTTTCAGGCAGTGCTGTCCACCCTGGCCCAATGTTGGTTGAAGGACGAGTAAGGGAGTGAGAGGTGATCGCTGAAGGGCGAAAATGAGTGACAACTCTGAGGGAGGAGATGTAAAAAGAGAGGGGAAATCCTGAGTAATTCCCAGTCTCATTTTTAATAACAAGTACCAGAACTAATTTTAATTTTGACTTTTATTTGGTAATTGCTGCGTAGAGCTAAGGTTAAGGAGCAGAAGAAATGACCAGAAAATTGGCCGACAAAGAAGGGAGGAAACAAAAGATGTAACGCAGACATCGGTCATCCCTGTGCCAGAAGGTGCTCTTTCCTTCGTATTTTCAAGGAAGCTGTATCTTATCCTGTGCAGTTCTTACTAACTTGTGTTCAGTGTTCACAAGCACGTAAATGAAATTAAGAGAGTAAAAAAGCCTTAAAGCAAGAGAGAGGTGTCATCTTCCTACAGCAGATGTCCCCAACCTGGGGAGCTCACTGCCCCTCCCCACCACTTCCTCCTCACAAGAGACTGAGCGTTCCCATTCTCTCCCCAAATCAAAACCAAACCTCCCCCCAAAAGGTGGGGACACCTTTGATCCTGACTGTCCATGGAGGAGAAGGTCCCCTTCAGAGGAGAGTCAGGCAGCCTTCGGGAAACACGGCAGACATGAGCACTGTCTGGCTGAGCATGTTCCCAACACCACCCTCCTTCCTCGCCCCCCAGAGGCGGGGAGCCCGTTGCCAGGGAGAACCTGAAGCCTGCTGCTCTTTCTCCAGAGTCTCCTTTCCTCTGCCTGTTGTAAAAACCATACCCATGTCTTGGGAGAAGTAGGATCAGCTGTGGTGGGAGGCCCCGGCCCCTCAAGAGACAAGTCATCACTCAACACAGAGGACGCAGGATGCACGTCTGGTGGCGCGCACAGCTGGAGTGTTCCTTGCAGGGAGCAGCAGTGGCCGAGCCGTCGAGTTGCGTGTTGGGCTGTGGCACAGATTCCTGATAGTAGACTCTCTGGATGCCTCCTCACCGCCTCCTCGGTTCAGCCCCTAGACCAGCACCTGTGGCCACAGCCTTCCGAACCCAGCGATGGGGCGGACAGACAGTGCCGTGGTCCCCAGAGCCCTGGCGACCAGAGCGAGGAGGAGCCATGGCAGAGAGCTGCAGCATCTTCTGCTTCCTCACCTCGCTGCGCAGAAACTGCTTTGTGTTTTGCTGCAAAGGATAATACAATACAAAGTGTCTGAACCCCCCAAGCTGGCCGATGAACCACAAAGAAGAGGTAGAACTGAGAGCTGTGAAACTAGCCTGGGGCTGTGTTCAAGTCACCATCTAGTTTCCCTCTAGCTGATTATTTTCTCCCAACACCTACTGAGACGGCTCACTGCCCGGCAGCCCAGAAGGATACTCTAATGACTGTTTCCGTGGCGTCTGTGCAAACGTGAGGACGTGGCACCTCACACGCCGTGGCCAGCTTCCGTCTCCTGCGTGCTTCTACTGTCCGTATTCCTACGGCGTGAACCTTGAATTGCTTTCCACGTATGTGATAGGATTTATTCTCGGCCTCGTGATTGTCCCTCCATCCTTCATCCGTGTGATGAATGTATGGCTAGTTTGCGCGAGTGGTGGTGGTAATGGGGTTTGTTTTGTTTTTCTTTCTTTTCCTTTGTTTTCGGGTTTTGCCATGAAGCTATCAGCTGATGACAGCAGCCTCTGGCAGTGTTTCTCTCCTCTATGTTGGTAGTGCTTGTTGTTAGTGCCAAGTCTAATAAGATACCTCTCACGTAGCCCTTGGTCACACGCTGCATCCTCAGTGCCTCTTGTTTACTTTCTAATGTGCCTTTGTTTTGTCAACTCAGCTAAGCTCTTCCAGGGCCGTAGGAAATTAGTCATTTCTCTGTGTGTCACAGCGCTCTTTACCTGGCCCCAGTACAGTGCACTGCAAGTAAAAGATAAAGGAATGAAGCCAAGCATACCCATAGTTACACTGTGAGCTGTAGCCGCCAAGGGGCACTCAGAGCAGTCCAGTGCGTTCCAGATGCCCCCTTCTGCGAGGAGTCCCCATCTGCAGTCTCCCAGCAGTGGTCCTTTGAAACTGCTGGTTCCTGTGTTAGAGGGAGAAGGTGCCTCGTGCCCTTAAAGACCATACCAGCCATGTGGTGTGCTCTGCTCTCTGAGCCTCCTTGCGTCATCCCCTCCCACCCTGTCCATCCTGACACTAGGGCCTGTGTTACAACGAGCTGTGAGGTCTTTGCTGAAGAAAATCCCATAGAACTTATCTCAGCAATATGCTTTGCTGTGTATTTGTCCACGATTTAGTCGTTCAGCAGCTATTTCTTATGTACTTGAATATGCCAGGTGGCAGGCAAGGCTGGGCCTGCAGAGAGAAGATGAATAATCTCAGCCTTCATGGGGCTCATCACCTGCTGTGAGATTCCTACCAGGGAGCATGTCACTGAAGGGTAATGTACCAAGTGCTGTCCTTGCAAAGGTACAGTGAGATGTGAGGGTACATGAGAGGAGCAGCTCACCCCGGACTCAGGGGAGTAGAGAAGCCTTCTGGGCAGGAGTCGAGAATGTGAGTCCGGAATGGTGAGGAAAACCATTGGAACGGTGAACAGGAGGCTGGCGAGCCCTGGTGAGAAACCTGAATTGCATCCTAAAGCCAGTAGGGACTTGAGTAGTATCAAAGAAGAATACCTACGCTTATCTGAAAAGGCTCTTAATATACTCCGATTTTTTTTCTACCTATATATCTATACGTGGCTAGATTTTTTTATATACTTCAGAAGCCAGAGTAGCGTGTAACAGAATTGACTGCAGAAGCAGATACGAGAATCCAACTATATTTCGTTACGTCACACAAAAGAAGTTTACAAAAATAGAAAATAATGACATTCTTCTCATTAATTATTTTTCTGTTTTGGAAAACGTTTTTTAATAAAAGTATGTTACCAAGTAGTGATTTTTGCGATTGCTATTAATGAAGGAAAAAAGTATTTTAAGATTAATGAAAAGACAACGGGGAACCATTGAAGAGTTTTTAAGTAGATTCTTCATGACATTTTTTTTCTTAAATTCCATATATATGTGTTAGCATACAGTATTTGTCTTTCTCTTTCTGACTTACTTCACTCTGTATGACAGACTCTAGGTCCATCCACCTCTTTACAGATAGCTCAATTTCGTTTCGTTTTATGGCTGAGTAATATTCCATTGTGTATATGTGCCACATCTTCTTTATCCATTCATCTGATGATGGGCACTTAGGTTGTCATGATGAGCTTTGTATCTCAGGATAATCACTCTGAAGCCATGCCCGCCCTTGATGGCCATCTAAAATAGGACAGTGAGAGTCAGGATGGAGAGAAATGGATGGACTCCAAAGGTATTTAGGAGTTATAATTACCAGAGCCTGGTGAGCTGGCTTGTGCTGTGGAAGGACATTGGTGTCATTCCCCAAGACTGGGTACAGAGGAAGAGGTACGGGGTTGACGATGAGTGTTGTTTGGGATGCGCTCCATTTGACATGTCTCTGGAACACCTAAGGGGAAGCATCAGGAGAGTTGGTCGTGTGGCTCTGAGGGGCAGCACCTGGAGGGGGAAAGCGGGTAGGAGTCTCCAGCACACGCAGGGAGACTAAAACCCTGGGGACAGACGTGGAGAGAGAAGAGGAATAATCCTAACAGAACCTTAAGGGACACCAGCGTATAAAGGACATGAACCGGAGAAGGCGTCTCTGAGGGACGCTCAGACCAGACGGCTTGAAAGACCAAGAAAGTGTGATTCCACAGAAGCCAGAGAGAGGTGTCGGGAGGGGCACGGTAGGGCCCAGTGCAGCCAGGGGTCATGGCGGGCGGACAGCGGAGGAGGTACCACTGATCAAGCAGAGGGTGTTACGAGTAACCTGGAAGAAAAAGAAAAAGCAATTTAATGGTTAGGATACCAGACAGGGAGCTTCGAGAAGGCACAGACACTGTCTTAGTTCTCTTTTTAGCTTCATGGCTTCGGGTACTACCAGGTACTTGAGTAGACACACAATAATTCCATTGATTTTTACCTTAACTGATGCACCTGAAACAATCTGGTCTCCTCTGCGTCTCAACTCCATGATAGCCCGTCCCCGGTGTAAATTGCTCACGTTAAATGTACAAGTATTTCCTTAAGGTCTGTGGCAGAACTTCCCGAACACCGTGTCACGGTCACAGATGGCCGGATGAGGTGTTGATCCCCTCAGCCTTTGGGGCAGCTGGGAAGGGCCTGAAGCTGCCAGGCTGATTGCATGCAGCTTTCTCTGTCCTGTGTGTCACACAAATATATCTTTCTGTGTGTGCCATGATGTGGAAAATACTGGACAGCCATGGTCTATAGCAGGGTTAGTAGTTCCTGTGTAGGTGCCACCTTGCCTCCTCCGTGCCCAAGGCAGGTATCACTAAGCAGTCATGTCACTGTTTCCTGATGAACCCATACCCTCCCCCAGAATCTTCCCGACATGGTCCGCAGGCAGCCACAGACAGTGCCGTGGAGGCAGCCCCGCCTGCTTTACAGTTCAAAACGTAGCACTCTGATAAAGGGTTCCAGATCACCAAAGATGGAGAATAAAGGATGCATTTTTTTTCCCCAGTGACTGACCTTTTAAAAATAAGATGAGGATGCTTTTGGAAAGAATTTTAATTGTCCTAAACCATCACATTCATTGTGCCTGCTCTGTAATCATTCTTTGCTGGGGATTCAGCTCAGGCTGCACTGAGCTGAGAGCTGTGCCGGCCACCTGGGGAGTTTCATGCAAATCTTACCCCCAATGCAGCTCTCCAGGGTGCTATAGGCTAGCTGGGAAGGCAAGAAATACCACTGTAAGATACAATGCAAATATTGGATAGTACTAATAGCTAATGTGTATGTAATAAGGTTTTAGAAGTTTTCAAGCTCTGTTTTAAATGCTTTACGTATATTAACTCATTTATTTCTCATATCCTTATGAGGCGAACATAGTTATTATTCCCATAATACAGATGAGAAAACTGAGATTCAGAGAAGTTTAAAAAAAAAAAACTGAAGCCTAAGTTCACATAATAAGTGGCAGAGCTGGGATTTGAACCCAGGTATTTTGGCACTGGAGACTGCTCTCGGTCACTCAGCATCCTCTATTTTTCGTTCCTCTGTTATTTCACCTTAGCGTTGCTTTGGCCCTTGAAGTAGGAATAAACCCATTCTCAGTCCCCTGTCTTTGAACAGGCTGAAAAAAATGCCTGGTGCTCCTCTGCATTGTTGAAATCATCCTCATCCTCTAAAACTCCGCTAAGCCCCCATCCTCTTTGTAGTTCTACCCCCGAGCTTTGGCCGTGCCCTTTAACTGATGCCTCGTGGCTTCCTTCCTGGTTACAGACCATCTTGCCTGCTTCTGGCTTTTCCCTTTCTGGATGTCATGCCTTCCCCGAGGAGATCAGGAGCTCCATGGGAGCAAGGACCAGAACGTGCACCTTGCTCCTCTCTCCCGTGGGAGCTGCAAGTGCCCCCAGAGGACCCTGGGGGGCTCTTCTGACCAGGCTTCTCGGTATAGACACTGCCTGACCTGATCGTCCCTTCAGAAACCCGCCAAGGCCTTTAGAGGTGGAGTTCTACTCCATGTGACTTCCACTTGATGAACCGTTAACAAACGTTTACTGCTCTCAGTTGGAAAATTAGTTGTTTATTAATTTTCACAAGAAATTTTACTTCATTTGAAGATCTCCTTACAACTAATAACATAAAATGGCTGTTCAAAATGCAAGCTGTTTCCTTCTTCCCCTTTTGAATATGTGGTTACTGCTTTTGAAGAAGACAAAGTGAAGGAAGCGTTTCCTGTTTGCAGAGGCTCAGGCTGAACCTACAGAAAGAGCAGATTAGTGTCAAAACATCCCAGAACCTAGAGCTCCTGTAACTTTCTGCTTTTTAAGCACTTTTTTACTATCACAGCTTGAGGTTTAGTTTTGTTTTGTTTTGCCTACTCTTTCACTCTCCCTTTGAAGAATAAAATGTTACAGAATCAGCCAAAGTTTCATTCCTCTTCCCAGCGTTCCATAGCAGTTGTGTCGTGTCTGATGCTTTTGTATGGTATCCACTGCCGGTGCGTGTTTGTATCTTCGCCACCTGTGAGTATATATCAAGGCTTCTCAGCCTGGACACTGTGGGCATTTTGGTCCAGGCCATCCTTTGTCGCGGGGTCTGTCCTGTGCCTCATAGGATGTTTAGCAGCATCCCTGGCCTCTACTCGCTGAATACCAACAGCACCACCATCATGTCCCCAACCTCCCACCCCCAACCCAAGACAACCAAAAATGCCTCCAGACATTGCCAAATATCCCCTGGGAAGCAGAATCACCACTAATTGCCGTATGTATATGTAAACTGTGTATATGTAAACTATCCGTAAAATAGTTTAAATAGTATACTATTCTAAATATATTTTAATTTATGTAAATGGTATTGTACATCCATATTCTTATACAAATTTCTTTGTTCATTGTATTTTTGAGATTTATCCATTAGATCTAGTTCATTTATTCTAGCTGCACATATATAATAGAACCACTTAATAATTTATTTCCCTCTTTAGGGACAGTTGAATTTTTTACATTTGCTTACTTAATATTATAATCAGTGCTTCACAGAATATCCTCATAAATGCCCCATTAGGCACTCATAGCTCCCTGGAGATGAAATTCCTAGATCAGAACATCCTCAGTTTTACTAGATCTTGACACATTGTCCTCTAAAATGTTTGTGCCCATTTAAACTCTCATCAACAATATATGGAGTTCCTATTTCCTTCACATCATCCGTATCCTTGGTATTGTTAGACGTTTTATTTTTGCCAGTCTTACAGGTATGAAATGACTTATTGCTGTTTTAATTTGCATTTCCTAATGCTAGTGGGGTTGAACATCTTTTCTTATGTTTATTGACTCAGGGTTTCCTCTTCTGTAAATTGTTTATTCATATACATTTATTCATATACGTCCGCTTTTCTCTTGTATTATTTATTTTTTCTCATTGATTCTTTACATATTCTGGATACTGTTTTGTCAGTTATATGTTACAAACATTTTCTCTTAATCTGTACTTTGCCTTCTAGCTTTATTTTTTTAATCATACAAAAGTTCTTGTTTGTAGTAATTGTTAGCAATCCTTTTTTATGATTGATCCTTTATATTTTTGTTTTAGAAATCCTTTCCTATCCCAGCAACATAAAGAATGCCTCTTATTTCTTCTAAAATTTTTAACAGTTTAGCTTTCCAGATTTAAATCTTTAATCTATGGGGTTTATTTTATTTTATTTTATTTTTATATTTAGTCATCTTGGCTGGTTTAATCACATTGTTGTTGTTGTTTATTTTTTGGCTGCACGACGCGGCGTGTGGGATCTTAGTTCCCCGACCAGGGATCGAACCCGCACCCCCTGCATTGGAAGAACGGAGTCGTAGCCACTGGACCGCTGGGGAAGTCCCTGTGGGGTTTATTATAAAATAAATTTGTTTTTGTATACGATATGAAGTAAAGGTCAAATTTTATCTCTTTTTTTAAATTAATTTATTTATTTGGTCATGCCGCACAGCATGTGGGATCCTAGTTCCCCAGGGATCCTAGTTCCCCAATCAGGGATCGAACCCATGCCCCCTGCATTGGAAGTACAGAGTCCCAACCACTGGACCACCAGGGAGGTCCTCTCTTTTTCCATCTCTATAACCATTTGTCCTAGTACTGTTCATTAAGTGGTGTGTCTTTTTCCTGCTGACTTACAATGTTTCCTCCATCATATACCAAGTGCCCATGTTTACTTTTGATTTGTTGACTGTCTCTCCTGTTTCTTTGACCTGTTTACCTATCATGTGCTAATACCGTCCTACTTTCATTCTTGTAGTCTAACAGTAAGTCCTAATAACTAGTAGAAAAAAAAACCCTCCCTTATACTTCTTGAAAATATTCAGGTCTAGTCTTGACCCTTGAGGTTGTCTCGTTCAACCAAAGCGCACATGCGCGTGTGTGTGAATTTTGAATATATACCCATTAGGAATAGGTTTAGCTCCATATGACAGAAAACAAAATCACAGAAACCTAAACAAGGCAGAAGTTTGTCTCGTTTAAAAGAAGTCAGGTTGATAGCCCCGAGCTGGTGGGGCCCCTGCATGAAGTTGCACCCCGAGGCTCCTTTTCTCTGGCTCTTGCCCTGTCCTCAGCCCGCCTGGGCTCCAGGAAGGAGGAGGAAACAATGAGGAAGGGTGCATCCCTCCCTTTAAGATCTCTTCTGGAATGGGGTGGGGGAAGGATGGATTGGGAGTTTGAGATTAGCGGATGCAAACTAATTTTATAAGATGGATAAACAACAAGGTCTTACTGTAGAGCACAGGGAACTATATTCAATATCCTGTAATAAACCATAATGGAAAAGAATATGAAAAAGAATATATATATGTGTAACTGAATCACTTTACTGTACAGCAGAAATTAACACAACATTGTAGATAATTTTTTTTTAATTTAACTCATTTAAAAGAAATAAAAAGAGATCTCTTCTGGAGGTCCCAGGTGCCCTTTTTGCTTGCATACCAATAGCAGAACTGAGTCCTCGTGGGGGAAGCTGAGAAATGTACTAACTGTGCGTCACTCCCCCCAAAAAAAGTCCTATTTTTAAAGGAAAGGGAATGTGGATATTGAAAGTCAACCAGCAGTCTCTGCTACAGCCTGGAATTGGCCGAGTGTGAAAAGATGACAGTATTGAGTCTTCCAGGCAGGAATGTGCTGTCTTTCCACTTATTTAGGTCTTCTGATATCCTTCAATCAAGTTTACCATTTTTCATAGAGATCTTGCAAATTTTTTGTTAGATTTAATTCCTAAGTACCTAATGGTTTTTATTTCTCTTTGTAAATAGGAATTTTTTGCACTTATATTTTCTCAGTGATCACAGGCAAGGAATGTTACTTTTTTTTTTTATTTTGTACTCATTGGTTCTCATTTTCTAGGTAGACAATCATCATGTGTGATGACAGTTTCTCCCTTTCCATCCTTCTGCATTTTCTTTCACAAGTGGTTGGTTTCATCCTCATTATGCCATGACTCATGTTGAATGCAAGTGGTGATAATAGGCATTCTTGTCTCTTCATCAAGTTTTATTAAATTATTTTTATATCTGTTGAATGTGAGCATTTGGTTTTCCTCCTTTAATCTGTTAATGTGTGAATTACATTACTATATTTTCTAAGATTCCTGAGATAAATCCTAATATAGTACATCATAATGGATAAGATGATGATCTTTTTTGAACATTGTTGGATTGAGTTTGCTAATCTTTTATTTAGGATTATTACATCTTTCCATAAATGAAAAATAGATTGTTTTATAATTCTTCTTTCTCATAATAGCCTTCTCTGACTTTTGGAAACAGCGTTATATGGCCTCAAAAACTTAGGTGGGGAGCTCTTCTTCTTTTCTGTTCTCTAGAACAACTTGTGTAAGATGGCAGGCCCTCAGAATTTTCATAGACTTCACCTGTAGATTTTTGGTGGGTAGATTTTTAAGTATTATTTCAATTACATTAATGGCTAAACATCTAATCAGGTTTTCTATTTCTTTTTGTAACTTTCTATTGAAGTATAACATACAGAAAAGTTAGCATTATATAAAAGTAATCATACAAATGTACTTTTTGGTGTTTATTTCATTTAACATTTTATTTGAGAGATTTAGCCATATTGTTGCATATAATTGTAGTTTGTTCATTTGAACTGCTATATAATACTACATCATGTGAATATACTATAAAGTATCCATTCTACTTAATGGGCATTTGGGTAGTTTCCAGTCTTTGAGGTTTACAAGCAACACTGCTGAGAACGTTCTGGTCCCTGCCCTTGGTGAGCATGTGTTTGCATTTATGTTGTCCAGGAATGGAATTTGCTGAGGCATCCACGTATGTGCAGCTTTAGTCGACGTTCCTGAACAATTTTTAAAACTGATTACCAGGGCTTCCCTGGTGGCGCAGTGGTTGGGAGTCCACCTGCCGATGCAGGGGACACGGGTTCATGCCCTGGTTCGGGAGGATCCCACGTGCCACGGAGCGGTTGGTTCCGTGAGCCATGGCCGCTGAGCCTGTGCGTCTGGAGCCTGTGCTCCGCAACGGGAGAGGCCACAACGGTGAGAGGCCCGCGTACAGGAAAAAAAAACAAAAAACAAAAAACTGATTACCAATTTCTATTCCTTCTTGAGTTTTGGCAAGTTATATTTTTCTAGAAAATTGTCTATTTCATCAAAGTTGTTAGCACAAATAAAGTATTCTTACTTAATATCTGTCATTATGTTCCTTGTGTTATTCCTAATATAATTTGTGCTTCTTTCTCTGTCATTTCACTAAGCATCAGGTTTATTCATTTTATTTGACTTTTTCAACAGTCAGCATTGGGTTTTCATTGATTCCTTCTGTTGTGTCTCTGTTTCCCACTTTATTAACATTTGCTCTGTACTTCATTCTTACCAATTTCTTTAGACCATTGTTACCTTCTCTAACTTCTTAAATTGTATTTAACTGTTTAATTTTCAGTCTTCATTTTCTTTAAGCTCAATATTTTAAAATTACATCAACTACTTAATTATATCCCACAAGCTTTGATTGGTAGTAGTCTCAATTTTATTCACTTTTAGATATCTTCTAACTTCCATTATGATTTTTCATTTTTGATCTCAAATGTGTGCATTTTTGTTTGTTTTATATTAATTATAATTTTGATATTTATTTTTAGTTGCATTGTAGTCAGAGAATATAGTCTGTATAATATTTATGTTTTGGTATTTGCAGATATTTTATATAGGACTTAGTGCACTGTCACTTTTTTAATAAATAATTTACTTATAACAGAAAAGAATGTATATTCTCTAAAAATTGAGTGCAGGCTATAGATGTCCATCTAGACAAACTTGTTATTTATGTTCTATATTGTTATTAATTGTCTGTCTGCTTGATCTATCAGTATATGCTAAAAATTAAATATATGTCTAGATGTTTCCACTTCACTTGTAATTTTGTTAAATTTTACTTTCTGTATTTTGATGCTGTAATGTTATATATAAACAATATCAATGTATTTTAGTGGTTTTATCCCTAATAATGCCTCTTTTGCCCTTGAGGTCTGTTTATTTGACATGAATATAGCAACATCAGTTTGCTTTAATATTTCTTTTTCCATCTCTTTACATCAACTTGTCTATGTCTTTATATTTTCAGTTTGTCTATTGTTGGGTTGGGGGGAATGGGAGAGATTTCAAAACTGACAGTCTCAGCCTTTCAGCTTGCGAGTTTGTCAGTGTATATTTAGTGTGATCATTAATATATTTGAATTTATTTCTACCAGCATCTCTCCAGAACAGTTTTGCATAATATCTCTATTTTTAGTTTCCCTATTTTTTAAAAAAACTATCTTTTTTTATAGTGTCCTATTCTTTTTTTTTAACTCCTTCTGTATCTCAGTCATCTTAAAACTTCTAATTTTATAGCTTTTCTCAGAATGTTGTAAATTTGCGTCCTTGGGGATCTAATCCTCCTGTTTATTGTACACACTGACTCCTGCTCATGATGGGTGTTTTCCTCATGGGTTTTGTAGTTTGGGGTCCGAGTCTTCCCCCACTGGAGCTGTATCTGTGAATCCCATCTAATTCATCTAATTCCAGGATGAGAGAGTGTCTCTCCAGAATAACTTTAGATTTGCCTCTGCTTGGCTCCTTGGGTGTATCCATCTCCAATCCCAGAACGAATTTTATGTACTTTTCGATGGGTTCTTAGAGCAGATATGTGGTGTAACTTGAACCCCAAATTTCCCTGCAGTTCTCACCTCTCAGGCAGACCGAGATTTCTGCTCCCTCCCTCAGGAAAATCTGCTCTTTGGTTGGTTTTTTTCTCATCCTCTCTCACTGGGGGTGCTGCCATTTGAGGTTGTGCCTTTAAGGAGGTAATGAGCTTAAAGTCACTGCCTCTTTCAGACCCAAGGCCTCCTCTCCTGAACCCAAATAGGTGATAAAACCCAAGTAGCGGGCTTCCCTGGTGGCGCAGTGGTTGAGAGTCCGCCTGCCGATGCAGGGGACGCGGGTTCGTGCCCCGGTCCGGGAGGATCCCACATGCCGCGGAGCGGCTGGGCCCGTGAGCCATGGCCGCTGAGCCTGCGCGTCCGGAGCCTGTGCTCCGCAACGGGAGAGGCCACAACGGTGAGAGGCCCGCGTACCGCAAAAAAAAAAAAAAAAACACCCAAGTAGGTCTGGACTAGCAGGATGTGCTCCCCCTCGCACCATATCCTCTCTTCTTTACTGCCCTGGTTTTCCAGAGCTTGTTTCTGGCACCTTGGGGCCTCCATCTTCCCTTTATGTTCAGCTATGCATATGAAATATTTTTAAATTTTATCTAGCATGTTTAGGTATTATAATTTTCCTGTATTATAATAGGAAAAATCTTAGGTTTTCTTAGTCTCTAAATCTTCCAGAACTAGAAGACCTCCAGAAACAGATTTAAGTTGATAAATTTAAAAGGTGGCATACAGGTAAAAAGTCAAGTTTGTTTTTTTTGTTTTTTTGTTTTTTAATTTATTTATTTATGGCTGTGTTGGGTCTTCGCTTCTGTGCAAGGGCTTTCTCTAGTTACGGCAAGCGGGGGCCACTCTTCATCGCGGTGCGCGGGCCTCTCACTATCGCGGCCTCTCTTGTTGCGGAGCACAGGCTTCAGATGCGCAGGCTCAGTAGTTGTGGCTCACGGGCCTAGTTGCTCCGCGGCATGTGGGATCTTCCCGAACCAGGGCTCGAACCCGTGTCCCCTGCATTGGCAGGCAGATTCTCAACCACTGCGCCACCAGGGAAGCCCAAAAGTCAAGTTTTTAAAAGCATCATGCAGTGCTTTTAAAAAGCGGTGCATGCGGTGGAGGAGGCTGCCTGTCTAGCCACATAGTGGCTTTTTTTCATTGATGACATAGAAAAGGCAAGAAATGACATCGCCACCAATGTGAAGTTATCCATAAAGCCACACAGAGGACAGGTGTGAACCTCTTGTCCCTGTGTGTGAGGTTTACCTTCACATTCCCGAGCCTGTCCCCCAACCTGGGTTTTATCTCCACCTGCAGTCTCTCTCCGTGGACCTTGCTCAGAATTTACTCAAATTTTAAAAAGAACAAGAACAGGGAGAAGAGGAGCTGGAGGAGAAAGGGGGAGAAGCACCATCTTAAAGAGCTGCTGAAGGAAGCTCCAGGTTTCTGGTTGCCAGCCCTGAATTAGCCTCCACTCGCGTCTTCCCGAGTCCAGTGGAGTTGGGACAGTGTCGGTGGGGACACCACGGGGCTGAGGTTAGGAGTGACTGCATGTGTCTTCCACTGCCTTCTGGAGTCAAATTGCACAGATCCCTGGCAGTACCTGCTACCTTCTTTGCTCTCTGTGCACCTACTGCAGGCTGCCGATTTTAGCCTGTTGATTCAGCTTGCACACAGCAGGTCCGTCGGACATTTTATTTCCAGTCTGCAGCTGTGACTGCATTGCAGGAGAAAGCTCCTTAGTGCGTTACCATGTTTCTGCTCCTCCCCTGTCTGATCGCTGTGCATTGATCTCTTTTTAGGGAGGAATGATCAACTGGAACCGTCTTTTCCCTCCTCTACGTCAGCGACGAAACGTAAACTATCAGGATGGTCGGCAGTCTGAGCAACAAGCGTCCCCTCCTCTAGAGGTTTCGGAGGAGCAGGTAATCAGTAACACCTGGTACTTACCCTAAACCCATGCTTCACACTCCAAGCAGTTTTGGTGAACGAGACTTGAAAGAAATCAAGCATATAAGTACAAAGATTTTGGTATCAGGTAAACCACCTGGTATCAGGTAAACCAGTGATAGATACTTGGGCCCTTTATTGGCTACTGTGGTTCTTATGAGTTTGAGGAAGGCATAATTTGAAAAAAAAATGCATTGTGATCGCTTATTTTTAAATCTGTGATATTTCATGTTTACTGAAGTTGGTTCACTACGCAGGCTGGGAGAGAAGGAGGCAGAAGGACAGGGAGCTTCTCTGTTTGTATGGTTTTCACTTAGGAACCAAGTTAATGTTTTACATACTGAAAAAGCAAATCAGCAATGGGGACAATCATAAAGCTAAAAAGAAACTGAAATAAATGTTCCAGCTGTATCTTAAGTGAATAATATAATCAAAAGGGAGAGGGAAAATTAATTTCGGTAACTTTTGAACATAATATGCCCTCTTAGAAAAAAGAAAAGAACTGCAAACCTCAAACTCTTCATGGGTTTATCTTTCATGGTGGTATGAGTACAGCAATTCTGAAATTATATTGTATGTATTGTAGATTAGAGGAAACGAGGAAATAGGATGATCTAAAGGGACAGGATGTATGCAGCTTAATCTCAGGTGGCTCAGGAAAAATAAATGGGAGTGTGTGTGTGTGTGTGTGTGTGTGTGTGTGTGTGTGTGTAGACAGAAAGCAACTGTGGCAAAGTAATAATTGGTGAATGTGGATGAAGAGTAATTGGGTTCTTTGTGCTCTTCTTGAAATTTTTCTAGAAGTTTGTAATTATTTCACACTGGAAAGGTTCTGAAAACCTAAGCTAGTAGGTTGAGAGCACTTCAGTAACAACCCTTTTAAATTTCATACTGCAAATGTTGCTTTCTTCTCATAAAAGCAAATCAAGGTCAGTGTTTCATAGCGAGTCACCCCACGCACTTTCCCCATCCCCTGTTCCCAGAGCCAACAAAAGCCAGTCCGACCCAAGGCACTCGGTCTCTGTGGCAAAGCTGTATGTATCCTGACTTTTTCTGGAACTCAGGAGGGGCTTCTGGGCAGGGCCCCCACTGGCACCTCTGGGTTAGGCCACCACAAGTGAGAGAAACCAATGGAATATGCCTGACGAGCTGACCCAACCCCTCACCCTTAACTTCTCAGCTCAGACTCATCCTTTGAGCAGCTCGTTAGGGTTGAGAGATGGATTAAGGAGCCTATAGTTCTCTTCCACCTCCATTAGTGAATTTCCAAAAAACTGTTAGCCCCACGATTAGAAAATAAAGCCGAGTAACTCAGCATTTGTAAGGCATTTATAATAACAGATTAAAAAATAAACTAATACTCTCAAATTCAGGTGAAAAGAAAGTTCTGTTATATTACTGTTTCCTTGATAGAACCCAGGTCACATCCCTCACAACAGAGCAGCCGTTGATGATAGAAAGTATTTAAAGGTGAAATAGTTCTTAGTTTTGACACTTGAGGGAAAAAAACTGTCAAAAAATGATAACAAGGTGAATGTGTGTAACTGAAGTCTTTAGGGTTGTTTTTTTTTTTTAATGAATCATTCTCCTTGATCCTCCCAGAATGACGAGAGCGAGGTTAACACGATGTCGGTATCAGTTCTAAATATCATTTACTTCTTCTTGGCTCTGTTATGAAAAGACGTAAATACGTGAGAGGTTGTTTTTAACATGCTTCCTTATTCATTGACTTTTCTAGATCTTGTCTTTTCTATTTCTTGATTATCCCGAAATGGCCTTACAGACTGCCCCACATTAAGACACGGAGGTCCCCCTCAACATTATCTCTGTAGACCCTCAGTAGTTTTTGTGGTAGGTGCTCAAGAGACTGTAAAAGAGAAGAAGGATGTTGTTCTTAGCTCAAGACATTTACAGTAACGTTTACAAGTGTATAGTTACATATAATCTCTTGGTTAGTTGGAGGCTAGACACTGTCTAAAATATTATTTGGGGCTTCCCTGGTGGCACAGTGGTTGGGAATCCGCCTGCCAATGCAGGGGACGCGGGTTCGGGCCCTGGTCCGGGAGGATCCCACGTACCATAGAGCAGCTGGGCCCGTTCGCCACAACTGCTGAGGCTGCGCTCTGGAGCCCATACTCCACGGTGGGAGGGGCCCCCCCAGGGAGAGGCCCCGCGCACCACGACAAGGGGTGACCCCCGCTCATGGCAACTGGAGAAAACCCACACGCGGCGACGAGGACCCAATGCGGGCAAAAATACTTAAGTAAATAAATTTATTTTTTAAAAAAATTATTTGTTAGTAACATTAAGATAGTTTGAATTAACAAAACCTTTTTATGCTTAATTTTTCAATTAGATGTGCTGTACTTTATTTAAACATCAGTCATGTGATTTAAATGCATTTAAGAAACTTAGTAATTTTCTAAACCAAGGAAAAGAGAAATGATTATTTGAGTTTTTTCTGATGTGAGCAAATACTTCAGGAATTTTAGTGAGAGTTATTAAAGATAGGAAATGTAGTCCATCTATTTTGAAAACAAAGAATATTATAAGAAAGAATGTGCATCCCCCATTAAGTCTAGTAAGACTCTAACATATGGCCATAGAAATGTTTGCCACCTTTTCTACTATTGCTATTAAGTTTCTGGATTTTTAGTTCTTCACGATCCACTCCTACTATTTTTCAACAAGCACCTTTGCCAGTTCATCACCCCTTGCAGATGCCACCCCAAACCCTACTAGTATCTTAAAAATAAGTGTATGCATTACTGCGTTTCTGTCTCTTTTTATCTTTTTCTTCTTAACCAAGGATTTTCATATTACACCCATACGCAAAATTAACAAATAATGAAATTTTGTCATATTGGCCTCATTTTTTTTTGTTTTAAATCAAAAGGGAAAAAAGCTTCCCAAGTTTGTCTCTCTTAAGCCCTCCCCAAGCTTAGAAGGTGTCCCTTCGGTTTATGCTTAATGGGACGCACAGGTGAAATCGGAAAGGGAAGTTAAACAGGACTAACTGAGCCAATGCTGGCATTTAACGAAAGGAGGACAAACATGGATTTCACAAATGTTGACTTCCTCACTTCCAGCCACGTCTTTCCTTCCTTGTAGTCAGCCAGCAGTTATCAGCTGTCCGCTCTGCCCAGTCTAACTACTGGGCTAGGTTCTTGAACTACGGAGATAGGTAAGGCAAGCAATTCCTGCCTGCACGTGATGCAGAGCCCAGCGTGGAGCCTGGCTCAGGGGCAGCTCTTGCCAACTGTGAGCAAATCTTCCGATGCTGCTGAAGGATTGCCAGTGTGGGAGGGTGGGGGGCAGTGCTCTTTGTAAAGATGTGGCCTGGTGAAAAGCACATCAGATCTGGGGAAGCACAGGTGGGTGAGGCTGGAGCGGAGAGTGACTGCCGGGGCAGGGGCTTCACGTGGGGAAGAAGTAGGGAGGCTTCCCAGCGGTCCTCAGCGGGGCATGGACCTCTGCTTCCGTGCTGTAGGCATTAAGGAACAATACAGGATTTTAAACAGGGAATCCCAGTGTTGGATTTCCCTGGAGGATGGACTCGATGTGGAAGAAGGGGCATGTTATGCTCATAACCACGTATGCAATGTCTTCCATCCCTGCCCAGGGAACATGTTACAGTGCAGGTGCTTATGAGACTCTTGCCCACTCGAGATATGGTACCACTTCGTACGTTTATAATACGTGAGACCCGTCGTGTGGATTCCATTCATGTCCTCTGAAATATCCGTCGGCCCAAGAGAGATGGCACACAGACCCTCGCAGTCATAGCGGATAAGTAGTGAAATGTATTCAGTATGAGAGAATCTGAATCTCGGTGAGTCTCTCTCCTCATCTCTGGAGTCCTCACCACTGCCTCTGAGGAACCTGTCTAAACTCCAAAATGCTCACCTTATGAAAACTTAGTGCTTATGCTCTGAGTATCTGGACCACAGTGAGTTGGGTGTTGGTATAGAGACGCCCATGTCATCTGGTTCCCTGGCGGACGGTGAGCTCCATGAGGGCCAGTAGCATCTCTTCCGCATTTCCCTCCTGACACAGAGCCTGACACACAGCAGGTGCCCCAGTGGCAGTTAGAGCAGGGCTGAACGTGAAGGTGTGGTTGGAGGGCTTCTTTTTCAAAAGAACAATTTTTTTCACTTAAAAATATGTTAGAGGTTGGTCCTTCATCAGACCTTTCCACCTCTAACCTCTAGTGCTAGTGTTAGAACATGTTATCCATTAGAATGAAATATTGAGTGGCAGTCAAATAAACCAACTTTCAGGGGTGCCTAATTCTGCTGAGTCCTGAAAGATGCAAGCAAACGAGCCCCCCCAGCCTGTAGCCAGGGCCTTCTCAGGACTAAACCCTGAAGCAAGCAGGAGAGTACAAAGATGAGGGGCCGCTGAGCCACCTGCGGCCGGGCGGGAGCGTAAGATAAGCAGGTCCAGTCCACTCAGCCAGCCGTGGGATCACAGGGGTTCAGCAGTTCCAAGGAGGAGAGAGGGGGTCAGCTGATAGGGAATGAGGGTGGCACTGACCCACAGGGCTCTGGCATTGAGCTTGCCCTGACTGGTGACAAATGACAGCTATAATGAGGGCAGGGAAGGGCAAGCCTACCTCCCAGGGCCTCTCTGGGGTCACTCCTCCCGGCAGGGTGCGCACATGGCCTGGGAAGCGGCCAGCCGCCATGGGCAGCCCACAGGGGCCTGGTCGGGACTACCTTTCAGGTGGGCGTTGTTTTCTGCAAGAGTCAGAATTGGGGAAGTAAGAACCCCAAAAACGATTTGTTTCTGACACCCTTAGCTAAAGGGAAGTTAAAGAAAACCACAGTCTTTGAACAAAACAAGCAAAGGAGTGTTTCAAACTGAGAGGAATTGCTATAAATCTCATTGGAATGAATGTCCTACTTCACTTGTGTCAAAGAGTAGCAGAGTGTTAAAGTGGGGTTTTATTCATTTTCTTGAGTAAGAATTACCTTGAGGTAGTAGGGGCACAAGTTCCAACCACGGAGGACCACGACGGTGATTCTCGGTGTCCACCACAGGGGCTGCAGCTCTCTGCTGCGGCCCTTACCATCCTGGCCGTGCGCTGCTGAGCCCCCGAGGAAGGGCAGCAGTGGGAGGGAGGCACAGCCCCCTGCCTGGCTGCGGCCGCCCCAGCCAGCGCTGTCCTCTGCAGGATGACCGTCGGAACCCCTCTCTCTGTCCTTCTGGTTTTCTGACTGTTATCCTCATACCCACGCCCGAGCGTGCCATTTCAGTTTTGTAGATGTTTACAGTTTTGGACACTAAAGGAAACTTACAGATGCCCTTTCTTCCTGTGCTTGTTCAGTTTTTAAATAGCGTTAACGCTGTTTCTACTTTGTGAGCTTTCTCATCTGGTCAAAGTACCGGGTCATCCAGCAGTGAAAATCCTCTGATCACACTCGTCTTCTCACCCCTGAAGAAATGCAAAAGGTTCCAAAGCCAGCTTTAGGCAAAGGGCTGTGATGGCCACTCAGCCACTGCCTGCACAGGACAGCAAACATCCTTTTCAGCGGAGACCTGAGAAAAACCCAGCTCAGCTGTCAAAGCCAGTGACGGCACGTGTGGTTGTGTTTCTGAAGAGAGAATGAACCCGGAGGAAGCCTTGTGTGCAGAGAACGCGTTTCTCCTCACACCAGACATCAGCCCCTCGGGGGCGGCCCGGCCAGAGCTTTTCCCTCGGGGCCGCAGTGCCACGGCTGCTCTGCTCTGTGTGTGCAGCAACCTGTGCTCAGCATCTCCTGGATTTCGGACCAGACTCGGGAGTCGGTGGAGAGAGAACTCCAGTACAGTTGGAAGCTGTGGCCGGCAGCCCCGCCCGGTACCAGCGCCGGGGCGAGGCTCACACGGCATCAGCTCCAGGTTATGAGTCGTGAATTGCCATACAGGTGGATTTGCTCCTCTCGGCTGGGTGCAAAGGAGCAGCCAGGCGTTAGCTACGCTTGAAGTACTAGAGGTGACAGAGGTGACAGCGAGTGTAGCATTTGCCACACTGTTCACCGTCACTGAGAGCGGCCACATCATTGGCCCGTGGCATCATGTCCGTGGGTGACAGAGACAAGGCAGGCAGAGCTGCCCACCCCCTCACTGGCCACGTTCACTCCACTAAAGATAGTGGTCCTTAACCGGAAGTGACTGGAATAAGCATTGTAAAAGGTCATTTCCATCCAGGAGTGTATGAAATAGCCTGGCCACAGTACCCAGACCAGTGAGGTGGTCTCTCCCTGTTGACGCACATCCAGCGGGTCCCCGAGTGCCACTCAGTGTGAAATGACCCCAAGGAAAGGCAAGAGTGTGGATTCTGATCATTGAACAGCAAAACTCATGCGTCACGTGTGGCAGAAGCCTGAAATAGATTATCGAGGAGATACTTGTGAGAGGTAAAGAGCCTTGTGGTCTGAAGGCACCAAACTGATCCTGTTGACACAGGATGCCACCAAGACATGTGCACTTCTTGCCGCGTTGGGAGAAGTGGTAGTGACATTGCGACAGATAATAATACGAAGTTTGAAACTGGTTAAAATTCAAGAAACCTGTTGATGAGCCGTTGGATGGAAAGGGGAGGGCTGGTGAGTGCTGGGCCCTGCCTTTGCCCTCGAATGCTTGGCATTTTAACTTGAGTGACGTGAGTTGTAGAGCTTAGCAAGTGTGCTAATCAGATGTGGGGATGATAGAGTTCGAGGGAGCTAGCACAGGAAACAACAGAATCTAAGCTGACAGTAGATTTGGTTGGCTAGAAAACGATCAGAGGAAGTTCGACAGAGATGCTCCCAGTCCCTGGAAGAACAGATACAAACGTACTCGGAGGCCCAGCCTGAGCGCATTTCACTCAGGGTTTATAGCAGGCCTGCTAACTCACCACCCCAGGATGCTGTAGCTACACACTCGGGACATGTGTACACGCACACACGTGCACGCACACCCAGTGCCAAGGGCTGGGGTGGCACCGTCTAACCGCCCTCTGCCCTGGGCAGACCACGCCAGCAGTACCATATTCTGCAGCAGCACAAATGGACGAGCGCTGGAAGGGGAGGGGCAGGCTGGAAAGTGCTGGATTCTGAAACACAGGGATGAACGAAGGCAGCCAGGGCCCTTACAGTATGGTGGTAAGGAGAAGCTGTCGGCCCTAAGTCACAGCTGGGAGGAGCACAGGACAGCGGTCAGTGGGACCACGAGACCCCTACTCTGGGTTTCTCCTCGGCTGGGAAACGTGGGAAAGGGCCACAGGCCGCGAGATCAGTGGATAAAGACGAGTTAACCAGGCCAAGGGCAAAGGGGAGAGCCTCCCAGCAGAGGACACACCGGCAGCAAAGGTGGGAGACACGGAGCCACACAGCCTGGGACGGACCAGGAGCTGCGTGCCTGCAGAGGTGGGGAGGCCACTTGAGCGCCTCGTGCAGAGAAGGGAATGGGGCTGTTTCCTGTGGCTTCAAAAGACAAATTAGGGCCTTTGAAGTCCCACGGGCGGTAACTAGTTAGACTCAGATTCGGCTCCCTTGAGGAAGAGCTTTGCATCCCGGCCAGTGCGTGAAGAAGTGTTCCTGAGACTCCCGAAAGGGCCACTTTTTCCCAGAGCGGGAGATGGAAGCAGGGATCCCTGCCGTTCTGCCCACGCCAGCAGTCAGTCGGTCCATTACCCCCGGAAGTTGAGCTGGAAGTCGGCCGTCTCCTCCCCCAGGCCGGCCCTTAGGAGGCGTGTGTGGAGGTGGAGAACTGGAATGAGGTTCCTTGGAGGGAGGACCCTCGCTGTGTGCTTTTTTTTAATCCTAGTCTCAACGATCCACTGATGAGGGATCAGAGCATCAGTTTCAAAAAACACCAGCTAGAACCCCAGCTTCTGAAAAGTGGGCCGAGTCTCCTCCCAACCGGTTAGCCTCTCCCTAAGGCCCCCTGAGGGACAAGGAGTCTGGGGTCTCAGTCACCCCTGCGGCCACCCGCTTGACCCACCTGCCCTCGCCCTCCCGCGCACACCCCCCTCAGCTAGGGGGAAGGAGAGGCAGCGGGGCTCTGACCACTGGGGAGCCCCAGGGCATCGCGTTCTACCGGAAGGAAGGTGAAGTGGTGACTAAGTCCCCAGCCCCTTGTCAACTCACACCTCCTGGAAATCTCAACATTTGTAAGAGTATCACTTTTCACTATATATTATTGCAAATGTAGTATATTTCAAAATAAGTAAAAACAAAAAACACCACCACCTGCGGCTAGTCCAGGGTCATAAATGTTTTTATAATACATTTTAAAGTGGGAAAACAGGTTACGAATACACTGTAGTAACACTGCCTGTTTTGACCTTGGAGACTGCCTGTATGTAAAAGTATAGGAAACCTCTACGTTCACAGACTCGGGATTTGTGGTCTTAAAGATGGAGGCCTCGGCCTCCCTGCCCTCAGTGGCTTTAGCTGCCTCCTCCACGCTGTTCTGCCCAGGCTTCGCCCCCTCTGCGCAGCTGCTGCCCGCAGGCCGGCGGGGACTCCGGGGACGCTGCACCTGCCATGAGACGCCGGGGGTGGGGTTGGGGGTGGGCTCCCCAAGGCCGTGCCCTGCCTGAGCCAACAGGAACGCAAAGGCGCGTGCACCCTCGGAGCCCGCCAGCCTCAGGACGCCTGCAGCTTGGATACGCTCTTCCTCGGGAGTCAACTTCGACCCTGAAGGAGTGTGGCTGGTGCAGACCTGCTTCCCAGGCCCCGCGCCACAGCTCGGCCGCCCCCTGGCAGGTCACTGACCCTCAGAAGCCCCCTTCCTCGTCTCTAAAGTGAGGACTCAGTGAGGAAACGCGTATTTATCGGCTGTATATAGTGAGCACCGTGAAAGGTGAGCCGGTTGTAATTTTATAAGCTTCAGATTCCACACTAAAATGAAAACCGGTTGTGTTGTTGTTGCTGTTTAACCTGTCCTACAGAACTCACACGAGGAACATTTGGGGGCTGGTGGGTCAGTGGTAGTGTCGTCAGCCTCATCAGGCTTTTCTGGCTTTGTTTCTGTTTTCAGGTTGCCCGGCTCATGGAGATGGGATTTTCCAGAGGTGACGCTTTGGAAGCCCTGAGAGCTTCAAATAATGACCTTAACGTGGCCACCAACTTCCTGCTGCAGCACTGACGGTCCCAGCGGACAGCACAGGGGCCGGCAGACTGCTGACCACAGCAGTGCCGTCCCGCTACCGGCTCAGCCCCAGGACCTGGCACTCTCTGGCGAGATGTCCTCCCTGTCCTCCTGAGCAAAGGGTGGTCCCCGCTGCTCCCTCCCTTAATTCCAAGATCATTACCATTAAGTATCCAAGATAAGTTTGCCACGAAGGAAGCATGTATTTTCTATCTTTATTTTTTTATGGAGTATTTTCCTTGGTTTGGAGAATTCATCTCCCATTCCTAATGTGTTTAAAATGCATTAAAATTACAGATTTCTGCAAGCAGTTGAACAGCACTCCAGATGGGAAATTACTGCTCTTGTCATATTCTTTTTACTATAATGCATCTTCCTACATTATATCTGATCATACGCGCCGGAAAGGGGACTGGTACTCAGAAAGGACCTGTCAAATTTTCTTTATGGACTTTTTTCATTGCTTTTTTTTTTCCCCCCTCAAATTTGCTTTCAAACCCGGGTGGCAGTTCAGGGTCCCCCCTCCCTAGGGATGAGCAGTTCATATCTGCCACACGCAGAGTTGGCCAGACCCGGCCAATGAAGGAGAGACGGGGAACTGAACCCTCTTCCACCTGTTCCAGCCCACTCCAGTCTAGGGGATTTTTCCCAACTACTCCCTGCTTCCATTAAAAAATAATAATCAGGTACCGATTCGAGGTTCTGGAATACTCCATGAAACTTAACTGGAGTTAATTTTGCTTAGAATATGCACAGTTAGCCACTCAGGCTAGGAGTAAAAATGGGACAAAGAGAAGAGTGGGCTCACTGGAGCAGTACGGGGCGTCCTAGCTGCAGGGCCAGCCCCTCTGGAGGCAGGTTCCGCCTGGCCCTGGGGTGATCGGATATCAGCCTGAGGCAGGGTAGACTGACCCCACCGTGGGGAGGAGGGGGTGGCCGGAGCAGATGAGCCTGAAAAGATCTAAAGCAAGATTTAAGGAAACTTGCAACTATTGTGTTCTGCAAAGCCAGCAGAAGGGTTGCAAACTGATGCAAATTTAGACATGCGTGGTACTTACAATAAAGTTTTTAATGTGTTTTACTTTTTGGTGTTTCTTTATTAGACTTACCTAAATAAAACTTTGTTCTAGTCTGTACTATTCTTTACGATCCAAACAAAAAAAAATGTTTTTTTTATCAGACTGCTCATCTTTCTTCAGAAGATTTGGGTGCTTTCTTTGAAGCGAGAGGAGTCCTTTGATTCCTTTAAGTAGGACTGGCCCTGTGAGGCCCCATTCTGAGACTTGTTGGGGCCGTCAGGCTGCTCAGAATAGGGCTGAGGTGAGTTTCTGGGAGCCTAGCTGGTCCCAAGCACAGGCCCTGACTTGATCTGAGTGTCCCCATCTCAGGTGTAAGTACAGTTGACAGTGATGGGACGTCCTTGACCACGGTCACTGGCAGGGCATGACTAGAGGGCCAAAGAGTGCGGATTTGTGTATGACCTCTGCAGCAAATCTAAACCCACCCTCTGGGCTTCCAGTGCAAAAAAGAGCGACCGTATCCAAAAATACACCATCTCCTGAGTTCCTTCTCACCTCCAGAGAGCGCCTAGTGAAGTGAAATCAAACCGGAGGCAAAATTCTCACTCGAGACTTTTCACTGCTTCTCTCTCAGAGGATGGGGAGCAGAGAGAGCCCGCTGTTGGGATCACAGGGTGAGGTGCAAAGAGGATTCACCACCCCAAGTTCTTGTTTGTTTTCTTGTCAGGATTCCCTCCTAAATGAGAGAGCCTTGTCCAGCTGAAAAGAGCCTCGGTGACCCTCGACTTCAGTCCTTTACTAGAAATCGAGGTCCGTATAGGTGGCGTGACCATTGGACATGCACCGACGGTGGCAGAGCCAGGATCCCTCAGGTTTGGCTTCTTTCAATCTCTTCCAGTTCCCTGCGGCTGCCAAGGTCTCACCTTCCCAGCGGTGACCCGTTATTTTAAATCCTTTTCCTGCAGCTTCCAGGCCGTTGTCCCCCTTCGTCTGTCACCACCCTCTAGGGCGTCCCTGACCCCACCCACACCCCTGCACACCCTCCACGTCTGACTTCACTCTCGGACCAGTTGCTGCAGTTCCCACCCCTGACCTGCTCTTGCTTCCTGCACATTTGACACAAACGGCACCCACCGCCGGAGTGTGAGTTCCTGAGGACACCCACACCTCTTGTCAAGACACCCGGAAGTCTTTCAGGCTGATGGGACCCCTAAAGGACCACATTTGCGTTCATGCATGGGGACGCGTGCCGTAGGGGTGCATCAGCGAGCCACTCGGTTTGGTTTCCTAAGAAAAGATCATTTAGGCTTTTGATTTTGTGCAAAAGTTATCAGATTGGGCCTGATGTGCAAGTGAGCAGATTCCAGATTGTAAAATAAGAAAGAAGAAATTGTCCACAGTGAGCCACCCCTCCCCTTCCCAGATAAAGGAAACCCTGCCTTCGAAGTCCTGATTCATAAACCTAGACTGAGTTCGGATTCAAAAGGTAAACATTTTAGGGAACTTGAGCACCTGTGCTCCAGTCCCTCAGGCCCTGCCCAGGGCTGCTCCTGGAATCGGGTCACCCCTCCCACAGTTAGCATCTGTCCCTCTGGCTGCTCTAGAGCTGGGCTCTGATAGCCTGCTGGGGAATTCCAGCCCCACATGCAACCTGCAGGGGCAGTGGGAGGAAAGAAGGAAAGTTTCATGTGTTCCACCTCCAGACTTTCCCCTGGGGACTGTCCTGGCCGCCTGCCTCCTGCCCCACTCCCCGCAGCTCCGACCATGTCGGGGCCACTGTGCGAGGCCAGGATTCCTCCTATGGGGCCAGAATTGTCTTTCCAAACCACTAAATGTCCCCAAAGCCAGGTCCACCCAGCTCTCCCCAACTACCCGGGGTTCCTGGGAAACCGCAGCTGCTCTCCTAACACTGTCAACATTCAAGGTAAGGATGTTGACCCCCCAGACTTCTCAGGAGCCTTGGTGGTGATGCAGTGTCTCCCCGTGAGATTAAATTGGCATTAAGGTCAAGTCTCCTTTTCAAAAGTGGCCCGGTAGACTGGCCTTGATGGCTAAACAGCGGACTGGACTTGATGTCTTTCGGGGTCTTTAACCGGAGGCCCTGGGTTCCTGTGGTGCCGCCTCACAGCCTTTGTAAACCCCTTATTCTGAATTTAGCACTTGAGTTCAGTAGGAAGATTGTGGCTGTCAGGTGATCCCTGTGACGCTTCCCCCTCACTTCCAGGCCAAAGGTAAAGGGGAGGAGTTATCAGAAGGCCGCAGGGAACCCAGGGGCGAAGGCCTGTGTTGTGGTGGGAAACGGGGTCCCAACTCCATGCTCCTCAGCCTCTCTGGTCCCCCTGCCCCTGCGGAGATGCACTGGGCCCCCTGGGTGGGCAGTGGGGGACCCGAGCCCAAGTGTCTGACTTTTCCGTCCTACAAGATTTCCATTTCATTTCTTCACAGGGGACCGTGGTCAGTTTTGCTCTTTTGCTATTCTAAGAGCTGTGTGTGCGGAGTTTTTATTGTAAGATTATGCAGTGACGTTCCAAGAAGTACTGTGTTGTGTGTGAACATTGCTCAGCCTAGTACTTTCTGTGCAAATTTTGTAAAACCCTTCTTTCGGTAGCCTGTACCTGACCCCAGCCTTTCCTGTGCATCAAGCCGCCAGGGTTAGAGGTCCTTTCAAAACCCCCCAGTGGGCATGGAGGGTCAGGGCTCCCTCCTCAGCAGGCTGGGTCCTGTCCAGTTTAAATCTACACAGACATAAATATGACACCTAAATCAAGTGTCCATAAATCAACACCTGCTGGTGCCTTAAGGACCTGTTTAAAGAGGCAAAGCTCACTTGTTTTGTTCAAGCAAAACAGTCAAGCAAATAATTGGAAAAGCCAGCCCCTCAACAGAGTGGACAGAGACAGCCCCGGTGTCAGCAGAACAAGTAAAGCCCAACACCCACTCCCAGCCTGTCTTATTTCTGAGTGTTTCTATGAGGGGCCATTTTAAACATCTATGAAATTTCTAAATTTGGAGCTCAAAACCACTCCAAATTTGAGGATACTGTTGCTTTGGGCAGAGGAGGGAAGGAAGTGGATATATGGGAAGAGGGCATGGGGCATACAGGGTGCCTGTTTCACTCTTGTTTTTAATATTTTACATAGATGCTGTACGTAGTATAGGGGTTCAGAATGAGCTATAATGAGGATTATTTTGAGCTAAAGGCAGTTGAGATCCTGTGGGTTCAAGGGAAACTACTGCCCTTCCCCTTACTACCTAGAAGAGTTGAAACTGGGGATTTTTCCCAGGAAAGAATTATTACCAGAGACAAATTTCACCAAAGTGGCCCCATCTGTGTGTCAGGACAAACATCTAATTACCCAACATCTGCTCTTCTTCTCGTCCTGTGAGTGACCCTCCCATCCTCAGAAGCCCCGACCCCGTTCCTCAGCTCAGGATGGCGTCTAGACCTCATTTTATCTTTCTGTCTCTGACCCTCTTGTGTATGTGGGCTTCCTGTACATACGAAAAACTAAATTGTATTTTCTCTGTCTAATGTCAATTTAATTCTTAGACCAGCCTGAAGAACCTAGAAGGTTAGAGGAAACCTAACCAACAGTACTCTTCTGTATTGCAAAATATTCAACAAAAAGTTGAAACTCTCCAAAGAAATCTCACATCCCCCCTTAAGAGCTTGCAGACTTCTTCCAGAGGTTCAGACCGAGAGGGCCTAGTGCATCCCCTACATTGGGAGGGCCCCAGGGCCCAGGCTGGCAGAATGTGGCTGCAGCCCCAGGGCATTAGAATGGGGGTGGTGGGGGGAAGACAGCATCCTTGGGGAACTTCTCCTACTGTGCCACTCATTTCACAGTGAGGACACTTCCAGCTGAGCTCCTGGTAGAGATCTGGGGAGGGCACAGCATGTCCTCAGGACTTTCCATGGATTCAGACACTTTCCGGGAGATTCCTTACATGGTCCAAACCTTATCCCACCTGTCCAAAGCTGGTGGATATCCTCAGAGTGCCAGACCCAGGCCTCCCCTGGACTGTGATATCTGGTGGGGCTTGTGGCTTGGGTGGGAATTAATCCACTTCGGTCCCATCTATGCTCCCAGCCTAACCATGTTGGGGTCCAGTTGAAACAGGAGGGAAGGGGGCAAGGCACAACCTTTAAAAGAATGACATAGCCATAGGACATGACAAAAACTGGTCAGAACCAACTAGGTCCAAGATGGCGGAATACGACTTCCGGTAACCTTGAGCCTCACTATACGCTCATTGTCATACATTAGCTGCTAAATGCCACACCCACCAGCGCCCTGACAGTTCTGAGGCCAACCATAAAAGGCCAAAAGGTGGGCGGTGGCCCAATACCTGGAAATCTCTGTCCCTTCCCCGAAATAAGTGGAAGAATCCTCCACTCATTAGCCGGTGAAATTACCCAGCCCATAAAAACTAACCACGCCATATTTCAGGTCTCTCTCACCTTCTGAGATGGGCCACACTCTGTCTGTGGAGTGTGTTTCTCTCTGAATAAATCCACTTCTTACCTATCACTTTGTCTCCCACTGAATTCTTTGTATGAAGCAAGACATCAAGAACCTCAAATTCACTGGGAACACAAAAGCGCCTCAGGTGCAGGACAAAGACCTACTGGGACTGAGGACTGAGGAAGGGGCTGGGACCCGGGGCCTGGGGCCAGCACCCCACAGAGCAGGATGACGCGTTCCAGAACCAGCTGCAGCGCTCCAGGGGACCCTCCCAGAACCTGAGCTGAGTGACGCTCCTGGTGAACCTGACAGGTAACCAGCGATTCTATGAATGCCAGTCATTCACCACTGCCTGCCTCACGCACCAAGGGATGAAATAACCGCACTAAACCCCTGTGGGCAAGGGCTTCGCCACCAGCTCTGCCCCAGCTTCGCGCACTTCCCCGGGGGTCCGACGAGTGAGTGAGTGAGGATGCGAAAAATTAACAAAATACAGTCTCCGCCATCTGGGGGAGTGGCCACTCTAAAGCATTCCTGGACCTACTTCTGTGTGTGTGTGTGTGTGTGTGTGTGTGTGTGTGTGTGTGTGCTTCCTACTTCTGTGTGTGTGTGTGTAGGCTTCCCCACATCGACAGGACATTCTCAGATGCCAGCAGGTGTCCAAGAATTCAACTCAGTTCTAGCACAATCTCCTGGAGATAGAATCAGATTCCACAGGTGAAGGGCTCGGTCCCACGAGATGCTTCCACTTCAGGTACCAGTCACGAGCCCAGGTTGTTACCTGTACTTCTGACCACCTGGCTATAACTCAGAGTCCCCACAACCTCCTCCTCGGGTTCGGCTAATTTACAAGCACAGCTCACAGAACTAGGAAAACTCATTTGCTCACTAGATTACCGATTTGTTTTAAAAGGATATTAAAAGATAGGAATCCACAGGCAGATGAAGAGATGCATAGGGTGAGGTAAGGGGAAAGGGTGCGGAGCTTCTGCGCTATGTCTGAGCCCCACTCTCCCCAGATCTCTACGTGTTCACCAACCCAGAAGCCTCTGAACCCTGTCCTTGGGGGTTTTATGGAGGCTTCATTACATAAGCACGATTGATTAAATCACTGGCAATTGGCCGTTGATTCGACCTCCAGCCCCTCTTCCCTCCCTGCAAGTCAGGGGGTGAGACAGAAAGTTCCAACCCTCTAATCAGATGGTTAGTTCTCCTGGCAATCAGCCCCCATCCTTAGATGCTTCCAAAAATCACCTCATTCTTATAACAGAAGACACCTACATCATTCTCTACACTTAGGATATTCCAAGGGTTTAGGAGCTGTGAGCCAGGAAATGTGGATGCAGACCAAATATATATGAGAAATAATTTTGGTCATCTGAATGACCAAATATATATATTTCTTATGACTGACAATATTGCTCCACTATTTCTAATACAAATGGCACCTGCCAAAAGCCCTCTCGTCCTAGGCTGGGAACTGGTAGTTAGTCAGTTAATCTTACAAAGTTGGGTAAAATGCAGAACATATATACACACACAAACGGGCCCTGATTTACAGTAGTTTGACTTATAATTTTCCGACTTTAAGATCATATGAAACTGATACGTATTCAGTAGAGACCATACTTTGAATTCTGAATTTTGATCTTTTCCTAGGTTGGCAATATTCTTTTCAGTCCGATCCTCTTCCATGATGCTGGGAGTGGCAGCCGCAGCTCCCTGTCAGCCTTGTGATCACAAGGGTCAACAACCATTCTGCACCCAGACAGCCATTCTGCTTTGCACCGTCAGTACAGTATTCAGTACATTATATGAGGTGCTCAACACTTTTTTTAAAAAGTAGGCTTTGTGTTAGATGATCCTGCCCAGCTGTGGGCTAGTGTAAGTGTTCTGAGAACGTTTAAGGTAGGCTGAGCTAAGCTGGGATGTTTGGTAGGTTAGGTGTATTGATGCATTTCGACTTAGGATATTTTCAACTTACAGTGGGTTTATCATAAATCAAGGAAGACCTGTATATATACATACATATGTGCATACATACATATATGCTTATGTATTGTGTATATATACACAGAAGCCCATATAGTAAATATTTTAAGTTAAAACTTGTCAATGTAATTAATTCACCAGTCTTCTGGTGTTGATGTCGCCAAGGCCTTTTTTATTTTTTTTAATCATAGTTGTACTAATTAGAAACTTGTGTCTTTCATAATCCACACCCATATTGCATCATTTATGAGTTCCAGTTTGGATTTTTTAATTACAGTTAGCCCCAGAACTCAGCAAAGCAATCAGATTGTGCGTCATCTTGGATTTTTACATTTCTTCCAACGTCCTATAAATGTTACACTCATATCTATTTTGACAGCACATTTGGTTTTGTAAGCAATTCACCTTTATCAAACTTTCGAAAGCGTTCAACTGAGTTCTTGTAACAACAACTCTTTCTTTTTGCCTTTATACTTTATTGGTTTATGTAATACTTATTTAATTTTGATAGCAACTGATGTGAAAAGGTTTGGGAACAAACACAGCTGTCTCTTGGGGTGCACAGGGCCCCAGTTTTGGGCACAGAAGAACAGGGGCTGGGGAGAGGCCACCAGTCACAAGCAGGCTGTGAGTGGTGGGCGACCCTCAGACCCACACGACTCCTGAGATGGCTAAGTGCGGTCCGCTAAGAGAATTTCTATCGTAGCATCAATCAAGGATAACGAGAAAGGCATTCATATTAGGAGAACCGCCAAAGAGGTCTCCCAAAGGGCGGCAGTAAGAAAGTTTAGTGGCCTCTGCCCCTGATTCCTTATTCCGCTGCCTAGATGGCCCCCAAAACCTCACTGAGCTGGAACAAGTGAGTAACAGGGTGTCACCAGTTCCAGTGCCACGATTAGGGGGCAGGGTTTCTTGCTTAGCATCCCAGGCGCAGCAAGCCTGTCTCCCAGCTCCCAGCTTCCCTGCCTCCAACCGCGAGGTCCTAGGAAGAGCACTGTTTGGGAGGGGGGTTTCCCCCTCTGACCCTTCTTGAGCTCTTGTGGCTGGACTAATAATAAAATTGACCCAAGACAGACTAACAGGAGAGAAAGAAACAAATATGAATTCTTACGCAGGGAGGTCTCATAGAAACAAGACCTAAGAAGTGGCCAAAGGAGGCAGCTTCTATACTTTTTAGACAAAGAAACAAATTTGTGAGGAAATGACAGGACAAAGACACTTTGGCTTTGGTGCTTAATTAGTGAAGAATCTAAACAGAATGTGGGCATGGGGTAGTCAATGAAATAAGTAACAAGGTTTACTTATCCAGGCTTTCTGCCCGAACTCTCCCTCTCTGGAGTTTAGGGTGTCCTTCTACTTCCAGGTGCAGGGAGTGGACCTTTCGTAGGAGAGATTTATTTCCTGCCTTCAGGGAGACAGAGACAGGGTCAGAGTGTCCCTCTTACATCAGCTCTTTCTTAAGTAACTTTAATTCAAAATAACCAATATGCCATTGGTGCACATTTGGGGACACATTTGGGGGCCCCCTGCCCTGGGCCCCGACAGCATCGACCAGACGTTCCGCGCAGTTGTTGCTGAGCGGGGCGTCCCCAGCCTCCCTCTCCCTGGCTCTGCCCTCCTCTCTCCTCCTCCCCTCTCTTTTCAGGTTTCTCTCCAACACTGTTTGATACCAGCCCCACGCCAGCCATTGTTTTCCCAGATGAGGGCGGACACCAGCCTGAGGCTAAACCTCTGAACTGAATCAAGTCCCCCCACCGAAGTCAAAACGAAAGCTGCCAAAGATACACCAAGACAGGCACCGGGCAAACCCCGCGGACTCACAGGAAACCAGGCTACGCCTGCTGGGCTTGCCCGTCGCGCCCGCAGAAATCCCAGTGCTCAGAGCTGGAAGGACATCAGCCGGCATCTTGATGAACATCCTCCTTTCGCCCTTGAGGCCAGGTTCTGGAGCTGCCAGCGACTCACCGAGGCTGCCCGGGGCCCAGTAAGCCTTTTAGAGAAAGAAAGAAAACCGGTGAGAATAATAACATTCACTGTGTCTTGGCTTCCGTCATTCTTTCAACAGGTGGTAGGAGGTGTGAAGTTTGAAAGAGACCAGGATCCACTTACTTTCCTTAAATCAGGTGGAGAGATGAAGACTACTGTACCGTCTGGCGGGGGCTGCCATGAAGTCCCACAGGCTGGGGGGCTTCAAGAACAGGAGTTAATTTCCTCACCGTTCTGGAGGCTGGAAGTCTGAGGTCAAGGTGTCGGCAGGGCTGGTTTCCTCTGAGGTCTCTCTCCTTGGCTTGTAGATGCCGTCTTCTCCCTCGGTCTTCACATGGTCATCCCTCTGTGTGTGCTTGTGTCTTAATCTCCTCTTCTTATAAGGACACCAGTCGTCTTGGATTAAGGCCCACCCTAATGACTTCATTTTACCTCTTTAAAGACCTTGTCTCCAAATACAGTCCCATTCCAAGATATTGGGGGGTTAGGACTTGCGCATATGAATTGGGAAGTGGGGAACACAATTCAGCCCCTAATACCTTTTCCAGCTTCTGGATTGTTGTTCTGTCCCTCACACACGCACATACACACACTGCCTTAGCAGACCTGGAAGGAAGTACACTGATAACGGTCACCTGGCCCTTTCCTGACCTTTGTATTTGATTCTGAGCTGGCAGCACCTCTGGGATTTCCTTTGTGCCTCAGAGTGTTGTTTTGTGCCTCAGAATCCATTGCTTTGATTTTGTCAAAAACGTCTCCCGGGCTTCCCTGGTGGTGCAGTGGTTGAGGGTCCGCCTGCCGATGCAGGGGACGCGGGTTCGTGCCCCGGTCCGGGAAGATCCCATATGCCGCGGAGCGGCTGGGCCCGTGAGCCATGGCCGCTGAGCCTGCGCGTCCGGAGCCTGTGCTCCGCAACGGGAGAGGCCACAACGGTGAGAGGCCCACGTACCGCAAAAAAAAAAGGACACGGCACTGACAAAATGCCCCTTCTCACCCGACTCCACAGTGATGCAGAAAGGAGGCAGGTAACCTGCCTCATCGCACCTGAATAATAATAAAACCTACATTTTAAAGCAGACCGTCCACTCCCCCTGGAAATAACATCCACTTCATGCTCCCCAGTCTGACTGAAGTCTGACCCTAGACTTCTCTTCTAGGCTTCAGGCCTTAGATGTCCTGCTTTGTACTGTACACCTCCATACGCCCGTCCCAGGGGCACCCAAGCCCACCTTCTCCCTATAGCTTCTCCTCTGTTCCCAACCTTGGGAGTGATACCACCATCAATCCAACTGTCTATCCCCAAACCTGGGAGTCCTCCTGGTCTCCCCAACCTCTCCTCCTGTAGTTCATCAGTCTCCACTGGACACTTAGCACATTGTGTGTCCTTGTCTGGTTACAATTGTATGTGTCACCTTCTGGTCTGTGATCCATGAGTTTTAGGGGCCGTGGCTCCATTATCCCCACTGTATCCTCAGAGCCTAGGCTAATACTTGATAAATGTATGAATTAATGAAGAAGTGAATGTTGGGGAGGAATCCGGCCCCGAGACAGAATTGTAAGTTACAAGAGAAGCGGCGTGTCGCCAGCCTGTCCTTTCTGCAGGGCTCTCTCCCGTCCGCCTGAGCTGCCACCTACTGTCAGGGGCAGCAGCAGATAGAGCTGATGAGTGTTCCTGGGACTGAATGTCTGGTAACGTCCTACCTCTGTCAGTTTCTGGGACTTTACCCTTTATGTGCAGCCGGCCAAAGGGAATACTGTGAAGCATTAGCGTTAAGCACACAGACAGACACGCAGGAGGGCGCCTCGCTGGCTTGGGACGGGCCACCTCCCCTGCCTGCCCCACTGCAGAGCTACCAAGGCAACAGGGCACATGTCCGGGCTTCCTGGAATCAAAGAATGTGAGCACTGGAAGGTGGTGTAGACCTCAAGATTTCAACAATTACAGAGGAAACGGCATCCCTGTCCCGAGGGATTCATGTGGCCTGAGGTGTGACCTGACCTTCAGGGTTGGAGTCCCCACGGGGGGGCACAGCCCATCCCTGAGCCTGGGCCCACAACCCACACACACGCCAGAGGGACTTTGTCTCTGTGTCTGCCCCGTATGCAGTCACTTGGCGAAGAGAGAAAACTGTAGTGAAAGCTGGACCGTGGTTAACTTGTGGTGTGTGGCGATGCCAGGGGAGCAGGAATTCTCAGTGAAAATGAGATTTCTGGAGAATGCCGAGAGCCCGTAGAGACATTTGGGTATCTACCAGCTCAATTTATGAAACTCCGTTCTTCCTCCTTAAAATGTCAAGCAATTAAAATGCTTAGACATCATCATGAGACCCTCCACCCAAGGGGAGAATCTCCCCGACACCTCCTCTGGTTGTCTGTGCCCCGGAATGGGACTCAGGGCTCCTCATTACAGAGCCCATGCTGCCCTGGGCCCTACACATTCCTCTGAACTCAGGTCCCACATGCAGAGTGAGGGGACCCTCCGAGGGGGTCACTCTGATGCTTCCATTTTGACATGAGGTTGTCTTGATTGGACCTGAAAAACAAACCATGGCAGTTCAACTTTTTTTGGACCAACTAGTGTTTAAAACAGACCCCTTTTACTCCTTCCTCCAAGTCTCATCTTGGACATGGGGCTCTGATGTGGTATAATAGGGGCTTAGAGCTGGAGAGGGGTCAGGGATGGGATGAGAGTCAGAGAAGAGTGTCTGGAAACGGGTGCTCAGAAATGGGTGGGTGTTATAAGTAGGATTTTGTCCCCCAAAATAAGATTAAGTCCTAACCCCCAGAACCTGTGACTATGACCTTAATTGGAAATAGGTGTAATCAAGTTAAGGTGAAGTCTTGGCAGGTGTAATCAAGTTAAAATGAGGTCATAAGGGTTGGCCTAATCCAAAACGACTAGCCATAAAAAGAAACGAAACTGAGTTATTTGTAGTGAGGTGGATGGACCTAGAGTCTGTCATACAGAGTGAAGGAAGTCAGAAAGAGAAAAACAAATACCGTATGCTAACACATATATATGGAAACTAAACAAAAAATGGTTCTGAAGAACCTAGAGGCAGGACAGGAATAAAGACGCAGACGTAGAGAATGGACTTGGGGACACGGGGTGGGGGAAGGGTAAGCTGAGATGAAGTGAGAGAGTGGCATGGACATATATACACTACGAAATGTAAAACAGATAGCTAGTGGGAAGCAACCGCATAGCACAGGGAGATCAGCTCGGTGCTTTGTGACCACCCAGAGGGGTGGGATAAGGAGGGTGGGAGGGAGACGCAAGAGGGAGGGGATATGGGGATATATGTATACATACAGCTGATTCACTTTGTTATACAGCAGAAACTAACACAACATTGTAAAGCAATTATACTTTCTTTCAATAAAGATGTTGAAAAAAAATGACTGGTGTCCTTAGCAAAAGAAGAAAATGCCACATGAAGACGGAGGCACGTGGGGAGAGGACCATGTGGAGATGGAGGCGGAGATGGGGCGATGCTTTATAAGCCAAGGAATGCCAACAGCTGCCAGCAAATTGCCGGAAGCTGGCGGTGACCTGGAACAGCCTCCCTCACAGCCTCAGGAGGAACCAGCCCTCCCGACACCTTGATTTTGAACTTCTGGCCTCCAGAACTGCACGAGAAGGTTTTTGTTGTTTTAAGTCACCTGGTTGATGGTACTTTATTACAGCAGCCCCAGCAAACTCATACCGTGGGCGAGAGAGTTGCTGGCGTCTCCAAGGACCCCTCAGGCCAGTTTTCTCAAGGCTGAGCTGCAGCAGGAGGGCTTGTTAGGACACGGAGCGCTGGGCCCCCCCGCCAGACCAGCCGGTTCAGCAGGTCTGCCGTGGCCCAAGAATGTGCATTTCTAACAAGTCTCCAGGTGGTGGTGACACTGTTCTTCCAGGGACCACACTTCGAGAACCCCTGCTCTGGGGGCCTGGGTGTGGCCTGGGCATTGGGACCTTCTGGTCCCGGTAATGATGAGATGTCTATCCCTGCTGATATGAGTTGTGCCAGCCCACTTGGCAAACTTCCGTAGCCACAGCCAGTTTTCATTTAAATGCTGTCTGTAGTTTTGAGTGGTTTACACAGGTGCTGGTTCATGAAACACCACCTCCACCACACACACACTGACCCCATGTGGTAGATGTTATAGTCCCTATTGTTACAGACAAGGAAAATGAGGCTCAGGCGTGGGTGTGAGTCCTCAGCAGGACGCTTCTCCCTCCTGAGTCCCTGAGCTCGGGCGTCTGCGCTCTGAGCCCGGCTCTGGAACATCCCTGGCTGGTTCAGTCCTCAGAATTCAGATTTCCCTCTTTGTAAGTCACACCCGTCATCGCCTTGTCTGAATACAGAGCCATCACCCTCCTCCTGCGGCAGTGCTGGAAGCCGGCAGTGCACCGGGCCTCGGCTTTCCCTGACCCATTGTTGCTGCTTCCGGCCGGAGCTCACGATCTCGTCCTCTTTCCTGATCCTGTTTGGTTCCCAATTGCCCTCCGGATGTGACTTCCTCCTTTCTGTTTCCAGGTGCTCAGCACAAACCAGCCCCAAGCAGCTTTGGATGTGAGGAGCCTGACGAGCAGCGAGGACAGGTGATGAGAAATGCTTGGGAGGATGGCCAAGAAGGATTTGTAACGTCCGGAGTCAGACAGGTCTGCAGCCCTGCTGGCCTGGCCGCTCTCCACGGAGGAAGCCCCTGGCTGTGAGGGCAGCAAACTGCAGGCTGGCCAGGCCCTCTCTTGCCACCTCCATGCCCTTTGATGAGGGCTGGGTTAGTGCAAACAGGGTGTGTGAGCTTTTCACCCCAGCCAGGTGTGGACATGAGCTGTGGGCTCCTGTGAGAGGTACTCAGGGTGCAGAGATGGGCCTTTCAGCTGAGGTTCTGCACCTTCAATCCACAGGCCCCAAGAGCAGACTTGCAAATTCTTCCAGCCTTTAAACACCATTCCTGCCCCAGCCGCAGGCAGGAAGCACCCTCTACCACGAGCACCACGTCCCCAGGATCGATGTTCAGTGCTGGGACCTGTCTGGCCACAGGGGCCACAGCTCCGTGTCTGTGGGTCACTCTGGAGCTGAGTGTCCTCCCGTCCCCGAGCCCAGCGGAGCCAGAGTCGGGGGCTGGATGGAAGAGAAGCGCGCCCAGAGCCTCGACATGAGCCCCTGAGAGCCTCTCCTGGGACACAGCAGCGTGAGAAGAAGGAAGCTCATCAGCTCAAACCAGCGAGGGCGGACTGAGCACCAGCTCCCGTCCCAGGAGTAACATGGACTGTGATGCGGGGGGCTGAGAGGAGGAGGCCGTGCCCCGGACGTCTCAGGAGCTGACAGTCTGGTGCCCCGTGAGACAGCCCCCTCTCAGGAGAGCCACCGTGAAGCTCTGCGCACGAGAGTCAAGTGCCCCAAACTTGGAACTTGGGAGGTGGAAGCAGCTGATCGTCTGGAGCAGGAGGCCACTGTCGGTCAGGGACCAGGGACGACCTCAGGGGGGACCCGTCTGGAGCCGGAGCTTTGGGGTAGGGTCAAGGGGGCGCCGCGGAGGCCGTGAGCATGTTGCTTTGGGCCCGTGCCGCGGAGACAGACGTCACACTGGCCCTGGTGCTCCCCGCACGTTGGCAGGGAAATGCGTGTTTTATTTTACAGAACTCAATCGCCCAAGTGCAAATGCTCTGTGCCTTGTTTTAAACTCAAGAAAGCGCCGGAAAGGTTTGTTTTGACCGAATGGAAACAATACTCCCATGGATAAGCACTTTCTGACACACACAAAACAAATGAAAAGCTCGTGCCCACTTTCCTGACTTTCTCCCCCAGCGATGTCCCCAGTCACACATGTCATAAGGGGCTTGGGACCAGATTCAGACTCTTCCTACAAAAGTGCACAACACCCAGTCCCTCGCCCCACTCCCCCGACGCCAGAGGCGGCTGGGCCAGTAACTTGGAGTCAGTGCGTCCTCCCCATGTTTTCTGACTTTCTCAGGAGAACCTTGGCATTTTTGTAAACGTTAGCGCCAAGCTTTTAGAAATTTAGGGTTTTTTTTTTTGAGGGGGGGAGTATTTTTACTCTTTCCAACAACTTGCCACCCCAATTTGGAAACCTTGTCTAAATTGTGGATCTGGTACTCAGCCAATGATTCTTTTGGTTGTGACTGCATTTGCTGTGAAAATATTCTTTTCCTGGAAGAAACCGCACACCCTTCAGAGGCCAAGGACGCAGTGGCGTTTGTTAGGATACATCAGAGGTCGGTTCACCGTAAAGCTAATGAGTTCAAGCTCCAGGGCTCCTCACTTACCATCCAAGACCTTGTACCTAATTTTACATCTATTGTTTTGTATTCTTTTTCTTAAAGAACCCACACCCGTCCAAATTGTATAAGCTTTGAGCCCCCAACCCTGGACCCCCTACCCCCAGATGCAGTCTTAAAGCCCACGACCTATTAGACCTCATTCTCCTCTAAGGGCAAGGAGCCTCCAGTCTGGCTGATATTTTGTGCTTCTGAGGAACTTTTTCCCGGAGCGGGGGAGTCGGAGGATGTGACGCTTTGAGCTTCCAAATGCTGAGGAGCCATTTCCTGTAACGCGTAGATGCGAAGAAGTAAATGATGGGGTCGATGCTGCAGTTCAAGTTCATGAGGCACACCGTGAGCTGAAGGCACAGTTTGAAAGCCCTCTGCTCGGGGCAGGTTGGCTGGTGGAGCACCTTTCTCACCATGAACCGGATGACATTGAAGTGGTAGGGGATGAAGCACACAAGCATGGCCACCAGCACCACCAGGGTGAGCAGGCAGGCCCTGCGGTGGTGCCCCTTCCCGCTTGTCAGAGGGTTGTCCCGGGCCGTCCTCACAGCTTCATGGTGATCCTCACGTAGCAGAAGAGAATGACGCCCACCGGCCCGCAGAAGCTCAGAGCGGAGATCACTAGGACCACGGCGGGCAGCGTGAGCACCGGCTGGACGCTGTCATACTCCATGCAGGTCAGCCTGCCGGCCACGAGCTTGGTCATGGAGAGCAGGAGCAGGGGCGCCGTCTGCAGAGACAACAGGACCCACACAGCCACACAGATGAGCCTGGCCCGCCGGGGTCCGCGGAGCCGGAGACACTGGTGGGTGCGGACCACAGCCACGTAACGGTCCACGCTCAGGCATGCCATCAGGTAGATCCCTGAATAAGTGTTCACGTAGGATATGAAGGCCGTCAGCCTGCAGAGCCCTTCACCGAAAGGCCAGCTGAAGTCCAGCACGTAGTAGGCGATCTTTCCGGGCAGGGCCAGGGTGAACAGGAGGTCGGACACTGCCAGGTGGACCAGGCAGACATTTGTTGAGTTGATCTTCTTGCCCTTTTGATAAGCAAGGCGAAGGGCAAGGATGTTTCCCAGGGTGCCAAAGACCAAGAGGGCTGTGTAGAACAAAGAGAGCATCACGCTGGCCACCCGGGGTGGGTGGCGAGGAAGGCAGGAGTCGGCGTGGTGGACGAGGCTGTCTGGGTCAGCCGTGCAGGAAGCCATGTCATAGAGGTCCTTGGGGAGACAAAAAATTAAAATGTAACATTGTATCTGTGGGGTTAACGCCTCTATCGAGTAATACTTAATAATTTGCTGAAGCCACATGCCCGTGAAAAGCATATATCTTTATTTTTAACTTTTATTGGATTATAGTTGATTTACAATGTTGTGTTAGTTTCAGGTGTGCAGCAAAGTGATTCAGTTACATATACATATACATATATTCATTCTTTTTTAGATTCTTTTCTCATATAGGTTATCACAGATGGAGTTCCCTGTGCTTTACAGCAGGCCCTGTTGGTTATATCTTATATATAGTAGTGTGTGTATGTTCATCCCAAGCTCCTGATTTATCCCTTCCCTCAGTGTTTCCCCTTTGGTAACCATCAGTTTGTTTTCAATATCTGTAAGTCTGTTTCTGTTTTGTAAATGGGTAAAGAAGATGTGGTACATACAAGCCTACCTCTTTTGAAGTAAATTTATGTGGACGTGTGACATACCGTTCCACTCACTGTTGCTATGTAACAAATTACCCCCAGAATTTAGCAACTTAAAACACTTTATTATTTTCACGGTCAGGTTTTGAACAGGACACAGTGGGATTGGCTTTTCTCTGCTGCCCACTGTTGGGAGCCTCAGCTGGGAAGAATCGACAGCTGAGGGTTACTCAGTGGCAGGGGCTGGGACCACCCGGAGGTGATTTTACTCAAATGACGCTGACTTTGGGCCGAAGCCTCAACTGGACTGTCAGCTACAGCACCTGCACGAGGCTTCCTCGTGAGGCAGGGGCTTCCTCGCAACATGGTGGCCTGCAGGTACCTCAGTTTCTTACACAGTAGGTGGAGGCTCCAAAAGAAAGTGTCCCGGAAACCAGGTAGAATCTCCGTCTATTAACCACGTCTTTTATTTTCTATATTCTAGTGCTCTGACATCTTGGGGCCTGGCTGACCCTGGAGGGGCTGCCCTTCCCTGGGTTAACCAGTCCCTTGAGTGTACTTTTCAAACGCAAACCAACCACTCCCACCACCTGCCCTAATCAACCCAGGGCCAGGTACCAGGGGCAGCCCCTGTGTCCCAGAGCCCCCTGAGATGGTTCAAACAAGCCTCAGCCTGCTGACCCTGCCTTGCCTGTTCCCTTCCACCGAAACCACAGTAGAGGCTCTTGCCCACATTTCTGCTCCTCTGGCTCTGTCTCCTGACCAACCCCAGCTCTCCCCCTGTGGCCCCCCGTGATGTGGCATGGCCCCTCTTCTTGGGGTCTGTAAGTAACGAGCTCTCTTTTTCAACAGCAATCATCCCCTGATCTGTGGGCCTTCCTGACCCTCAGATTTTCTATGAACACACTGTACTCAGAAACACTGCATCAGCTTTTCTAAGCTGGCCCGGGAAGTGTGGTATCATCATGTCCGCCTTCTGCTGTTACAAGTGAGTCACAAGCCCACCCAGAATCAAGAAGAGGAGACATAGCTCCCATCTCTCAATAGGAGGCAGGTCAAAGAATTTGCAGCCATTTACAAATCACAACACACATGCAAAAGTGTGCACAAATCGTGAAAGTAGAGCTTGACGATTTTCATAAAGTGAACACGTCTGTGTGTTTAGCCCCCAGATTAGGAGACACCTCACCAGCACCCCCAGAAGCTCTCCTTTGCCCCCCCCAGCCTCTACCTCCACTCAAGGGTAATCAATATCCTAACTTCGAAAATCACAACTCAGTATGCCTGCTTCTGAACTTTAAGTAAATGAAATCATACGCCATGGGTGTGTGTATTCTCACCCACAGAGCTTCTCTGGGTCAGCATTAGTTTGTGAGATTCACCCACGCTGTAGTGTAGTTGTGGTTTGTTCCTTCTCATTGCTGTATGATAGTCCATTGTATGTATGCATCACCACCTATTTACATCCATCCTACTGTTGGTGAACATTTCTGTTATATCAAGTTCAGCTATACATATTCGTTCACATGTCTTTGATGACACATAAATATCTATTTTGCTGAGTACTGTACATAGCTAGGAGTGGGGCTGGTGAATCACAGGTTCTGCACGTTTCATTTTAGTAGGTAGGTCCTGGCCATCACTTTCCCAAAGCAGCCGCTCTGCGTACTCCCGACAGCGTATGGGATTCCCGTGGCGCCTCATCCTCACCAGCCCTGGGCATGGTCAGTCTTTTTCAGGTGAACCAGTCTGGTGGGTGTGCAGGGGTATCTTCTTGTGGTTTCAATTGGCATTTGCCTAATGACTACTGACAGTGAGCACCTTTTCACAGGTTTACTGGCCATTTATATATCTTCTTTTTTTTTTAACATGTTAGACATTATTACTATTATGATTATTGTTCTATTACTACTACCACTACTACTATCATTATCTTTTTCTTATTATTTTTAAAAATTTCTTATTGGAGTATAGTTGCTTTACAATGTTGTGTTAGTTTCTGCTGTACAGCAAAGTGAATCAGTTATACGTATACATATATCCCCTCTTTTTTGGATTTCCTTCCCATTTAGGTCACCATGGAGTGTTGAGTAGAGTTCCCTGTGCTCTACAGTAGGTTCTCATTAGTTATCTATTTTATACATAGTAGTGTATATACGTCAATCCCAATCTCCCAACGCACCCCAACCCCACTTCCCCCCTTGGTATCCATAAGTTTGTTCTCTACATCTGTGTTTCTATTTCTGTTTTGCAGATAAGTTCATCCATACCATTTTTCTAGATTCCAGATGTGGAGAAAAGGGAGCCCTCCTACACTGTTGATGGGAATGTAAATTGGTGCAGCCGCTATGGAGAACGGTATGGAGGTTCCTCAAAAAACTAAAAATAGAGCTACCATATGACCCAGCAACCCCACTACTGGGCATATACCTGGAGAAAACCCATGCTCTCTGTGCAGCAGGTGGAGCCTGAGTGACTGTCCCTGTGAGGCACACGTGAGCACTGTTATTGCAGAGGGTGTGCTGTTTACCCAAGGGCCACAATAGCTCACGGGACCAGAGATCCAGGTGGAGGTGCTGAACTTCTGCAGTCACGTGCTGGCTTGAAGGGCACCAGCTCCGTGAGCCCCAAAACCTCACTTGAGTCAGGACACAGCTGTTCCCTCCTTTACCGATTTGGAGCTAGCTCGTAGGGATCCTGCTGTAGATTATGCCTCGTTGCAACCTATGCATATAGAGAGCTCTGTCTCTATGTGCATAAGGGCCTCCATTCAAATGGAAAGTAAGAAAAGTGCATCTGAACAGTAGAGAGAGGAACACTGAAAAGTCCTTTGAACCTCAGGATGATGGATGGATGGATGGATAGATGGAGATGATATAGTGAGAATGATTAGATAGATAGATAGATGGTTAGATAGGTGGGTAGGTAAATAGATGGTAGATAGATAATAGATTAGATAGATATAGAGATGGTGACTAGATAGACAGATAGAGATAGATTAATAGATAGTTAGATAGAGATAGGTGGGTAGTTACGCTCTCCCAGGGGTCCTGCCAGCTCTGAATCCAGAGGGAAGGCTCTTCTTATTCATCCCTTCACTGAACAATCCGGTCCTCAGGTTGCACTGAGGTGGGAGCTGAGGGGATGGGCTCTGTGCCCCCAGCAGGGCGAGGAGGGTGTCTCAAGGGGCCAGTTTAGCTCAGGAGGGTCTCAGCCACAGGTCGACTCAGCCGCTGGAATCACTGGCAATCAGTCACAGAGCAGCGGTTTGACGCCTGTTGGAACTTTCTGTGTCCCTTTTCCTGTCTGTTCAGGACTCACTGGGCACAGGGGTGGGACTGGCTCCTAAGGAAACACCACCCTGAGCAAGTGTCCCCCGCTTCCTGACTTTCCTGGGCCTCTTCCCCAGGGCAAACCACACGCCGGCCCGCAGCCCAGGGCGCCGGGTACACCGCACAGCCCCAAGGCCCCACCAAGCACCACTTCCTCCCCGAAACCTCCGGTCTCTGCAGCAGCCCCCACACCTGGTGCTCGAGCATCTGAGGGCAACTCACAGGTACCTGCTCCCCGTGACTCACCCCTCAACACCTTAGCAACCTCCGTAACCCCGTGCCCCTCGGGCCTCTCCGAATCTTCTTCCTGTTTTGGTATTTGGCACAAAACAAGCTGTCTGGATGGTGGGTGATGCTGGGAGCCCCGTGGTCCCCCTTCCCAGGGCACCCACGGAGAAGTCACATCCACATCCCGAAGAGGGGCAGGCGGGTGCTGTCACATATGTGAGTCCGGGGAGATCAGTCCCAAATGAGGAGCCGTCGAGAGAGGGGCCCTAACGCCTCGGACCTGCCGCTCTGGCCTTCCTGCTTGTCGATGCGGGTGCAGACCTCCGCGTGAGCGTCCCTTCCCCAGCAGGAGCACTGACTGCCCAGTGGCTGACCGCTCGGTTGCTCTGTGCACCGTGGGCTCTGGCCCACACCTGCTGAAGGTGTGCTCCTTGGCCCCTTTCTGCCCCGCCCCCCCCCGCCCCCCAGGTTCTCCCCCCACAAGCGCAAAGTATCCCATTTCTCCAACTCCATCCCATCTGCTCTTAGGAAATGACCCACTGTTGGTTTGTAGGGGAGCAGAATCTGCCACCCCAAAATACACGTGTTTGGCCTAAGGATTCTTTTAAGCTGGTTATTTTTAAGAAGGCACAGGCACAGAAGAAGCTCTGAAAGCCAAGTCGAAGTTGCCCTTTGTAAAAGACGCTTATATCTGTAAGAGTGTCTCCCTTGTCGTACCAAGAAGAGGGGTAATGACTCAGTCTGTAGAAACTCTAGTCAACGCAGAAGGCAAGGACTTAAATCTGCAGAGCTCCCTTACCCTTGTTTACTGTGCTCTTCCCGCTCGCCTCTCATCTCTAGCTGCCCCACTCCTAACATCTTCTGTTGTCTTCAGCTGAGGAAAGCATTTAAGGTGACGGTTTTGCCCATCTTGGCGAGTTACTCAGTTTTCCTGGGTCTCTCCCACGTATACACATTATTCAGCTTTTGTTTTTTTTCTCCTGTTAATCTGTCTCTTGTCCATTTCGTGATGAGGCCAGCCAAAGAAGCCAGAAGGGAAGAAGGGACATGTCCCCTCCCCTACAGTCTTTTACGTCTTAATATGAAGCTACTGACGCATTTCCCACTCACAAGAGTATGTGCCTTTTGAGACTCACCCAGCTGTGACTGTGGAGGGCCAGGTGTGCCCCTGTTAGGGGTTATCAATTAGTGCAGCCATGTAGGGAAGAATGATCCAGAGAGCTTCCAGAAGGTTCTAAGGGTCTGCACCCCAGGGTGTGGTCCAGTGAAAGCAGCCCAGTTCTGTCAGCCGGTTTTGCTCCATGACATGAGACTGACACTGACCTTTGGTCCTCCTGGCCTGACGTGTCCTTCCTCCCGGTCAGGCACGGCAGGGGTCCTGGCTGGTGGCTGGGGTCGATAGGGATGCTCTACCTGTTCCCAACAGAAGCAGAAAGAGAGGGTGTGTGAAGAGCAGAACAATCTCTCTGAGCCCCAGCAAGGGACGTCCTTCCCGCGGTGCCCGAAAAGACTCACCTCTGGTCCACTTACCTCACTCACCGAGGGTGACGCCAGGGAGCCCGGCGGAGTCTCGTGCAGCAGCCAGCTGCCTTCCCAGGGGGCCCTGGAGCATCGAAGGCGCCCCGAGCACTCTCCCCTCTGCAGGAATTGAATCAGTGCACCGCACTAGCCTCCACACTGTTCTTCCCTTCACCCACCCCTGCTGAAAAAAAAAAAAAGAACAGAAAGAAAGAAAGGGGAAAAAAAACCACCCAGGGTATCAGCCAAGGTGATCTTCCTGCCACAGGACAAGCTCGCTCAGACACATGGCCTCCCACGCAGGCCTGTCTCCCACACCTCCCGAGAAGGAGGGAGTGGGGGGATGTTGCTCTAGGAAGCGGTTTCCCTTCTGTTCCATTTCTTTGCCCCCCACAGGCAGGGGTTTAGGCCATAGATGTTACTCCCAAGCCACCAGAGTCAGGAACTTCAGAAGCAGCCAGCATTCTCTCCCCCCCTCCCCTCCCCCCATGAGGGGGTAATGAGCGAAGTAAAGCAAGAAGTACCGTCTGGGGACCCTGCCAAGCTCAGGCTGGGGGTCGGGAAGCGAGGGGAGACTCGGCCTGGCTCAGGATTCCCTGGGTTTGTGATCCAGGCGAGGCGCTCTAACGGAGCCCGAAAGCCCACGTGCAGCTCTGATGGGCTGCACTCCCAAGGGCTGCACTTGGCGGTGGCTGGACAGCAGATGAAACCAGGGTGTTCCCCAGCCACCCCTTCTCCCCGCGCCCCCCTCGTTTCCCTACCACACAGCTGGCGAATCAATGAGGCATCAGACCCACCCCCGGATCAGGGCTGTAACGCTGCCAAGTTGCCTCCCCAGGGATGTGAGCGTGAGCTTCTTTCTGAGCATTCTCTGCACGTGGAAGGAAGGCGCTTCCGTCAGCAGCCGGCTCTCCAGCCCGGCCTTGGACCCCAGCCCCACCCCCGAGCTCTGTGTCTCTGGCGTGACATCCCTCACGCCTCGGTTCCCCGCCACCCCTCCCCTGTCTAGAATTTGGGTCAACACGCCCCCCTAACTGACCTCCCACTGATGAAGGCCATGGGACCCCATTTTTCCCTTGTGTAGACTGGTCCCTAAAAGATGTCCCCCAAAGCTCCAGATCAGTTGGAGAGAAGTTTGGTAAAGAAGCCCTGTCTTACCTGCACCTTTTACCATCAACTTCCCTCCCACGGCCCAGAAAGAAGAACTAATGCCGTTTCCAGAGGTGCCTGACTTACACACAGATGGCAAACCCCAGGAGAACCTTCCTTCGTGTCCTCAAGACATTTAGGGCTCTCCCACTAAAAGGGCAGACTAGCAGGCCTACGAAGGGCAACAAACTGTGGAATACCCTCACCCCACACTGTTCACTCATGGGTCGTTCAACAAGCGTTTACTGAGCGCCAGCTTCGAGCCGGGAACACATACGTACCTGTGTGTGCTGGGAGGGGAAACTTTTCCTCTGCCCTCCTGGGTTTAGTGGCTGCAGTTGTGTCAGTTAATTGGACAAGAGACTAACGAACAGGATGAACAAACAGGAGAAGGGCGCACACATTTTATCTGACGTTAACAATTTTACTCTGACTTGGCCCGGGAGGCTTCACAGAAAAGAAGTGAGGAACCAAAGTGGATAGGAATAAGTTTATACAGCATTTTAACAAAGAGCAGTAGGGCTTCCCTGGTGGCACAGTGGTTAAGAATCCACCTGCCAGTGCCGGGGACACGGGTTCGATCCCTGGTCCAGGAAGACCCCACATGCCAGGGAGCAACTAAGCCCGTGTGCCACAATTACTGAGCCCACAAGCCACAACTACTGAGCCCGCATGCCACAACTAGTGAAGCCCGTGCACCTAGAGCCCATGCTCTGCAGCAAGAGCAGCCACCGCAATGAGAAGCCCGCACACTGCAACGAAGAGTAGCCCCCACTCGCCACAACTAGAGAAAGCCGGCGTGCAGCAAGGAAGACCCAACGCAGCCAAAAATAAATAAATAATTTGTTTAAAAAAAAACAAAGAGCAGTAAGTGGTGGAAACTAACAAGACAGAGGAAAGCAGGGAGGGAGTGTGGGGATGCCGTAATAGATGGGGAAAGGAGTAGAAGATTGAGGGCTGTCTAGTAAGGTTTATCATGCACCTTCCTCTCTTGGCTCTGGGCTAAGAGTCTAGTCCTCTCAGATGATTAAGAGTTGCTGTCTTCCTGGTAAGGAGGGTGAAATGCCTTTACAAATGGAAATTTCTATCCTGCTTTTAGCCAAATAGGAAGAAGGCAGAGATATTTTTTCCTTCTCTTTCTGCTATTTTTCTTAGTTTGCCTTCAGCTCAAAATAATCCTTATGCCAAAGAGGCACAAGTGGGTGGCATATTCTGGTCCCCTTCGTGTGTACACATGACTGAAAAGTACATGGTGGGCTCTCCTTGTGTTCATAGAAACACATTGCTCAGTCCCCTAGCACGTGCTTGGCCTGGAACCTAGCAGATCCCTTACAAAGTTACCATCTCTCCTACCCTTTTATGATCTTGTCCAGTCTAAGTAGCAGCCCTTGCTGGCCGCCATCCTGTGCTTACCACCTGTACTATGCATGGGATTTCACGCTCTCGGGCTGTTCTCCAGTCACTTCTTGGGCAGGGGTGTTTCATTTCAACCAGCTGTTGAGTTCCTCAGCGGTAGGAAGTGCAGCGGCTCTTTTATCTACAGGGGCTGCTACAGTGGAAGGTGTGGGAGACCTCGCCTAGTCCCTGGGAGGCCAGGATTCAGGAGGCCTGTGAACCTGGGTGGGAGAACAATTACCTCTTTATTTTCACTAGGCTCTAACTGCAACCTGTCAGCCTAGGCCCTGGCAGCCGGTCACAGTGGAATGAAGTATACCTGTGACTCTGTCACTGACAGAAATCATGACTGTCTTCATAGCCCATTACAGGTGATTCAAGTACCTTGAAATATGTTTGCACATCACTGCTTTGAGATTACAGTTGTTATTACTTAATAATCATATGGAAGGAACATCATATTAGAAATCTGGTTTTTAACATTTGGATAACTGTATTTTAACATGAGCAGTTTTTTGTCATCTTATGTACTTTACTTCATACATTTTAAACCATCACCCTGAGGAAGGTCCTTAGTTTCACCTGAAGGGTCCATGGCACAAGAAAAGGTAGAGAACCCTTGATCTAGTCTGACATTTTTGTCTTCCAAGTGAAGAAACTGACACATGGGATTTTTTTTTCCCCCAAATCCTCCTGGCTTTCTCCAGCGAGACGGGACCAGAACCCTCAGCTCCTGGTTCCTTTTCAGGGCTCTCCTCACAATGCAGAGCCCTTTAATCCCTACACCCACCTCCTCTCAGCCCCAAACACATGATGACTCAGCAAATACTGTCCCCCAAAGGCTAGGATTTGGACCTATGGTACGACTCCCTGACCCACTGATTGTCCTGATTTTTTCTCAAGGTGGCTTGACAACTTCCTTCCTTGTAATCTATAATATTTGTCATCTTCCACCTGGCCCAGAAAATCAATACCAATGACAGTAATAGTAGTGGCACCCTTGATTGAGGACTTACTCTCTGTCACCCTTAACTATTATATATTTATTTACACCTCAGTTCATCGACAAAGAAGCACTATTCGTCCCATTTTACAGATGAGGAAAATGAGGCTCAGAGAAGTTAAGTGATTTGTCTAAGGCCACACAGCCAATTTCATCAAAGATCCAGGTGCTTCTTCTGATAGGTTCAATTTCAAGGAGGTTGCAGCTGGGGCTGGAGGTTAAGGAGGTGGCCAAGGGATAGTATCACCCAGATATGAAGGACACGAAGGACTCGGTGCTGCTGTTTCTGGGGCGGGTGGAGCCACTGCAGCTGAGGCTGGTGATGTCTGAGCTTGGCGACCGCCCTGGGTGTTACCCTTAAAGCAGCTTCACAGGGCATTGATTTCTGATGTGATCTGTGCCTGCCCAAGGGAAGCAGGGGTGCACCCCTATCTCATCTCTGTGGTTTGCTCTGTTCCATGAGCATCTTCAGCCCCAAGCATAAGCAGAGAGGCACCACGTGGCTTAGTTCTGGGTACAGCCACTGCTGGGGGAGGGGAGCGGGGGTCTGTAAAACTAATGCCTTTTATCCTTTTTTTTTTTTTTTGTGGTACGCGGGCCTCTTACTGTTGTGGCCTCTCCCGCTGCGGAGCACAGGCTCCAGACGCGCAGGCTCAGCGGCCATGGCTCACGGGCCCAGCCGCTCCGCGGCATGTGGGATCTTCCCGGACCGGGGCACGAACCCGCGTCCCCTGCATCGGCAGGCGGACTCCCAACCACTGCGCCACCAGGGAAGCCCTTTTTTTTTTTTTTTAATGATGGAGGAGGAGAAGGATTGGGGGTGGTTACAGATGTATTTGTTTCTTCCTCCTTTTTAAAATCCATTTAATCCTTGATAGACTTCTAGACACTTGAGTAACCTATTTATTGCCTCAGGTGGAGTGAATGTCTACATTATGCTGAACTTCCAGAACCAGCTAGAGATACAACAGCGACAGAGTCCTTCCTTCTGGTGAAGTGGACAGATGAGCAGGCAGGCGACCTCTATGGAGAGACAGACGCAGCTGAGAGAGTGAGTTCAGGGCACTAAGGGACCACCCGAGGGGATGCTTGTCCTGGTCCCGAGTAGTCAGGGAGGTTTCCCAGAGATGAATGGTGAGGATGTGGAAGAAAACTTCCCTCTGCCTTTCTAGGTTCTTCTGGCTGGTCTAAGAATTAAATTGAAATAAGACAGATTAACAGGAGAGAATCACATTTAGTTTCATATATACAGGAACCCCACATACAGGAGAAGGTCAGAGACCCACACATACATGAGAGGGTCAGAGACAGAAAGGTAAGATGAGGTCTGTACGCCATCCTGAGCTGAGGAATGCCATCAGGACCTGGGGTTTCCAAGGACGGGAGGGTCATTCATGTGGGGATAAGAAGAAGAGCAGATGTTGGGTAATTAGATGCGCTTTCCCTGACATACAGATAGGACCACTTTGGTAAAAGGTAACTCTGGTAACAACTCTTTTTCTGGGAAAAATCCACAATTGAAATTCTTTTAGGTAGTTAGGGGAGGGGCAGTAATTTCTCTAGAACCCGCAGGGTATCGATTGCCTTTAGCTCAAAATAATCCTCATGCAAAAGTGACACATTTTGGGGCGGGGGGTTCATTATGAACCCCTACGAAATGCACCCATGTACTAGCAACTAGATAAAAAGCCCAGAAGAGTCTATGCACCCCAGCAGCCCCATCCAGTCACTGACTCCCAAGGTTACTATGTTAGTGATGATACTAGATTATTTTTGCCTGGTTTTGAACTTGATATAAATGGAATCACACGGAATGTGTTCTTCCAGCTCTGGCTTCTTTTGCTCAACAGTATTTTGGTGCAACTCATCCATACTGTTAATAGCTGTAGTTCATTCACTCCCATTGCTGTCTTTATTCCTTTGCTGGGATAGATCAGTACTTATTTATTCATTTTCCTGCTGATGAACATCTGAGTTCATCCAGCTGAGGCTGTTACAAATAGTGCTGCTACAGACATTCCTGAGCACATCTTTGGGGGAACATATGCACTCATTTCCTTTGGGATATGCCCAGGGCAGAATTGCTGGGCCACAGAGTATGCATGGGTGCAGTTTTAGTTGATGCCATACTTAGTTGATATTTAAAAGAGAAAAAGAGAGCAAGGGAGAAAACATTTTTAATTATCTGAAAAAAAAATTAAGCTTAATGAACGTTTTATCAAAGAGGCACTTTTCCTCTGTGATTGCACAATTAGATTTTAAAAATAATAATTGCAGGAGAACTCAGGGATGGTGTAGCCCAGTGTTTTTCAGCCATTGTAAAATTCACAATGGGTTTTTCAATTTTTTTATTATGGTAAATATACATAACATAAAATTTACTATTTAACCATTTATAGTAAGTTTTGAAATTATTTTAGTTGGTCATGATCAAATTTTTTTTTAATGGAACAGAATTTTTGAAAAGTGTCACAATAAACATAAATACTATTGAATATTTCATGGGACTTTTGTTATGGGTGTGTGAGCTCTGGGTCAAAAAAGCTTGTAAAACACGGGTCTAGTCCAACTTTTTAAATTTACAGAGTGGAAGGTACACTCAGAGATGTAAGTGATGTTTCTAAACACAGCTTGAACTAGACCATGACATCCTGGCTTCCAGTTCAGTGTACTCTCCAACGTCCATCTCACCACCTGAGATCACTGCCGCTGATCTTGTCACAGTTACAGGCTAGATGGTGCTGTGTGTTTGTGGCCCCGTACTTCACCCACGAGAAAGGATCTCAAGTCCCCTGACCCTTGAGTTGGTCCCCAGGAGGCTGCCAGAGCCAGGACCCAACAACCAGCACCTTCTGAACCATTAAAACTCGGGGCACCCATTTGACCCTTTCTACTTTAGGGTCAACCAGGAATAGTACAAACCTAGAAACTTGAAGAGTGGGGAAAGAACCTGTGGTTTGACATTTTTCAGAATTTTTTTTCTCTTTTGTGTGTGTTTCAAGGACATCTTTCAAGTGCAGAGATCTGGAGAGGAAGCGCTATAAATAGAAGGGGCCTCGAGGTGGGGGGGAGGGGAAGGGAGGGCTGGGGGAGGAGGAAGTGCGTCCCCAAATCTAGGGCCCTGGCAGGGCTTTTCAGGGGGCCCTTCCTCACCATCAAAACCAGGGCTGGCGTCAAGTGCGCTGGCCTGGGTCCCCACGTTCCAGCTCCAGCCAATCCCCACCACCACGTCCACCAAGACAGCCCCTGGGAGGAAAGGGATCCATCTCACCTCGGACCTAAGTTCCCGGGGCCACTCGGCTGAAAAGGGCTCCCACGTCATTCGCCCCTCACCCATCAGCGGTGTTATAACATCACTTGGGTGTGTCTCACCCTAGTCAAACCTCAGCAGTGCCTTCCCAAGGTCTTAGAATAAACCCCGCCCCCAGCCCACCGACGGCAGATTCATCGTTTTTGACCAGGTAGACGCAGCAGGAAGGGAGAGGGTGGAGAGCAGGTGACGTGAGGCTGTATTTGCACGGCATCCCCTGTTTTTCCGGGGAGTGTATCTCTCCTCGGGGGCCTGGCTTTGGTGGGAAGAGGCAGAAAGGCCGTGGAGGTTGTTGGGGGAGGGGCTAGATTCCCCCTCCCCCCCAATCACTGACCGCCTTTCACTCCTCCCAGGTGCACCTCCTCACCCAGGGCCTTCTCTCTGCTCCTCACCTAGAGCTCCTCTCAGCCTTCCAGCCTCCACCTCAGTATCACCTTGTTGGGCCAAGTGCTCTTCAAGGACCCTGTAAATTAGAACCTCTTGTTGCCCGATGGGCCCTTCCTTCCAACACCTTATGTGTGTGTCAGCGTTTGATTTGTGTGATTATTAGGTTAATATCTCCCCCAACAAACTGTGAACTCTGAAGACAGGTCCAGGTTGGCTTTGCTCACTGCTGTATGCCCACCTCCTAGCTCAGTGTCTGCACAGGAGATGGTGCCCAATACCATACAGGTGGGAAGAGGGAGGGTGGAGGGAGGGGAGGAGGTAGGAGAGAGGGGAAGGGGAAGGAGATAGCAGAGGGGATGCCGGGAGAAGATGGAGGGGAGGGGGAGGGGAGGGGGAGGGGAGGGGAGGGGAGGGGGAGGGGAGGGGGAGGGGAGGGGAGGGGGAGGGGGAGGGGGCCAGTTATCATTAAGAACTGAGCAGCTCTCTCCCTCTGTCACTCCCTGAAAATGGGTTTACAGTTTCCCCTGTTCTAACCAGTCAGCTCGGGAGCCAGTGAGTGGTGTGCCCTCGGGTTCCCGCTGCCCTCGGAGAACAAGCCTCACGGGCTTCACAGGGGCACCTGACACTCTGCCAGAGGCCAGTCGGGCAGCTGTGTGGACCTGGTGGAGATGCAGAGCCCGCCGCCCTCGGCGGGAGCCCTGTCAAAGGTTAAAGGTTAGGAGAGGACCTCCGCCAAGGTGACTGGGCACAGAGAGAGACCCCAGGGCGCAGTGTAAAAAGTTGGGTGGGTCCAGCTGGCCTAGGGCTTTGGTTTGGCTGGGAGGGGTGTGTGATTTGGGAGCCAAGGCTGAGCTGTTTGAGATGCTAAACTGCACCCTTCCCCCAAGCAGCCATGGAACCCCAGCTGTCTAACATTCTCCAACAGCATCCATTTGAAAGAGGGCTTAATTCTACTCAGTCTAGTGCACTCTGGAAGTAGGATCCGTATACCATGAAAGTGCGATTCAGTGGTATTTAGGTGTTTAGTAAATTTAGAGTTGGGCAACCATCACCACGATCCAGTTCCGGAACATCCCACCTGTAAAAAATGAATGAGCAGAAACCTCGATTAAATAGTCAGAAGGGGCAGCTGTCATGTCCTGTGGCCATAGCAGAGCCCAACAGGAAGGAAACAGACTCCTCTTCTTTCTTGGCAAGAACTCAGCCAATGAAAAGCCATGGACTCTGTTTACAACAGCAGCCCTCCAGACTTCCTCTTCCCCTCTATAAAAGAGTTCTCCTTCCCTTGCTGTGTGGAGACTTGCACGTGGCTCGCCATGGCTGCAGAGGCGGAAGTGTAATTCTCTGCTGATCCCAGATAAACCCATCTTCGCTAGAGAAATATCTGGCAGTTGGTTTGTTTCAAGTCAGCACCTCCAGGAGATCCCTTGTGTCTGTTTATGGCCACCCCCTCCCATTACAGCCCAGACCGGCCAACCTCTAATCTGCTCTCTCTGCATATGTTTTTGCCTTTTCTGGATGCTTCATGTAAACGGAATCATCCACTACATGGCCTTTGGCATCCGGCGCCTTTCACTGAGCATAACGATTTTGAGGTTCATGTGTGGCATGCATGTTTCGGCAGTTTGTTTCTTTTTGTTGCTGAATGGTCTTCCTGGGTCTTGGTTTCTTATTAATGGAAGGGAAAGATATTTTTAGTCATACAGAAACCATGCCTTCCTCCAAGGACCCAAATGAATGAGAGGTTGGTCCGGGTGAGGCTTCTGTGCCTAGGAGACAGAGAGAATGTCCCATCATGATGATGGAGACGCAGGAAGATTCTCTGGATGGAAAAAGTTAAAACACATCTCAATGGGATAGAGTGATGAGCAGAAACCAGTTAGGTCAAATGTCAAAAAAGCCTCTCCTTTGGTTTCAGATATCACTTGCATAAGTGAGAAGTGCCGGACTAGGTAACACCTTGAGGGCTGTAACAGGAGAACAGAGGAGCCCTGAGTTCAGAGAGATGGCCCAAGGTCAGGGCCACCCCTGCACCAAAAAAATGGGAATCCCCTGGTGCAGATTAGGGTCAGGAGCTTGTCAGTCCTCACACGGGATTCCAATGTACAGCCAAGGGCAAAGTCAAGGATGACTGTGCTAAAGGTTACGGGACGCCCAAAGTAACCGACTGCTGTACCAGAAGGGAGGGTCTCAGGTGGAATCCTGGTGTTCCCTTAACAGCCCCACGCAGACCTCCTCTTCTGGAAGGCCAGCAGGAGGCCGTGTAACTATCGTCCTCACCTCCTCCACCGATGCCCTAATGCTGGCTCCACAGAGAGGACCTGGTAGGTGCATAGACAACACCAGCTTGTCACAGGACTGAGAAAACTGGTTCTTCCTACTTTATTAAAGAAAAAAAAAAAATCCCAAGTATTACCTGAATACATTCTCATAGAAAATTCATAAAGGACAGTTCCCCTAGGACAAATCACAACGGTCTGATATGCATACTTGTAGACACTTTTCCATGCATTTACCTCTCTAGGTAATATACAACTACATAGCTTTTATTTTGCCTATAAACAAATGAGATTATGCTCGAGGAATTATGTGAAAACTTGCTTCTCAATATATCACCAGGATCGTTGCACGTCAGGACGCAGAGCTCTGATTCGTCTCTGAAACAGCTGCAAAATGGGAGGTGACTTTCCTCACTGAACCATGGGTTTTATCCTACATCGCTCTCAACGTTGCTCACTTCTGCAAATGTCATTTCTGTGGGCCTCCTTGTACATATGTACCCAGGCACATGTCTACACTTTTTGTTACTAGGACAGATTCTTAGAAGTGGAATGAGGGGGAGTTCTGGACTCTGCATTCAGCTTTGTTCATTTATTTGCCTGTAGAGCTACAGTGACTGTAACAGGAGAGTCAGTGGTTTCAGTCTTGGTTATATTATGGATTCTGTTGCTCTTGTGAGTAGGATCCCTTTCCCCTTACCTTTTCTAATAAGTTAGAGTTAGTGATTAAGAAAACCATAGATTTTTAATTGTGGTAAAACACATAAAAGGTGAAAATTGACCTTTTTCACCCTTTTTAAGTGAATGGTTCTGTGGCATTAAGTACATTCACATTGTTGGGCAACCATCATCACCATCCAGCTCCAGAATTTTCTCATCTTCCCAAACAGAAACTCTATACCCATTAGACACTTACACCCCAGTTCCCCCTACTTCCAGCCCTCAGCAACCACTGTTCTACTTTTTATCTTTATGAATTTGATCTAGGAACCTCACACAATATTTGTCCTTTTGTGTTTGGCTTCTTTCACTTAACATAATGTCTCCAAGTTTCGTCCCCAACGTAGCACTCCACTGCTTTTTATGGCTGAATAATAGTCCACTGTACATGTATGATGTATGTCACATTTGTTTTATCCAGTCATCTGTCAATGGACACTTGGGTTGCTTCACCCTTTTGGCTACTGTGAATACTGCTGCTGTGAAGAGTAGGAACCCTCAGTGTACAAACATCTGTTTGAGTCTCTGCTTTCACTTCTTTGGTTATATATCCAGAATTTGAATTTGAACTCCTTGTTTAATTTTTTGAGGAATCATCACACCATTTTCCACAGTGTCTGTACCATTTTGCAGTCCCGCCAGTAATGCACAGGGAGCCAATTTCTCCACATCCTCACCAGTACTTGTTATATTCTATCGTTTTTTAAAAACACCCACACAAATGGATGTGAAAGCCATTGATCTGTGTATGTTGGTCTTGTGTCCAGCCACCTCCCCAAATTCTCCCATTAGTTTTTCATTCGGGGTCTTGGATTCTCTAGGTAGTTCATCACATCACCTGCAATAGTGACAATATTTTTCTTCTCATTTTAGATTCAGGCCCTTTTGTCTTATTTTCCTACATTGTCAAGGATCCACATTACAAGGTTGAAGAGAAGCGGTGATGGCAGGTACCCCTTCTTTCTAGTGTTTTACTATTACATGTCATGATTTGTGCAAACTTCTGGTAGACCCTGGTTAGGGTTAGGAATGTGGCCTCTGTGCCTGCGTTGCTAAGAGTTTATCAACAATATCCAGCTTGTCAAATGTTTTTGGAGTGCCTACTGAAATAACTATGCCTCAATTCCGTGAATTACACTGATAGGTTCCCTAATAACCAATTCCTGTATTTGTTGGATAAACCTACTTGTCATGAAGTATTTGTGTTTAATGTAGAGACTGAGATATAGTAGATCACCCCAAATGAACAGGAGGCCAATGGCTAATGAAACAGAAGAGATAGTGACAGATACGGATCGTATCTTTGTTCCAAGAAGGGCACATCAGTGGGGGAAAAATCCCAAAGGAGCAAGATTCTTCAAAGAACCTTTGACCCTGTTGTAATAAGATGGAGAAAATTGTATTCAACCAAGTTAATATCGAGGAGAGTTCTAGGTGCATTTGGAAGAAACATTTTGATAAACAGTTTGCAATTGTTGAAATGTCTACCCAAGAAGAGCCTCATGTTGGGCTAAGAACCTGAGCTGCTGGGATGGGCAGGGCTGGGACAGAGCTGACTTGTCTCTGGCATGAAAAGGAGAGGAAGAAAAGGTAGAAGGGGAAAGCCAAAGAGACTGGGCAGTGCTGGGGAGAAAGGAGAAAAAGAAAAGGAAGCAAACCCTGGCATTGGGGCGGCCAAGGAGGGCCACTGGGGAGAAGGGATTGTCTACTGGGCTATAGGTTGTTTGGTGTAGTTACCTGCGACTGATGCTTTTGCACATCTGGGGCCCAGTGGGGGAGCAGGGAAAGGGCCAACTTCTGTCTGCAGCTGGAGGATGCCATGCAGGTGGAGCATAGGAGCTGAGGGCATCTGACTTCTAGATCAACCCAAGGTTTGGGAGGTGACAGAACCTTGCACCCAAGCTGGCTTGGGGGTTACAAGGGGAAAGGGCTAAGTACGACTTGGGGGATGAAACTTCTGGTCTGGAGGATCTTAATCACATGTATGTGGATCCTTCAAAGAATCTATGACTAAAACTCAGAGGGTTCATGAACTTAAATAGGAAAAATTTACATCTTTATTTTCCCTAACCTCTCACTGAAATTGAGCATTGCCTTCTATTATGAACACAGGCAACAATCCCTAAGGTTTAGCCGTGCCGAGAGAAATAACAGATTTTCACACCACACTTTAGTTGTTGCCAATATCTCAAAATATTTTTTATACTCGTTGCTGCTTTGAAATCACATGGTCATAGACCCACCATCTGGGCATCAGAAAGAGTATGATGGGGCTTCCCTGGTGGTGCAGTGGTTGAGAGTCTGCCTGCCGATGCAGGGGATGCGGGTTCGTGCCCCGGTCCGGGAAGATCCCACATGCTGCGGAGCGGCTGGGCCCGTGGGCCATGGCCGCTGAGCCTGCGCGTCTGGAGCCTGTGCTCCACAACGGGAGAGGCCACAGCAGTGAGAGGCCCGCGTACCGCAAAAAAAAAAAAAAAAGAGTATGATGGTGCTGGACCCTAAGGACCAGACCGAAGGCGGGGTGGAGGTACTCCACCTGGTTTTCTGTTTTGTCATTTAATCCAGCACATTCTCTGTGCCAGACACTAGTAGCCCTAGGGCAGGTACATAGACAGTAAGGCAGAGAGCCTGCCCCGTGGAACCCAGCGGCTGGGGGAGGCGTACAGCTCATCCAGACAAACAACCGCACCACACGGTGACACGCTCATCCAGACAAACAACCGCACCACACGGTGACACGCTGCAGGAGCACAGAAGCAGGGCTGGTGGGCTCAGACAAGGTTTCGTACAGGAAGTGACACTTGAACTGAGTTTTTCAGAGTATATTAAGAAATGCACACAGGACATAAAACTTTCCTCTGACCAGAAAAATCCCTCATCAAGCATGTGCGTGTCTCAGTTTAGAGTTCAGAAGAGCAAAAAGCAGAAATTTCCCCTGGCTGTGGGGCTGAAACAGGAAACCACCCAGAAACCCTCAGCAGAGGAGGCCGGGAGTCCCCAGTTCCCTGGGACGGAGTGGACATTTCACAGGAAACACTTCTGGGTGCAGCCCGAGTCTGTTCCCATCCCTCTGTGTTGGAATAAAGGCTCCATGAGCTCATGCATTGTCTGTTTCGCTGGTGAATGAATCACAAGCACCTGTGCCCGGCGCAGATCTGGCCCCTGCAGAGTTCAGTTGAATGAGTGAATAAATCCAGCTGCAGCCTTCTAGAGCTGATGGGGGGCAGCCGGATAGGGCGGCCCTGACTGCCTCTCTGCGTGGCATTTGTGTCTCCAAATCACCATGGTGCCCTGCACTCTGGATGACCTGTAAGACCCCCTCCTCCCCAGCCCCAAACTCCTGTGGATACAGAATTGCTTCAAGGCAGTGGGCAGGTAGAGTGCCCATCACCTGGGTTGCTCTGGTGTGAATGTCTCTGCCCTCTTCCAGGACGGCAAGGTGTTGTCGCAGAGATCTGCAGGGTCCTAGCGGGCATCTGAGCTGCCTGGATTAGGGATCCCTTTCCTCAGAGCATGGTCCGAGCTGGAAGCATGAGTCCCAGTTAGTAGAAGCAGAGGGCTGGGAGCATCCGCACCAGAGCCTCCATCCTGAGCTCACAGTGGGTGGAGAAAGTCGCCTCCTAACGGGGCCTCCCATAGGCTGATCCCTGATCCATAAAGGATAAAGCAGAGCATTTCTATGGCATCTCTGTTCCTCCCAGCAATGTTATTGGCTGAACTGTGTCCCCCCACCCACTCAAATTCATCTGTTGAAGCCCTAACCCCCAGCACCCCAGAATGTGACTGTATTTGGAGATAGGGTTTTTAAAGAGGTGATTAAGTTAAAATGAGGTCATATGGGTGGACCCTAATCTAATATGACTAGTGGCCTTATAGGAGATTAGAACACAGGCATACACAGAGGGAAGACCACATGAGGACACAGGGGGAAGACGTCTGTCTACAAGCCAAGGAGAGAGACCTCAGAGGAAACCAACCCTGCTGACACCTTGATCTCAGACTTCTAGCCTCCAGATTTGTGAGGAAATAAATTTCTGTTGTTTAAACCCCCCAGTCTGTGGTACTTTGTTACGACAACCCTGGCTAACTCATACAAATGACCTCACTCAGTGAAGTTTCTCAGTGGGCTCCCTGAGGTGACACCCACACTCTTGTCACCACAAAGGAGAAGTAAACAGAAGTGCTTTCAAAGACTCATAGGTCAGAAAGGCCTCAGGACTCAGGGATGGGTTATTGGGTTATTCGGTGACCTTACTGTTTCTCTGTAAGAAAAACAGGCTTCAGAGCTTGAATTTCCGAGAAGAACAAGCTGCTCCTTGCTGATGTCAGAAGACTCACGCTCAGCAGTAAGCTGATGTTTGCTCACGTAGATTTTACACACAGAGAAGGAGAACCACAGACCCTGAATCAGGTTAAAAGTTTGACATCTGCGGGGAGGTTAGTGGGTTTTAATGTTTAAAAAAAAGTCTTATGGGGCTTCCCTGGTGGTGCAGTGGTTGGGAGTCCGCCTGCCGATGCAGGGGACGTGGGTTCATGCCCCGGTCCGGGAAGATCCCACATGCCGCGGAGCGGCTGGGCCCATGAGCCATGGCCGCTGAGCCTGCGCGTCCGGAGCTTGTGCTCCGCAGCGGGAGAGGCCACAACAGTGAGAGGCCCGCGTACCACAAAAAAAAAAAAAAAAAAAAAAGTCTTATGCGTGCCTTAGTCTTTTACCGGGTTTATTAGTACAGTGCCTGAATTTACAGCACAAAGAGAACAATAAGAGTAAGTCCAACTTGGAATTCCGTTTCATAAGGTACTCGGCAGCCAGTCTTTAAGCTTTAAGTGCATTTCACTGATTACTTGGCAATGCCTCCAAGGGCTTTGGGGACACGTGGCCATCCCACCTCTCACTGCCCCTCCCCCCACCTCCAGCTCAGTTTGCCTTCAATTGCCAGGCAGGTAACAGCCTCCAGCTGGGCTCTGCCTCCTGAGAAAGTCCAGGCGGTTTTGGTTGGTTTTGGTCGGTAAGTGACTGAAGGGCACGCTGGGTTATGCCGCCTCCTGCTGCACCCTCTGCCCAAGGTGAGTGAACTCTCATGGGCCCGGAGTTGCCAGGGTGGGAGTTGCAGGGTTTGCTGCTACCTGGCCCAGTGGCTTCACTTTCTGGGCTTCCGTTTCCTCCTTGTAAAGTGAGAAAAATAACAGCCCACCCAGCGGGTTTTTGCAGGAGTTAAGGGAGTAACATATGAACGGACTGTGTCTGGGATCTCGTAAATACTAAGTGTCCATTCCCTTTTTTTCCCCTGTCCTGTCTCACCCAACACCGTGCTGGGCACACGCTGAGGTTGGGATAAAGAGTGTTGATGAATTGATGTCCTGATCTCATCCACATCCCACCTGTCACTCACCTGTGTCCATCTCAGATGGGATTGTCTTTGAAGAACGTGAACTTTAAAACTATTTTTCTGATAAAAGTAACTGATGCTCCTTGCATTCAGTTTGGAATATGTACTCAAGCATAAAGAAGAAAAGAAATATTATAGCCAACCCTAACATACAGAGATAATCATTGGTTAATATTTTGCGGTCTTTCCTTCCAGTCTCTTTTCTATGCATATGTGTACCCAAGTCCCTTTTACTCAACTGCCTGAACGTTTGCCCCGAGCATCTTAGAGAAACCCTTCAGCACCTAAGGCCTCAAAGACAAGACCTTACTTATATAGCAGAGCTACGTTTGACAGCTCTTTCTCTCTCCATAGTTGATGTGCCTGCACACACCAGGGCCTGTCGCACACTTCTTACAGAAGTAAAATCACTCTCCTATCAAAAACGCAACAGAGAAAGCTGCCGGGATACTTCCAGCCTCGCAGCTTGTGATGAGTGCCTTTTAAGTTAGGCAAATGATTTAGAGAAAAGAATTTCTCTGGGTTTCTTGACCTCTTGTTCTGTGCTCTGTTATTTAGTTGAAGAAATACAATCATCTAGGTTTTAGTCTTGTTGAGAAGAAACTAGCTGCTGGGACCTCTGGCCGGGTCATTTCCCCAGATCAAAGTTTCACGGAGGAAATCGGAGGGCAGGCTGTTGGTTCCCGGCACCCCTGCACCACTCACCTGTGCAGGTCAACCAGGGCGTCCAGCCGGGAGGTGAAGTGGGCCTGCAAGGCTGGGCAAATTAATCTGATCCAAAGCATTTTTAGGAAATAACAATGCAAAAAGCATTTTGCTCAGGTGTAACACATTATGGAGAGCAACAGGGCTGGCATGCATCCTCCTGATTTGATACAGGGTCCACAGTTTCACACTGGAAGTGTAAACAGAACCATAGCTGTGATTCTCACATAACTGAAGCTTGACTTGGTGGGTGACTTTTTTTTTAATTGGAGTATAGTTGGTTTACAATATTGTGTTAGGTTCAGGTGGACAGCAAAGTGATTCATTATAGGTATATATATTTTTTCATATTATTTTCCATTATGGGTTATTACAAGGTATTGCATAGAATTCCCTGTACTATACAGTAAATCCTTGTTGCTTATCTATTTTATGCATGGTAGTTTGTATCTGTTAATCCCATACTCCTAATTTGTCTCTCCCCCCTTCCTTTCCCGTTTGGTATCCATAAGTTTGTTTTTTATGTCTGTGAGTCTGTTTCTGTTTTGTATACAGATTAATTTGTATTATTTTTTAAAGATTCCACATGTGAGTGATATGGTGTAATATTTGTCTTTCTCTGTCTGACTTCATGAAGTATGATATTCTCTAGGTCCATCCATGTTGCTGCAAATGGCACTATTCCATTCTTTTTATAGCTCATATTCCATGGTGTGTGCATATATATGGCATCTTCTTAAGTCAATTTCTGTTGATGGGTACCTGGATTTCTTCCATGTCTTGGCTACTGTAAATAGCACTGCTATGAACATTGGGTTGCATGTGTCTTTTCAAATTAGAGTTTTTATTTTTTCTGGGTATATACCCAGGAGTGGAACTGCTGGATCATATGGTAGCTCTATTTTTAGTTTTTTAAGGACCCTCCATACTGTTTGCCATAGTGGCTGCACCAATTTACATTCTGCTGGTAACTTTTGATTCCTGAAATCTGTCCTTGGTAACTGTGACCCTCCAGCTGTGTGCTGATGAGCCCAACTACCCTTCAGATATATTTGTGTGTGTGATTTTGTGAGAGTGTGTGTGTGTGTGTGTATAAAGGGAAACACTCCAAGGTCACAAACCTGAGTTACACGCAGACCCCTTTAAATGAAAAGACTTCCTTGTGAACCAAAGAAAACTGAGACTTCTCTGAGAAACCGCGTTACAAGTAAAACCCTGTAAGCACAGGTGATCTCGGGCGTCATCGCAGCCATCCACTTATCACAAAGACCCCCCTGCATGGGGCTTCCCCAGATGGAGTCATTCAGTTGGTCCTATCTTTTTTTTTTTTTTAGATTATCACTGAAATGAAAACATAGCTAAATTTAATTCTTAAGGGCCATGTGCCTCCTTCATCAACTGTGCCAACTATTTTTAATAAACTCCTAGTCCGAGAAATGCCGGTTTAGAATGTGTGTAAAGAAGGGAATGGTTGGTGTCACGCTGCCCATTTGATAGTGCTCATGAGACTGTTCCTGATTGGCTGATCCTTTAATCTCATATTTTTTAAAATTCCGTAAGGCTTTGCTTGGATTTCACTTGAATCCAAGTCTTGGAGGTACAGACTTGCCTTTGCCTTGGGGGGACTCTGCCTGAGCTGAGACAAAGGTTGTGTGCTGCAGGTAATTTGGTTGATGGGACGTGATCCCAGACGGCAGCAGTGAAGGACGGGTGAAGGGAAATAAGAGGAGGGAAAACCATAGAAGGTGGGCTTGCGAGTTGCCCACCAGAAACCTCTGCAGAGGGCATAGGATGATCTCAGAGTTGTCCATCTGCCCAGGGAGGACTGAGAGAGTGGCACCCCTTGCTTAGTTCACTATCTGGCCCCCCACTGGTTGAGGGGGCCCCTGGGGGCCGTAACCCATGCCTGCCTAGGCTGTCTGCTGAGTGCCAGCCTCTGGAGATGCCCTGGGAGATCCATTCATTTCCTGCTGCTGCTGTAACAAAAGCACCACAGACTGGGTGCCTAACAGACATTTTTTCTCTCATACCTCTGGAGGCCAGAAGTCCACCATCAGTTTCGCTGGGCCCAAATCAAGGTGTCTTGGAGATTTGCTCCTTCTGGAGGCTCTAGGGAGAAATCTACTCCTTGCCTCCAGCTTCCGGTGGCCACGGCGTTCCTGGGCTCGTGGTCGCATCTCTCCAACCTTTGCTTCCACCTTCACGTTGCCTTCTCCTCTGTGTGTCAAACCTCCCTCTGCCTCTTTCTTACAAGGACATGTGATGGCAGTTAGGACCCGCCTAGGTCATCCTCCTCATCTCAAGATCCTTAGTCACAACTGCAACGACCCTTTTCCCAAAGAAGGGGACATTTACAGGCTCCAGGGACTGCAACATGGAGAGATCTTTGGGGGCCATTTTTCAGCCGACCACAGGTGAGAAGCAAGAGGCAAGCCTCGCTTGCTGCAGGTGAGACCCATCAGGGCCGAGCAGAGCGAAGCTTGTTGGAGCTGCTCACCCTCCCTGGGGCTGGAGGCAGAGGTGAGGCTGACATCACCAGGACAAAGGGCATCTGATAGAACCAGATGCCCTCTGGTTCTATCAGATGTGGACACCTCTGACTGACAGACCAGGCCTGGCAGGATGACGGTGCAGGCAAGTCGCTGCAGGCCTGGGGAATTCTGCAGTTATGTTGCAGTGCTGGTGAATGTTTTCCAGGTGTTGTGGCATCTGCTTGATTTATTTCTGCGGGAGAGCGGTTTCACATATCCCTGTCCAGGGATGCGTAATGAAGAGAACCTGGGATAACACCTCGGTCATCTTTTTCTACATGTGCTTGCTTTTCACTCATGTGGAATGTTACTGGAAAAGTTGCAGTAGGTACCTACCTCGTATCCCTGCCCTCACGTGCTCCACCCTAGAGAACTTTATCTCCAAAAAATCTGCTCACGCCCCACCCCGGTCAGGCCCTTCAGTGGTTCATGGTGCTGCACTGGGACAGCACTGGGATGGCACTTTGCACCACAAGCCCTGCTTATTTTAGTCCCCTGCTTATGGGGAGGGGACATTTGAAGACACGAGAGACTGACAGAGATAGAGAGATACAGAGACAGAGAGAGACACAGAGGAGACTGACAGCATCGTAACTCACTGAGGTTGCACTGTTGAGAATTGGTCACCGTGAGTCGGGGAAGGGTTTCCAGTGGAACGTTGTCCATCCTGAGACGCCTGAAGCTCTAAAGACCTGTGAATTGGAAGCAGCTCTCCCAGGAGAGCACGGGGCCTTCCCACTGTGCTCATGTTTCTGCATAACTACTGGCTGAATGAATAGAATGAATGGATAAGCAAAAGTAAGTTAATATCAACACTTGTAATTTGAAAATCTTACCAAAATGCAGTCTGCTTATTGCATAGGTCATGCACCCACAGAGTTGGAAATTCACAAGGTGCAGAAAGATGCACACCCCCCACCATCCAGTTGCTGTAGAGGCAACCAGAGCTGTCTGCCCCATGTGTATCCTTGCAGAATGCTTTATGCATAGATGAGCCAAAATGTGCATGCATCATTGCTTTTTCCATTTCATCGTATCTTGGAAATCATTCCATAGTAGTTTTTAAGGAACTCTCATTCTTTTGTCTTATGAAGTTGCCTAGCATCTCATTGTATAGATCTGTGCCAGAGGTTATTTAACGTGCTCTGTTAATGGACATTCCTATCATGTCCAATCTTTTGCAAACAATGGAGCAGTTAATAACCTTTCACAAAAGTAATTTCTTGCAAATATATCTGTAAGATAAAGAAGTGGAACTTCTGGGTCAAAAGGTAAGTGTGCTTACAGTGTTTATAAAATATTGCTAAATTGACATCCACAAAGATTACACCAACTTACACTGGTATAAGATATTATACCAATATATTCTTATATTATAAGAATGTCTATCCCCCCACACTGTTACCAACAGAGCATATTATCCAATGTTTTGATCTGGGTCAGTCTGAGAGATGAAAATGGCATTTCAATATAACTTAATTTGAATGTTTCTTGTAAGAGTGATGTTGAACGTCTTAGTATATGTTTAAGAGGCTTTTCTATTTCCTTTCTGTGTACAGTTGAGTCTTCTTTGACCATTTTTCTTGTTCTTTTTTCTTATTGGCTTGTAGAGCTCTTTATAGATTAGGAAAATTAAGACGTTGCACGGGATATGTCAATGATGAAATAGATATTGCAAATCATTTCAGCAGAAACTTTTTACTTAATTTTGTAAATAGTTCATTGTTAATCCACAGGTAACTTATAGTCAGCCCTCTGTATCCGAGGTTCCTCTACATCCTTGGATTCAGCCAACCACAGATCATGTAGTACTGTAATATTTACTATTGAAAAATATCTACATACAAGTGGACACACGCAGTTCAAACCTTAGCTGTTCAAGGGTCAACTCTAATTGATCACACCAGGCAATTTTATTTCTGGGAATTCAATTAATACTTTTGATTATAATGATATGTTTTTATAATTGGTAAGCTTTTCCAAACTTAATTTTTAGGCTAGTTGACTATTAAATCTTTTTGGGGTGTCTGACTTTCTTTCTTGAGGTTTTATTTTAGCTCATACCATTTCCATGGTCTGACACGTGTCCTGATGATTCACATCTTGCGGCCATCCTAAACCCACATCAAGTCCCAAGTCCTCAATAAAACTTGCCCAGCTGTCCCACCCATGTGACCTCTCCCAGTTCTCAGTCCCTGAGCCCATAAAGTATGAAATTCATCCCACAATGTTTCCCAGTGCCCTATATTGCTTTCTGGTTGCTCTACAGGTATAAGTCTTATCCCTTCTAGGAAGCTGGGACATCTTTCACGTTCTTCTCAAGACTTAAGATTCTCCTGGGAACAAAGTATGAACGTGATAAATACGTATTAACTGGAAATAACTTTTAGAGGTTCTTAACCTATGTTCCATGGATAGAATTCAGGGTGTCCTGAATTAGACTAATCTATTATATCATATTATATTAATTATATTACTGATGTTCTTATACGAAGAGAGAGATTCACACAGCCACAGAGGGAAAATGGTCATGTGAAGACAGAGGCAGATGTTGGAGTGACATTGCCATCGGTCAAGGAAAGGCTGGGACCACCACAAGCTGGGAGAGGCGAAGAAGGATCTTCTCCTAGAGGCTTCAGAAGGAACATGGCCCTGCTGACATCTTGATTTTGGATGTTTAGCCATCAGAACTGTGAGACAAAAAATTTCTGTTGCTTAAGCCACCCAGTGTGTGGTACTTCATTATGGCAGCCCTAGGAAGTGAATACACACACTACCTAAAACTTTGTCACCAATAGAAATCACAGATATTTTCATGCAAGTTTATGTTTGCTAAAAATATCTCAGAATATTGCTTAAGCTCATCACTATTTTGAAATTACAGTAATTAAACCCAAAGCTGGATATTTTTATTTAATTGAGTAATAAGTAACTTATAAATTAATCTTAAGCTATTTTTATATCCTCACCACTATATTTCAATATAATTATTTTTAATTTAATTTCTTAATTGAATTAGAGTTGATTTACTCAATATAATTATTTCCCTTGTTATTCTCTTTCATTTATTTTATGCATTTGAAAACATTATCCAGAGAAAGAGTTTGTAGGCGTGAGCAGAATGCCAAAGGAGTCCGTGGCCCAATAGTTCAGCCTCACCTGCAGTACTCAACTGTGTCCAGCAGGAGACACTAGAGCACTTACGCAAAGCTGCACATACAATGCTGCCTGTTTTACTGTGATTTTCCCCCATTGGAGAAACAAAAATGTCCTTTAAATTCATATTATTTTTAGAATAGTAGTAATGTATGCACAGTGATCAGAATATGGAAATACTTACCGGCCTGCTATCCTATTTCTTTGTTGACTCTTAAAATTTCCATACCGTTTTTTAAATGCTTAAATGAACAGTTGGTACTAAAGCTATTTTTAAACTGTATCTTATAGCTGGAGCTACTTTGAAATTTCTATGTCCTATATGAAAGAATGCAATGAGCACAAAATGGAAATTAATATAAAGAATAACCTGACCACATTACAACTACAAATATATACAAAATGCCAAATACTGTGATCCATAGTGATCACGGTATGGAAGGGCTTTCTAGGTCTTTGGCCAACCCTGCTAGAACATTATCTAAAAGCTTCCTAGTGTACATAATGAAGTCATTTTTTTTCTTGGCAAAAGAAACCCTTTCCAACTGTCTTTTCTCGGAGAGTCTGATCACCCTGATATTTGTTAAATTATCCCAACAAACTGCATGCTGGGCTATTCAATTGCCTATTTTACAGAACAGTTTTGACAGGAGGTCAGTTTGAAGGCAAGACCTGTTTGCCCTTCTCTTTCTCCCATCAATAGTCTAACCCCCAACTCACGGCCCTTCACAGACAGCAAACTTCACAGACAGCTTTCTGCCTGGTTTTCCTGGTGAAGCAGGATCAGAGAATGAGGGAAATGCAGTAACCGGTGAACCCCACCTATTTCTCCTTTTGACGTTGGTAAGGCCTCTCCTCTGTTGAACAAATTAACAACGGTCTCCTCAGTACGCCAGACCCGTATCCTGAGTATCCCTGTGACCCAGGACATGGCAGAGAAATATTCCTCAAACCTAAAAACTCTACACATGGCAGGGCCACCTTCTCACACTGGATGGCAACCGTGTGACATAATTTGGGGCTTAGAAGGGTATGACTTCAAATCTTAACTGCAAATCTTAAGTGATATTTGTCAAATTACTTATCTTTGAACATACTCTCTGAATAATAGTTATCTCCGATGATACTTATCTCTGAATAGTATTTATCTCTGAAATTATCTCTGAACATGAGTTGTCTTCTCCATAAAATGGAGTAGCAATTGCTGTTTCCTGGGATTGTGCATATTCAATTCAATTTTGTTTGTAAAGTAGCAGGTGCACAGAACATATTCAGGCAATGTGAGCCCCCATCCCTTCCTGCTTCCCCAAAACGCATGCTTTCCCCTTGGAGGGGCTACACAAACCAACTTGAGTGTTTACTTTATCATCCTAGAGAGACTTAGAAAGTGGAGGCTGTTAAAGACAAATTTCAGGAGAAGATAAACTCATGACTCATTCAAATAAAAAAAAAACGGACACATGTCAGAGATACTATTTAGCTCCTCATTCAGTGAGGGAATCAGGCAGATTTTATGGCTGTTTCAATTAAGAAGTCAAGAAGCACAAATATACATGGAGTAAAAGCAAAGTTGAAATGAATAGTAAAGGAAGCAAAGCTGTTTTTTTTTTTCCACCAGCAGAGGAGGGGGAGTCAGCTGGACCTCTTCCAGTTAGGATGGAATTTACATGGCTACCAGTTATCTGCTGCTCTTAGAGTCGTCAGATAGCTCAGAATCAGAAGTAAAAAATCAGAATCTGCTAAGACAGAGGGTATGTTAATAGACAATGCATCGTTTTCCGTTAGAATGCACTTTTTTTTTCCCCCTACCGCTGAAGGTCTGTGCAGCAGTAATGGGCTCCGTTTTTATTTCCTACTTCCTAGAGCTAGATCATACAGAAACTACCCTGCTATGGCCCAGGTTGTGAAATCACTAAAAATCAAGGTCCCGGGTCCTGGAACAAAGCTACGGGCTCCAGAGGCAAACAAAGCATTTTGCTAAGAATCAGTGCGTTGCAACAAAGTCCCAGCAGCGCACAGCCCATCAGGCCCCCAGAGCCCGTCTCCCGCGTCCGGGCTGCAGCCGGGGCAGGTGGGCTGCGCGCGGTATCGCCCTACGGGAAGCCGCAGCCTTCCGTCCGCTGGCAGGAAGGTTGACCTGTGTGGCCGGCTCCGAGTCAATTTCACGCCCAGCGGGCTGCTCAGGTAAGGCACTCCGCCCAGCAGAGCGCCACCACTAGCTCCCAGTTTCTAGCTCCAGTGGTCTGCTTACTAATACAAAACCAATTCTTTCCACAACGTCTTCTCTGATTCTTGAGACTCGCCAGAAGGCCACGCCACCTAATTTGGGACCCTCCTACTTCCATTCCTGAGCTCGGGAAAATGTTAGTCCTAATGTGGCTCCTCAACGTTGCCAGTGGATGGGCATTTGCTCTGTGACTGTCATCGCCAGATAGTGCCTTGCTTATCAATCGGGGTTAGTAATTAAGTACGCAAGGGAAGTGATCCGGAACTATGATTTTTATTGATTGAACCACCTGGCTTCTGTGTTGAATAGCAAGTGGATTCAGCTCCTGTTCCAGACTTTTTCTGCTCCAAATAGGTCCTCCCTTCGGACTTCCTACTTAGCAGGGTAGGTGAGTGAGGCATTCACTCCTACTGCAAAATTTAAGGGGCATCAGCGTGCAAAAAATTCCATAATTCAGATAAATAATATTTTAATACGATTTTAGGAAACCAGAGTCAATGCAAAAAATCCATGATGAACAAAATGTAAAAATTTTAAGTAAAAAGAGGATCCAACTTTACATGCAGGACCCTGAGGGTGAGTCCTGGCCTTGCCACCGAGCCTAAATAAAAGCAAATCAGGCAAGTAGCACCTTAAACTTTGCCCCGCTGGTGCTTAAGAGTCTAGGCTCTCACAGGTAAATGTGCATTTTCTTTTTTTTTAACATCCTTATTGGAGTATAATTGTTTTACAATGGTGTGTTAGTTTCTGCTTTATAACGAAGTGAATCAGGTGAATCAGCTGTACATATACATATATCCCCATATCTCCTCCCTCTTGCGTCTCCCTCCCACCCTCCCTATCCCACCCCTAAATGTGCATCTTCAAAACAGTGTATGTACACTTAAGAGTTGCATTTCACTGAAAGTAAATTTTACACTAAAATAAAAAAACTAAGCAGATATTGAACTCTGCTTAATTAAATACTTAAGGGAAAGTGTACTGATGTTTGAAATTTACTTTGTCCCCCCCAAAAAATAGAATAGGTTGTAGATGGGTGGAGGAAACAATAAAAGGATAGATATTGATAAAATATAATAAAATCTTAGTAGTAGAAGCTAGGTGATAGGTATATAGGTGTTCACTGTAAAATTCTTTCAACTTTGCTATATTTTTGAAATTTTTCAAGATAGTTTTAGAAATTTAAAAATAATTAGAAAAAGCATATGAAGTAATTTATATATTTAGTGTCTACCATGGTAAATGTGGGTCACCAGCTCCCAAGTTAGGGATCTTATACTTACTATTTTCCCTTGTCCTTTAATGAGTAGAAAATGTTAAGGATTTGACTCTAAGTAAACAAAGTTTACTGTCCTCAATGACATGTATTAGACCACACCCCAGTCCTGCCTGGCAAAAGTCTCCAATGTTTATGTAAGGACAGCTATGTGCTTTTATTTTTTCTGAAGCCCTGACATCACCTAGGGTGTGATAATATGACACAGAAGAGTTTCTAAAGCAACTAAAGATCCCGCAGACTGCAACGAATATCCTGCATGCCGCAACTAAAACCCAGCACAGCCAAATAAATAAATAAATATTAAAAAAAAAAAAAAAGATGGACAGAGACAAACGGTGGAGTTTGAAGGAGCAATATTCTTATTGGAGGGTGGAGGAGCAAGGTCTGGAAGTGGCAGCAAAGAACTATGAAGATATATACGTCTCTCCCCGCGTGCTGGACGAGGAGCCTGAGGCTGAAAGTCCTTACATCTGGGCAGTGCAGAAGACAGATTCTAGGGCATCCCCCAAGTTCAAGCCATGTGTAATCCCTTTCACTTGATGAATGGTGGGCAGGGACTTTGACTTGCTTCTAACCAATACCCCACTTGATTAGGTTATGTTATATGGTAAAAGGGGTAGGGCGTCACTCCCATGATTACTTTATGATATACATTATACAATTATATCACTGTATATACAGATATATATATATACACACACACATAAGGTGTTACCTTGCCGGCATGAACTACAGAGGTTGTCCTTGATGGTTTGATGAAGGGAGAAGCCCTGCTGAGGAAGTCCATGGGGCAGGGAACTGCAAGTAACCTCTAGGACCTGAGCTGACAGCCAGCAAAGGCCAGGGACCTCAGTCCTATACCTGTAAGGAAATGAATTCTGCCAACAACCTGAATGAGTTGGAAGTGGATTCTCCTGCATTGGAGGCTTTATGTGGAAACACAGCCCGGCAGACACCTTCAGCGTAGCCCTGTGAGACCCTAAGCAAAGGACCCAGCTAAGCCAGCCTGGACTCAGAAACTGTGAGCTAGTAAGTGTGTGTGTTGTTTGAAGCCATGATGTATATGGTAATTTGTTACCCAGCAACAGAACACTAATACAAGCAGTGATGAAGGATACAGAGATGTAAGACCAGGTAGGTTCAGCTGGAATTATTTATACCATCCTAGCATTTGCCTACATCAAAGTTGCCTTCTAAGCTGAAACTCTGATCATAGCTCTCCCCTAAATAAAGATCTTCAGTGGGTCCCCGGTACCCCTCAGATCCAGGGCATTCAGCTCTCCAGCCTCCTCTCTTCCCGCCACAGCTTCCTTCTCCCCATCGTCACCCCCCATCCCATCTCTTTCTTTTCTGCCAACCATTCTCAACCACTGCCTGAGCTCCCCCAAACCCACTGGGCTTCCTCTCTCCTCTGGCTATGTTGCACGCCATGTAGCTCTCCAGCCTCCTCCCTCACCAGTTCCTACTCTTCAGTTCTGACAACACTTCCTCTTCAGAGCCTTCCTCCAGGCCTGTAGGGCGAGTCAGGGCCTAGGCTTTGCGCCCCAGAGCTCTATCATTGTATTTGTTACTTGTGTTGTAACCACCAGTCTGCTCCCTTTCGAGCCTGGAAGCTCTTTGCAGGAGACTGAGCAGTAGCCCAGCTGGTGGAGCTCTTCTGGGGCTCAGATTAGGAAAGGGAATCTCCTACCTGTGGCTGCAACAGATGCCAAAGTCAGAGGGGCTAGCAGACCCAAGAGCCAGGTGGGAAGTTGAAGATTAAAAAATGTAGGTATCGAAGGTTGGTTTTCTGGCACGGGTTCCATCCCTGGTTGGGGAAGTAAGATCCTGCATGGCATGCCGGTGCAGCCAAAAAAAGAGAGACAGATTTCAGCTCAATATGTAGATAACATTTTAATATAAAACTGTCCAAATGGAATAGACTGTCTTAGGAAAAGGTGAGTTCCTCATCTTTTAAAATTTAAGCACAGTTGAAACGACCATTTGGTGGAATGTTAAAATAAACTTTTATGAACTGAATAGTTCCTCAGATTAGATGACCTTTGTATTTCCTTGCATGGTTTTTAGCTCACCCATATTCTCTTCTATACCCTGTTTTGTTATTTAAGTATAGCAGACCATAGGAAATCTGTGCATATAGTAATCTAAAAATCAAAAAGAGAAAAAACATAGAGAAATTTTTTTAAAAAGGTTGGTTTTCTTTTTTTTAACAATATAGTTAAATTCATCCTGAAAAATGGAATATGGAAATCTAAGATTATGATTAGCACATTTTATAGTAAACTACCCAGAGCTTGGAGATGTCTTTTTTTAAACTGAGATATAATTGGCATACAATAAACTGCACATATTTGAAGTGTACAGTTTAAGTTTGTGTGTGTGTGTGTGTGTGTGTGTCCCTGAAACCATCCCTGCAGTCAAGATGGTGACCATCTCCATCACACCCCAGGTCTTCTCATGATGCCCCTTTGTAATCTCTGCCTCTCGTCCTAACCCCCCTCCCTAGACAACAACTGATCAGTTATCACTATAGGTTAGTTTGCATTTTCTAGTTTTATATAAGTGGAATCATATCGTTGTACTTTTTCTTTGTCTAGCTTCTTCCATTCAGCATAATTTTTCTGAGATTCATCCATGTTGTTGTGGGTATCAGTAGTTCATTCCTTTTTATTCTTGGGTAGCATTCCACTGTATGGATGTACCAAGACTTGTTAACCCATTTGTTATCCATTGGGCTGTGTCTTAGTCCGTTCCAGGTGCTGTAACAAAATACCGTAGACTGGGTGGCTTAAACAACAAGCCCTTTATTTCTCATGGTTTTGGAGTCTGGGAGTCTGAGGTCAGGGTGCCAACATGGCCTGATTCTGGTGAGAGCTCTCTTCTTCTGGAGAGAGCTCCCTCTCTCCTCACAGGGCAGAGAGAGGAAGCTCTATTCTCTTTCTCTTCTTATAGGGGCACTAATCCCATGATGGGGGCTCCATACTCGTGACCTCATCTAAACCTAATAACTTCCCAAAGGCCTCACCTCTTAACATTATCCCATTGGGATTGGGGTTTCAACATATGAATTTTGTGGGTAAACAGACATGCAGTACATAAAATGCTATTTCCTGTTTGGGGCTCTTACAAAGGTGCTATGAACATTCGTGTACAAATCTTTGTATAGACATATATTTCCTTTTCTCTTGGGTAAATAGCTGTGTGTGGAATGGCTAGATAATATGACTGGTGTCCGTTTAACTTTTTGAGAAATTCCCAAAGTGCTTCCAAACTTGCTATACCGTATTACGTTCCCACTAGCAGTGCACGAGTGCTGTAGTTCCTCCACATCCTTGTCAGCACTTGGTATGGTCCATCTTTTAAATTTAGACCTTTGAATAGGTGTGTAGTAATATCACATTATGGTTTAATCTGCATTTCAATAACAACTAATGGTGTGAAGCATCTTTACATGTACTTATTTGCCATCTTATCTTGATGCCAGAAATCTGAGGGCCAAGATACAAAGGCATGTTTGTGAACATAAGTGGAGGGTGACCTGGGAGATTTCGTAAATAACCACACTTCTTAGCATTTCTTAAAAAAAGTAAAAGCTTTATTGAGATATAATTCACATACTGTAAGATTTATCCATTTAAAGTATACAATTCAATGTGAATTTGCTATAGTCACACAGTTGTGTAACCATCACCACAATCAATTTTAGAACATTCTCATCACCCTGCAAAGAAACACGATACCCTTTAGTTGGCATTTCCCAAACCCTCTATCTGCACTCCCTCTACCCTAGGCCACCATTAAGCTACTCTCTGTCTCTGTAGATTTTCCCATTCTGGATATTTCATATAAATGGAACCATAAATATATGGCTTTTTCTGACTAGCTTCTTTCACTTAGTATACTGTTTCAAGGTTCATCCATTTGTACTTCCATGAATCAGTACTTCATTTTTTTTAAAAGCTAATATTCCATTGTATGGATATAATACGTTTCATTTGTCCATTTATCAATTGATGGATATTTGGATTGTTTTCACTTTCTTACTATTATGAATAATGCTGCTATGAACATGCATGTACAAGTTTTTGTGTGGATTCCGGGGTTTGTACCTAGGATTGGAATTGTTGGGTCATATGGTAATTCTATGTTGAATCTTTTCAGGAACTGTCAGACTGTTTTCCACAGTGGCTGCATCATTTTATATTCCCACAGTTGTATACGGGCTCCAATTTCTCCACATCCTTGCCAACACTTGTTATTATCTGTTTTTTATTATAGCCACCCTATACCAGTTGGCTATTATGTAACAGGGATGAATTGATGAAAGTAGCAAAATAGGAAGCTTGGGGTGGAACAGACATCTACCCTGGGCTCAATATGTATTGAGCACATGGCGGGAAGTGTCTGAATTTGGGTTTCCTCAGAACCAGACACTGAGACAAAGATCCCAGTGCAAGTAGTTTATTTTGAGGGAAAAGAAAACACTAGAAGGGGAGTAGGGGAGGGAGACTCAGAAGGCAAGGCAGCCAGTATGGGGTCAGCAATCAAGCCAGGAGCTACTGTGGACAAGGAGAACTTGGTCTCTCTAGGGAAACTCTTTGAGAGTCAGTACAGAACACACACCTCCAAGGGCTCCTGAGAAGTGAGAGACTTGGGGTATCTATACACTGTGTCCAGTCAGCCATTGGTTAGGGCTGCTCCCAGGGAAAGTTAATTCCTTGCCCCTGCCATAAAGATAGCCCAACAGCCCTCCACTTAAAAAGGAAACAGGAAGTTTCCAGCAGTTTGAACTTGGGCTGGCATGCGCTGAAATGGTTTGAACAAGGAGAAAGAGACAGGACACTGAGAGAGTGTACTACAGGGGCTATGAAATTGTGCCTACCTACCCCCAGGGAGCTTAAGTCTCAACAAGGCAAGATGTGACTACGTGGCAGAAAGAGACAGCAGTCAGCGGAATACATTGCCACGTCAAAATGATGATCTGAACGTTGTGAGGTCAGAAAGACAAAAACGATGACCACGTATTGTGAGAATCTATTTACATGAGATGTCCAGGAAAGGCAAATCTATAGAGACCGAAGGCAGATTCGTGGTTGCCTGGGGCTGGTAATGGGGGCGGGGAACCAGAGAGTGACTATAAATGGGCTGGGGGGCTTTTTTTGATGGATGTGTTCTCAGATTGGATTGTGGTGATGTCTGCACAATTCTGTAAAAGTTTTAAAGATCATTGAATCATACACTAAAAATTAGTGAATTTTATGGTGTGTAAATTATACCTTAATAAAGCTGTTTTTAGTCAATGGTGTAGAGAGACTGAAAACTGCCTCGGGTGCCTGGATTCAGAGCCAGGCTCCATCCTTTGTCACTGCATACCAGGCATCGTGCTGCCCTGAACCAGAATCCAGGTGGTGCTGGGGCAAAATTACTTTGAAGTTGGAGATCCATCAGACATTGACTGCCATGAGCTGGATAAGTTACCCAGTCTCGCTGGGTTTCCTTTCCTTCATGCGGACAGTGCTGGGTGTTTTCTAAAGATCACAGAAGTACCTAGCAGATAGTACTGGATTTGTTACCTGTGCCATTAATGATGACTTCTTGGCATTATGAGGCCTAAATGCGGTAATGGGATAGCCGTCCAAACAAAAATGGATTGGAGAAGCATCCTAGCCCCAGGACACTTATAAAATGAATGGGACTTTTAAAATGAATAATGTAACAGTGCTGACAAAGAAGAGTACAGTGTAGGTCTAAGGAAAAGTGCATCAAGGAAGAAAATGGCAGTGAATAGCTTTCTGGGTGTGAGGCTTTTAACAATTTATACAGTTGGTAGAAAATCTGGCTTCAGGAAACCTCTAACTCAGCTTGGTGAAGAATGAAAGGAATTTCCATTAGTTACTCCAGCTCCTATTCAGTCCTTCTGATGACAAGAGAAAATTGAAACCACTGAACCGTGCTTTATATAACCAAGATTATTGATTTGATTTAAGCAGGTAATAAACTTGGCAGGAATGCCGCACGTTATTGGTTGAATCAGGCTGTACAGTCATCAGTTTTAGTCAAAGTCTCTTTTAAATACCAGTCGAGAAATTTCTCGTGCGTTAGACATCTCTCAGCTCAGCTTTCTATCACAATGTTCCCTCAGTACTTTTGCAATCAGCTGTGGTTACTAGAAGTGTTTTGAGATGGGACTTTATTAGCTGCCAGCAAAATTAAGTCAACTGATTAAAGCTATCTGGAGGTGGGTTTCATGACATATCTTATGGGTAGCTGATTTTCAGAATGAAGCTTAGCAGAGCAAGAGAATCCTGTATATGACCAATCTTTCAAATGAGTTTGCCTTTAGAGTCATTTTCAAACGACCCTAGTGGTGATTTTTATGATCTTTTTTACTTCTCTGAATTTTATGAATATTATAAAATAAATTGGTATTATTTTAATTGTAGGCATTTTAATTTGTTTAATTATGCTAAACAATACAGGAATATATTCTATTCATAAAAGATTCAAACAACCCAAAAGTGTTTAGAGTAAAAAGTAATATTTGAAATATTTGGGAACAAGGGCTAATTGAGGCTCGAGTGCACCCATCCATCTTTGCTGAAAACGTGGATCTTCCTGCCTCCTTCCCTTCTATAGATTTTCTTGCCAATCATCTAGTTTTTCTAACAGTTCTTCAAAAGAGACTAGGTAGCCACAAAAGCTCTATGGTGTCACGTCATGCTATCTTTGAAAATATATACATGTGGGCTTCCCTGGTGGTGCAGTGGTTGAGAGTCCGCCTGCCGATGCAGGGGACACGGGTTCGTGCCCCGGTGCGGGAAGATCACAGATGCCGCGGAGCGGCTGTGCCCGTGAGCCATGGCCGCTGGGCCTGCGCATCCGGAGCCTGTGCTCTGCAACGGGAGAGGCCACAACAGTGAGAGGACCGCGTACCGCAAAAAAAAAAAAGTTTAGGAGAGAGAGAGGGAATCAAAGTATGCCTATTCCATAGAAGGGGGTCCCCCGAACTTGGCAAGCGTTTAAAACAATTGAGTAAATTACTTAACTTTCTGATTCTCGGTTTCTTTATCTGTAATATGGGATTAATGATACCTCTCTCATGGAATTGTGTCTTAGTAAGGGGTTCCAAGGAAAATACTCTTTTGTCTGCAAAACAAATACCTGTTTATAATGGGAATTTTTTCCCCCTCTGGTTACTGAGGTAACTCTCAGAGTATTTGGGTTTAGATTAGTGCATAAGGGCAGAACCCTTGTGATGGGATTAGTGCCCTTATAAGAAGAGACTGTGGAGCTGTCTCTCTCCTCCTGCAGGTACAGAGGAAAGGCCTTGTGAGCACACAGGGAGAAGCCAGCCATCTGCCAGCCAGGAAAGAGCCCTCACAAAGAACCGTATCTGTCAGTACCTTGATCTGGGACTCCCAGCCTCCAGAACCGTGAGAAATATATGTTTGTTGTTTAAGCCCTCCAGTCTGTGGTATTTTGCTATAGCAGTCCAAGCTGATGAAGACAATATGCTTCTGCCTATGAGTATATTTCTTCATCCAAGTCTAAATGCACGTGTGTTTGCTTATGTCTTGTGCTTGTATCTATGTGTGTTTCTCCTTCTTCTGGATGTGGTTTTATCAAAAGAGCCTGAAGTACTTTAGGCGTTTCTATAAACCAGAGGTAATGATAGCACCTATTTCATAAGCTTGTTATAAGTGTTAGATATCATTATTTTACGTTTATCGATCCCTAGATTTGAAGAAGTTTGAATTTACCTTATTTTAGACCATCATTCATAAAGGCAATTTTATGGTTAAGAATGGGTTTGAACCTCAGCTTTACCCACCACTTATCCATCCATCCAGAGCCTCAGTTTCCCCATCTGCAAATGCACAGAATAAGAATATCTTCCTAACAGGATAGGATGAAGTAATCCATATAAACTGCTTAGTACAACGCCTGGCACATAATAAACACACACTAAATGTCAGCCACTAGAAACAGCACAGCGTTCTGTTGGAAATGATGGTGCTTGTAGGGAGAAAACCCACAGACGTGAGTGTTGATGAGGCTGCAGTGTTCATGACTCTGGGGGCATCTTCACAAGGCTCCTTTTCCTGGGAAGAAGAAGGGGATGAGCCACATTGGGCTTGTAATGGAAACCCCCCACTCCCCATGATGGGTGAGACGGAGGAACTTGAGTAACAGGCATTGGCTTCCTCTACCAGGAGGGACTGGGCCTGTCATAGCTAGAGGGGATCCCTAGGCTGCCTGTTCCCCTCCAGAACTCATCTGAACACTAATCATTCTGTGCACTATGTGTAATGACAGACCCTTGCTGATCCTTTTTTGTGCTTTTCAGCCGTGTTTCTTAACACATTCTTGATACCTGGAAGTAGGTATCTGTGTTTATAAAGTAAAATGAACGACACACAAGAAAATGCATTTACCAAAAAAAAGTAACTTACCAAGTTGAGGAAGGTACTTACTCTCTTGGAGCTTAAGTTTTCTCATGGATAAAATGAGAAGGTTAGAAGATCAGCTGTAGCACTGTGTCTGCTTTTCTGATGTGTACGTGGCACCCTTATTGGAGTTTCCTAACTCCTGGCCCCTGTCCTCATTGTCTAGGGAAATGTATTTCCATGAATGTTGTTTGGAAGGACAGTGCTGACATGAAGCAGCATTTCCCAGGTTCAAGTCCTTGCTATTTCTTCTTCTCTGTCCCCATCTCCCCACCAAAGACCAGAGGGCTGCTGAGCTAGGCAATACCTGATGGGCAGATTTGGGGGAAAGGGACAGCGAAATTAAGGGATAATAAACCTCTTTCTGTAAAAAAAAAAAAAAAGAAAGAAAAAAAGTGTGATGGGCACAACCCTACTTCCATACTCTCCTGGTGGAACCCCTAGGCTGTGTGCTTTTTTGCTTATTAATAAGAACAAAAGTGAAATCAGGAATACAGCACTATTACAACAGCCAGTGTGTATGCAGTATTTACCAGGTGCTGGGCATTATAGTCAGTAAGGGCTTTAAAAGCATCATCTCATTCTCTTTCAGGATGGTTCTTAATCAGGAGTGCTATCTGCTTGCAGGCACTGGTACAGCTGTACCGGTTGCCAAAGTGTGGAAATAGTACAGTGCTGGTTGGTTACTAGGTGATGGCGGAGTCCACCCAGTGCTTCACACCCACCCCACCCACTGCTCTGGTTCCAGATAAGGCATCGCTGGGGGGCATCTACCCACTAGCATCCTGCTGGGACTGCAGCAACTCCCAACCCCCAGACCCATGGGAAATGCTCAGTGCAACCCGGCTTTGCAAGGCTGTGTTTACCTGCCACCATCTGGCTCGCTCTGTAATTATGGGAGCTTGTTGGAGCGGCCTCCGTGGTGTATGATACCATTTATTCAATATTTTTAATGTCACTCTGCCTTTCTTTTTCTTTTTGTACCAACTACAGCAAGATTAAAGCAAACCCGACTCAGAGATCTTTTAAAAATCTCCCCAGAAACCAGATGTTTTTCATTTTGTCCTGCTGTCTTGGAGACCACGTTCATATGTATCCGTAAGTATTACACAGTCGTAATCACAGCAAAGTTTTTTTTTTAAACATCTTTTTTGGAGTATAATTGCTTTACAGTGGTGTGTAGCAAAGTTCATTTTTGTGTCTTGCTTCTTTTGTGTAATATGACGTCATAAGCATTTTCCCAAATTTATACATAGTTTTCAAAATTATGATTTTAATGATTTATGAGCTCTTACTTTGATTTAAGTCAGATGACTATGCTATAAGTGGTGGGTGCAGGAGGGAGAGAGAAAAGAACGATACAATGTCCTGTCTCCCCACTTACTGGGACCTTCTGCAGCCTGTAGATTTCCCCAAGAGGCATGAGATAGCTAGACAAAGTATGTATCAGTAGCTCAAAGTTCTCCTACTGGGCTGAATTCATAGCCCTGGAGAAGGAACTCCTGTAGAAATCACAAACAGCTGTAATTGCAACTTTGCCAAGATACCCAGTTCTCCCGTCCCTTACTTGTGTTATGGCCCTTTTCTTGAGGAAGTTCAATCCCCATGATGCCTCAAAGCCTTTCGTAATGCCCTAATGAAAGTAGGGCAACTAGAACAAATGGTTAGTTTTGAAAACAGTCTGTCCATTAAGTTCTAGAAAAAGATCACTAATTTCTCAGCAATATCACTTGATCTCAAAGTGACTAACGTGCTTACTTTCAAACATTTTTTAAAACAGGGTCATCCACCCCCATGCCCTGAATCGGTTGTCTATATATAATTCCCCATGTCTTCTTTCAAGTTGGAAAAGTAAGAAAGAAAAATAAGAGAGAACTTGATAACACTAGATATTTGACACATTTTCCTGTTGCTAAGGCTTAAAGAAGTTTTTTTTTTTCATCCAACACAGTGTTATCCCGTGCTTCGCTTGCCTCAAGCAATTTAGCAACGGGATTTACCTAATAGGGCAGCTTTGGCTTGATCTAATTTTAGGTAATTCCCTCTCTTTTCAAAGCTTGTTTCCATAGTACTCCTACTGGTCCTGGTTTGTCACACAGCAATGTTTACCCCAGGATCTCCTGCTCATAAGGGAATAGAAAGAGCAGCTCAATTTCCTTCATCAAATGTCTAGCATGAAATGTAAGTAAGTGTGTAAAATAAGGAATTCCACGCCACTCAGAAAAATCTATCCACAAACAGGTGGAGAATGAAAAAACAAAACCTGAACCAGAATGCCTCAGTCAATACAAGATTTCATAAAACCAAGCAAACGCTAAAATTACTGACAGCTGGTTATCTAATCTGAGGCATTACCCAAATAGGGCGCCCTTCTCAATGTTCACCGAACACTGGGTATTTTCAATCAAAAGGCTATGCCTTCCTGGGACTGGGTGTGCTAACGCCTTAATAAAGCTAGTAGCCCCTGGAAATAAAGAAGGAAGTCTCCCAGCTCCTTAGCTTCCTGTCTCAGTTTTGGGAAAAACTTTTTCCTTTTAGAGCCTCAGTCTTTTTGTTTCAGCATGTTTTAAAATGCTTTACCTCAAAGAGGTACCTTTTCCAAATAAAGAGGTACCTTTTCCAATAGAGAGGGAAAATATTATTTCTTTAGGACCTCTGTGCCAGGCACTGAATAGGTGCCTTTTGGGTGTTTTCTCATGGAAACCAAACTCTGAAAACCGCCTCAGTGACTCCAGGTGGGAACTATAATAGCTTCCCTGCCGTCACACACAAGACTTTGTGAGGACCAAAATAGGGTAGTTGTGGGGAGATTTCAAACTCCTAAGAGAAATCACCTGGGTGGGGTAGGAAGCTACCTTTTATTTTGAACATTTTTAACATTATGCAATACTTTTGAAGCAATCAACTTTTCAATCGTAACTTTTCCTTTACACATAGCGTGCTAAAGTTATCTTCAAGTCTGTAACATATTATATTAAAATAACAACTAGCGTTATTCACTTCAAATTTAATGATTCCACTCAAACCTAATGAAAAAACCTGAAAATTCCATTTTAAAATAAATAGACTATTTTAGGGCAGTTTTAGTTTTACAGAAAAAAATTAGCAGAAAATACAGAGTCCACATATACCCCCCTCTTCACCATACATATTTTTCCTGTTATTAAAATGCTGCATTAATGTGCCATACCTGTTACAATGGATGAGCAGATGTTGATACATTATTATTAACAAAAGTCCATAGTCTACATTAGGGTTCACTCTTTTTTTTTTAATTAATTATTTTATTTTTGGCTGCGTTGGGTCTTCGTTGCTACGCTCAGGCTTTCTCTAGTTGCAGCGAGCGGGGGCTACTCTTCGTTGCGATGCGTGGGCTTCTCATTACGGTGGCTTCTCTTGTTGCGGAGCATCGGCTCTAGGTGCGTGGGCTTCAGTAGTTGTGGCACACGGGCTCAGTAGTTGTGGCTCACAGGCTCTAGAGCACAGGCTCAGTAGTTGTGGCACACAGGCTTAGTTGCTCTGCGGCATGTGGGATCTTCCTGGACCAGGGATCAAATCTGTGTCCCCTGCATTGGCAGGCGGATTCTTAACCACTGTGCCACCAGGGAAGCCCCAAGTTTCACTCTTGGTGTTGTACATTCTGTGGGTTTTGACAAAGTATAATGACATCTATCCACCATGACAGTATTATACAGAATAACTTCACTACCCCTGAAGTCCCCTGTGCTCCACCAAGCTTCTGGTAACCACTGACAGTAATTCTCTCCAAATTCTACCCAGGCTCCTCTGAGCCCTCTTCTCCACCAGGCCTCAACCTTGGCCCAGGAAGACTTGGTCAAACACTATCATGGTTTCTAACATCTCAAGTTCGTATCGCTAGGATGATCCTACCCCCTCTTAAAGTGCCTGCCTGAGAAAACTCAAGGTTGCCCAAAGAGGTGACTGTTCCAGCCAACGTCTGAAGATAGGGCCCCCTTCTCCCAGCCTCTGTGGGAGGGAAGGAGCCTAACTTAGCAAACCCAGATGGTTTCACATGGACCCACCCCGTCTCCCTCCTCCCATCTTCATTCTCCCTTTAAACACCCAGTCACCTCAGCATGGATCAAGGTCAAATTCAATCCACGCTGGGTTCTTTTCCCTTTTGCAACTGACCAAAATCCTTATCACTTGAACTAGCATCAGGCTTTGTTTATCTTTCACGTCACTCATCTTTTTACTATCTCCATAGTTTTGCCTTTTCCACTGTGTCATATAGCTGGAACACACGGTATGCAGCCTTTTCAGGCTGGCATCCTTCACTTAGCAATACACATTTGAGGTCCCTCCGTGTCCTTTCATGGCCTGACAGCTCATTTCGTTTTAGTACCAAATGATATTCCATTGTCTGGATGGACCACAGTTTGTTTATCCTTTCACCCGTTGTAGGATAATTTGGCCTCTTCCAAGTTTTGGCAACTGTGACCACAGCTGCTGTAGACATTTGTGTGCAGGTTTTTGTGTGGACAGTTTTCTGGAAATGTAGTGTTCGGTTTTTTCTTTTACCTGACACATGATCTCTAGTCACCAGAACACTTCAGAATAAGTAAAACATGGTAAAACCTGAATGAACTGGAGAATGTTACATGTGCAGTGCTCAATTAACTAGGATATTTTCCTCTGCATTTGACTTTAAGTAGAGAGCGCAAATATATAAGAAAACAACTTATAAACTGGCTTTATAAAATTCATCTATATGATGGGCTTTCTTGCTACGTTGTGCAATTTTGAGATATCTTAGAATGCTTGCCTTGGGACTTCCCTGGTGGTCCAGTGGCTAAGACGCCATGCTCCCAATGCAGGGAGCCCAGGTTCGATCCCTGGTCAGGGAACTAGATCCCACATGATGCAACTAAGAGTTCGCATTGCTGCAACTAAAAATCCTGCACGTGGCAGCAAAGATCCTGTGTACTGCAACTAGAACCCGGCTCAGCCAAAAAAAAAAAAAAAAGCTTACATTGTCCATACATCCCTACTAAAGAGATCCCTGTATGTAGGATGCCATGCTTGGTACCAGGTGGTTTCACAGTGCACCATGACCATAGCCACACTGATTAGATGATTATTAGGGACCTGGTCCAATGGCAGGAAGCAGTTTTGGAGGTGGTCTTTTGTGAGAACTCTACCCACCAGGGACAAGGTAATAGGTATCTTTTGTTTATTCCACCAAGAAAAATATCCTCCTTCTTTTGAGAAACATTCCTTCTGACCATGTGGCACATATTTGGAAAGAACTGTGACCACAGCAGTTAGTCTAGGGGTGGGCTCTGAAACCACATCAGAACAACACAGCCCTTATCCTGAAATGTTTTAATTTGCAGCCAGAGAATCTATTATTCATCTCTTCTCTGATGATGGAAATGTGGATCTCTGGAGCTGTCAATCATCACATCCCCTGCCCTGTGGATGTAAACTGTATGAAAGAGAAGTAAATGAAGCTGTTACAGAGAAGTAAAGACCAGAGTCAAGGTGGTCCTCCAGGCTCTGGTTTCCACTGTCCCTGAGCCCCTGTCCTTCCTGAAGATCTTCAGTAATATCCCCTTTTAACTTAAACTGTTTTGATTTGGGTTTGTGTTATCAGTTGAATTGTGTCCACCCAAAATTCATAGTTTGAAGCCCTAGGCTCCAGTACCTCAGAATGTAACTTTATTTGGAAATAAGATCACTGCAGGTGTAATTAGTTAAGATGAGGTCATTAGGGTGGGCTCTAATCCATTAGGACTGGTGTCTTTATAAAAGGGGGAAATTCAGTCACAGACACATATAAGAAGAGTGCCATGTGAACATGAATATGGCCATCTGCAAGACAAGGAGAGAGGCTTGGAACAGATCCTTCCCTGGCAGCCCTCAGAAGGAACCACCCCTGACGATACCTTGATCTCAGACTTCTAGTCTCCAGAACTGTGAGATAATGCATTTCTGTTATTTAAGCCACCTAGATTGTAGTACTTTGCTAGGGCAGCCCTAGAAAATGGCGCAGTTTATTACATGCAGCCAAGAACTCTGACTACCAAAAGAGCCCTCTACTGGACAGCGATGGCTAAATCAGTTCAGTCCTCTCAAGGGAGTTAGAATGGCAAGACTCAATGAGTTGACTGATCAATAATGACGGGAGATTAATCCTTTGTCAGTTGCTTCATTAGCAAATATTTTCTCCCATTCTGAGGGTTGTCTTTTGGTCTTGTTTATGGTTTCCTTTGCTGTGCAAAAGCTTTGAAGTTTCATTAGGTCCCATTTGTTTATTTCTATTTCCATTTCTCTGGGAGGTGGGTCAAAAAGGATCTTGCTGTGATTTGTGTCATAGAGTGTTCTGCCTATGTTTTCCTCTAAGAGTTTGATAGTGTCTGACCTTACATTTAGGTCTTTAATCCATTTTGAGTTTATTTTTGTGTATGGTGTTAGGGAGTGTTCTAATTTCATTTGTTTACATGTACCTGTCCAGCTCAATAACAAAACAACAAACAACCCAATCCAAAAATGGGCAGAAGACCTAAATAGACATTTCTCCAAAGAAGATATACAGATTGCCAACAAACCCATGAAAAAATGCTCAACATCACTAATCATTAGAGAAATGCAAATCAAAACTACAATGAGGTATCACCTCACACCAGTCAGAACGGCCATCATCAAAAAAATCTACAAACAATAAATGCCGGAGAGGGTGTGGAGAAAAGGGAACCCTCTTTCACTGTTGGTGGGAATGTAAACTGATACAGCCACTATGGAGAACAGTATGGAGGTTCCTTAAAAAACTAAAAATAGAACTACCATATGACCCAGCAATTCCACTACTGGGCATATACCCTGAGAAAACCATAATTCGAAAACAGTCATGTACCAAAATGTTCATTGCAGCTCTATTTACAATAGCCAGGAGATGGAAACAACCTAAGTGTCCATCATCGGATGAATGGATAAAGAAGATGTGGCACATATATACAATGGAATATTACTTAGCCATAAAAAGAAATGAAATTGAGTTATTTGTAGTGAGGTGGATGGACCTAGATTCTGTCATACAGAGTGAAGTAAGTCAGAAAGAGAAAGACAAATACTGTATGCTAACACATATATATGGAATCTAAGAAAAAAAATGTCATGAAGAACCTAGGGGTAAGACAGGAATAAAGACACGGACCTACTAGAGAATGGACTTGAGGATATGGGGAGGGGGAAGGGTAAGCTGTGACAAAGCGAGAGAGAGGCATGGACATATATACACTACCAAACGTAAGGTAGATAGCTAGTGGGAAGCAGCCGCATAGCACAGGGAGATCAACTCGGTGCTTTGTGACCACCTAGAGGGGTGGGATAGGGAGGATGGGAGGGAGGGAGAAGCAAGAGGGAAGAGATATGGGAACATATGTATATGTATAATTGATTCACTTTGTTGTAAAGCAGAAACTAACACACCATTGTAAAGCAATTATACTCCAATAAAGATGTTAAAAAAAAATAGTTACGGGAGAAATGGATGAGGAGACGCTGATGAGTATCCATGGGAACAGGGCCCTAACCTAGGGGACAACAGACTCTCAACTTCCGTGTCTTCTGAGCTCCTAACACATGATTTTCGTACTGCTTTGATTTCTTTGAAACCTACTGGCTTTGATACTGAGACATTTCCCTCATCCAAATTGTGCATTCCCTAGCACTCGAGCTACTCTTGAGTGTGCCCTTGTTCCTTGCAACCTGAAAGATCTTGAATCTGCAAAATGAACAATATTCATGCCACTGCAACTAGCAAGAAAATATTAATCTTTGGGTAAATTGCCTTCACTTTATTACTAAAGAGAATCATGCAAAGAACTGGAAAGAACAAATGAACTAAATGAATAAATGCATTAGAGAAGAAAGTTTTCTCTAAAAACAGATGTTTTTCTTCAAATATAGAATGACACACCATTATTCTTGGAACTCTATTTTCTGAGAGACACTGAGTATATACATGTAATTTTAGTAATGTCTTTTACAATAATATCTTAAGATTTAATAAAGCGAAAAATACAATTATATGTATAAAAACTAGGATCATATTAATTATTCCATTACTTTTTTCTTGTCAGACATGTCAGATTGTACCCAGAATAAAAATAATAGAATTTAAGGGCATCATCAAGGAGTCTAATTTTCTTACTTGGAAATTCTGAATACTTACAAGTGGGATGTATTTAATAGCTATGTTTTTTTATTTTAGTGACTTGCTTTCTCCCTAGTGGAACATTTGCCCCTGTTTCTTCTGTGAACTTCTATTGCCTTTAGCTTAACATAGTACCTCATTCTCCTGCACTGAATCACTGACTGCAATTTCTTAATGATAGGTCATGAAATATTCTCATTCTTGATCCTCCTGAAAAACAATTCCTTAATGACGGAAAGAAGGAAGCAAAGAGGGAGAGAAAGGAGGAAGGAAAGAAGGGAAGAATGGAGGAAGGGAGGGAGGGAGGGAAGGAAGGAGAAAAGAAAGAAGCCCCCTGCTGCCTTTCTGCTGTTAGCATCTTTGAACCAGTTCAGAAGCAAGCTTCTCAAAATGCTAAACAGTGACCCAACTCTTCAGCTTTCTTGTGAGATTGATTCTTTAATTCAGTCTCTTCTGTGGGAGTTATTTTTAAAGGGTTTTTTTTTGGCTGTGTTAAGTCTTCATTGCTGCACGCAGGCTTTTCTCTAGTTGTGGCGAGCAGGGGCTACTCTTCGTTGCGGTGCGCGGGCTTCTCATTGCAGTGGCTTCTCTTGTTATGGAGCATGGGCTCTAGGAGCACAGGCTTCAGTATTTGTGGCACATGGGCTCAGTAGTTGTGGCTCGCAGGCTCTAGAGCGCGGGCTCAGTAGTTGTGGCGCACAGGCTTAGTTGCTCCGCGGCATGTGGGATCTTCCTGGACCAGGGCTCGAACCCGTGTCCCCTGCATTGGCAGGCGGATTCTCAACCACTGCGCCACCAGGGAAGCCTGTCCTGTGGGAGTTATTAACTTCATACACGGTACCTCTTACGATGTTCCCCTAAGCAGACCTCAGGGTATTCTTTGTTATGCTGAAGCTCTACAACCCTCTCTGTTACCAGGTCTGAATCTTTGATCCTGGTGGTCCTGGTTCTTGTCCTACTGGGGCTGAATCCTCAGCGCCCCTCAGTCACACTTATCCTGCACGCACCAACCCAGTTAGCAAATCCTCAGAAAACTTGCCCAGATAATTTTGTCACAATCTCCCCTCCGTTCCCTCCTCACTTTGCACTTCTTTACGGAATCTGTCACACTGAATTACCGTCATTGGCTCCCTCACTAAACAGTGAGCTCTTCAAGGACACGAACCTTTGAAATCCCCCCCACAGTGGGGAGTCAGTGAAAGCCTGACGGTGCCCTTTCTTTTCACTTTCTGCCAGTAAAATGCTGCCACCTTCCTCTCGGGCTGACACACAGATTCCGTGAAGTTCTTTCTTAAAGGTCTCACCTGGCTCTCAGTGTGTTTGCATGAAATCTACATGGTGTATTCCCTATTACCTGAGTTACCATTGAATGTGCCCCTCTTCCTTGCAACCTGAAAGATCTTGAATCTTCAAAATGAACAATATTTAGGCCAATGCAACTAGCAAGAAAATATGGTGGTGACGGTTTGGCACCTATCCCCTGCCCCTCGCCCCCAGCTCGCCTTCCTGCCTCCATGGACTGTCCAGTGTATGTCCACCCTTCCAGATGTCATCTCTTTCCTTCAGTCATGTGGTCACTCTTTGTTCTGGATCTTTTTCCACTTCTCATTCACTCAGCAGTTAGAACAGAAATAATCCAATGTGTTGGATCAGTAGACCATCAAACCCCATTTCTCGAAGCTTCTTTCCCCAACTACGAAGCTACCTTCCCTATTCAGAGTTACTCAGAGCCTAATTCCTTCTTCAGGTGCTGTGTTCGCTTCCAGATTTCCATAGTTAAGGAGAGAATGAAAGACCCTCATTTCTCTCAAATTCTCCTGTCCTTAACTCCTTCAGAACAACTGCTCTTATAAAATGACAAAGTGGTGAATTTATCAATCTTTCCCCACCCCAGAAGAATTCTAAGACTTTAAATTACATAGATAATATAAGTTATAAAAACTTCAATAGTTACAGACAAAGTTAAAGTCCCCCCACCCCCCTCAAGCTTACTATTGTTACTTCTAGATCATTTTCTATGCATGTACCTATATATTTGAGTAGCAGTGGAAATATACAGAATTTTTGGTCCTGGTTTGAGTTCTAGAACTGTTAATGGGAATCAAGACCAAACCCCTAAAAAGTTATAACCTGCCTGTCCTAGCCTTTTGGAATGTCCTTGCCCTGCGTGGTATAGCTCTCAAGACAGCCAATTGCTCACAGTCAAGCTGTCAGACAGAGGCTCAGTGTCCGATAACAGCTGTGGATTTTCGAGAAACAAGTTGGCCTGTGGGATGCCTGTGGTCTCACTTCCTGCTGGTGGCCATGGTAGGAATAGATGAGGGAGGCTGGGATCCCTCAAGGAGTGGTTAGAGTGTTGATCTCCACAGCCCTGTAGGGGTCTGCTGCTCAGTCTGCGGTCAGAATCTTGGGCTTCTGTCCTGGATGAGGTAAATAATGACTAAGGAGGCCTCATGCACTTGGTTTAAGTTCTCCTCTAGATTTTTGGATAAAGCCATTTAAAAACTTCACCTAGCATAACTTGGTTACTTTTGTAGAGCAAAGTCACATAAGCCAAGTGCTATTGGAATGCCTGGCAGCTTCCTAATGCTTAATTCTTGATGAGAACTCTGATCCATTTGTAAGACACACTAGAATGATGTGAAAGGGAAACAAATACAGTACTTAGTCTATGATCACATCATCACACCAACATTTTTCCATTTCAGAAGGAATTCTGGCCTCATACCACAAAGTGCAAGTTGTTGGTTAATGGATGCTAATGAGAAACCTAATGGTGCAGCAGAGGCCAGTATACTGTGCTATGGCCCTGGGCAGAGCACAAGATTTATGGGAAGATGAGAGCACTGCCAGTTCTTTCATGAGTAAAAGAAACATCTTATCTAAAAGATATTTTTCCAATAGCACGGTGAAGTTTCTTTGCCTCCAAAAGGCTGAACCAAAAAGAAATAATGGCAGGTATCACTCAAGTTTTCCTATAAAAAAAATCTTTCTACATATCTATGTAAATATATAATATATATTTATGTGTCTAAATACATATAACCTGTCTATATAAAATATTTTTACAGATGAAACGTATGTTCATTATTTTTAAAAATGGAAATACTGCAGAACTGAGAGGGAGGAAATCACCTGTATCTGACTGCATAGAAATAACCCACTCTAAGAATTTTCACATGTGTCCTTCCATTCTTTTTTTCTGTTTATATATTTTTCTCCATTTTTATTTAGTTATTTAATTTTGATTGGAGTATAGTTGATTTACAATGCTGTACTAGTTTCTGCTGTACAGCAAAGTGAATCAGTTATATATATACATATAGTCACTCTTTTTTAGATTCTTTTCCCATATAGGTGATTAGAGTATTAAGTAGAGTTCCCTGTGCTATACAGTAGGTTTTTATTAGTTATCTCTCTTATATATAGTTCTGTGTATATGTCAGTCCCAATCTCCCAATTTATCCCTTCCCACCCCTTACCCCCTTGGGAAACATAAGTTTGTTTTCTACATCTGTGACTATTTCTGTTTTGTAAAAAAGTTCACTTGTACCACTTTTTTAGATTCCATATATAAATGATTTTTTTCCCCATTTTTCAACACCTATTTCTATGAGTTTTAACACATGCATATATTGTGTTACCCCCACCAAAATCAGGGTACACAATATTATCACTCCCCCAATTCCCTCTTTATCCCTTTGTAGTCATACCTTCCCTCACCCCTCATCCCTGGAACTAGCAAGCACTTGTCTGTCACAATAGCTTTGGGTTTTGGGAAATGTCATATAAATGGAATCATAGAGTCTGTAACCTTTTGAGATTGGCTTCTTTCACTCAGTGTGTATAAGATCTATCCAAGATGTTGTATGTATCAACAGCTCATTACTTTTTATTCCTAAGTAGTATTCCATTGTACGAATGTACCATGGTTTGTTTATGTATTTACAGATTGAAAGACATTTGGTTGTTTCTAATTCTGGTGATTGTGAATAGAGCTGTTATAAATATTTGTGTACAAATTTGTGTGTGTGTGTCTGTGTGTGTACAAATTTTTATGAGAACAAAAGTTTTCATTTCTCTAGACTTTAAATACCTAGGAGTGGGATTCCTGAGTCATATGGTAAGTGTATGTTTACTTTGTAAGAAACTGCCACTGTTTTCCATAGTGGCTGTATCATTTTGCATTCCCAACAGCAATATATGAGGTTTCCAGATGTTCTACATCCCTGTCACCGGTTGGTATTACCAGTGAATTTAATTTTAGCCATTCTGATAGGTGCTAGTGGTATCTCATCATGGTTTTAATTTGCATTTTCCTATTGGATACTGATGTTGATCGCATGTGCTTATTTGCAAGCCACACACCCTCTTTGATAAAGTGTCTGTTCAAGCCTTTCATCATTTTTTAATTGGGTTGTTTGTTTTCTTCCTGTTGAGTTTGGAGAGTTCTTTATATTGAAATCAAGTCCTTTATTGGCCAGGTGATTTACAAATATTTTCGCCCAGTCGATAGCCTGTCTTTTCATTCTGTTAACAGTGTGTATATATTTTCTAAAAACAAAACTGAAATCAGAAGGTGCATGCTGTTTTATAATATACTTTTTTCATTTAGCAATGTATCTTAAACATCTTTCCATGTTATTACTTCTTCTCAATATAACTTTTATGGCTGTACAGTATTGCCTTGCATGGGTGTACTACTGTAATTTATTTAACAAACTCTTCTGTTGAACATTTAGGTTGTTTTTAAATTTTTTACTTTTAAAAACATTACACTGGTGAACATACTTAGAGCTAAATCTTTTCACATTCTAAGTATTTCTCTAGGACAGATCCTGAGAAGCAGAATTGTTCTTTCATATTATATACATTTTAAAGGCTTTAAAAAAATACACAATGCAAACTGTCCTCCAAAAAGGATATTTAAGTCTCATGATCAGATATGAAATCACATGGGGCACTATCATTGCTTTTTAACTTCGCTTCCTTGGTAGCTTGAAAAGAAAGTATGTCTTTTTTCTAATATGTTATTCTTTCATTACAAATAATGCTGAATATTTATTTAAATGCTTTTTGCTGTTTGTATATCTTTGTGTGTGAAGTGTCTCTTCATGTATACTTTTATATAGGGGTAGTTCATCTTTTTCTTATTATTCTATAATAACTATATTTTATTGCAAATGTTTTCCCCTGGTTTTATTTCAATGTACCTTAATTGTGCAGGCCCCTTTTGAGTCCTTGTTCAAATCCTTGTAAATCAAAGATCCATCAGTGTTAAGGTCACTGGATTTGGCAAATAAAAACAAACAACAAATAGTTTTTAAATAAATATGCTCCAGATAGACATGGGACATATGTACTTATACTAAAAACTATCTGAAGTGTAAAGGTAACTGGGCACCCTGTATCTTACCTGCAACCCTAGCTAAGAGTCAAAACTGCATGGAACATGGCTGAATTGCATGTTGGATTCTAAAGTCAGCACAATTGGCAAAAATTGTATAAGGCTGAAACTGCCTTTAAAAGTCCTTTAAGTAGCTTTCAAAGTTCAGAATGCATGGAGAATTGCCTTCTACCTTATATGGTAATTCTTATGCTCCATGACATTAAGAACCTCTCAGGAATAGGAGAAAAGTCCCTGGGCGGATGGCTGGTCATTAAAACCATTTCCCTCTTGTGTCAGTAGGTATGGGGAGGAAAAAGGGGAGGATGTTAAAGTGTTCCTGTCTGCCTACAGGCTTTTTCTGTTTTGTATCAGTCTTCTAAAATGTTTAAACAAGTGGTTATTGGTAGTTGTGGTGGTTCAACAAGATTCAATAGTGAGGTTCATCCCACATGGGTATTATGTTCTAAAGTTAGTGCTCAAGGAAACATGACCACACTGTGACTCCATTGAATTGTTTTTATACAGTTACCCTTCAATCCACACTCCCCAACTCCCTCAGTCCACATTTTATTTTCAGTAAACATTCTAACCCCAAGTTACTCAAATATTTTTCTTGTGGGGGAACTTGTATATTTTGGATCATTCAGCAGCTACTTAAGAGTAATCATGGTGACAGGCCTCATATGGTTTGTTGGGCAATCATGTCCTATTTCCTGCACGCTTTCTCTTCATTTCCCTTTCTGGACATTTTTTTCTGAAAACTTTGTCCAACATTTTATTTTAGGGAACTATATACCTAGTGATACTCAGAAGTTTCAAATCAATCATTAGTCAGGAGTCCAAAGCAAAATGAACAGAATGATGCATTTATTTCTCTCAAACACAATTCACAAATGACATTCAAATCTCATTTATTTCTAGCATATTTAAAACATTCCGATGAAATAAAAAAATTGTAATCCTTGCCAAAGTTCATTTTAATAGGATTTGACCTGTAGTAAAAGACATTGTCATATTGTCTCCTGTTCTCTTCATTTATATGTATATCTATAATATATATTCAACATATTTCCATTAATACGTGTATAAAAATGTTCACTCAGGTTGTTTCACATATTAGATATATTGCTTTCATTGGTTAATACTGTCTAAATACGCTGAACTTCTTTAATGCCAATTTCCAAATCCAACACGGTATAAAAGAATTACATGGCCCTTCTCATATTGCTATGGTTTCTGGAAAATCTTATTCACTTTTTTTTTTTTTTTTTTTTTTTTTGCGGTACGCGGGCCTCTCACTGTTGTGGCCTCTCCCGTTGCGGAGCACAAGCTCCGGACTCGCAGGCTCAGCGGCCATGGCTCCCAGCTGCTCCGCAGCATGTGGGATCTTCCCGGACCGGGGCACGAACCCGTTACTGGGAGAAAGGGAGCGTCACACTCAAGGGCAGGATGGAAGCAAAACTTCATTTCTTCCTAGTTTGGAACTAGAATCCCCACTCAGCCTTTCTGCGTGGCAGCACCCAGGGTAAAAGCGCCCACAGGGAAGGGATTCCATTTTGCCGCCTGGCTGAGGAGCGCAGCGATTTTCCCACGCCAGTCCCGGGATACCTGGCAGACAGCGACGCCAGGTAACCGAGCGAACGCGGGGCCAGGCCGGATCCGGAAGTAAAGAGTTCGCTCCGCCCCGAGGCCGAGCCCCGCCCTGAGGCCCCTCCCACTAGGCCCGGCCTTGCGGGATGACGTGTCTGAACTCTGGAGGCGGAAGCGGGGAAGAGGTCGCCGGGGTAGGAGCTGGCGAGGTGCGGCTGGTTGGCCGTGCGCACGCGTGATTCGCGCAATGGGCGGACCGGATTGCGGCTGGAGTCCGGTGACCATTTTTATTGAGGAAGACTCCACTTCTCCGGGCTTTTGCTGATGCTGAGCTCGGCCGATAGGGGCGGCGGCTTGGTTTGGAAGGAAGAAGCTTAGGGACCACCCGCCCTTAGACATCCCCACTGCAGCGGGCTTGGTCTCAATGAGTGGCCGTTTGACTGCAGGCAGTCAGTCCCCCTTCTTTCCTCTGTGAATAGAGGCGGTTAAACGTATGTGGAAAACCTCAGGTTTACTTCGGCGGTGAAGTCCGCGATTCTAAATTCAGATCTAGAATTTATGGGGTCCGGCCAGTACCAGTCTTGTAGTGCTTTGCGGTTACTTGCCCTTCCTTTATGTGCTAGACGCTGCTCTAGGCTTGGGGTTGTAGAGACGAGGTCCTTACTCCCATGGGGGTTTACGTGTAAACAGGGAGTGAGACAGTAAACAAATAACCACGTTAAATCCAGGTAGTGATAAGTACTGTGGGGTGCCAGGGTTAAGCAGAAGAGTGGAATTGAGGGATTTAAAGATTTTATGAGATCGCTGTTGTCAAGAGTGGAACCTGAGAGGCTATAGCAGAAAGTACTAGTGCAAGAGAACTAAGATTTTGGCTTGGACTAGGGGGTAGTTGTGGACATGGAAAGTATTGAAAGGATTTAGTCTAGTTTAGCGGCCCAGCGAGCACAACTTGTTGAAGGACTGTATGTGGGGAGTGAGGGAAAGAGAAATTTAGGTTACCTCCCAGGTTTTTGGCCTGAGAAGCAGGTGGGCAGCGGTGCCCATTTTCTGCTTTGTGGAACACTGGAGGAGGAAAAGGTTGGGATGGGAGCGGTGAGATAGTGAAGATAAGTATTTAGTGGCACCAGGTAACTAGAAGATAGCGAACAAAAAATGTTGTCTTGCCCCTTTCCTTTCTAAATGGAGAGACCATTGCTTCCTCTTATTATGTTGGAAATCTCTATGACTTCGAGTATAGGCATATTATAAATTCTTTTCCCTGGCCCAAGTAAGTTCAACAAATATGCTAGTTGATTTGCTCGAGGGAGAAGTGACCTAGACACGATCCCACTGCTCAGGCCCCCCTCACCTGCCTACCCACCCTCACCCCCGTTTGGGTTATAAAAATGGCTGCCTTTCCTCTGCCCAGCACTTAATGTACATCCCCCCCACACACACACCCTTAAACTTCACAACAAACTAAAGAAGATGGACATCCTTTTCTCTCTACTTCCCAGTTCTCCCCTATTATCTGGGACTTGGTGTATTAACTTGCTCAAGATCCACATAACTAGATAGTAGTGTTCCAAAGCTGGAGTTCATAGTGCAAACTACCTTTGCAAGGAGGAATTCCTTCATTGTTCTGGTTACGCCACAGTATAGAACAGTGGGTCTTAGCCTTTTTTTTGCAGGGTCATAGATTCCTTTGAAAACTTAATAAATGTTATAAACTTTCCAGGGGTAAAAATGTGCACATCCCCACAAGAATTTAGATAGGATTGCACGGGTCTCCACATTTTTCTGAATTGTCCACTTAGCAAACTTGTCAATTCTTTTTTTTAAAATAACTTTATGAAAGTTTAGTTTTATTTATTTATTAAATTTATTTATTCTTGGCTGCATTGGGTCTTCGTTGCTGCACGCGGGCTTTCTCTAGTTGTGGCGAGCGGGGGCTAGTCTTCGTTGCAACGCGCAGGCTTCTCATTGTGGTGGCTTCTCTTGTGGCCGAGCACAGGCTCTAGGCTAGCGGGCTTCAGTAGTTGTGGCTCGTGGTCTCTAGAGCACAGGCTCAGTAGTTGTGGTGCTCCGGCTTAGTTGCTCTGCGGCATGTGGGATCTTCCCGGAACGGGGATCGACCCCCGTGTCCCCTGCACTGGCAAGCGGATTCTTAACTACTGCACCACCAAGGAAGTCCTGACTTGCCAATTCTTGAATTCTGAGCGGGAGGTAGTTCTGGGTTATGATTCCTTGCTTATGTACTCTAAGTTGGTGTCCTCTCTGCAGATTCGATTGAACTCTAAAGCTCAGAGGAATTGACTTTATAAAGACTGTTGCCCACCAGTCCAGTTCTACAAGGATCAAGCTATTCGCTACTGCAGTCGTGCATCAACAGTGCACCCTGAGGGGAATTCAGGATGGAGGAAAAAACAGGAATGTTCTGTGCTTTATATAGTGGCCCTGGATAAAGATGCATATCTAAGGAATAATTTCAGTGAACTCAGATTCTTGCATCTTCTCATACATACAAAAGCACTAAAACCTTTAACTTGAGATGTCTGTTCTCTGTGTTTAGCAGTAACCTTTTGATGTTGGCCTACCTGTTTTTTTCCAGCCAAAAAACTCCTATATATCCTGGCTCCTCCCTTACCTCTTCAGAACAGTTCCTCAGAGCTATCTGAGAGGTGGTCTCCTGTGCTATGGTCCTCAGTAAAGTCCCTGAATAAAATTTAACTCACATCTTTTATGTTGTGTGTTTTCCTTTGTCACGAAAAGCAAGTTTCTCCTTGAAAAATACTCAAAACGCACCACACAAACACACACAAGTACGTCTGTGCATATACAAACGGACATCGCATCACTTCAATAGGAAAAGTGACAGAAACTTGCCCAGGGATGATCATACCAGATTTCTATTTTGCTGGAACTACATTTCTCACTGGGCTCTCAGGTGTGCTCCTGTCTTCCTTTGCAAAGAAATGTCAATACTCCCTTCTCCTATTTGTCTACTCCCATTTTTCCCCTCACCTCATTTCCACTCACCTCTTTAAAGAGATCTTGTTTAGTCTATGCAAACAATCACTGTCCCACGCAAGAATGAGCCACCGCATCCAATGCTGGGAACCTGTCCGTGCACACACCTCTGAGTAGCTGTCTATTTGAAGATTTGTGGCTAGTTCCTCCCCATTGGTTTCCTTATCCTGCACTCAACCGTCTCCCAAACTTCTTCCCTCCACCAACTCAGCCTTCATTAGCAAGTACTTTTTGGAGCACCACCTCTGTAATAGGGGCTGGTGTGCCTTGGGCACTGTAGTGAGGAAACCGGGGAAAACCGGGGCAAGGCAGCAAGCACGGGGCGCTGGGCAAGTGAGACGCTCCACGACGCTCCAAGGGGGCTCTAGATCGGAATTTGGAACAGGAACGGGAGGGCTGGACCCTCTCCCGCGGCAAACACCCCAGCCGACCCGCTGAAAACCTGGCAAGTGGATTTCCTCCACTCTCCCTCCCGGAAACTCCTCAGGGCGCTTGCAGCCGCTCTCACTGAGCATGTGCAGGCGGCGCTGCGCATGCTCCGTCGAGGTCCGCTTCGGAGTCTGTTGCGGAACCCGCGGTGTCTCCTACAGCAACCGGAACTATCCGTGGCGGGGCCGGCCTGCCTCAGCTCCGGCGGACTGGTAGTCGTCGCCGAGCCTTCCCGTCCCTCCTTCCCTCTTCACACCCCGCGGCTCTGCTGCCGTTCCCCCGAAACAGCCGTTATGAGCGCGAGGCTGCCGGCGTCGTCTCCACCTCGGTGGCAGTTGCTGCTGTCGCTGCTCCTGCTGGGGGCGGCCCCGGGCCCGCGTCGGAGCGCAGCCTTCTACTTGCCCGGCCTGGCGCCAGTCAACTTCTGCGAGGAAGAAAAAAAGAGCGACGAGTGCAAGGTGGGTGCGGCCTGGCGGACCCCCCAGTGCACAGTCGGAGGAGGAAGCCTCCCTCTGCCGGAGGGGGCAGCCGGCGTCTCAGGGGAAGGGGGCGTAGCAGTGGGTGCGGTCGGGTGTCCCCAGAAACGCGTGGGGTTGGCCGCGCTGTGGGGCGCAGGCTCTGGAACGGCCTCCGTACCGGCGTAGATTCTGGCGAATTCGGCGGGCCAGGTAGCACGAGCAGGTGGGTTCAGTTTTCCCGGAACAGGGACTGTGTGTGTATGGCGCTCGCTTGGCGTTGGAGGCGTGCAGGTCAGCGAGCGTTCCACGGGCGAGTGTCCGCTCACAGCCCCGTGTCCCGCCTCCACGGAAGGGGACGGCCAGGTCTTCCAGTAACTTGTAATTTCATTGCTTCCCGTTTTCTACTTTTCTAGAACCCTGATTGGTTATGAGGACTTGTTCTTTCTAGGACTTAGGTGTTTTTACCTCACGGTTAGCAGTCGCTTCCTTGTTTGTGGGATTTAACACCCAGAACCGCGTAAACTGCATTAATAAGGAGTTGCTGTGATGGTTGAGACAGTTAATGTCTACCATTTAAGTGTAAAAAAAGAAATTTAATATGCAAAAAATATGTAAGATCCCACTAGTTTCTCCGAGATTGTTTTAAACACTTAAAAGGAGCAGACAACAGGAGAAACCGGCGTTTTCTTCCTAGGGCAGATCTTGAAAACTTTGATCTCTTACCACCTTAAACTCAAGGTTTTCAGTTTAACCACTAGTAAAAGAGACGTAGGTAGAGTAACCTGCTTTTAGGTTATTAGGTAGAGGGCAGGAAAGTATACATACACAGTTATTTTAGGTTGCTAAAACTTACCCTTTGGGGTGCAAGAAACTCTTTGAAGCCGTTAATACTTTTAACAGTTAGGATAATCGTTCAGCAAACTTTTACAATCTATAAGTAGGTTTATTTACTAAGCTTGGTTTTTTTAAGCTGGTGTTTATTTTATTACTGCTAGCTTTACAATAGTTGTGAATTTTGAGCTTATTTTAGGGCACTAAAGAAGCTATTAAACTTTTCATGGCATTTTACAGTTTCTGTTTAAAAACTTGGATTTCTAAAAATGTCTAAGGATCTTTCAGGTGTACTCACATCAACAGTTAGTGCTTGAATACTGTAACTCATACCTTGCAGTGCAAGAAATTTTCGCTCTTTGAGAGTTCTGACTGAAAGAAAATAGTGCTTCCAAGTGGAAGAGAGAGCTAGTCTCACAAGCACACAGGTTTTTCCATTAAATATTTTAGTAATCAGCCTTTAAAGCTTAGTATTTGGTCTTTAAATTTAAATTTAACAGCAATCGTATATTGTCTAACTAGTGCCTTAGACACAAAAAAGATATTCCTGTTTCCTAGGAACCTCAAAGATCATAAGCTTATGACAGATTATCAAAATCTGATATGTTATAATAGATGGCTGTCCAAAGTGCACTAAAACACAAATGAGGAAACATCTGCGGATTGGAGTCTTCAGGGAAAGCTACAGAGAGGAAGTGACATTTGAGATGGACTTCAGACATGAGTATGAGTGAAATTTACAGGTGGTGTGCTAGTTAGATAATTGTGTTTCCTCAACAGGTCCTTCTTTAGGTAGTTCCTTTTAGTTAACTTTTGATTAATTTCAGGGAGTCCTTTTGGATTTTTAGTTTTTACAAGTATAGGGATGAAACAGGCAAGACAGATCATTTTTCTGAAGTGTTTGGATTTCATCTTTGTTGCCAGCTGCTTTCACATCTTGGTCAGTGGAAACAGATCTTAGACCAGTAGAAAGAGGCACTTTTAGCAGTTTTCCCCTAGAATTTGACTAACTGGTGTAGGGAATTTGAAGTACACTTTAATATTTCTTCTCTTTGCTTCTCAAAGGAGAAAAACAGTAAACAGTTTAAATTTTCATTACTTCAATCAGGGTATTAATATTTTTTTTCTCATCCATTCCATATTTGTTAAGGAAGACAGTCTTGTCTACACTGTCAGAAAAGTTGAAAGGACTTATTTTAAAAATTGGAAGTGGGAGTTGTGAAATGGGAATAATTATTTCCAGAGATGCTTTTAGGTTAGGGAATCAGGAGTTGGATGAATTGGGTAGGTCATTGATACTATTTCTATCAGTTTTTCCATCTGTAAGATAGAGATAATCATATTTGCTTACTATATATTCCCCTTGAAAGATATTTTGCCCTTCCTGGAGGGAAAGTACAATATTTATTGTTGCAATATTATACAATATTCATAAGTGTAAAGATGAACCAAGTTTATTTTCAGCATAAGTGTAATTTATGGAGTATAGTCTTTACATATCCTGTGAAGTCCATGTCCTGTATTTAGCTCACCATGTATATTGAGAGACAATCAAAAGAACCCTGAGGATTTGGTCATTTTCTCCTCTCAAAATTATTTTATGTTCAATTTACTGGCATAGAAACAGTAGTCCAGTGAACATACAGTCATATTCATATTCCTTTAACTTCTGATTTATGATCTTCATTAGCCTTAATAAACAGTGTGACTGTGTTCTGTGCCTTTTTTTCTTTAGCTTGCTGTCATTACAGGTACATTTGAATATCAACATAGTGCACATTTTCATCGGCTATACAGTATTTCATTGTAGTATTACAATACTATGGTTTGCTGAGCTGTTTCTTGCTTGTAGGGCATCTAGATTGGTCCCGATTTTTCTATATTGTAAATAACTTTGCTAGAATGTATTTAGCAGGAATTCATTGCATATTCACAAATTACTAGGTCAAAGGCAAGAAGCAATTTTATAGCTCTATTTAATACCACCAGGTTTCTTTGAAGAAAGGTAGGTTTGATTTACAATGCCATTAGCTGAATGATTCCATGTGTCTTCACAGTATTTTATAGTTTTTATTTATCAAGTTAATAGCTATGTGATGGTACCTAAACATTTTTTAATGCTGCATTGCTTTTGAGGTTTCTCTGTCTTTCAATTCTCTTATTTGTCTTATTTTGTTAGTTTTTCAAACCACAGTATTAAAGAATTGAACCATGGTATTCCTTTCTGCTAGCATTTTCGTTTCTTAAGCTCAGGGGATAATATGTTGACTGCAGTAAGTAGAGTAAGCCTTGGTCAGAAGTGAATAGCTAAATGTGAAGTTACCTTTAGATTGAGTCTTAAGTGTGCTAAGTGGCATTCTAATGGCTGAAAACTGAAGATTAGTGAGCAGTTCACCCTTGCTGCTTTTAACTTTCAAGCAATTATGTAATGGCTTGTCAACATGAACAACTAACTATAGAAAACATTTGCCACTTTTTTACTGTTTGATGATGTGTGTGCATGGACAGATCATGTTCTTAGATGAAAGAGTAAGATTTTCTTTCCTGTCCAGTAAGGAAAATGACCAAATATACCCCCCTGGTGTTTAAAAAAAAAAAAGTTTAAATGGATTAGTTTAACAACTTTTTTATAAAAAAGAAAATCAGAATCACACTTTTAAATTTCCTTCATCAGTAGTTACTTTTAGAAGCTTTTAACAAATTCTGTGTCTATTATTTTGGGAGCAGTTGCCTATAAATATGGAATTAGTCAAATTTAAGAAAACGGTTCTAAATGTTGCTCTGAACAAACACAAGAATGAATGTATTATTTACCTGTTTTAACTTGACCATAGAGATTTTGAAGATTTTGAAATATTTAAAGAAAAAATATAATTTACATGTGTACCTAACAATATAATTGGTATATATTTATTGATATTTAGTTTCATGTTTTCATAGTTTTTTGTTTGTTTGTTTGTTTTTTGCGGTAAGCGGGCCTCTCACTGTTGTGGCCAGGCGGACTCTCAACCACTGCGCCACCAGGGAAGCCCCATAGTTTTTTTCTGGAAGAAGAGCATTGATTCTTAGCTACTGGAAAGTAATCAGTGTGTGAGGGTTACTGATATTGTTTCAGGTATGAAATCTGGCATTGGAAAGAATGACTTTGGATAAATTCACGTTCCAACGATTGTTCTTTGTTCCTGTGAAAAAGTACATGGAACTGAGTTAGAAGGTTTGCATTCAGAAATTAAATTTTCGAATAAAACTATTTTAAAACTGTGATCGTTCATTATAGTGGATGTGAGAGCTAGGATTAGGAAAGCAAGCGTTGTTGATACAGATAAAATACTGTCCTACTGCTCTCTACAAAGGGAAGCCCTTTTCAAGAGGTGTGTTCTTGAACATCTGAAACAAAACCACAGACAGGTGCTCCACATGCAGACACACCTAAGTTCTAGAAACTGGTCTGAGCTCAGTCAGCCTTAGAGCCCAGTTCCCCAAACCCCTACTTCTATTCTTCCTTGCAGTTTTCTATTGCAGTGTCCTCGTAGTAAATGTTGTACTGTAGTTAATTGTAGCTACCTAAATACACGCACTCTACAAAGCCATTGGCTATTGCCATGAAAATTAACTAAGTGTTGATGAAAGGCTTTGTAAGAAATTTGTGAAATATATTTTTCTTTGTTCTTCTTACTCTCACCTTTCATACCTATTTAGTGCCCTTTGCTAATAACAGTGATAGAAACTACAATTTGTGTACTTTATGTGTGCCAGTTATATATTAATCTTAGTTAATCCTCCAACAATCCTGTGGTTTTTAGATGGGGAAACTGAAGCTGGGTAGGATGCAGTACCCTCTCAAGCAAACATACCTCATAAGTAGCGAAGCTAAGATGCAACTCCAGGAGTGTCTGAGTCCGAAGTCTAGGCTCTTCACCACATTGGGGTACTCCTGGATCTTCTAGGCTGAGCGCCGTACCTCTTCTCCTGCCCTGTCCTGCAGATCCTGGGCTGCTTGTAATCCTGGACTTGCACAGTTATTGCAGTTACAACAAAAAGCTCTTTACCTATGTCATCAGTTTTTAACCAGTCACATTTTATGTTTATTCCTTTCTTTGATACAGTTTAAAGTTGAAATTTTATTTTTTGATGGGAGGTGGAGGAAGAACCTTAATATCTAGGAGATCAGCTTCTGGGCATTGTTGGTCAGGTAACTCGAAGCTCATGAACATCCATTTGTGAGTTCCAGCATTTCTATTGGGATTTTAAAATTATATCTGAGCTAAGGTTTTCCTTCTTTGGACTTTTTCCCACTGTGGACTTCTCCAATATTAAAGTAATGGAAGCTTCCATAGTTTTCCTTTTCTATGGCTGTACCTTGGTATCTCAGACACTTTTGTGACTAGTCACTTGCTTTGATCCTTGTACAAAGTCACATTTCTTCACTGAGATTTCTTTCTACCTTGAAAAACAGTTGTACGTGTCGGTTGGGACATACATGATGGCAGTTGTAAAAGCAGAATCAAAACAAAGGAACAAGGAAATGGGGGGAAATGCAGTACTATAGCATGGCATGCTTTGAAGTAATAAAATAGCGTGTAGTTGTGACCAAAGTTGGGATCAGAAGTAGAGTGGGCAGTTGGGGACTAGAAATAAAATTGTACATTTGGGAGGAGAAGGATTTAGAAGGGAGAGGATAGAACTCTAAATTAATTAAAAGCATTTCCGTAAAAGGTTTCTTAGAGTGGTATTGTAATCATTCTTGTTTCGTCTATGTCTTGCTTTAGAATTTACAGTCTTGCTTTAGGATTAATCTGTACCTTTCTTAAAATGGTTAATGTCACAACTTTTCATGCTTGTAATAACTCATTTTGGGACAGTTGAAAGTGGGAATGTGAAGAAAGTAACCTTTAAGGCTCTTTTGAGTCATGTAAGTGATATCTTGGAGTTGGCTATCTCCAGAAGGAGATGCACGTAATTAACTCTTGGATGGGGAATAAAGAAGATGTTTAGAATGGAAAATGACCTTAAAGTTAATCAAATATTGCTCTCTTACAGCGATTGCTATTTTAATAAGAAAACTAAATCCCACTAGCTACCCTAGGAACACATAAATAGCTTTGCCACTTTTCCCTTTTACTTCCTTGAATGTGTGCCCTATCTCCGCATCTGGATTATAAATTCTTTGAAAGGCAGCCATTCATGGGTTTTATATTATTATGGCATTCACGGTTTCTAGTACAGGACATTATGGGCTTTGAATAAATGTGTTGATTGAATGAATTTCCCATGGTTTTTCAGGGTTTTTTGTTGTGAATCTTCCTGGGTTTTCACATATATTGCAAATTCTATTTCCCCCTATTTATTACTTCTTTTGAAGTCATCTTTCCTGCTTCTAACATCTCCCACACTAAACTTTACTCTTTAGTCTTTATTTCTTATTGCTTTGATTTGGCTTCTGTCACTTCATAATATGACTAAAGTCTACTCTCATCTTTAAAGCCTTTTCTTTTTCCAACTTTTAATTGTGACAATTTTCAAAATTCAAAAAAGTTGAAAGAATAGTATAATGATCACTGTATATCCACCTAGACCCTTAGAGCCAACAGTTGTTTATGTTTTCTTCTATTTGTTTTATCTGTGTGTATATTTATATTTTTTAGGGACGAATGTCATGTTTGTAACATACTTTTGCCCTTCATGAAACCACATAAACTCACTAGCAGTCTCATTTCCTTTCTTCTTTCTTGTTTTTAACATTTGTCCTACTGTCATATTACGAGGATCTCGTAATATTATTTTTATAATACTTATAATATTTTTGAAATTTTCCTCTTTCACTATAAGGGTCAATATTTAAAAGAGTGTTGTAAATGTAGCATATTTACAAATACATTGTAAATTGTTCTATTCTGTGTTAAATTTATCAGTTTAAATTTACAATTCTTAGCATGTTTTAAATGAGATAAATATTAAATTTTCAAATTCGCACAGTTTAAAAAAGGAAGAATGAATGAAAGTGCTACAGAAATAGCCAAAATGAACTGAATATCCAAGGTGTGTTTTGATTAGTTCACCAAGCGACGGAAAAAGGTCCACAATTTAGTGGTGATATCTATGATGGACCAACTTTCCTGTAAAAGTAAGTGTGGAAAAGTGTCAGAAGAGACTGGAAGGAAGAAAAGTGGAGGACTGAGAGCAGCAAAAATTAAAAGTGGTAGCAGCAGTTGAGTTTACTCACTTTTTTGAGCCAGCAGTCCAGTTTTTGAACTTATTTGTCTTAAAGTAGAGCAAGTAATCCCTAGCTCATAAGGTTACTATGAGAATTGTGCTTGATAATTATTATCTTCCCTTTCCCTAGACTGATAGGGAAGAGGCATAAACAGTAGATCAGAAGCCACTGTCCTTAGTGTCCTTTAATGGGAGGGAGGAAGGAGGACCTCTCACAGAAACCCTCAAGGTTATCCTTATACTAATACATATTTGGATTGAGGAAGATCCAGCTTCTCTAAAATAATAGGTAATAATAGCTATCTTTATCTAGCTTATAGTTAAACATTTAACTTATAGTTATTGTGTGCCAACTATAAACCAGCTTCTATATCGTTTCTGTTTTATTATTACGTCATTTATTCCTCACATTCAAAATTACTTGCCCATAAGCACATATTTATTAGCAATAGACCTAGGATTTGAAATGAACCCAGCAGTCTGACTCTGTTCTCCCTCCAAACTGAAGTTGTGTTCTCTGTTTATATGCTGTGTGTGTTAAAATTAGTTTTGTTTTTAGGTCAAAGATAATGTGAGAAGAATTGTTTTTGAATTTTGCTGTCAATATTTTGGAAAATTTTGTGGACAGACCTTGATAATTGTAGACATCCTTAGAAATCACACAGGAAGGCTGAAACATGCTTCTTCAGTGACGTTAACATTTTTGTTACTAGGAGTAGAATTTGAAGCTACTTCACCAGATCAGGAAAAGTTGATAGATACGGTAAATTTAATGGGGAGTTGATAGTAGACAAAATGCCAAGTGTGAGAAGGATAAAAACTAATAATGTACAAATAAGAAAATAGGGAGGGAGGGTGTGTGGGTCTTTGGGCTATAGACTGAAATGGAATAAGTGTGGTAATAATCAGTTTAAATGATACTAAATTATATAATCAGAAGACTAGCATGGTGTCTAAAAGAGAAATTTTCCTGGCTTCTAGAGTTTGCTTCAGAGACTTAAAGTAGACTTAGAGGGAGCCAGTGAATTTGATGTCTAAAGTTTTGACAAGATTGTTTTTTAAAAAGGTTAAATTGGAATTTCAAGTGGTGTGGGTTAGCTTAAGGGCGAGCGGAGGTAGGGAATAAACCATGGGGAATAGTAAAAATGGAGACAGACTTCCAGAAGTCCCTGAGGCTAATTTGGATCTTAAATTTAGCAAAAAGAATGAATGTGAAATGTTTTAATTAGCTAGTAGTATTAAACTCTTGTATCAACATAATATAAAGCCACTGGGAATATACTTCCAGAAGCTCTCTTAAAGTTATATGAGAGAACAAAAGGTAGTAAATTAATTTGGTCATGGACAAGTTAAAGTATATTTGAAGAAAAAGTTAACAATTATATATTTGAGGTGATGAACTTTAAACTATCAGTTACAGAACATTGGAAAGAGATGAAGAGTGTCATTGAAGAATTTATGCTTTTGGCCAAAAAGGCTAATGAAAAGTAACAATGTCATTCTATACATATATGAAGCTTTGATGTCTATACCTTGAATTCTGCCTGTAATTCTCAGTGCTATACCTTTTAAGAAAGATGTGAGAGTAGGGCAAGGTCCCGAGAAAAGCAGCTGGCATGATCAAGGAGATAGATGATTCAAAAGATTAAGACCTTTCCGTTTTGAAAGATTAAGACTCAAAGGAGAGATGAGAGAAGTCAGAAAATGAGAATACGGTTTTCCTTCAATCTTACAATCCTATAGCTAAGAGATGTACCATGAAACTTCAGAGAGAACATCATAGGCTAAGCAAAAATTCTTGCCTCATCCATTGGGTAGAAATGGAAGAAACTTTTACCCTAAATTTATATGCTCCTCAACAGTGTCCTAAAAATTTTTTTTAAATGGCATCAAGTCTCTGAACCTTTTGCCCTGTTTTGGGTTTCCAAAGATATGAATTTAAAGAACATTGAAAAATACCTAGTAAACAGAGGTCAAGGATGAACTAGGAGTCCAGTCAAGCTTGCTGTCTGTTTTGTAGGGTCCTCAATCTAAGAACTGTGTTTACATTTTTAAGTGATTAGAAAAAAATTAGAAGAAGAAGAATATTTAGGGATGAGTGAAAATTACATGAAAATCAAATTTCAATCCCCATAAATAGTTTTATTGGGCTACAGCTGGGCTCATTCACTTATGTAATGTTTGTGGCTGCTTTTGTTCTACAACGGCAGAGACTGCTTGTCCAGCAAAGCCTAAAATATTTACTCTCTGGCCCTTTAAGAAAAAAATTTGCCAACCTCTGGGATAGACTAACATTCGAGTTATTTTTCCAAGTAAAGGGAAGATTGCAATGACTAGAGTAAAATATTAAGTATATGAAGAGGGTTTATAAAGGGTACTAAGCAGCATTTTATTCTTTTCCATTACTGTGCTGTCCCATATAGAAGCCATTAGACGCCTGTGACTATTTTTTTAAAATAAATTTATTTATTTTATTTATTTATTTTTGGCTGCATTGGGTCTTCGTTGCTGCGTGTGGGCTTTCTCTGGTTGTGGTGAGCAGGGACTACTCTTCCTTGTGGTGTGTGGGCTTCTCACTGCGGTGGCTTCCCTTGTTGCGGACCACAGGCTCTAGGCTTGCAGGCTTCAGTAGTTGTGGTTCGTGGGCTGCTCAGTAGTTTTGGCACACGGGCTTAGTTGCTCCATGGCAAGTGGGATCTTCCCGGAGCAGGGCTCGAACCCATGTCCCCTGCATTGGCAGGCGGATTCTTAACCACTGCGCTACCAGGGAAGTCCTCCTGTGACTTTTTAAATGTAAAATTAAATAAAAATTTAAATTCAGATCTTCAGCCACACTGACCACGTTTCTAGTGACTAATGGCCCCGTGTGGCTAGTGGCTACTGTATTTGACAGAGCAGATAGAGTATTTTCATTGTTTGAAGTTCTACTGGACATTGCTGCACAATAGTAAATACTTACACAGTACTTTGTGACAGGCATTGTTCTCGACTCTTCTCAAAAACCAGTTGCAACAGGAATTATTATTACCTCCATTCTACAAATGAGAAAACCAAGGCACAGGGAAGTGAAGAAACTTCCCCAAGATCACACAGCTAGTAAATGTCAGAGCCAGGATTTAAACCCAGGCAGCCTAGCTTCAGAGTCTGTGTTCTTAATCTCTTTGTACTGAGAGTAAGGAATATGCTTAATTGTGGCACAAGGGAGTTGGCTTATGTGATGAAAATGTGGATCTGTGGATTTTGACACTCAAAACATAGAAAGTTGTGTAGAGTATAATAGGTGCATTCCTCCCTAGAAAGAAATCTAAAGATGTGAACTGGATTAGCTTTTTAGGAACTTTCAGTCTTCATTAAGATACATTAAATAGGGCTTCCATGGTGGCGCAGTGGTTGAGAGTCTGCCTGCCGATGCAGGGGACACGGGTTCGTGCCCTGGTCCAGGAGGATCCCACATGCCGCGGAGCGGCTGGGCCTGTGAGCCATGGCCGCTGAGCCCGCGCATCCGGACCCTGTGCTCCGCAACGGGAGAGGCCACAATGGTGAGAGGCCCACGTACCGCAAAAAAAAAAAAAAAAAAAAAGATACATTAAATAGAGCGCTTGGATTCTGGTATATCTTCATAGCAGTGTTGACCCCTTGTAATTAGTGAAAATTATTTTGGCAGAGTAAGCTATCAACGGGGAATTTTGCCTTCACAACAGTTATATAAGTTTGTGATAATTACTCAAGCATTCTGTAAGCTTAAATACCATGTCCCATTATCTTCTTAGTCAGAAAGACCAGTGATATAGTCTTCAATATTTTGTACAAGGAGACACAGTTAAACTTTTTTTTGTGTTTGAGACAGTGTTACCATTGAGTTGAGTTGTCATTTTATTTCAGTACGGTTTTAGGGGTTTTATGTGTGTTTTCAGTACCGTGTACAAAGGCTAATGCCTTCCATTGTATATCATGAATATTGGATGGGCATTTTAGTGGATGAGCAGTGTAGTTTAGGCATTCCCTATTCTGAATATCATTAAATTTATTTGGTTTCCTTTATTTAACAAATACATAGCACTTCATGTATTCGGCATTGTTTGACATACTTTATAAATGTTAACTCATTTAATCCTCATACCTCTGTGAGGTAGTTACTGTTATCCCCATTTTGCAGATAAAGAAACTGAAGCACCCATGAGGATACTGAGATGCTAAATAATTTGACCAAGTATAAGTGGTAGAGCTGGGATTTGAACCCAGGCAAACTGGCCCCAGAGGTCTTCTTTTGCCCACTGTGTTTTGCTGTTTTTCAAATGACAGTGTATTATTAGTTTTTGTACATTGAACATTTTGTCTCACTTTTGGGGTATTAACAGGTATAGAGGACTGCTGACAGCACTAGTAAATGAGATCAAAATGGCAAATGTGGCTTTATGTTCTCCAGGTAGCCTCAGATCAGAGTCCAGAGGCAGCCATAGTGATCTAACCCTATAAAATACAGGTAAACAGCTCCTATTTAATTGTTTTTGGTTAGTACCAAAAGTACTTCAGGGCACAGATTACTTACTGACATTTTCATCTGAAGAATTCTGTATTGAGTAGCAATGAGCCCCTATTGGGAGAGTGGGTACCTGGGTACAACTTCCTTTGGAACTTCAAATATACGTTGAAGAAATCCTGGGAGCTTCAGTAGGAAGGTGTGGCTTTGAGTTAACCCATGTTTCCTAGGAAGTTGATACAGCTTTTCTCCCTCTCCTCTGTTGTTGAATTTGATTTGGTCTTTATGAATTTCTTCTCTGTTACTACCTTTGTAGTTAAGCATTCTCAAATTGATCAAAGCAGTCCTCCAGAATTAAACCGTGTTGTCATTGTCTGTCTCCTGTCTGCTTAAGAGCATGAGATTGTGTTTCTAGTACAATTGATCTAGAAATTTCTTACCTACCTGGCAACATTTCTTTTTTTTTTAATGGTCCCAGGGTGTTTAATAGCTAATTTACTATCAACAGGCATACTACAATATGTTTCTAGTCTTTTAATGAACAAGTCTGCAGTATACATTCTTATACATGATCTCTTGTGCACACATGATTTTATTCACTAGGAGTTAAGTTCTCATAAGTAGGATTGCTGGGTGGAAGAATGCATGTATTTTGCTTTCCAAAAGGCTGTAACCACTTCACATTTCAAAGAGCCACAGGTGATATAGCTTTTGAAAACTTTTAGCCAGAGTTTAGTGGTCTCATATTGAATTTAATCGCAGATGTGTCTCAAATTCATATCTCCAGATTTTTTTTTCTGAATGCCATGACTGTTTATCCTTCTACACTTAGGTATCTCAAAGGCACTTTAAACAAAACATGTCTAAAGACAAACTCACGATCTCTCCCCTCAAACCTAATCCTCTTCCAATGTCCCTTTTGTTACTTGTCAAAATCAGAAAATTAAAGCATCTCTCGTCTTTAAACTTAGGGCGTGTGTTATCTTTACTCTCACATAAAACCAATCAGTCCTATCAAATTTATTTTCAGAATATTTCTTGGATGCATCCATTTCTCTTTTTCTTCTTCTTGACAGCATTCCTTGAATGCTGTGAGAATGTTTTGTGTTTTTTTTTTAATTTATTTATTTATTTTTGGCTGCATTGGGTCTTCGTTGCTGCGCACGGGCTTTCTCTACTTGTGGCGAGCAGGGGCTACTCTTTGTTGCCGTGTGCAGGCTTCTCATTGTGGTGACTTCTCTTGCTGCGGAGCACGGGCTCTAGGCACTCGCGCTTCAGTAGTTGTGGCTTGCGGGCTCTAGAGCGCAGGCTCAGTAGTTGTGGCGCACAGTCTTAGTTGCTCCACGGCGTGTGGGATCTTCTTGGACCAGGGCTCGAACCCGTGTCCCCTGCATTGGCAGGCGGATTCTTAACCACTGCGCCACCAGGGAAGCCCCGAGAATGTTTTTTTAAAACTGTTTAAAAATAAAAATTATCTTTGTGCTGCAGAATGAAATACTGAATTTGAAAACCAGATTTTTAAAAGCAATCTATATTGATGTAGTGAGTGATACCTTATTTAATTTAAATACTTATTTAATTTTTTAGAAATTTTTAGAACTTAAAGCATTTAGAAACTATTGGAGACATTTGCAACTGAATATTATTTTATTGTAATTTAAATGCATATAAATCTACTCAGTGAATGGATTTATAAGTAATTCTTTAAAGTGAGTTGGATATCATAAAATTTCTCATTTCAAAAGTCAAATTCCTTTTTAATGCTAGGCATGACCTAAGTTTTGGTCTCTAGTTGTTTATATTCTAATTCTGTGTTTCTTCATTTTCAGGCTGAAATAGAACTATTTGTGAACAGGCTTGACTCAGTGGAATCTGTTCTTCCTTATGAATATACAGCGTAAGTTTTTCAGCTTGGTTTTTATATGAAATTTTATGACTCATCAGAATTTTGTACATTTAGAACTTTTACTTTCTCCACAGTTATGGATAAATTCATACGCATTTAAAAAATGTACAGGGCCTGAAAACATTTTTAAAAGGGATATTGTTTATTTCTAAGGTAGGGTTAAAATGTGAAATGTGATCTGTTGATGTCACTTTGCAATGCAACAGAAGCACCAACGAAAACAATGAATTCCTTTTTTTACCTGACTGGACAAATAGCCATTTTGTTTTAATTTTTTTGATTATTAAAAAACCCACATAGTTTTCAACAAAATCCATATGTCCCACATAATCAATCCCCAGAAATAACTGCTTTGTTGTCTGCCGCCTGCATTTTTTCTCTGCTTATTCTAACATACACAACCACATTTATACATTTTTTAAAAAATTTATTTATTTTTGGCTGTATTGGGTCTTCGTTGCTGTGTGTGGGCTTTCTCTAGTTGTAGCAAGCGGGGGCTACTCTTCGTTGCAGTGCGCGGGCTTCTCATTTCAGTGGCTTCTCTCATTGTGGAGCATGGGCTCTAGGCGCACGGGCTTCAGTAGTTGCAGCACGCGGGCTCAGTAGTTGTGGCTCATGAGCTTAGTTGCTCTGCGACATGTGGGATCTTCCCGGACCAGGGATCAAACCCGTGTCCCCTGCGTTGGCAGGCAGATTCTCAACCGCTGTGCCACCGGGGAAGCCCCATTTTTGTTTTAAATGAAAGCAGGTTTATATATTTTATTTGCACCTTGTTTTTCTCACTGAATCTATTTGGACATCTTTTCTATATTAATACACAGCTACCTCGGTCTTTTTAGTAGCTGTTTATTATCCCTTTGTAGAGATCATATAGAGTCTGTGTATGATTTGTTTCACTAATTCTCTATTTATGAGCATTTCATTATTTCCATTTTTTGATATTATAAAAATGCTGCATAAATATCCTTTGTTCATTTGAGCACTATATTCCATATTGGGTATAAAATATGTTCCTAAATTTTAGTTGGCTTCTAAATTTCTCTGGTATCTAAGAGTTTTGAAAGAAAATATGTTTACTGTAGAAAACACACACAAAAAGTTTGACTATCCTACAAGAATCCATGTGCCTAAACGTGTAAGAAGAGAATACAAATTTCATGAATGAATGGACCATAATTTATGTAACTTTGGAGACTTTTTCTAGTTTTTGTTTTGTTAAATCAACAAATCTCTCTCCTTAAATCTTTGTGGCTATTCTTGGGAAAACTCAGTGAATCTCTTATATCCAGTAGATGGAGAATCTTCATTTGGGGACTTCCCAGCCCCAGTTTTTTATCACCCAAGATTCATCTTCCTCTTAGGGATCTAACTGGTCTGTAGCCATCACTGTGCCGGTTTCAACCATAGTGACCATGGTGAGCACAGAACTGCCCTTTAATATTCTATAGCAAGGCTGAAATTAGGCTGTAACGTTCAAACAAAACTTTATGAAAACTTGGTTAGTAATACAAGGAAATTATAGCACAGAGAGAAGCTTACAGCTGCCTGGTTATGGCTTCTCCACAGCTCCATGTTCTCGGAGGGTCTGTCTAGCCTGCTTTTCATGTTGGCCAGTATATTGGGATGAGACAGAAACCCATGTAGTTGACACATCTTCTTGAAATGGCATTAAGTAAATATTTGAATTAGAAAGATAACAAAAGGAGGTGAGTTACGCAAAATTCCCTTGAAGACTAGGGTGTAAATAATTTTATTATTGAAATGAACAACAATAAATTATAATGTGTCAATTTTTTTAATTCTATAACTTACATCTTAATAAAAGTATTATTTAAAAATCAAAGCATTCTAAGGCATAATTTTCAGGTGTTTTTTTTGTTTGTTTTGGGGAGATGTGGTACATGGAACTTGGAGTAGGAATATATTTCTTATTCATCTACTTAGAGTGATCAGTACCTAATCTGTCCTCTAGGTTGGCTAGGGGTTTGATATCTCATTGCTGCCTTTTATGCTTAAAAACTTAAATATTCTTGCCCGCAGGTTTGATTTTTGCCAAGCATCAGAAGGAAAACGCCCATCTGAAAATCTAGGTCAGGTATTATTTGGAGAAAGAATTGAACCGTCACCATATAAGGTTTGTATTCTGTGTTATATAAAAGTTACTTAGTTGCATCTTTTTTCTTTTTTCTCCCCACCTTGTAGAAAAGCCTGTGATAACTTAGCTAAGAAGGAATTCATTTCTCTTTTGCATCCAGAAAAATTTCTTAAAGTCACAGTTTAGAAGTATCCCTCCCCTTCTCACGATATGTCATAACTGAAAGCTAGGTTCCCAGGTCTGAGCACTTT